>NC_080163.1:167141420-167778920 GCF_950295315.1 Erinaceus europaeus
TAAAAAGAGAGCATGATTATCCAAGTAAACTAAACTGTAGAGAAAACAAAACATGTTAGTGTACAAGAGAGGGAGAGGAATGAACTCACTTACTTTCTCCTTGATCACATGGTATTCCCCAGAAAGAGAGCAAGCCCCACAAGTTTCACCACTTTTAAAGCCAAAGGCCCCACCTACAGCTGTAACCACTCCCATTTCTGGGTGGTGCCTCAGCACCATGACTCATCCAGGGAAGACTCACACCCCTGCTCTCTCTATACCCTGAGCCTCTACCTCCTGCTCCTCCTCCCACTTCTGCTCCTGCCTGATTTCATGGTTCCACATGGGTCTGCACTTCTGCTCTGAGAGGAGGCACCAGGACCCGGTTGGAGACCACACCCCAAGTCCACCAGGAGTCACAGTGCACAGGGGGATCCTGTCCTGCTGGATGGTAAGAAGGGGTGCACTCAGTGATGTGGGTCTGAGACCTCAGCCACATGGCCATGACCTTGACATCACTGCTTCCCACCTGGAGCTTCCAGAAGCTTCTTCAAAGGCGCTTCTGCTTACTGAGGGCAGGAGACAGGGTGTCTCCATAGGTTACAGAGACAGTGATTGGGATTGTGCCCTTATGTCAACTCTCCCATAAACCTGGAGGCCCCCATTAAGATGATGGCAAAAGGAAAACAGACAAACAGCAAAAGCTAGAAGGAAGGCAACAGTGAGGTGAACACTGAACCTTTGAAAGTTCACGGAAATGTTTAGTGTGAGACGGCCTTTACTCTGTGTTTCATTTTGTCCCTCCAGGGCTGGGACTCCACACCTGCCCAACTCCACCATTCCTAGAGGCCGTTCTTTATCTTCTTCTTTTCCCATTTTTCATTCGATGGAGCACCCAGATGGATGGGGGAAACAGTGTCACACACTATAGAGCTCAGCTACGATAATGTACAAGGACCCAGGTTTAAGCCTCAGGTCCTCACCCGGGGGGAAAGGAGGCTTCACAGAGCAGTTAAGCAGAGCAGCAGGTGTCTCTCCCTTTCTATAATCTCTCTTTCCACTTTCAATTTCTCTCTCTATTCAAAATAAAGAGAGAAGATGATCGCATGCAGCACTGGTCACCTGCTCCTGAGTTCTTACCCCTTCAAGAGGAACCAGGGACTTGAACCCAGGTCCTCTACTATGGTAACATGTGCTCTCTACCAGATGAGCTAGCACCTGAGCCATGGCTTTTGCCCTGAGCCCTCTCATCACACATGCCAGGGGTAGTGATGTGTGGATGTAGACACACACATACGCACACATAGAGCCCAAACCTTTTGGTTCCTACTAAGTTAGCTTCTGATGTTGGAGTCCTACAGGCCTTACCTATGAACATGACACAGCATAGCCAGGACTGAACACATTAGGGAAATAACTGAACAGTCTGGGGCCTGGGATTCAGCATCCAAGATACAGGCAGATGCACTTGCATTTTCCCAGCAGCTGTTAGAAGTTCTCTTCCGTCAGAATGAACTGCATATTAGAATTTAAACATACTTCTGAAGGAAGCTCAGAGTTACTATTATTGAGGTGAGGGAGCAGAGTTTAGTGCAGAGCACAGCGTTCTTAGCACATCAGTGTGCAGAGATGAAGCCTGGCTGCAGGTGGGCACCATCTGAGGAGTTTTTAGACCCCAGAGATTCTATTCTGTCACAGGATGGACTTCCTCTGGGGGGGCGAGCTCAGTGCTGAATAGCTCCAGGTGAAACTCCCTGTGCTGCACATTTATTTGGAGGGACAGCCACGGGGCTTCAGGGACATTGACATCAACTTAGAAAAGTGGGGTCAGTTAGTCCTGTGAGTGCCCACACACGTCTGGTTTGGTAAGAGCATGCTCAGTGAATATGAAGATAAGATTAAGACAGAGCATTGCCAGTGGTCGTGGCCAGGCTGGTGAGGAAGCCGAGATGCGGAGATCGGCACCACAGTAACAGTGTGTGGATTGTTGTTCTGGGGACCCTTCTGAGCAGCTCATGTTCTTTGGAAGTACATGTCAGGCTGTTCTGTAACTTAGAGTCTTTCCATTTTTCCTTTAAAAACAGAAACTGATGTGAGTGACTTGAACCATGTCTAAATGAAGGAGTGGGGCTTGTCTCACTGACACTGTGGACATAAACATGTTCATATCTGGGTCCAGGACGTAACACCAATTTTAGCTAAAAATATCAGTGAGAAGTGTAATTTTCCCCCTCAATTTTATATCGTTCCTGCAGTTATTCACAGTGGCATTTTAGATGAATTCAAAGTGTGTTTACATTTTGGTGACTGGAGATAGCTCATCTCTTAGAGTGCATGCCTCCCATGTTTGAATCCCTGCATTTGAGCATCAGCACCATACATGGCCTCAGTCTCGTCATGGGTGGTGACAGGTGCTGTGATGACTCTGTCTCTCTTTCTCCAACTGCTCTCTCTCTCTCAAAAATTATTTTAAATATTATACAGTTGGGCATTAGGGCCATTCAGTGGCACTGTGCAGATGGCAGGGCCAGGATTATTCCCTGCAGTGATTAAAATAAATCAAGAGCCAGGGAGAGAGCATAATGGCTATGCAAATGACATTTATGTCAGAGGCTTCAGGGTCCCAGGTTCAAACCCTGCTACCACCATAAGCCAGATCTGAGCAGAGCTCTGAAAAAAAAAAAAGAAATTAAATTCAAATAAGTCTCCTTTCAAATGAGCTCTTCCAAGGAGCCTTCCTTGTTTGTCCTTTCCACAGTGTCATTCAGGTTTCATCTTTCACCTTTACTCCCTCACTTCCCTCTTTGTTTTTTTCTGGGTAATATTTCCAGGAGTCTAGAATCACATTGTGATTGGTAGTCTCTTCTGTTGAATTTCTGTCTTCCCCATTCAAAAGTTGGTTGCATGAGAATTGGGCCTTTTTTCTTTTTTTTTTTTTTTTTTTTAGTTCTTACTATAGGACACTATTTCATTTCCTCAGGAAAATAACTTAAATATGTAGGCCAATCTGAATATGCAGATAAGAATTCATTAGTAGCCACTTGTGGTGGACGGTCATTAGCACCTAGGGGTCTGGGACCTGGACAGTGTTGGAAACTTCTCCTGGAAGCTGCATGGACATGTCTGAAACATATAGTCTTGAAAACCAAGGTCTCATTCAAAACTGTGAATGATGCCTGGCAGAGGCATAATGTTGAGGTGGTTGTGTGGTAAATAAAAGACAGGCGTCCATCAAGCTTCCTGAACAACTAGAAAAACCACAGCCCACATTTCTCCAGTTTAGGACCTATATAGCCCCCATTTGGAAGCAACCCAAATGCCCTTTGACAGATGAGTGGATAAAAAAGTTATGGGACGGGGGTTGGGCGGTGGCGCAGTGGGTTAAGCACATGTGGCGCAAAGCGCAGGAACCGGCACAAGGATCCCAGTTCGAGCCCCCGGCTCCCCACCTGCAGGGGAGTCGCTTCACAGGCGGTGAAGCAGGTCTGCAGGTGTCTATCTTTCTCTCCCCTTCTCTGTCTTCCCCTCCTCTCTCCATTTCTCTCTGTCCTATCCAACAACGAATTGCGTCAACAAGGGCAATAATAATAACCACAATTAAGCTACAACAAGGGCAACAAAAGGGGGAAAAAATGGCCTCCAGGAGCGGTGGATTCATGGTGCAGGCACCGAGCCCAGCAATAACCCTGGAGGAGGAAAAAAAAAAGTTATGGGACATATACTCAATGAAGTATCCCCTAGGAAAGTAAAGATGATGTTGTATCCTTTGGGATAGATAGGATTATGCTTGGTGAATAAGTAAAGAGGTAAGTGACAGCTACAGAATGGTTTTTGGCACTGGGTAGAAACAACTCAGCAACATAAATCTCAGGTCTGGTCTGTGGCACTGCATATGCTTGTGTCGTGTCATTCTATCTCTGTCTCTCTCATCAGTCAACAAATGGAGTTTTGAAGTAGGCTACCTGGTGATCTATTCCTCTCATCCTAAATAAATACTTGAAAGAAACTCTAAATAAATTTATTTATTTCATTCTTTTATGAAAAAGCTTTTGAAATCTTTTTTCCAATCATGTGTTCTTTTCTGTGAAGGCCTGAAATAATTTAGAAGGCCCGACTTAAAAAGTTCATCATTTCTACTAATGTATGAGGTTTAGTAATGTAGTATATACATTAAGTGTAACAAAGTATAAATATCAGAAATTCAGCAACAGGAGAGGAACGCTCAGCATTCTCTGAATGTCATTTGTAAACCCAGAAGTGAAGAGTGCAGCCACACTGGAGCCTCAGCTCTGAGGGCAGGACCTTCCTGCCTGTGGTGTGGTGTCTCCAGGGTCAGTCAGCACACACAGTGCTCAGGCCCCTCTCCCCACCCTTGCTGAGCTGCCAGATGAGGACAGAGCTGCAGGAGCTCATGGGTTGGGCTAAGAGCAGAGGGGAGAATGACAGAGTGCTTCTCTCTGTCTCTCCGAATTTGAAAGGAGCTTCAGGATCAAGCACTCAGTGCCTCTGCTTAGCCTGTGGGTGTCTGCCTACTTGCAAAGATCCAGGAGAGCCACCAGCAGAGACAAGAGGTCACTGGTTCTAGGCTGGCCCAGGAACAGCTTCGTGGTTACTTTCTCCTAAGACCTCCATCTTGGTTTTCCATGTGGTCATGACTTTTACATTTAAAACCTTTTCATCTACTTGTCTGTAAAGCCAATGGCTCAAGCATGAAGCTTTAGTCTTTGTTATTCTCTCTCGTTCTCTTCTGAACATTAAAAGGGAAAAACAAAAGAAAACACGGGTCATCTGGCACAGTGTAATCATGCACAGGAGGCCCACAGATAAAAAAAGGAAATATGGACATCAGTATTTTGTGGAGTTGAGCTTATTTCTTCCCAGTTTCTTGCACTGCAGGTCAGTTCAGCAAAAACAAGAGCTGCATTCCTGTCTGGAGAGGGTGGAGAGGAAGAGAGTCAGACACCTATAGCACCGCGTCATAGCCCATGAAGCTTCTCCAGAGCAGGTGGAAGCAGGGAACGGAACCCAGGTCCTTGCTCTTGCTAACATTTGCACTCTAATGGGTATACCACCTGCATGCTGTGCAGTTGGTTTACTAGGGAAACTACAGATATTTATGTTTATGGGAAACTGTAAAGGCATAGGAAGCAAAAGGAATTCTTAGTGGATCTACAGCCTAAATATAGAAATAATGTTGCTTATTAAATTCCATAATGTTGATCAGGTTCTTCCTGATGTCAGTCATCATACTCCTTGTAAGGAAGTGAGTTTGAGGGCCAGGTGGCCATGTCCTGAAAAAGCACACACATTACAGTGCACAAGCACACAGGTTCAAGCCCCTGTTGAAGCTTCTGGAGTAGTGAAGCAGGCCTGCAAATGTCTCTGGCTCTCTACTTCTCTGTATCCCCTCTTCTCTCAATTTATCTCTGTCTCTATCCAATGATACATATTTTTTTTTTAAAAAGGGAGTGATGTTTACTAACTGGAAACTCCTACAAGAATCAAAGAAATTTTCTAAAAGCAGGGGAGAGGCCCAAAGCCCTGTGTTCAAGGGAGATAGCATATGGCTGAGGGTGAGAGTTTCTACATGTAGTTTAGGGAGATATGAATGTGAACCTATCAGATGACTACAGTCTTGCAAAACATCATTCCTGGGGGCCAAGAGGTAGCACAGCAGGTTAAGCACACATGGTAAGAAGTGCAAGGACCAGGTTAAGGATCCAGGTTCTAGTTGCAGGCTCCCCACCTGCAGGGGCCACGCTTCACAGGCAGTGAAGCAGGTCTGCAGGTGTCTGTCTTTCTTTCTCTCCCCCTCTGTCTTCCCCTCCTGTCTCGATTTCTCTCTGTCCTATCCAACAACAGCAGCTATAACAACTACAATAATGGGAAAAATGGCCTCTAGGTACAATGGATTCATAGTGCAGGCACCAAGCCCCAGCAACAGCCCTTGGGGGAAAAAATAAAAAGTTCCTCAGCATAAACAAATAACAGTTTCCCTCAGTTAATTGTCATCCTTACAAATGGTGTTTTCAGTGTTTTCACAGGTCCCTGTCCCTTATGATTTACTGAGATAAACTAGAAAAAAATGGTAAATGTGAAAGGATCATTCAGAATCCCCTCAGGTACTGTATCTGGACTCACCATTTCATGGTCTTTTGCCACCCTCAAGGAGCCCTTCCATCTGGAGCAGATGACTTCAGAGACCCCAGGGCAGCTGGTCCGCAAGGCCAGGCAGTAGAGAAGGAGCCAGCAGGGGAGAGGTGAGCCCCAGCCTTCCCAAAGTGCCTCCTCTGGGATGTCTCCCTTTCTGAAGCAGGATCATGACACAGGACCATTCGCATGTGGGGGGTGCGGGGTTTCAGGGTAGGTTACAGGCAGGGGCCAATTCTCATCCGAAGTCATTTCTAGAAAGGTATTTTATTTTGGGAATTGCTCTAGGTCAGTGTGGGCAACCCTTTTTCTGCCAGGGGTGACATGAATATTTAAGAGATAATTTACAGGCCCTACAATTATCAGCTTGAACATGAGCATTGGATGCTATGTGCTGACTTTGACTCCCAGATGAAATGACTCCCTGGGTCTCGTGTTGTCCACAGGCTAGAGGTGGCTTTTATTTCAGATGCCCAGATCCTGTCCTTCATGGGCTTCTCTGTAGGTGCATTGTTCTGTCATTAGAGCAGGACCTTTAGGGCCTGGGAAGAGGCCTTCTCCACCCCAGTGTGTGTCCAGTATCCTGGCCACCCTGGGAGCAGATGCACTGCCAGGCCTGTCAATCCATACTTGTAGTGGGGAACTCCCATGCACAGAGAGTATTGGGAGGTGAAGGGACTCTGAGCACAGCCTGACTCAGCTAGAATGTGGCTCTGACCTCACTCCACTGACTTACTTCCCACATATTGACTGGATGTTGATTGTCAGGACTAATTTTTTTTTAATTCTCTAGCTTCATATTCCCTCATGATTCCATGTTATGCTTCTAATATTCCTACAACAGAAAAAAAATGATTTGATAAGCTTTTGCATCAGAGGAAGGGCAAAAGGCTTTCTTAGGAAAAGCACTACCTTGCTTTTGTATGACAAAGCCTCAAGCCTAGACCCTCCATGTTGAAAAAAGCTTTGGCACCATCTCTCTCTCTGTCTCTCTGTCTGTCTATTTGTCTGTCTCTTCGCCCCTTTGTTTTTCTGTCTCTATCTTGAGAAAAAAGATCTTACACCAAGAATGAAAATCATATAACATACCTTTTATTAATGTGACTCTTACTTTATTAACATATAGTTCAGCTTTTTGTTCTTGTTGTTGTTGTCAATAATATTTTTACTTCACTGAAACCTGAGGAAACTGTACTTGAATCTTGCCTTAACAGATGATGAAGGATGAGGTTGCATTAAATTAACTTGTTTAATCATCTCCATTTGCCCTGCCCCCCAAAAAATAAAATAGACCAGCTATTGTCATCAGTCACAGAAAATCAGAGTCTACACCAGGGCATGTCTATCTGTAACTAACAATACAGCTGAGCCTGACAGTCCTTCTCGGGATGAGACTCCTTTTCTGACTGTCTGTGTTCTGGAGTCACTATTATAAGATTGCACAAAGGCTCTGTTCCATCAAGGAATAGAGCGTTCTTGCCAAAAGCCTTTGTAAGGGACTATATTTGGGTTCCATTTTAGAAGTCTTGGGTCTCAGGTAGGAAAACCAGGATGCATGTATCAACTCATCTATTAACAAATATTCCCATGTTGATGTAGGAGAATCCCTTCTTGTATTAAATAGGAGTTTGCTGTCCCCTCCTTTCTGTCCTACTGAGCCTCAGTAGGAAGTGGACCTGCCCCAGGCCCCATATTTAGCTGTCCTCCATTCTCTCCAAGCCTCTACTGAGCAGACAGGAACCTCCTCCTCTGCTCCTCCCAGAGCTCAGTGTCTTGTTCACAGGTGTCCTTGCTGATGGGCGAGTCCCCTGGTCGGGATTCCAGGGCATTACCAGGAACTCCCAGGCCCTGGGAACCCTGTTGGATGAGCAGAACTTCTCCGCCTGTATCAGCAAGAAGCCACCTGGCAGTAATCCCTGTTCATGCAGATGTGCGTGGCCCTGGTGATACTGCAGGGCCCGTCCATGCTGGCCCTGGGTACAGCTCATTGTCCCCCATCTATGCTGGTGTGTAGTAGCCTGGGTGCTGCAGTGCACCGCAGTACAGCGAGACGGCCCTGCGTTGCCATAGTTACATCTTCATTGCAGTGACTGGCCTCATAATATGTGTCAGTATCCCCTAGGGACACCCACTAGCCATATGCTGCTGGGCATTTCAGTGTTTCTTTTCCCTTTTGCTTTTATTAATTTTTTTATATTTTCCCTTTGGTTGCCCTTTTTTATTGTTGTTGTAGTTATTAATATTGATGTCTTCATTGTTACACAGGACAGAGAGAAACAGAGGAGGGGAACAGACAGGGAAAGACACCTGGAGATCTGCTTCACCGCCTGTGAAGTGACTCCCCTACAGGCAGGGAGCTGGGGGCTCGAACTGGGATCCTTCAGCAGGTCCTTGCATTTTGCACCACATTGCTTAACCTGCTGTAGTACTACCCAGCTCCCCTTTTCCCTTTATTAAAAAAATATTTATTTATTTTTATTCAATTATGTTTCCCTTGTTTTATTGTTGTAGTCATTATTGTTGTTGTTACTAATGTCTTCGTTGTTGGATAGGACAGAGAGAAATGGAGAGAGGAGGGGAAGACAGAGAGGGGAGGAAAGATAGACACCTACAGACCTGCTTCACTGCTTGTGGAGCAATTCCCCTATAGGTGCGAAGCCAGGGGCTCTTACCGAGATCATTGCCTTTTATGCCATGGCCGAGAAGCCTGCTGTGCTACCACCCAACTCCTCTCTTTTCCCTTTCTATATACATTGAGTATGTGCTTGCCTCTGAAGTTCATGTATACCTTATGGGATTTTGTCTTTTTTTTTTTGCCTCCAAAGTTATCATTGGGGCTTCGTGACAGCACTACAAATCCACTGCTCCTGGAAGCTGTTTTTCACATTTCATTGCCCTTGTTGTTGTTGCTGTTGTTATTGTTATAGCTGTTGTTGTTGGATAAGACAAGAGAATCTGAAAGAGGACAGGAAGCAGAAAGGGGGAGAGAAAGTCACCTGCAGACCTGCTTTGTGAACCTGTTTGTGAAGTGACTCCCCACATACACAGGTTGTTGTTTTCGACGGGCTGGCTTCACGGGCGGGTAACAGACGACAAGGGACTCATGGTTGAGCTGTATGCAGTATCTCTTTATTCATGCAGGACGCAGCACAATCTATACCAAGGTAAGCTAAACTAACACAACTACCAACTCACAACTCACTAAAACGAACAATGCTGTCTTTAAATATTTTCCAAGTAGGGTGTAAACAAGATGTGACATACAGAGGGTGGAGAGAAAAGTGACTGGTGAAAATCGGGGTATGACAAGGAGAGGTGGCAGAGCAGGTGAGAATTCTACCACTAATCCACCAATGTCCTGCAGGGAGGGTGTTACATGTTAACAGAGGTTATGTAAATAGAATACAGTGTTATGTAAATAGAATGCAGTGTTAAGCAGGGGGGATTTAAACCAAATGAAACAGAAAAGTTTTTTAAAAGTAGAATTAGAAACATGCCAACAATTCCCCCTTTCTTTTTTTTTTTAGGCAATTCTTTTTTTTATTATTTATTTATTTATTCCCTTTTGTTGTCCTTGTTGTTTTATTGTTGTAGTTATTATTGTTGTTGTCGTCGTTGTTGGATAGGACAGAGAGAAACGGAGAGAGGAGGGGAAGACAGAGGGGGAGAGAAAGATAGACACCTGCAGACCTGCTTCACCGCCTGTGAAGCGACTCCCCTGCAGGTGGGGAGCCGGGGTTCGAACTGGGATCCTTATGCCGGTCCTTGTGCTTTGCGCCACCTGCGCTTAATCCCCCTTTCTTTTTAACTAATGGCCATAGTATCAGGACTGTGGGGTGAACAGAAACCTATATCATACAGGCGTTTTCAAAAGAACTGGCATAAGACATGGAAAACAAAATAGGCGAGCAGCAATAACCAGTGTGTTGCCAAGGGGAACGTTTCTTGACTCAAAGGGCAATGCTTAGCAGGCGAAAGTGAATTTCTTGCCTCTGTGAGCGCTTCATGCCTCTGGGGGCATCTCTTGCCTCAAAGAGCGTTTCCTACCTCTGTGGGCATAACCTAATAAGGAGGGGGGAGTTTTCTGTCTCGGGGGGCGTTTTCTGTCTCGGGGAGCAGAGCCTGCAGGCAAGGGAACATGGTCTATAAAGTCTCAAGGCAATTGGCTGAAGTTAGTCTTTGAGAAACACAGCAGTGTGTACCAGTAAGTCCGATGGAGGTGTCAGTCCAAAGTAGTTGACCACAGAAGAAAATGCCAAGGGGTGAAACGCTGCATGTCTGTCTCGATGGGGAATATCAGCCACCAGAATTCTACTTTTCTGTAGAGAGTGATCTTTGGAGTCTGTGAATATGTTTCTTCAGGTCGTGCCAGGTCACATCATTGGTTTCCGGGGGTGTGTTGTAGTCATTCCATCTTGTGGGCGACGTCAGAGAACAGGGATCCAAATGGATTTCCGGGAATTCTGTTTGAGTAGATGCCTTTTCATGTGAAGACTTGACAGCTGAAATTCACTTACTTGTCAAACAAAACTTGTAGCAGAGTAGAAATTTAGTATAATTGATAACTCCATTATAATTGGAAGTCCTTTCTAGTATGATTTTAAGGTTTGTTTAAACAGTTTAAACTCAATAAAATGTGGAAAGGTAAACAGAAGAATCATGGTTAAAAGCCTCAGGCATGAGAATAATTAACATAATCATTCCACTATCTGCCCCACCCATAACTCATACAGTTTTCAGGATTAAACATTTCAGATTTATGCCAAAACATAAAAAAGGAAATCAAAGGAGGAAAAAACAATGTTTTGGATTATTTCTGGATGTCTCTAGAAATCATGGCTGTATCCAGCATTTTTTTTAAGTCAATGTCATACAAAAATTCAGTCATTTAAATCACTCTCTTATGAAACAGATCTCACCATGTAGCATCAAGAGTCCCCGGAGGGCGTCCTAGTCCAAAAAGCTCCTTGAAATTCCATTTAGGGTGCTTCTGACTGTTCCTGCTGGATTGCTTCAGGCACCCATTTTTTAAAAGTGTCTTCCCATCGAATTTTTTTTCCCTCCAGGGTTATTGCTGGGCTCGGTGCCTGCACCATGTATCCACCACTCCTGGAGGCCATTTTTCCCCCTTTTGTTTCCCTTGTTGTAGCTTTGTTGTGGCTATTATTATTGCCCTTGTTGATGCAATTCGTTGTTGGATAGGACAGAGAGAAATGGAGAGAGGAGGGGAAGACAGAGAAGGGGAGAGAAAGATAGACACCTGCAGACCTGCTTCACCGCCTGTGGGCGACTCCCCTGCAGGTGGGGAGCCGGGGGCTCGAACCGGGATCCTTATGCCGGTCCCTGCACTTTGTGCCACATGTGCTTAACCCACTGCGCCACCGAAAAAACAATTTTTTGATTGTTTCTGGATGTCTCTAGAAATCATGGCTGTGTCCAGCATTTTTTTTTTAAGTCAATGTCATACAAAAATTCAGTCATTCAAATCATTCTCTTATGAAACGCAACTTGAACCAGATTATCAAGATCTCACCATGTAGTATCATGAGTCCCCGGAGGGCGTCCTAGTCCAAAAAGCTCCTCGAAATTCCATTTGGGGTGCTTCTGACTGTTCCTGAAGGATTGCTTCAGGCACCCATTTTTAAAAGCGTCTTCCCATCGAAGAAAGAATCTAATCAGGAGAGTAGAACTAACCACGTGTCTCCATTCTAGGGGATTTCCAGGGTCCTCGAGAATGCTCCTCAAATTAAAGTAGTCCTTCTCCATGGGAAACATGCGAGAAGAAGTCCAGAAAGTCCCAGGGGAAATCCCCATGCATATCCCAATGTCAACGATCACGGTCATAAAGAATCAAACTGCAGCCCGAAGCAAAATGTAGTCCTTTTCCTCAGGAAACATGGGAGAGGGAATCCAGAAAGTCCAAGGAGAAATCTCCATACATCTTCCAAGCTCTATGATTAGGGTCACGAGAAACCAAAGTTCCCAGTCAGGGAACTGAAGTGTGGCCCAGAGCAAAATGTTCCAGAGACAGCTCTGTCTCATGATGAAACAGTAGAGGCTTTGCAAACCTCTTCATAAGTAGAAGAGAAGACCATAGTGCATAGGTAGGCAAAGTCTTCACTTATCTGGGAGTTGCGCAGGTCCGGTCCCAAGTTGTAGGCGCCACATGTTGTTATCGACGGGCTGGCTTCACGGGCGGGTAACAGACGACTAGGGACTCATGGTTGAGCTGTACCCAGTATCTCTTTATTCATGCAGGACGCAGCACAATCTATACCAAGCTAAGCTAAACTAACACAACTACCAACTCACAACTCACTAAAACGAACAATGTTGTCTTTATATACTTTCCAAGTAGGGTGTAAACAAGATGTGACATACAGAGGGTGGAGAGAAAAGTGACTGGTGAAAATCAGGGTATGACAAGGAGAGGAGGCAGAGCAGGCAATAATTCTACCACTGAACCACCAATGCCCTGCAGGGAGGGTGGTGCATGTTAACAGAGGTTATGTAAATAGAATACAGTGTTATGTAAATAGAATGCAGTGTTAAGCAGGGGGGATTTAAACCAAATGAAACAGAAAGGGTTTTTAGAAGTAGAATTAGAAACATACCAACAACAGGTGAGGTTCTGGGGCCTCAAACTGGGATCTTTATGCCAGTCCTTGTGCTTTGAGCCATATGTGCTTTACCCATTGTGTACCACCAGCCCCCAGTATTTGCCTTTAATGACTTTGGTGTACCTTACTAATAATGAGACTATTTCTCATATAGACCCAGATTAATACTGTGATCAGTCTTTTCTGAAAAGCATTTCTTTAGATCATGCTCAGAGCTATATTTCTCTTTTAAAATATTTTTTATGAGATGCCTGATTTTATATATATGGAGACAGAGGCAAAGGCAAGGACATAGAGACAGAGAGACAGCATACCCAGCACCCATCTGGCTGGGATGATTCCCTAAACTCTCTCCCCTCTCTCCATCCAAGGAGATGTCCTCTTCCCTACTCCCTGCCTGTCCTGGGACTCTCTGCCTAGTAATTACCACCTCAGTTTTTTGCCTAGTTAACATGAATTCTAGATCATTTGAGAGATGGTCTCTACTCTTGAAAGTTGCTCACACTTTCAAGGCATTTACTCCTCGCCCCTACAATAAGGAACACTTTGACTGCTATGTGGATACAATATATTTCCTTGCAAGAAAATATTTTAAACTATGATCCGTATTTAAACTTGATTTGCAAAGAGCTGAATTTGCTAGAATATATATCTCTCATTTACAAGGAAACAGTCACACTGCAAGAAGAAATACAAGTGTTGACATTAGTGTTTTAAACATATATTGTTCTTATGCATTCAGTTAAAGAGTTACTGAAATCAGCAATGTTTACTCTCCAACCATAGTGAAGTCTGTGGAGCTAAGAGAATTTATATTTTTAGTTGATTCATTCTTTGTGAACCTTAGGGAAGCTAAAGACAAGTTTTCTTCAAGTAGATCCTGTGAAAGGTGGGTTGTAACTCCAGTTTTTTTTTTTTTTTTAATTCAAGGTTCCTGCACAGCATTAGATGTGTCTGACTTCTAAGGAAAATGAGACTCCAGACACATTGATGGGTGAGTGTCAAGATATTCTAAGTTAGGATGGTTAGATTTAAAATAGCAGTTCAAAACTCTCTCAGTAGCAGCTGTTTAGTATTTAGCTTAATTGTCTTCACACATTTCATCACTCCTGACCAGCCCAAAACTGTGGCACAAAAGTCAGACCTGACTTCCTAAATGTTTTCTTTAATACATTGAAGAATACACCAATTTGTAAATCTTGGGAACAATATAGTTGTTGGGTCTTTCTATTCATTTTGTCATCGCAGTGTAATTTGTTTTAGGTAAAATACTTTATTAAAATAATGAAAATAGAAAACAGGCATTGTACAATGTAAAGGCATCAATACCCCTGTCCCAAATTCACCTGTTCCCAGTGTCCTTTTCATCCCCTTTCCACATTTTCGGCTACATGTTCTCAGGAAAAAAAAAAAAGGGAAAAAAAACAACCTCAGACCTGCACCTCTGCACCTCTAGCCATGCTTGATGGTGTTGTTAGCCAGAGAGGTGAAGTCTTCTCTCTATTTTTTTCACCAAGAAGTGCTGTCTTGAAAAAATGTTTTGAGAGAGAGGCTGGGTGGTGGCACACCCATTTGATAGCACATGTTACAGTGCTAAAGGACACAGGTTCAAGCCCCTGTTCCCCACCTACATGGGGAAAGCTTCATGAGTGGTGAAGCTGTGCTGCAGGTGTCTTTCTGCCTATCACCCCCTTCCCTCTCAATTTTTGGCTGTCTTTATCCCATCAATAAATATATAAAGATAATAAAACTTTAAACAATATATATGTTGAGGGGGCTGGCACTGTACCCTGTTAAGCACACATAGTAGTCAGCACAAGGACCCATGCAAGAATCGAGGTTTATCCCACTCCCCACCTCAGGGGGGTCGCTTCCCAAGAGTGGAAGCTGGTCTGCAGGTGTGTCCATCTTTCTCCCTCTCCACTCTCAATTTCTGTATTATCCAATAAAATGAAAAAATAGGCCACCAGAAAAAGTGGACTCTTATTAAGCCCAAGGAATAAATAACCCTGGAGGCAAAAAAAAAAAAACAGGAAAAGAAAAAAAATGTTAATCGATTTATTCATTTACTTCACTAATCATGTCTTTCTTTCTTGATGTTTATAGAAATACAAATTACACTCTCTTTTCCTCACAGCTTTTTATTTTCAGTATGGGATTCTGCTAGTCTATTTATTTATTTATTCCTTTTGGTTGCCCTTGCTAGTATATTTCTTTACAAATAAGGCTCTTGTATTTCTGAGACTCCTTTCAAATGAGGTCACACCTCTGAGTCTACACAGAAGTATTTCTTGAACCCTGGCTCCATGGCAGTATGTACTCAGCATTTGAAGATAGCGAGAGGCTTGTGTCCAGGCTCAGGTGTTCATGTGCTGAACACCTGCACTTGGTGTTTCTCAGACTGAGTTCCCAGCCCTCTTAAGTGTTGTGCATTTACATTCCAAGTTAAATCCTCAAGAAGATCAGAATGCAAAGAGACTTTCCTCTCTATACCTCAGAAATGAGCTCCATTTCCCAGACTGCGAGCTAGAGCACTGTCAGAGGACTGTGAGCTGCTTAGTGCAGCATCCTCAGTGCCCATCCATAATGACACTCTGCTCCTCTCTTTCCTTCTCCTCCTCCTCCTTTCTCTACTCTCTCTTTCTCTCATTAAGAAATGAACCGTCCCACCTGCAAAGGAGTCACTTCACAGGTGGTGAAGCAGGTCTGCAGGTGTCTGTCTTTCTCTCCCCCTCTCTGTCTTCCCCTCCTCTCTCCATTTCTCTATCCTATCCAACAATGACAACATCAACAGTAATAACTACTACAACAATAAAAACAACAAGGGCAACAAAAATAAATATTTTAAAACGTCTTTAAGAAAACATTTTAGGGAAAAAAAAGAAAAAGAAATGAACCACACTTTTAAAACTCAAATCCACACCACAGCAAACTATCTTTCTCTATTTTGGGAAGGGCAAGGGAAAGCAATCCTAAGCATGAAGTACTAGCCACTGTTTTTATGCACAGTTACTCCCTGTGTCAGCTCTGGCTTTGTACTTGGCTTCTGGGTTTTCAGTCCCCTGCGTCCTCTTTGGTGACTCCATGGCCTGGAAGGAGCAGTGGGATGGGAGCATAGAGCAAAGTGCCTGCTGTTCCTTTGTAGCCCTGACAAGGAGAAGGACATTCTAGGACTGGCACAGAGCTCCCACAGCAAAGTTCATTTTATTGTGTAGGAAGCCCCAGGTTCACACCCCATGTGAACATCAGATCAGCTCAAACAGCACAGAGGGGAGACTCCATGATCAGTGGAGGCTTGCAGTGAGCCTGGATCTCTATCTCAAAACCTCTGTCTCTCTCTCTCTGCCTCCAGGGCTATTGCTGGGGTTCTGTGCCCTGCACTATGAATCCACTGCTCCTGGAGGCTATTTTCCTCTTTTGTTCTTTATTGTTATTATAATTGTTTTTGTTATTGCTATCATTGTTGTTAGACAGGACAGAGAGAAATCTAGTGAGGAGAGGAAGAGAGAAAGGGCAGAGAAAGACAGACACCTTCAGACCTGCTTCTCCACTTATGGAGCCAGGGGCTCGAACCGGAATCCTTAGGCCAGTCCTAGAGCTTCACACCATGTGCACTTAACCTGCTGCACTAGCGCCCGGCCACCTTGTCTCTTTTTAAAGGATTCAAAAGAAAAGGTCTTCTGGAACTAGTGGGTGGTCACAAGACCATAACAGTTAAGTAAATAATAAAAGAAAAGAAACATTTAAAGTCTATTAGACTGACCTCATGTGTCAGTATAGTGAGCAGAGCAATTCCACACAATCCATTGCAGTTATTTAATCACAGCAGCCATCAGTGTTCCTACCTTCATTTGTTTGACTCCTTAACAGATCTCTGTAAAGGCACAGTTTACAAAGGCAATGTCAGGGCACAGGCAGTGGCATATCTGGTAGAGCGCACAAATTACAGTGCACAAGCATCCAGGTTCTAGTCCCTAGCCCCCACCTGCAACAGGGAACCTTGATGGACAGGGAAACAGAACTACAGGCTCCTGTCTATCTCTCTACCCCCATCTCTCCTCTCAATATCTCTTATCTTTATTTGCAAGAAATAGTAAATCAAATCTTTTCTAAAGAAGGACACATTTAGTGTCAGAACTGACAAATAATCTGCCATAGAAATACAGATCTCAATGGTATTGGGCATGGATGAGCAGGAGTGTTTTCAGACAGGATCCTAGCAGAAGTTACTAATGGGCCCAGGAGAAGAGCCCTCGTACTGCAGTCGCCAGCTTTTCCTGTGCCAGATCCAGGTTCAAGCTCAATCCTCACCATATGATGGAAATAAGTGTCAGTGCTGTGTTGCTGCCTTTCTCTCTCTCCCTCTCCCTCTCCCTATCTTTCTTCCTCTCTCTCTGCTATCCTGTAATTCAGTGGAGCTGGTTACTGGCACCATGAATTCACTGGTCCTGTCAGTCATTTTCCTTTTTTTTCCCTATTTTATTGAATAAAGATACATTGGAGGGGAAAAGAGAGAATAGAGAACGATAGACACCTGCAGCGTGTTTCATCTCTAAGCATGTTGGGAACTTGGACTCAAACCCAGATCCTTACACATGGTCATGTGTGCCCTCAGCCTGGTGCCCCACCTCCCAGCCTCTTGTTGTTATTTTTGATCTATCTCCCTCCTCTACTGGAAGAAAGACAAACCCAGTGCAATGTCACCCCAGACATCATGGAATATAAAGTTCCTATTGCACCCTGTACCAAGGGATGTCTGCATTATAAGCAAGGGAACCTGGGAAGCTTGCTCCCATGGACTCAACAATTTCTATGCCTGGGCACCTGCTTTCTGTAGGGTTTCCCTGGCTGAGTGCAGTGATGCTCCCACAGACACAGTGGCTCCATCCTGAGGCCCAGAGGGAGGACCTAAGGTACCATGTGGGCACTAGATCAAGGTGAGTTGGCCTGATTGGAACCATTCTTCAGCCTGAGTCTGCATGTTGACTGTTCTCCATGTAGGGCATCAACAAGACTGTGGATAGGAAATGAGTGAGCTGCCAACTATTGAGCTGCTGCGCCAGAGACCACAAGACTCCACTTCTGTCTCCATCATCGCAGAGCCCTGCCATCTGGAGCAGACCTCTGAGGAGACCCCAGGTCAGTGTGTCCTCAGGCCCAGACACTGAGTAGGAACCAGCAGGGAGCACTGGTGAACCCCAGCCATTCTGCAAGTGTCCCCTCTGGGCCCATGACTGCCATCCTGATGTGGCTCCTGACATTGAAAGCCACCTGTAGGGGTGAGGGGGTGGTACAGGCAGGGACCAAGACCCACCCACAGTCCAACTTGGGGACACTTCCTGTTGTGAAATCAGACCCAGCTCACTGCTAGGGAGGGTGCTTATTTTTCAGTGGCTATAGGTAGATAGTGGCTCCTCCTCTTTGTCTCTGGAGCCTCTCTCACACAGGAATCTATCTCTGTGCACTGTGTCTCTTACCTGACCAGAGTGCAAGAAAGTGAAATGTATGCATATCATAAATCCTCACAATTCCCCTTGTAAAGGGCCCAGGGATTTGTACTCTGTCTTCATGCTGGGGAACATGTGATCTCTGTTATCCCAGATTCACCCTGATCCCTTTTGGAATTTCTGAAAGCAGCAAGGTGTTCATCACCTCCTGTTTGTGAAAGGCTCAGGCTGTAGCTAGAGGACCGACAAGGCCAGGCTCCCACAGTGGATCAAGTTCAGACATCACAGAATATTAAGGGAGCCATTGTGTTAAAACCTTGGCTGTTCAATTTCAGTTGAGAAGTCACTATAAACAACCTGTCTGCATTGCCTGTGCTGACCAGTCTGAACACTTGCTAGAGTCTTCTGGTGACTGGTAACTTTGCAACAGTTACTCAACTCACACAAGGTTGCAAAGGGTATTGATGAGGTACTTTCTGGTCATAAATACATGTGCCAGTTTACAAATATATATATTTATATATAGAGAGAGAGGAGCAGGGAGAGGGAGAGGTAGAGAGACATGGAGGGAAGAGAAAGAAAGTATAAAGAAAACAAAAGAAATGAGAACTAAGGAACAATCTGGCCCATTTGATGTCAAAGAGAGGAATCTGACTGATTCCCACCAAAGAGAGACCAGGTGGCAGTGCTGGCCTTGTGATTGCAGACAGATAGACACAGTGTCACAGAGGGACTGTGGGCCCTTTCCCACATTGGGAGCCCAGAGCGGGCCAGTAAGTGTCAGTGTTACATTAGAAGCATTTGAATGAAATGTTGGTGTCAGGTAAGTTGAGACAGCAATGCCTTCTAGTTGTGGGAAATACACACACACACACACACACACACACACACACACACACACACACACACACACGCCCAACTTAGGCACACACAGAAAGGAAATAAGCAGAGGAATTAAAAAACTGCCATACAAAAGGAGACAAATAGGTCTCCAAAGTGATGAGTGCACAGGTGGGTCCAAATCCGGGAGCAACCCCGAAGGTTAACAGATGGGAGTGTTTTAAATGCTTGTGGTCCATTTACACAAGGGAAGTCTACTCACCCATTGAAGATGGAGAAATCATCCTCTTGCGTCCTACTGTATGGAACTTCAGGTGGCCATGTTTAGTACCATTTGTTGGAAGGAGAAAGATGAGTATTTGGCAATCTCACTTATAGATGGAACTTAAGAAATAAGGAAGAGGTTCAAGGCCCTGGCTCCCCACCTGCAGGGGAGTCTCTTCACAGTCAGTGAAGCAATTCTGCCGGTGTCTGTCTTTCTCTCCCCCTCTTTGTCTTCCCCTCCTCTCTCCATTTCTCTCTGTTGTATCCCACAGCAACATCAACATTAACTACAACAATAAAACAAAAAGGGCAACAAAAGGGAATAAACCAATAATTATATTTTTTAAATGCCCTTTCCCTTCATTTAAAAAAAATTAGCAAGAAAAAGCCAGATACATGGCAGAATTTAGACTGGGCTTTGCCTGTTGCAACAAGACCAGGCCTTGTGCTGTAACAGGAAGAGGAAGAGTGGGTGCTGGAGATACCCACTCTGCCCAAGGGTGGCAGAAAGGCTAAGATGGCTGTGGAGTCAGTGTGCAGGTGACTGTCAGAGACGGGGAGAAATTGTGCCCACTTGATAACTACTATTTTTTAAATCATTCTTTCCTAAGTAGAAAAATAAACTGAAAGGAATTTTGAAGATTAACAATAGGCTGTTTTGAGTTGAGGTAGATTCATAAACCAGTGTTTCAGAAATTGATATCTTCCCTTTTTCAAAATGTGTTGCAACACCTTATCTTCCACCAGAGTCCACTGAACCCCCTGCACCTCATCTGCAGACTCTGGGGTCTAAGCACTAAACTCTAGTTTTCCACACAAAGAAGTTCTTCTGTCCTTAATTTAAACTAGATTTTATGGACAGAAGTCACTTTCCTAATTCAGGTGGCTCACTTATGTATTGTTAGGATTAAACTGAAGTTCTGTAGAATACAGTTTTTAGATCAGTATATAGTGCATAGTAATAGCCTCTCAGTCATTTATTTTTATTTTCCCAAATGTATTGTTCTTAATTTTACAAATACCTCCTGTGTTTTAGATTTTGCCCATTTGGCTTTGGCTGGAATTCAATTACTCTGCCGGTCCTTGTCTCATCATCTAGTGGGTAACAACCTTTTCTAACATGGGCCAGGGAGTGAGTTACTGTTGTTTGCTTTCTCTTAAACTTGATTATACAGGGTGGGGGAGAGAGCATAATGGTTATGCAAACAGACTCTCATGCCTGAGGCTCCTAAGTCCCAGGTTCAATCCCCCACACCACCATAAGCCAGAGCTGAGCAGTGCTCTGGTGTTTCTCTGTGTGTGTGTGTGTGTCTCTCTCTCTGCATCGCTCTCAAAAAAATAAATAAAATTAATTTTAAAAAAAGGATTAGAAGACCATTCCAGGCACACATGAGAAAACTCCATTTAGTCAGGACTATGAATGCCCTAACACAGTAAGGATTAATACTCTTCTGAAATCCCTTCTAGAAAGGTTTTGCAGTACATCTGGTGTCTCTGCTAGAATTATTTTAGTTCTAAGAATTTAAAGTATTAACTTAGTGCAATTAGTCATAGGAAATATTCAAAGGCTGTAGCAATACAAAAACCATCCTTGATTAGGTAGCATCATGAATGAATCTCAGCATGTAAGGAAGTGTGTATCTATATATATACACAAACACATAGTTGTATGAGAAGTTTTCGCTAAGGAACTCAGTGTTCTAAGAAACATTTAAGATTGTTTTATGTACTGCATAATCCTGAAGTGTGAGGGCTTTATTTACATTTATGGTTTTTCATTCCATCAGTGAATGTCCTTCTCTAGTTAAGTGGAATTGAACTGCATTTATACTTCAAGCATTATTAACCTTGTGGATCTAGGACCTCCTGTATGCTTGATTTCACCACTTCTAGGCTGCTTTTTCATTCAGACAGAGGGACAAGAAAGGTGAAGAGAGACAGATGGCATACTGACTGCATTGAAACTTCTCCTGGTCCATTCTCTTCCCATGTAGGGCCATGGCCCAATTCTGGCCAGCCTGCTCTACTTGGTGAACTATGTGTGTTAAAGGGTTCATTTTCCACATTATTTTAAACTGTTTTTTCACAGGTAGCATTTGCAAAACAGTGTCTTAGAATGAGGATAGGTTGACTTAACATGCCAGTTATAGGCATAGCTGCTCTTTACAAATTAGTGAAAATTCAGTTTTCTAGATATTGGACATTGCTTTTCTTTATTATAAATTCCCTTTTCTTTATTATTCCTCCCTCCTTCTCTCTGTCTTTCTCTATTATTTGTTTGTTTGTTTTACCAGAGCACTGCTCAACTCTGGCTCATTTTATGGTGGTATGAGCTGCTGAGCCTGGGACTTTGGAGTGTCAGGTGTGAGAGTCTTTTTGCAGAACCAATGTGCTCTCTACACCTGCTGGAAGAGTGACTTCTTTGTGTCAAATTCTTCTCAAGAGAACATACCAGAGCATCATTCTGGCACATTCAGTGCTGGAACCAAATTCAGGATCCTGTGCTTGCAGGCTCTGCTTTGTGACTTCTGAGGTCCCTCCTGGGACACAATAATTCTGCTTTTAAAAACAACCAGAGCACCTCTGAGCTCTGCTTGTGGTCATGCCAGAGGTTCCACTGGGACTCCAGAGCCTCAGGCATGAAAGCCTTTTGTGTAACCGCTATGCTGCCTCCCAGTCACTGCAGTTGTGTTTGCAAAATAGACTTATAGCACCAAGGTTTGGTGCAGGGACCTGAAGGAGCCAGGAGCAGGCCTGAGTGCTGCCATGTAGGTGTTGTGAGCTGAAGCTGGGTTTGGAGGTCAGTTTACTGTGTCAAGAAAGCTTCATGGAACTCATTGTGACACCTGTGCTTTTCCTCCCTTTATTATGCTTTCATCAGAGTCTAAGTGTTCTTTAAAGGAGGCTTGGTGCTCTTCTCTTTTCAGACCCACTAGAGTTCTTTTCTCCATTGTACTGTCAGCATCATGACTTCCATTGGTTTGAAGCCCATCACTAACTCTTTAGAATCACTGCTGCTTGAATGTTGCTAACATTATGCTTGTTTACACCTGAATTGTGGTTTCTGGTGGGCAGAAGATGTGTGCTTTCTTTCCTCTCTCAGAGTCTAAGTCATATCTAATGCTGTGCAGTTGTTAAAACACCAGTAGCCACAAACAACTTTTCATGCTTCTCTTTTCTGCTTTTATATTAGTATAAATAGAGATTGCTCTGGCTCTGTGAATGTCTTTTTTTCCTTCCCAAGGAATTTTCTGATTATGATAAGTAGTTATTTTTTGTTGTTTTTATTTTTGTAACTTACAGGTTTAAATTTATTCTGCTTTGCAATGGCACTTAGTCTTCCTGAGTTAAAAGTGCTAAAACTGTTTTTAAAAGACCAGAGGCATAAAGGGGGAAAATGATAGTTATAACTAAATATCTTTTTTAAATTTTTAATATTTTATTTTATTTATTGTATTTTATTTATTTATTCCCTTTTGTTGCCCTTAAGTATATACTTGAAATTATTATTATTATTATCATCAAGTTTATCAGTGGTGTGGTAGTATGAGTAATGGTCATTAATTTTCTGTTTTATGTGTTAGAACAGAGAGGAATTAAGAGGTGAGTGGGAAGAAAAAGGGAGGGGGACTGGTGTAGTGGGTTAAGAGCACATGGCAGGAAGTTTATGTACCAGTTTAGGAATCCACATTGGTGCCACCCACTCCCCACCTGCAGAGGGGTCACTGTACAAGGGGATGAAGCAGGTCTGCTGGTGTCTATGTTTCTCTCCCCCTCTCTGTCTTCCCCTACTCTCAATTTCTATCTGTCCTGTCCAACCACTATGACAGAAATAACAATAATAATAACTACAACAAAGATAAACAGCAAGGGCAACAAAAGGAAAAAACAGCCTCCAGGAACAGTGGGTTTGTAGTACAGGCACTGAGCCCCAGCAATTATCTTTGGGGGGGAATTAAATAAAAAAAGAAAAGAGATATATATAGAGAGGGACTTTCAAACCTACTTCCCCACTCATTAAACATCCTCCCTGCTGGTGGGGAGTAGGAGCTCAAACCCAGGTCCCTGTGTATGGTAAGAGCAGTCTCAGCTGTGTGCATCACCAGCCATGCCCCATTCTAACATGGTTATCTAGTTGTCTGTGTTTAGGTTGGTTCCACATTAGACTTACCAACTATATAGCTATATAAACATAGCTGTGCATGTGTCTTGGGATTAGCATACAATTAATAATCTAGAGGGGAGGGGGAGATGGAGAAGGGGAGAGACAGAGAGGTACCTGCAGCCCCGCTTCCCTGCTCTTGAAGCTTTCCCCACCTCAGGCAGAGACCAGAGAATTCAACCTGGGTTATTGTGCACTGTAAAGTGCGCTTAACCAGGTGCACCACTGCCTGGACCCTAAAAATATAAATATATAATTTATATTTTTAATGAGAGAGATACAAAAAGAGAAAGAACAAAGCACTGCTCAGCTCCAGGTTATGGTGGAGCTGATAATTGAACCAGGGACTTCAGAGCCTCAGGCATGAAAGCCTGTGACATGCAGAACCATTATACTGGCTCCCCAGCAGGGACAGTGAAAGATAAGGAAGTCAGATGAATGACATGCCTGGAGACAATCTGAGTATTCAAGACTATGGGAAGTTCTTAAAAATTGAGAAAAGTGGGCAGTTTGTGTGTCACCCAGTAGAGTACTTAAGTTGCCATGTTGTTAACCTTGGTTCCAACCCCAGTCGCCACCCGCGAGGCAGGGAGGGGGGAAAGTTTTAGAAATAGTAGAACAGTTCTGCACCTCAGTTCTTCATCTTTGTCTCTACATACATTCAAAATGAATAAATAAAATTAAGACAGCTGATTATGATGTTAGAGTCGTGTCGCTAATAGTAAAAATAACATAAATGATATATTAGTAATATATGAATAAAATAAATAAAAATTAAATTAAGACAGTTGATAATGATGATAGAGTCCTATAGCTAATGAGCAGAAGCCATAGCATTAACAACAACAATGAAACATCAATAAGAAAATGACACATTGGCCTTTAGAGGATTTCAAATATTATGAATAGGGTACAGAAAAAGTACAAGTGTCAATAAATACATAAAAATATTACACTTGTTCAGTTATTATCAGGGAGGTGCAAAAGAAACTATAATGTTGATTATATTTATAAGTAGCATAAAAAAAGTGGGTCACTATTGAAAAATATATATAAAAAAAACTCCCATGCTCAGTGATTTGGGACTGAAATCATTGTTTCCATCTTTTTTTAAAAAAGATTTTTTAAGGTGCATTAAAAATTTTTTTTATGTATTTATTTTTCCTTTTGTTGCCTTTGTTGTTTTTATTTTTGTAGTTATTATTGTTGCTGTCCTTGTTAGATAGGTTAGAGAGAAATGGAGAGAGGAGTGGAAGACAGAGAGGGGGAGAGAAAGATAGACACCTGCAGACTTGCTTCACTGCCTGTGAAGTGACTCCCCTGCAGGTGGGGAGCTGGGGTCTAGAACCGGGATCCTTACGCCACTCCTTGCATTTCAGCCACATGCCCTTAACCCGCTGCTCTACTGCCCAACTCCATGTTTCTATCTTTTTTTATTGCCTTCCCGAGCTTTTTAACTTTTTATTCATTTGTTTATTCCCCTTTTGTGCCCTTGTTTAGTTGTAGTTAGTATTCTTGTTGGCGTTGTTGGATATGACAGAGAGAAATGGAGAGAGGAGGGGAAGACAGAGATGGGGAGGGAAAGATAGACACCTGCAGACCTGCTTCACCACTTGTGAATCTACTCCCCTGCAGGTGGGGAGCTGGCGGCTCTAACTGGGATCCTTACACTCGTCCTTCTGCTTTGTGCCACCTGTGCTTTACCCACTGTGCTACCGCCCGACTCCTGAACTTAAACTTGTTTAATTTTCAGGTGTGGTAGTAGTGTACACAGGTTTTCATTTTTTTTAATTTTGACAAAAACATATTATGATATTTTAGAAAATTTGAAATTTTTATTTTGGAAAACATGTACTTGCTTGTTTAAAAATGTCACTTCGAAACTTGGAAGTAGAAGTTATGCTGGGTCACTATTAGTTCTGGTGTATATTCTGAACCCGTCTCCCCAGTGAGGCTGGTTTTCAGTGTCATGAGCTTGTTTTCAGGAGGGAGAAATGGCCAGAGAGGTGGCACTTGAAGCAGAGTGTTCAATTTCCCTCTCCTCTGCTGGCCCTGACCTGGGGTCTGTGCTTGAGGAGGAACTAACTGGGGGTGTCCTCAAATAGCTGCTCCAACAGGAAGGACTCCTGGTAGCTGGAAGCCAAGCCAGAGACTTCCTGTTCCTGAAACTGCTCCTCAGTCACAGGCAGTGGAGACATTCCATTTTCATGGTGATATTAACCATCTGTATGGAGAGAAATCCAAATCAAATGCTTTGAACTGCCCCCTCCACTTGAGGAGAAGCATTGCCTGGTGTATGAAGAAATTGGAAAATGGCATCAGTGCTGCAGAGTGAAGGCCAACCATGACATGATGCAGATTTTCAAATTATGCAAAAGAAGAAATAAAAAAAGAGGGCTAGGCAGTTGTGCAGCTGGTTAGGCACACACCTTACCAAGTGCTAGAACCCAGGATTGGGTGCCACTACTCTGCCAGAAGGTCTTATTATTGACATGAGGCTGTTAATGAAGATGAGAAATTAAGGAGGAATTGGTTTGTGATAAATCATTAAAAATGATTGCATCCTAATGCAATAAAGAATTGTAAAAAGAGCACACAGTATCCAAGGGGCATGCAGACAGTATCCATAGGTCTAGTATATCTGTAAGTGGGATCTCATGAGAATAGCATAGTGGGATCTCCTAGCATAATGGTTATGCAAAGAGACTGTCATGCCTGAGGCTCCAAAGTCCCTGGTTCAACCCCCCGGACCACTATAGGCCATAAGCCAAAGCTGATCAGTGCTCTGGAAAAAAAGCAAAAGTAAGAAAGAAAGAAAGATCCCTCCTCAGGGCCAGGCAAGGCAGTACACCTAGTTAAGTACACACATTACCATGGACAAGGACCCACATTCAAGTCCTAGGCCCCACCTTAAGAGGAAAACTTCATGAGTAGTTAAGCAGTGCTCTAGGTGACTCTGTCTCTTTCCTTCTTTATCTCCCCTCCCCACTCAATTTCTTTCTGTATGTATCAATAGTAAAACAAAGAGACAAAAAACTCCAAGGGAAGAAGATGGTGTCCCATATCTGAAAATGGGGAAAGATTTAAGATGGGAAAGAAAAAATATCCAAGGTCACATGACTGAAAGATTCTAACTTAGTGAAAGAAGTACATTTACAAATTGGAGAAGATACTCCGAATTACTTTGTTCAAGTTCACATGACTCATTTCTTTATATTCCTAAATGTGTGAAACCACCTAGTAGCTCTCACCACCTCAATTCATTAAACATAATCAGCTCCAGCCCCTCCCCCCCAATGGAAGTGCCAAGCTATCTCAAGAATTATGGGTTTATCTCTTATGGGAAACACAGGGCTTTGGAGTGGGATGAGCATGCAACTCTACCCCTATACTTGGATAAGTTTATTAACTATTATTCAGTCACTACTAAAAATGTGGGTAAGAGAATGTCTTAGTCCCCCATAGTAAATGTCGTAGCTATTGTACTGCAATTCCAGAAAACAAATGATACTCAACGAACTTTCTTTTGCCACTGGACTTGGTGGCTACATCATGACTCCACAGCTCCTGGCTGTCATTTTCTTCTTTTTCATTTGATTTGATAGAGGGGAAACGGGGGAGAAAGGGGCATAGAAATAGAGAGACACCTGCAGTACTGCCTCACCACTCATTAAGCTCCCCCTGCCACAAGTAGGACTCAGAACTTGAACCCAGGTCCTCTTGCATGGTAACATGTGCACTCTACCAGGTACACAACTGCCTGGTCCCTCCTAGCTTGCTTTTGGTCCAGTATCATAAAGAAAACTTGAGCTTGTTATTTTCTCTTTAATTAGTAGAGTCACCCATTCCAGGGGGAAATAATCCACAGGGAGCAATCCAAACCACTCTGTATATGCAAAAGAATGTTGCTCTTTAATAGTTTTCTGGGTTGGCAAGGAAATCTTATAATTGGAGGAGAAATTGGGTTTGGGCTCAGTTGGTGGTGCTGGTGGTTAACTGCACATGCTACTATGCACAAGGACCTGGTTTCAAGCCCCAGGTCCCCATCTGCAGGGGTCTTAGCAGCTACATGTGTTTGCCTGAATCATCCATTGGGGGACAAGGGAGAGCACACAGCTGTCCTTGTGGGGGTCAGAGCACGTGTGGCTAATAGACTCCCAGATGGAGCTGTGCTCCCCCTGAGAGTCATGAGGAGACAGGCAGAGCCTGACTGCAGTCTTACTGAAAAGAGACCACGAAGCTGCGGTCAGCCCAGCCCAGGACCAGCGATGTGCAGGCTCTCGTGGCTTTCCTCATGTTGGGTTCCACCCACATGTCCATCAGGGGCACGGAGTACTTGATTCGGAAGTGATTCTGAAGTGAGTCTTGTACCTGGAGAGGGAATAGAGCACTGCACTGTAAGCTTGTATCCCATAGATCTGTGAGCAGCTGAGTTTCTCCTGAGGAGATGGTGGGTTTCTTGCTTTTATTCAATTTTTATTGGGGGGATTAATGTTTTATAGTCGACAATAACTACAATAGTACATGCATAATATTTCTCAGTTTTCCCTGAGAGTTTCCCCCATAATGATACAACCCCCATTAGGTCCTCTGTCATTCTTTTCCAGGACCTGTATTTCCCCCCACTCCTCCACCCCAGTTTTTTACTTTGGTGCTTTACACCAACTTCAGGGTGAGCAGGTACATACTTTGTGTTGGAGATAAGCAGCACGTTAGAATATAAGATCAGTTGCCTTTTCTGCCACCTCCCACCCTTCTGGAATTTGCCAGAGCCAAAGAACTAGATATGGCCATGAGGCAACACTAGGTTCTTCTCTTCTGGACCAACCTCCTCCACAGAAGAGCTGCAACACAGCAGACCCACAGGGCAGTTTGTCACTGGCAGGCAGGACACAGGGGCTCCTGCTGATGTCAGCACTCACAGAGCATTACAGAGGAGTCTAGTTCCCCAGAAGGGTTCAGCAACCCAATTCAGGAGTCTTGAGCTCCACAGAGCTCCTGTGAGAGTTGAGGTCACTCAGGGCTGGTGGTAATGGAGGGAAGCTTAAAGGACAGGGCACAGGGCCTGCCACTTCAGTGTCAGGGGACAAGGAAGTAGCAGAGTCTCAGGACCTGGTAGAAAGGAGACACTGAGTGGGAGTTAGGGGAAGTGAGGGTATTGGGGCCCTGGTGCTTGGTGCTGGTAGAGGATCTGAGTGGGGGTGAGAGTATTGTGCAGACACCCCGTGTCAACAAATCACACTGTAGTGAATTAACACTTACCCCAAAATATAAGGATAAAAAAATGTAAGGGGACACTAAGAGGTCAAAGGAGAGAGGATGAGAAATGTTTCAAAGAACCAACTCAGGGACACAGGGCCAAGGCCTGAAGGCAGCACAATGTCTAGAGTGTTGCGGAACATAATCAACCCCAAGTATCCTTTGCAGTTTTTGCCTCAGTGACTCTGCCTCTCTTCCTACCCATTCCTCTCCCCTTTTCTTTTCTCTTTCCTTCTTTTCTTTCTTTTTTGTTCTCTCTCTCTTCCTCTCTCATAAAAATAATTTTAAATGGATCTATGTGTGACCTATAGGGATCAGATTGCATAGATCCAAGAGTGTGAAGAAGTCATTCCATTGTGGTCTCAGGTTAACATACACACTTATATAACAGGATTCTGGAAAACTGACTCTAATCTCCTTTAAGCCAGTCATCACTTTGGGCTTGAGGGGGGCAGGAAACCCATGATCAGCCGAGAATAAACCAAACATTCAAATGTTTCTCAACTCAAGGACATACAAAGCTATTCCTTAGCTTGCCCAGAGTAAGCCCACAGGACTCAGATCCTAACAGGTCAAGCCTGCTCTCTGGCATCAGCAGAAGGGAATCTCATGAGCACAAGTAACTGTTGATGACTAGGGCTGAAGCTGAGGATCCTGTCAGTGGGAATCACACAGAGCACCTCCTGGGACCACCCTCCTCCTCCTCTGCTGGTCACACAGGGCATGTGAACAGACTCTACCATAAGCAGGGCAGCCAGCCCAGACACCCTGAAAGCCTGGAAGAGTTTCTGGTAGACACAGACATCCTCTACTCTTCACTCCTTGATGCGAATGAGAGAGCTGGGCACAGCACTGTGTGCACTATTCAGCTCAGTCTCCAAGACTGAAGATTCCACTGTAGCCAGGGACCCTGGGCTGTGATGTCAGTGGTAAAAGGTCAGTGTCATAACAGAGTTGACAGAGTGACCCTCTGAAGCCAGTTGCACCTACAGCTTTGAGTCTTTTAATCTTTGCTTTTTGAGATGACTATAGACTTCCATGCTTTTATTGGAAATAATAGAGATTCCAGAAGCCTTGCCCCTATTTCATGCAGTGGTCATCTAATTATATAATTCTAAACAGAGTAAATATCACTGTAGGATATTCACATGGATGCTGTCACAGACATACTATTACCAGGAGTGTGTGTGTGTGTGTGTGTGTGTGTGTCTGTCCGTGTGTACATACACAACGGCAATGTTATCTTCATGAAACCATTTTTGAAAGAATGAATCCATTGGCAAATGAGTTGTGGACATTCTTTGATGTCCTTCAACTCCAGTGTAAAAGACACACATTCAAGGAACTATTGGAGGACTTGATGTATCCTAGAATAGATGCCTTAGCTTCTTGGTATGTTTTCTCTTTTATTCATTAATTAATCAATTTATTTATCTTAATGAGAAGGATAAGAGCATTGATCAGCTTAGGCCTTTGTCAGTAGGATTGAACCTGGAAAGTACTCCAGACACACATGAAAGTCTTTCACTTCTTAAAAATTATGTAATTAATTAATTTTATTATTTATTTATTCCCTTCTGTTGTCCTTGTTGTTATATTGTTGTAGTTATTATTGTTGTTCTTGTTGTTAGATAGGACAGAGATAAATGGAGAGAGAAGGGAAAGACAGAGGGGAAGAGAAAGACACCAGCAAACCTGCTTCACCACCTGTGAAGTTACTCCCCTGTAGGTGGGGAATTGGGGGCTCGAACCAGGATCCTGATGTTGGTCCTTTTGTTTTTCTCCACCTGTGCTTAATCCACTGCGCTACTGCTGGACTCCCTTTTTTTGTTATTTTATATATAGTTCACTGGACAGTGACAGAAAAAGTAGAGTGAAGGAGATGGAGGGAGAGAGGAGAGACACCTGCAGCACTGCTTCAACTACTTGTGAAGCTCTTCCTCTTCATGGGGACCCGTGTCTTGAACCCAGCAGCTTGTAACTAGTGCTCTGAGCCAGGTGCACTCCAGCCTTCCACCACTTCTTGTTTTAAACAGCTCTGTAGGATGCACTCCACCTGATCAAAGATGAGAAACATCCAGATTAACATCAGTGAGAGAATCACTGGTCAGGAAAATCAGGGTGTTGAGCACCAGACAGTGTGTTTGTGTCTGTGTCTGCTTGTGTGGGTGAGAGGTGGGGACAAATCTGTTCTCACCTGCTGCATCATCTGAGTGCATGACCAGGCTGAGTGGTTCCTCAGACTTTTCTTTCTTTCTTTCTTACCTTCCCTTAATATCTTATAAACTATTTGAAGGAAAATATGACGTTCTTGCTAATGATGTGATGCTTGAACAATGCTTTTCCTCACTCAATCCAGGAAAAATGAGAGAGATCTTTGTCTTTGCCATAAGGAAGGATGAAAATATTAAGGAGGCAATGGACCACATATGCTAGATTTCCTTCATGCTGCTGGCACACGGTAAAGCACAGACAGGTGGCCATGATGTCATTCACTTCCCTTGTTTGTCAGAGACTCATTGGAACTTCACCTCTAAAAGGTTCAGACAGATTTGCTTTAGCTGCAGTTTTGGGATTCAGCTAGTTGAGGGCACTCATCACCTACACAGGGCAGCAAAATGAACAACACTCACTCAGTTTTCTTCTTCAAGTACTTAGAAAGGAGATTCTTCCAATAGATACATTCACATATTTTAATTGTGAATGATCAACTTATAACAGTGCATAATGTTGAATAAGAATCAGAAATTCAAAGTACATGTACATTGTCAGCTGGAGGCATTCAGCAATATTTTCTAAAATGATTCTTTCTCTGGTTTATGTTTTTTAGATCTTTGGAATTATTCCATTCCATACTTTAGAGATGCATCTGGGTCCAAATTTACACAACACTTTTTTATTATTTTTTAGTATTTATCTATTTTCTCCTGTGTTGTCCTTGTTGATCTTTATTGTTGATCTTTGTTGTTGTAGTTATTATTGTTGTTATTGATGTCATTGTTGTTAGATATGCCAGAGAGATATGTAGAGAGGTCGGGAAACAGAGACAGGGAAAGAAAGATAGACACCCGCAGACCTGCTTCACTTGCCTGTGAAGCGACTCCCCTGCAGTGGGGAGTTGGGGCTTGAACCAGGATCCTTAGTCAGTCCTATCGCTTTGCTCCACAATCACTTAACCTGCTGTGCTCTCGCCTGACTCGCTACACAACACTTTTTGTGTGTCCAGAGTTAAGTATCGTAATAAATAGTTTGAGTTTCCTTAGTACATTTGGGATCCATTCTCTTCTTTGTGTCCAGGTTATAACCGCTGGGGCTCAGTGTAGGCACTAGGAATCCACTGCTCCTGGTTGCCATTTTTAACCTTTTTTCTTTTCTTCTTCCCTATTTTGTTGGCTAGGACAAAAAGTAATTCAGAAGAGAAGGGAGGGAGGAATATATATGGAGAGAGAGAAAGAGAGAGAGAGAAAGAGAGATAGAGACCCCTAAGACCTGCTCCACTTGTGAAGCCTCCTTGCTGCAGGGATGAGCAGGAACTGGAATCTGGGCCCTGGACCATGTACTGTGTGTGCTTATCTGGGTGCACTATCGTCAGCCCCATAATGAAGCAATTAAATGGACAGCTTTTTACTCTACAGCCTAGAGAAACACCAATAAGTGCTCTCTTACATCTTAATATGTCATTCATATAGCCATTGAGTAATAACTTTGTCTCATACATTTGGGGCCAAGATTGGAACATGCATTTTTCTTTGCATAGTTCTGTCTGCAAAGGAGATTCTGCAGATGAGAAAGAGGGAAAGGATCCAGCAGGAGGCAGCATTTTCTGGCCTCAAGTTTCAAGATTGAGCCCCAGGGGCTGGTCAGCTCCTGACAGCCAACCACAGATAAACTCCACAGGGGTGCTGGGTGGTGGCTCACCCTGATGAGAGCACATGTTTTCATGCCCAAGGAACCTACAAAAGGTTAAGACAGGAAATGTGGAGGAGCACTGGCTGCCCTCTGCCTTGGTTTTTTTACAGTTATGTGTGAGAAATTGCCAGATAGCTTACTGGAAACAGAGTCTTTCAGGTACTGGCTTAGATAGCAATCCTAAACTCTAGGACATCTTATATGAATATCCCCCAAGTTTGAAGGTAGACAGTCTACAGGGCCTGATAGAAGGTTAAGGATGTACTGGTGGCCTTCGACTTCTCTAGAACCAGAATGAAACAGCTTATGAACTCCACCACTATGTTCAGAGGGAAAGCAGGGGTCTCCTGGATAATAGCTATTGTACAGGAGCAGTTTGGGGCGGCCCTGTCCCCAGAGGCCATCACAGACTTAGGGGTGAGCTCAAGTCACTGAGGAGGAGAAGATTTGGCCAAATTGGGGCCATGGGTGTGTGGTATATGGTGGAGTGCTTCCAGTCAAGTTTCCATATCACTGATGGTGGTGATGATGTTACTTTTCTGGTCCATTGCCACCAAGAAGCTCTGATGGATGGTGCCTGATGACAGATTGTACAAGTCCTGGGATACACCCTCCCCCCCCCAGCAAATAGATCTGTGACATAGCAGTGTGTTGAATGACGAGCTCAAGTGGACACTCTGTGTGCTGAGAGGAGGTGGAGAGGCAGGCGGTCACCAGGCCCACTTTCTAGTTGAGAGCATTATAGAAGGAGAGAAGGAAGAAAGCCCAACCAGTCTTAAGTCCAGGAGGAGAATGATGTACCTCACCATGGAAATGTTTCCTTTACATACAGTCCTACATCCAAAGACGCCTTCATGAGTAAAGACAGAAAGCAGAGAGGGCACTGAGTCTTGTCACATACTGTCTTTCAGGCTTCTGCCTTTTAATGGACAGTATTTGTTGCAAGAGTCACCAGGGGCCTGGCAGTGGTGCACCTGGTAGTGCACACACAGGAGCCCAGGTACTACCTGGTTTTAAGTCCCTGGACCCTATTCCTGGGTGGGGGAGGGAGTGGAGAACACCTCCCAAGTGGGGGAGCAGTGCTGCTGATGTCTGCCTTTATCCTTCTCTCCCCATGTCTATATCTCTCTGGCGTGGCAAATTAGAAAAGGAAAAAATGACTGCGGAGAGCAATGGAATCATAGTGCAGGCATGAGCCCCAGCAATAACACTGGTGGTTAAAAAAATAGAAAAAAGTCAGAATAATAAAATTATTTAACTAGACATCCTAGTCTGGTCATACTACATAGCAAGCTAATATGGTTTTTCAATACATAATTATTGATGGGAGAGTATTAGAATGGTATGGAGAAAATGGCTCCTAAAGAAATTTTTAAAAAGCTGGTCAAAAACATCCCTGTCTTCTTTCAAAATAACCTGGTTCTGAAGCAGGTATTGATGGTTAGACACTGTGGGATGAAACAGAGTGTTTCTTTCTTTCTTTTAATTTAATTTTATTTATTTATTCCCTTTTGTTGCCCTTGTTTTTTTTTTATTTGTTGTAGTTATTATTGTTGTTGTCATTGTTGGATAGGACAGAGAAATGGAGAGAGGAGGGGAAGACAGAGAGGAGGAGAGAAAGATAGACACCTGCAGACCTGCTTCACTGCCTGTGAAGCGACTCCCCTGCAGGTGGGGAGTCGGGGTTCGAACTGGGATCCTTATGCCGGTCCTTGTGCTTTGTGCCCCTGCAGAGTGTTTATTTCTAATGGGAATCTGGATCCTACTTCTTTCCAGTCTCAGAATAGAGTCCATGCCTAATACATACACTTACTGTATCACTTCCTGGATTGCCTGAGACACTAGGGAAATCTAAAAACATCCCTGATCCATCCATCAACACAGATCCAGCATCACTGGACACAGTTTGAGTCATCTTTTTATGTCTGTCTTCCAGGATTTTCTCTCCTTTTTCTTGCTACTCTCTTTTTCCTTCCCTTAGGCTCTCAATCTTCCTCAATATTTTCTAAGATAGTAATAATATAAATGAATGAAAACAGATGTACAAAACTTACAGATCCACTTATATCCCTCTATATAACACACTTGTGCTTGTACTGCATGAGCAATCTCTATACATTTAGAAATAAGTAATAAGTCATTATCAAGATAATATATTAGATTCACTATAAAGGGTTATTTTAGTTTATCTACAAAGGAAAGGTGTCTCAGGTACATTATCTTTTTTTTTACCGGATACTATTATTTAAATTCTAGACACCACTGTTTTTTTGTGTGCATTAAGTATCTGAGTGTCAAAGGACTGAAAGGACTAGTTTATACCCCTTTGCCTTTCATTATTTCTTTCTTCTCTTTCCTTTCAAAGAAATCTTTTCCTTTAAGCAAAATGTACTCTTGGTTATCACAAATATAATAATGAGAAAATGAATACATACTACCTGGACAGAAAAGTATTTTTATGCATGGTATGTGTGTGTGTGTGGTGTGGTGTGTAATAGAGAGAGGGAGAGAAACGGGGAGAAGGCCTGTGAGTTTCCTGAGTCATAATCAGCTCTGATAATGATGCCTGATGGATGACCCTGTCCCCAGAGAGGTTGCAGACCTGGCTCTAGACTAGCCAAGTCGGATTCATATCTTGCTGTCCTGGTGTCAGACCAGTTCCTCTATAGGCCTCCAGTTCTATAAAGGCAAAGCCTGTCACAGAGATTGAACCCATTCTTTCCAGTCCCTGGCACATATGGAGAGGGCTGCGCTCTAGTGTTTGAATTAAAACACCAGCCTTAATCCTGTTTCTCAAAGCCAGAGGCCAGAATCTCATAGTAGGTCATCTGTGGCGGCTCACCCTTGCTTCTGGACACAGAGACCAACAGGCCAACAACTTTCAATCCCACAGACAGTTCTGTCCTAGTTAGTTTCTGGCTCAGAAATGTTCCTTGTGGAAGGAATGGTAACTGGAGCTTCAGAGGCATGTGGCCATCTGTCCCCCTGGGCATTGCTGGGCTCCTACATCTCCTCCCATGGGTGTTATGCCTGGAAATTTCAGGACCCAGTGGGAGGCTGTCTGATGATAGAGTTGTCCAGCAGCAGGGAAGGAGAGGAAAGAGCAGAAGCTGCTTAGTGTGGCCATGTCTGAGGTTTCTCAAGTGGTCCTTGTCACAGTGCGCACAGGCAGAGCCATCATGAGCAGTGAGGCTGCAGCTCTGTGGGCTGCATCAAGGGTGCCATCACGGCCACCAATCCTGGAGCCCAACCCATCCCGGGGCCATGTCCCCCATGACAGTAGAGCTGTGTTGTAGGTCTGTGGTCTGAACAAGAGTGAGGTTGCTGAGGAGCACTATTAATAATAAAGATAACTGAAGCCTAGGTGGGTGGAGGAGGAAAGGAGCCTTTAATTTATGCTTGAACCAGGGTCTCAGGTCTTTCTCATAAGTCTTGCACCAGACAAAGGGGCGGTACTGCCTTATATCAGGGCACAGGCTGGAAAACAGTAGGCATCATTCCAGAAGCAGAGGCTGCAAGGTTAAGGGGTGGGACTGGGACCCATTGCTGAAGGTCTGTTTGCCTTAGTTACTATTATCTTTCTTGCAGAGCTGTGCCTGGGAAAGTTTAGCCTCCACAAAAGAGAACCCACTGGTGGTGGGGGCAGGATGTCTAGGTGGGCAGGTGTTGGTCTGCTCCGGAATTCTGCCTCAGGGACCTCTTCTGTTGCACTGCTTACACTGGTCTATTTACATAATCACTGTGTTACCTGGGAACCGCCCTGCATACAGGGCATTGGATTAATCCCCACTGGTTCTAGCTTTTTCCTTCTCCCCACCCCCTATCCTACGTACTTCCTCTTCCTGACACTTCCGCCTCAGGAGATATATATATAGGACAGGATTGTGATTAGAGCTAGCTTGCACTGCATCCCCGCTCATCAATAAAGATAGAACTGCATTTCCAGCTCAGCCTTGAGTCCCTGGTCGTCTCTCTCCCACCCGCAAAGCTAGAACAGCAACTGGCGCCCCGAACAGGGACTGGCAGGCAGGAGTTAGTGGGGTTTATTGAAGCGTCTTCTTAGTAAAGGTTCAGTCTGTGTCCCCATCCACACACCCATAGATAAACCACTAGAGTGTCCACACAGTCTCAGAAATAGGTTCACAGTTTGTTTTTTTTCCCCACACATATAGACTCACTATTCAACATATGAGTGAAACCATTCTGTAGTTGTCCTTACTCCTAACTTGCTTCACTGAGCATCATCTTCTTCAGCCACTTTATCCCAAAGGACACAACGTCACCCTTTTTGATTACTGCATATTACTCTTTTTTCATCTAGGCATCTGTCAAAAGGACATTTTGGTTGTTTCCAGGTATTTGCTATTGTGACTAAAGCAGCTGTGAAAGTGGGGATGCACATATCCCTCTGAACCAGTGCTTTTCTATCTTTTGGGTATATGCCTAAGAGTGGAATTGCTGTGTCATGTGGTATTTCCTTTTTTATTTGTTTAAGGATTCTCCATACTGTTCTCCTCACTCAATTTACCAGCTTGCATCCCAAAGGCAGTGCAGGAGAGTTCCCCTCTCCCCACATCCTCTTCAACACTTGCCTTCTCTTGCTTTACAGATGGAGTCCATATCACAGGTGTGAGGTGGAATCTCAGAAGTGGTTTTGATATGCACATCTCTGATGATGAGTGAACTGGAGCATTTCTGCCTATGTCTGTGGGCCAGGGGTATCTCTTCTTTAGAGAGCCACCTACTTGTATATTCTGACATTTTTATTGTGTTCTTTTTGTTGAGTTTTCATCTCACCTTTATAAATTTCTCTCTCTCTATATATATATCAAAAATAAAACAAAAATGACCACTAGTAGGGCAACAAATTTGAGAATAAATAAGTAAATATAATTTTAAAAAAGAAAGACCACTAGCAGCTGTTGATTCATCATTCATGCAGACACCAAGTCCTAGTGGTAATCCTGGTGAAAATAAATAAATAAATGCCTTTAGAGAAAATCCTGGAGTCCTTGCACTTAAATATCATTATTCCTACTATGCAGGAAGAGCACACTTAATAAAATTCAGGGTGCTGGTGGAGATAGGCCCTTCACCATGTGAGGGTGATGGGGGACTGCAGCCCCTGCCCCTGGCCTGCCCCTTGGGCTCAGAGCAGAGTTGCTGCTGCCATTGGTGTGGGTCACACTCCAAGCTCATGCTCATCCTCACCCAGAGACAACCTTTCCCTCAATCCACAGCCCACATGACCATGTTCAGCAGGGCCTCGAGACAGAAGTGCAGCCTTAGCCAGGCCAGCTCAGTGCTGGGGAGAACCAAGCTCAGAGAAGATGCTGCAGACAAGGTAGGCAGACAGGCTTCTCCCTGCCTTGTAGAACCCACCTGGCTCTGTCCAGTTTGCAGATGTGGTGGTGCTCATTCATGCACTTGAAATGCTGTCTCCTAAGTATTCCTTCCTGTGACTGGCGAGGTCAGTGAACCTGCCAGAACCCTGCAGGGACTGCTGGTTTCCCAGATTTGACTCCAGGAAGGCAGGACCTCAGTCTGCTAGGGGAGGAAACTGATCAGCCATGTGGCAGATGGGCACTGAGGTGTTGTGAAAAGTAGAAAGCTTATTCCCAGAGGAGAGAAGCTGCTGGAAGTGGGTTCCTTTTTGGAGACAGGAACACTGAGCTGCCTGGTTGAGGACAGGTGGATTTGGGCAGTTGGGCAAGAACTATCCTTCAGAGGTTGTAGGCAGCAAATGCAGAGGCAGCAAGGCATGCAACTGGATGGTGTGAGAAGAGACAACTGACATCCTGAGGACAGTGTGAAGGGGTCAGCTGAAAGGGGGTTAGGGTGGGGTTGTCTTTATGCTTGGGCCATAACTCAGCAGGAAGAGCCCCAGGCTTGCCTTTGTGACACTGAACTTGGATGTGTGAAGTTTTGTCTTCTGGACCAGCACTGCTTGTATGAGAGATGAGTGGTGCTTTGCCAAAGGGTGTCTTTCTCCTTAAGTAAGTGCTTAAAACTGGAAAACAGAGTATTTTAAATGAATTCAGGGAGCCTATGGCCATTGGAAGGTGTGTAAGATAAGAAGGATGTTGTAGCTGTGAATCTCAATGTTACATGTATTTTTCTCCTTTTTTAAAAAAATGATTTAATTATGAAGGACAATTCCATTAGATAAGAGGGGTACAATTCCACACACAATTCCCAACACCAGATATTTCCATCGTACCCCCTTGATCGGAAGCTTCTATATTTTTTATCTCTCTGGGAGTATGTGCCCAGGATCTTTATGGGGTGCAGAAGGTGGAAGGTCTGGCTTCTGTAATTGCTTCATTGCTGGACATGGGCATTGACAGTTGGATCCATACTCCCAGCCTGTCTCTCTCTTCCCTAGTGGAGCAGGGATCTGGGGAGGTGGGGCTCCAGGACACATTGGTGGAGTTGTCTGCCCAGGGAAGTGAGGTTGACATCATGGTATGTGTAATTTTTTTTAATGAAATGATACATATAGTATTGCCTGTGGCTAGTAAGTTGTATCTTTACACCTACATGTGGATGGGTTTAGCACTGTTATCAGATCACTATGAAGGTTGAACCTAGATATTTTAAGTATCTAAACAGATGCCGCAGTATAAAAGCCAGCCATAACAGGATTTATTCAAGAAATATTCAGAAGGTAATTTCAAAAGAATAGTGAGTGTGTTGGGCTGGAGAGATGGAAGTAGAATTAAAGCTCCAAACTTTCAGTCTCAAGATACATGAGGCCCCAGGTTTAGTTCCCAATACCAGGGCAAGCCAGGGCTGATTAGTGCTCTGTCCAAAACAACAACAACAAAAAAGCAAGCAAACAAACAAAAAACTAAATTGAGTAATAATCTGTAGAGGTAGCCATGAGGGGGCTTTAAAAAGACTGAAATCAAACCTCCTAGAACTAATGGTTCTCTGTCAATAGCAGTGCAGGCACCTGCCACCTCCTTGCTGCTCTTTCCATGCATGATTTTCTCTCTTCAGATACTGGCCTGTAAGTGGAGCTGCAAAGAGGATATATAAACAGATCACCAGCACCTCCTTTTAAAATACCCAGTGTACTGTTCATGTATTTGTTTCTCTAAACTGGTCAGTAGACCTGCATCCATGAAAGCTAAATAGTAAAATCACGGGTTTCTTAATTGTGTTTTACTCGAAGAGATAGAATGACAATATTTTTGAGGCCTACTACCCCACAGAGTCTATTCTTCAAACCTCTTTCTGGACTTTCTCAGATTGATTTACACTTATGGGACCCTCCTTGTGACTACTGGGGATATTCTAACCTTCCCTTCAGTTATCTTCCTGCCTTTCTGTCATCCCATTAACTCAATCCTCCAAGTGTTACAGAATGCTTTCTCTAGAAGTCAGTTATATTTGGACAGGCTTGTTCTAAACTCTGGAATCACCTTCTTATATTCCTATACTTAAATTACCAGAAGCCAGGCACTAAGAACTGCAGGGTACACTCTGCAACTTAGTGCTTATTTTGTTAATACTTTTTTTTTCTAGAGATGGAGAGAAATTGGGAAGAGGGGGATAGAGACCCCCCATAGTCCTATTTTAGTACTTGTGAAGCTTTCCCCCTGCAGGGAAGGATAGGTGTCTCAATCCATGGTATTCTTAGGCACTGTAGTGTATGCCATGCCATATATTGTTTAAGTTCCATGGTAAAAGGGTGAGTAGCCCCACATCCCTGCTACAGTAGTTAATGCTCAGACTACCTCTGGGCCTCTTATTCCTTTCTCACCACAGCACATCCACAATGGGGATTAGTTTTGCAGGCACTGAGCCCCAGCAGTAAACCTCGAGGCAAAAAAAAAAAATCATTTCCAGAGCCATTTTTTAAAATAATTATTTTAGTGGTTTATTTCATTTCTTCACCTTTTAATTTTATTTATTTAAAAAAGGATACATTAACCAAACTATGGATAAGAAGGGTACATACAACTCCACACAATTTTCGCCACCAGATCTCTGTATCAAATCCTCTCCCCTGATAGCTCTCCTATTCTTTATCCCTCTGGGAGTATGAACCCAAGGTCATTGTGGGATGCAGAAGGTCGAAAGTCTGGCTTCTGTAATTGCTTCTACACTGAACATGGGCATTGACTGATCAATCCATACTCCCAGCCTGCATTTCTCTTTCCCTAGTGTGCTGAGGTTCTGGAGAAGCAGAGCTCCAGGACACATTGGTGGGGTTGTCTGTCCAGGGAAGTCTGGTTGGCATTATGCAGGCATCTGCAACCTGGTGGCTGAAAAGAGAGTTAACATCCAAAACCAAATTTTTGAACAATCATGTACCTAGAAGCTGTAATAGTACAGATGAAATGTTGAGGAGAGGGAGGAGCTCCCTTTTGTAGTAGGCATGTTTTAGTTATATTTCAAAGGGCCTATAGGTATGTTAGTTTTTTTTTTTCCTCTGAGCCTGAAATCTGATATGCATGTGGATCCAAGTTATTGTCTGGGGAGGTAATGTCATGGCTGGAAAAGGAACAGAAAGTTGGATCAGGGAAGAGAGTAGATCCCTAATATGTGAAAGGGGTATAAATATTATTGACTGTGAACCCCATTGATTTGATTTGGTCTGGAGCCCATATTCAGTTTAGGAGCCTATGTGACTTATGCATCCCTGTAGATCTGAGCTCACATTTTGTGGTCATGAGTGGGAACATTCCAAGCTGCCCCAATATCAACCCATCTTCCTCTGGTGTAGCACAGAGTGTGTTGTCCATCCTCCCTTCGGAGAATGGAACATTCTCTACCATTGTTGATCCAAGTTGAGGGCAAGGTCTTATAGGGGGCCCACAAAGGGGTCTATTTTGTGTTCCTGATAGAGATGACTGGTAACAATGGAGAGAGGGATTTATTTGAGGTCTTGTCCCATCGGTTGACATGTAAATAAAGGAGTTTTTTATTAACTGCAAAAAAACTAACAATAATATATTCATATGTTAATTTCTTCATCTGTATATTGGAGATAATAACATAGTTATTGAAGAGGCACTTACTCTGAACTTAGAAAACTTTTGGTATATGGGTACAACCATATTGGGAGCACATATAATGAGGATGATAAACTTTCTGTTGGATTGATCCTCTAACCAATATGTGGCTAAGTGAGTTATCTTTTTTTTAAAAAAAGACATAGTTGTAATTGGTAAATTTTCATGTAATTTTGTTGTTATTTTTACTTAAATTAGTTGTTTGGGGAGTGAATCTCTTGCTATGCATTTCGTATGCATTTGGAAGTGGGCCAGGATTTATTTGCCTAGCTGCTTTTGGAAGCCTGAGCCAACCACAGGGCTTTAGTTCTCATCTTAATTTTTCCATTAATACCGGTGAATCCTTCTGGGGAGCCCAATATACTGTTGTTATTGAGTTCCTAGGTTAAGCCTCAAGATCTACCTTCATGCCACTAACAGTGTACTCTGCCTTGTAATTCCTAAAATGGTGCCAGCAGTCACTAAGCATAGCTTCTTATGTCCTGAGAATCTCTCCTTCATCCTTTTTCTACTCTTTGACCACATGTGTCTTCACCTACCTGTGGCTTAGTAAGATTCTGAAGAATTCCCAGTTGCGTGTTTTTATTATTATGATGATTTTAGGTTATTATTGTTGCTTTAAATTTTTGTTCAGGGGTGCAAACTTCATTGTCATGCAGGATCCTTGCAGGATCTGCTCTAGCATGCTCCATTCCCCTTTTCAGGCCTGTCTCCTTAATCTGCTTCACTTTCAGCAACTTCTTGCCTCATCTTGCATCTCAGGACCTTGACACCTTTGAAGAGTGCCGGCTGAGTATTTTGTATTGTCTTTCTGTTGGGATGCATATGATGCTTTTCTCCTAATTGGACCAGGGTTGTGTGTTCCTGGAAAGTAGAGCACAGAAAAAAAAATGCTATTTTTACCAGGTCATTCGAAAGTACATATTATCAGTATGACATCACTGCTGACAATGACCTCAGTCCCCTACCTCAAGTTGTATTTGACCTGTTTCTCCATGGCATTAATCAGGCTTCTCTAGAAGAACAGAGCCAACAGAATATATATGGAGATAAATGGAATATATATGGAGAGAAGGGAAAGACAGAGGGGTAGAGAATGACAGACAACTGGAGACCTGCTTCACTGCCTGTGAAGCGACTCCCCTGCAGGTGGGGATCCAGGGGCTGGAACCGGAACCCTTACACCAGTCCTTCTGGTTCACACTACCTGCACTTAACCTTCTGTGCTGTCGCCCGACTCCCATGTTATTTGAATTTTAAGTGGTTTTTGACTTTAGTGAGTTAAGATTATGTTACAGTTCCTTTTCAAATGGCACATTCTCTAACAAAGTTACAGAACCTAGATATAGACTAGGGCCTAAGTGATAGGGTACATGTGCACATCAGTTAGGGGAAAATATATACCTCAAAGTTAAAGTACTCAATATTCTGCTGTGATTAGATTTAGACTCTACATGTGCAGCAAGCTAGTACAAATGCCTAAAGACACCATAAAGTACCTAATCAAATATTTACTGCTTAGGTCTAAATTCCCTTCTTTCCTACCCCATACTTCACTTCCCTCAACCACTTTATATCTAATCTTTTCATATACAGTAAGGACTTCAGGGGAGTCGGGTGGTAGTGCAGCGGGTTAAGAGCACATGGAACAAAGTGCAAGGACCTATTAGGATCCAAGTTCAAGCCCCTGGCTCCCCACCTACAAGGGAGTCACTTCACAGGTGATGAAGCAGGTCTACAGGTGTCTCTCTTCCTCTCTATCTCCCCCTTCTCACTCAATTTCTCTCTGTCTCTATCCAATAACATAAAAAAAGGTAAGGACTTCAAACGCTGGATAGGGACAAAAAAAACTAAGTCACTAGATGTGGATTTTAAACAGTGGAGATAGCAAAATGTCAATATATAGTATCTTATGCAGTATACTAGATGATGTTTTATTTTAAATATATATATATATAATATATACATTTTGTTGCTCTTGTTTTTCATTGTTGTACTTATTGTTGTTATTGACATTGTTATTGTTGGATAGGACAAAGAGAAATGGAGAGTAGAGGGGAAGACAGATGGGAAGAGAAAGATAAACACAATGCAGATGTACTTCATCACCTGTGAAGCTACTCCCCTGCAGATGGGGTGCCAAGGGATCAAACTGAGATCCTTAGGCTGGTCCTTGTTCTTTGTACCAAGTGTGCTTAACCTGCTGTGCTACTGCCCAACTCCTTATAATATGTATTTTAACATATTTTGTGTATTATATATTACAGTGGAAAGTGTATCAGGTTAAATTCTAAAAAGTGATTAATAATTATATGTTTATAATGTGTAAACTACAATTTAAAAGCTTATATTAATTTGATAATATCCTAACATACAAGGTACTACATATTACATAATAATAATATAAATTACATAATAATATACATACAGTTACCCAAAGTACAGTATATAATAGGTAATATAATACATAGACAATATTTAATACATACCTGATAATATATAATAGTAATATTGCTGGCACTCATGTGGGTGGCCTCGCAACCAGAGGTAAGTCACTGGCTTCCCCGTGCCAGCTCAAGAGACTGCGCAAACAGAGGGAACCGCCAGGGGAAAATTAAGGTATGAACAATCCGCTTTATTAAGAAAAAGGCAGGGTTTATATAGCAGAGTGGAAGAAAGAACATTTTTCACATATGTCAATGATGATGGGTTTCCAAAAGGTCAGTACCCTTTTGGTGGGGGAATCGAAGGAATGATGAGAATTGATAGGGGTAGTGGAAAGGTCATCGTGATTAGTTACTATGAGGCAAGAGTGCTAATTAACTAAAGGTATTAAGAAAAACATGGTAGTTAAGCCAGCATGGTGAGGTAAACAGAGAAGGGCAGAATATTGATGTAAGGAACAGTTATCAAAGAATGAGGAAGTAGTGTGTGGGTCTTACTGTTATGTTACTGACAAGGCAGGGTGATGGAGTCCGATTTGTATGTGATCAAAGATGGTGAAGTGATTGTGAACTTTAAGTGAAATTTAAAGCAGGCAACCATTTGGTTTGTAGCAAGAGGAAAAACAAAGGAAATACGTACGATAGGGGGTGGGGAGAAGGAAGAAGCGCACACCAGCGATGACTAAACCAGATGTCCCAGAGAACAGGGGAGAAGACCAAACCAATATCCTGGAGGCAGGGGTGTGCCCAACCAACAGTGGACAAGCAAACAGAACACATAGCAAGCAGCACAAGGGAACCCAATGTGATAATAAAAACAGAAGCCTTCACAAGCAGTATCCAGAAGCATACCAACAATTCCCCCTTTTCTTTTTAACTAATGGCCATAGTAGCAGGAATGTGGGGGGAACAGAAACCTGTACAGGCATTTTCAAAAAAAAAAAAAAACTGGCACAAGACATGGAGGAACAAGTAAGAGAGCAGCAAGAACCAGTGTGATGTCAAGGGAAGGCCTGAGGGGGCATTTCTTGCCTCTGTGGGCAAGGCCTATCAGGCTAAAGAACATTTCCTGCCTCTGAGGGCATCTCTTGCCTCTGGGGGCGCTTCATGCCTCAACAGGCATTTCCTGCCTCTGTGGGCTTCTCTTGCCTCTGGGGGCGTAAAATGCCTCAATGGGCGTTTCCTGCCTCTGTGGGCATTACCTAGCAAGGAGGGGTGTGTGTGTGTCCTATAGAGTCCCAAGGCAGCTGGATGCAGTCCATTTTTAGCAGGACCATTTAGACACATTGCTTTGTTTTGTTAGATTTACTTTTCTTTCTTTCTATTTGATTGAATAGGAAAGAGAAATTGAGAAAGATGGAGTGAAAAAGGAAGAAAGACCTGGTTCACTGCTTGGGAAGTGTCCCTCTTGTAGGTGTAGAGCAGGGCTTTGAACCCAGAACCTTGCACATGGTTATATATGTGCATAACCTGGTGCACCACAGCCCAGTCCCCCAAATTTACTTATTTGTTAATATGAGGAAGAGAGAGAACTGGAGCATCGTTCTGTATATGCAGTGCTGGGGACTGAATTTAGGACTTCATTCTCAAGAGTCTAGCACTTATTCCACTGCACCGTATCCCAGTTTTCTTGTTCATATTGTTCTAATTATTCCTATGCCCTCAATAGTAGCTGGTATTGTAGAATAGTGTTGGGTTTAAGGACCAGATGCCTGGAGCCTGAGCTCTATAATGAAGATTGGCAGGCACATGCTGTACCTCTTACAACAAGATTCTGCCCTGTTGAAGCACATGTGGCACAAAGCTCAAGGACTGAGTGAAGATCCTGGTTCTAGCCCCCAGCTCCCCACCTGCAGGGGGTCACTTCACAGGCAGTGCAGCAGGTCTGCAGGTATCTATCTTTCTCTCCCTGTCTCTGTCTTCCCCTCCTCTCTCCATTTCTCTCTTTCCTAGCCAACAACAATGTCAGCACTAACAACAAGGGCACCAAAAGGAAAAAATAGCCTTCAGGAGCAGTAGATTCATAGTGTAGGCACTGAACCCAGCAATAACCCTGGAGACAAAAAAAAAAAAGAGTCTGCCCTGTATGTGTTCTGCACTGGCAGCATTTTTCCTTATATATTGACTGTGTATACATGTAGCTATGTCAAGTATAAATATCTTAAGGGCATACACAGTAGAATGGTCTCTCTCCTCGTCTTTAACTGTTCTATATCAGACTTGTTATCTCCATTTTAGTGACTATATCTGATTCTCTGTTTACTTTTCAAATTCTGACCTTATGCCAAGGAAGTAGGCATAATTCAGGGGTATCAAATAAGACAGGCTTATTTTTAGCCTAAAGGGCCCTGGCGACCACTGTCTGAGTTTACCCTGATGTATCCAAAACACTGTGAAAGCTGGAAACAGAACTACAAAGATGACAAAGAATTTGTATCATAACTAGTTTTAATAAATAGCTGCCAGTACGAGAGAAATGGGTCACATAAGTGATGAGACATTATAGTTTCAGGGTCCCCAACAAGCTTGCTCTTTCTAGAGACAGCTGCATTCTTATGAAGAATATTGTTTGCATTATCTCCTGTTGCCCACCAGCTGGAGGTCCCCACCTGTGTATGGTGACAGTGGCTCCTATGCTGGGTGCCAAGAGCCTGTTCTGCCTGAGCTTCTGTGTAGGTGCTTTGTTCTCTCATTTGAGCAGGGCCTTTAGGACCTGGGAGGAGGCCTTCCCCACCCCAGGGTATGTCCAGTATCCTGGCAACCCCGGGAGCAGATGCACTTCCAGGCCTGTCAATCCATACCTGTACTGGGGACTCCCATGCACAGGGACTATTGGGAGGGGGTGAAAGGGACTCTGAGCACAGCCTGGGCTGAAGTGGCCTTGACTCAGCTAGAATGTGGCTCTAACCTCACTCCACCCTGACTTACTTCCCACATACTGACTGGATGTTGATGGTCAGAGCTAAATTTTTTTTTTTTTGTAATTCTCCAGCTTCCTATTCCCACATGCTTACATGTTATGCTTCTAATATGCCTACTAAAGAAAAAAATGATTTGATAAGAATTTGCATCAGAGGAAGGGCAAAAGGCTGTCTTAGAGTGTACTTCATTGCTTTTTATGACAAAGCCTCAAAGCCTCCACGATGAAAAAAGCTTTGGCACTGTCTCTCTCTCTTTCTCTTTCTCTCTCTCTCTGTCTCTCTCCCTGTCTATTTGTCTGTTTGCCCCTCTGTTTTTTGTCTCTATCTTAAGAAGGAAGATTTTGCACCAAGAATGAAAATTGCATAAAATACCTTTTAGCAGGATGAGTCTTAATTTATAAACACCTAGTTTACGGTTGTTTTATTGTTGTTGTTGTCAATAATATAATAATTTGTACATCTGGGGAACAATATAGTTGCTAGGTCTTTCTGTTTGTCATTACAGTGTAATTTGTTTTAGGTGAAATGATTTATTAAAATAATGAAAGTAGAAAACAGGCATTGTACAATGTAAAGGCATCAATACCCCTGTCCCAAACTCACCTGTTCCCAGTATCTTTTTCATCCCATTTTCCATGATTTCAGCTACATTTTCTCAGGGAAAAAAAAAAACAAGCCTCAGACCTGCACCTCTGCACCTCTAACCACGCTTGATGGTGTTAGCCAGAGAGTTGAAGTCTCCTATCTATTTTTTTTCACAAAGAAATGCTGTCTTAAAAAAAAATATTTTGAGAGAGAGGCTGGTTGGTGGTGCACCTAGTTGAGAGCACATGTCACAATGCTAAAGGACACAGGTTCAAGCCCCTGGCTCCCAGCTGTAGGGGGAAAGCTTCATGAGTGGTGAAGCTGTGCTGCAGGTGTCTCTCTCCCTATCATCCCCTTCCCTCTCAACTTTGGCTGTCTCTATCCCATCAATAAATATATAAAGATAATAAAATATTTTTAAGTACGTATATTGAATGGGCTGGCGGTGTACCTGGTTAGGCACACATAGTACTCAGAACAAGGACCAATGCAAGGTTCAAGTTTCAAACCCCACTCCCTACCTTCAGGGGGGTCGCTTCACAAGAGTCTAAGTAGGTCTGCTAGTGTGTACATCATTCTCCCTCCCTCTCACCTCTTAATTTCTGTATTATCCAATAAAATGAAAAAATAGGCCACCAGGAAAAGTAGATTCTTATTGAGCCCCAGCAATAAATAACCCTGGAGGCAAAAAAAAAAGGAAAAGGAAAAATCTGTTGATTGATTTACTCATTTACTTCACTAATCATATCTTTCTCTCCTCCCTCTGTATTCCCCTCCTCTCAATTTCTCTCTGTCCTGTCCAACAACAATGACAGAAATAAAAATCAATAATAACCACAACAAAGATACACAACAAGGGCAACAAAAGGAAAAAGTACCCTCCAGGAGCAGTGGATTTGTAGCATAGGCACTGAGCTGAAGCAATTACCCTGGCATGGGGAATTAAGTAAAAATGAAAAAAGAGAGAGAGGGACTTCTAAACCTACTTCACCACTCATTAAACATCCTTCCTGCTGGTGGGAAGCAGGGACTCAAACCCAGGTCCCTGTGTATGATAACAGCAGTCTCAGCTGTGTGCATCACCAGATATGCCCCATTCTAATATGGTTACCTAGTTGTCTGTGTTTAGGTTGCTTCCATATTTTGATTTACCAATATATAGCTATATAAACATAGCTGTGCATATGTCTTGGGAGTAGCATACAATTAAATATTAGAAATTAAAGTACATATATATGTTTTTTAACAGACAGTTATTATTGGAAACGGCAGAGAGAAATTTAGAAGGGAGGGGGAGGTGGAAAAGGCAAGAGACAGAGGCACCTGCAGCCCTGCTTCACCACTCTTGAAGCTTTCTCCACCTCAGTTGGAGATCAGAGGCCTCAACCTGGGTCACTGTGTGCTGTAACATGTGCGCTCAACCAGATGTGTCACTGCCTGGACCCTAAAATATATATATAATTTTTTAAGATTTTTATTAATATTTATTTATTCCCTTTTGTTGCCCTTGTTGTTTTATTGCTGTAGTTATTACTGTTGTAGTCCTTGTTGGAAAGAACAGAGTGAAATGGAGAGAGGAAGGGAAGACAGAGGGGGGAGAGAAAGATAGACACCTACAGACCTGCTTCACAGCCTGTAAAGCAAACCGCCTGCAGGTGGGGAGCCTGGGGCTCGAACTGGGATCCTGATGCCTGTCATTGTGCTTTGAGTCACGTGCACTTAACACGATGTGCTACCACCCAACTCTTAATTTTTTATATTTTTAATGAGAGAGATGCAAAAAGAGAAAGATCAGAGCACTGCTCAGCTCCGGGTTATGGTGGGGCTGAAAATTGATCCTGGGACTTCGGAGCCTCAGGCATGGAAGCCTTTGACATATAGAAGCATTATGCTGGCTCCCCAGCAGGGACAGTGGAAGATAAGGAAGTTAGATGAGTGACATGCCTGGAGACCATCTGAGTTCTTAAAAATTGAGAAAAGTGGGCAGTTTGTGTGTCACTCAGTAGAGCACTTAAGTTGCCATGTTGGTGACTGGGGTACAGCTCCAGTCCCCACCTGCAAGGTGTGGATGGGGGAAAGTTTTAGAAATAGTAGAACAGTTCCACACCTCGGTTCTTCATCTTTGTCTCTACATACATTCAAAATGAATAAATAAAATAAAGACAGCTGCTGATGATGTTAGAGTCCTGTAGCTAATAATAAAAATAACATAAATGATATATTTATTATATATTAATAAAATAAATTAAATTAAATGTAGATAGCTGATAATGATGATAGAGGCTATAGCTAATGAGCAGAAGCCATAGCATTAGCAAAAATAGTGAAACATCAAGAAGAAAAAGACACATGGGCCTTTAGAGTTTTTCAAATATTATGAGTAGGGTACAGAAAAAGTACAGGTAGTCAATAAATACATAAAAATATTACACTTGTTATTAGGGAGGTGCAAAAGAGACTATAATGTTGATTGTATTTATAAATAGCTTTAAAAAAGTGGGTCACTATTGAAAAATATAAAAGAAAACTCCCGTGCTCAGTGATTTGGAACTGACTGAAATAATTGTTTCCATCTTTTCTTTAAAAAAGATTTTTATGGTGCATTTAAAAAATTTTATTTATATATTTATTTCCCTTTTGTTGCCCTTACTGTTTTTATTGTTGTTGTAATTATTGTTGTTATCATTGTTAGATAGCATAGAGAGAAAAGGAGAGATGAGGGGAAGACAGAGAGGGGGAGAGAAAGATAGACACCTGAAGACTTGCTTCACCACCTGTGAAATGACTCCCCACAGGTGGCTAGCTGGGGTCTAGAAACGGGATCCTTACGCCAGTCCTTGCATTTCACGCCACATGCCCATTAGCTGTTGCACTACTGCCCAACTCATTGTATCTGTCTTTTTTATTGCCTTTCAGAGAGTGAAAAATTTTAAAATTTATTTATTCCCATTATTGCCCTTGTTTAGTTGTTTTAGTTACTATTTTTGTTGATCTTGTTGGATAGGATAGAGAAAAATGGAGAGACAAGGGGAAGACAGAGACTGGAAGGGAAAGATAGACACCTGCAGACCTGCTTCACCACTTGTGAATCGACTCCCCTGCAGGTAGGGAGCTGGCAGCTCTAACTGGGATCCTTACCCCGTCCTCCTGCTTTGTGCCACCTGTGCTTTAGCAGCTGTGTTACTGCCCAACTCCTGATCTTAAACTTTTATAATTTTCAGGTGTAGTAGTAGTGTACACAGGTTTTCATTTTTTTAATTTTTACAAAAGCATACTCTGAAATTTTAGAAAATTTGTGCTTTTAATTTTGGAAAATGTGGACTTGCTTGTTTAAAAATGACACTTCTCTTTGAAAGGACATTGGGTGTTATATTTTCTTTTTTATTATTTTTTAATTTTTAATTTAATTTTATATTTATTTATTTATTTATTCCCTTTTGTTGCCCTAGTTGTTTTATTGTTGTAGTTATTGATGTCATCGTTCTTCGATAGGACAGAGAGAAATGGAGAGTGGAGGGGAAGACAGAGAGGGGGAGAGAAAGATAGACACCTGCAGACCTGCTTCACCACCTGTGAAGCGACTCCCCTGCAGGTGGGGAGCCAGGGCTCGAACCAGGGTCCTAATGCCAGTCCTTGTGCTTTGTGCCACCTGCACTTAACCCGCTGAGCTACAGCCTGACTCCTGGGTGTTATATTTACTAAAGTTCTTAGTGTAGTAATAAGTTTTCCAAAAAAAGAGAAAGGGCAGTCAGGTTGAACAGTGACCTTCATTTCCCTAGGAAGCCAGTTTTGACCTGTGAACTTCTGACCTGCATGTGGTGCAGAGAGGCCAGTGTCAGCATAATGAGTGGCTATTCCATGACCATTTGTTCCCACACTTGGCTACTGTCTGGGAAGTGCTGGGCTAAGGAGTAAAAGGCTAGTAGCTGAGGGCCTATGGCAGTAGAGGTGTCACCTTGAACTTTGCAGTGAAATGTGCTGATCACAGTAACAGCCATCCAAAAGTCTGAAGTGCGCCATCTTTAGTCTCTGCTACTGTCTCCTCCTGGGCTGACTGCAGACTCAGCCATGTCCTTGCTCTGGGCCATGGAACATGGACAAATGGGAAGCAGGCAGAGACCTCAGTGGCTGTCTGGCTGTGGTATGGGAGCCCTTCTCCCAGCACTGAAGAATCTAGGTGCCACCCTGTGGAAGCTTGGGGAACAGGCAACACACAGAAAATAGATCCAGTTGATCTGTTAGCTGTCTGTAGACACAATGGGACCTCAGCTAATGCAGTGCTGCCCAGAGGACTCCACCAAGGTTTCCTATGAGCCCTGTGCATAGAGAGTGGTCGTATAAGGCACAGAGTGAGGAAGTGATATTTATTATAGCAGTACAAACAAGAAGAAAATACAGCAAAAGACTCTATAACTACATACATACAGTGAAAGGAATAAGAGGGAGATTTCTGTGAAAAGACCTTCAAAGCAGGATGTAAGAAGGGATCAAGGAAGATGCCTCAAATGAAATGAGCTGGATGTAGAATGTTGATATTTTTTACTGTGACCACACTAGATAAAAAGTTTAAAAGAACTTCATTAGTCAGAGGGCTTCATGTCTTCCACTAGGAAGTTTTCACATAGATGGCAGGACTAAGGACTAACTCAAAATCCTGTAAAGGATTAAGAGAATAATTGTTCTCAATTGGATATTATAAAGTCACAGGGAAAAGAAAGGGCCAGTTCTAGAAAGGGGAAGCTGTCTGTTGGCATTCCAGCAGACACCCAGGTGGCCTCACTGACTGCAGATTTGCCAGGGGAGCCCCCAGCAAGGTGCTGAGAGGAGCCCTAGCCCTTTAGCTGAGCAGGGTGTTGCTAGGGGGCTCTCTGGATCCTGCTCAGAGAGGCATGAGTTGGTCCATCACTGCTCCTTTTTGTAGGTGTCACTCTCCTGGCTTGGAATTAGGAGGTTGTCTTCTTGTCATGCCTGAAATGAAAAACAGAGAGCTGTTTAGTCAAATCACATTCACATATACTAGCTAACTCTTTATTCCTGAAGAAATAAGTCAAAGGGAGAATGTCTCCTTGGAGATAAATACATGAAAGGGCTAAGTGGTGCCCACCTGGTGAGCATACATGCCACAGTGAGCAAGGACCTGGGTTCTTGCCCCTAACCCCACCTGCAGGGGGGAAGCTTCAGAAGCTGGAAAGCAAAGCTGTAGGTGTGTCTCCTTCTCTCCCCATCTGTCTCTTCCCTCCCATCTTAATTACTGTCTCCAGCCATTAGGTAAATTGAATTAACATCAAAAGTTAAATATATTAAAACCTAGTCAGCATGTAGTAGAAACCTTTCCTCTCTATACAGCAAAAATCTGCAGCCTCCTCTCAGACTGTGTTGCCACCAAGAGAATGAGTAAAGTCCTGCCATTGTTGGGATGTGATTCTCTTGTCCTGTTTTAATCAGCCAGAACACCTTGTGTCACACACAGACTGGTTGCTCAAATTAATCTCACATGGCCTAGGCTCATCCAGACTCATGGTGTAGATGAGGTGTGTCCAGGAGCCTGGTCACCTTTGTACCACTGGCATCAGTCAGGAAGGAGGCACGTACCTCTGGCAGGAACAGGGGACCAGGATGGAGGACCTCACTCCTCCGTGTCTTCCTTGTTACTCTCTGTGTGGTTGCTGGTGCACAGCACGGCCATGATGCAGGAGAACTGAGTGCTGGTGGCCTTCTCCTTCTGGTGGAGCAGAGTGGCACAGTCCATGATGTTCTCCACTGCCAGGTTCACAGGGATGATGGGGTGGCTCAGGGCATAGTTGTAGAGTGACAGCTTGTGGGTGGCCCTGTCCCCACAACCCATCAGGTATTCAATTCTGATCTCAGAGGCAGTGAGGTCCAGCAAAGGTGGCCATGAGGGGCCCCCGTGCAGATGATTGAACACGGAGCTCTGCCTGATGCTTTCCACATCATGGAGGGTGGTAACTGTGTCATCCTTCTGGTCCACAGCCAGCAAGATGCTCTTGTGGTGGCCTCTGTCTACAGAGATGCGCAAGGTAAAGGGAGATTCACCCCCAGTCTGGAGACCTGTGAACATAGCAGTGGGATTAGCAGTGGACGAAGGAGGGGCCCTAGGGAGCAGAGCACAGGCAGTGAGAGGATGAAGGACATGGAGAGCCAATGGGTCGAACTTCCATTTCTAACTGCAATCTTTGTAGAGGGATAGTCGGAGAAAACAAACCCAGTTATAAGTGTAGGAGATGTTTCCTGCATATCAGCAGGAAAATCTTTAAGGATTTGAGAAAGGAGACCTGGACTCCCTACTTTTGATTGAATTTGAAGGTGTATAACTGGCCATGGCTTTTTATTGGAGAACTTAAGAGGTTTCTAGAAACTTGGAAGTAGAACTTATCATGCTGGGTCACTATTAGTTCTGGTGTATATTCTGATCCCATTTCCCCAGTGAGGCTGGTTTTCAGTGTCGTGAGCTTGTTTTCAGGAGGTAGAAATGGTCACAGAGGTGGCACTTGCAGCAAAGTGTTCAATTTCCCTGTCCTCTGCTGGCCCTGTCCTGGGGTCTGGGCTTGAAGAGGAACTAACCTGGGGTGTCCTCAAATAGCTGCTCCAAAAGGAAGGACTCCTGGTGGCTGGAAGCCAAGCCAGAGATTTCCTGTTCCTGAGACTGGTCCTGAGTCACTAGCAGTGGAGCCATTCCATTTTTTTGGTGATATTCACCATCTGTATGGAGAGAAATCCAAGCATAGGTTCAGGCTGAAGTGGTCATGATGAGCCTATCATGACCATGGGATGTAGCCAGAGCATGGCAAGGGAGGTATGTCTTCCTTGGAGATGTGCATGGTTTTCTGTGGGGCTATTGGGTCCCTGCCAATCCGGCCCCCACCCCCTCCTTTGGATTGATTTTCAATGTCATGAGCTTGTTTCAGAAGGAGATATGACCTGGCACCTAGCATATACAGGCACCCAGCTGGTCTCCACATGCAAGGCTGCGGAAATCATCTCCTTCTAGTGGAAGCCCCTCAGTGGCTGGCATTTGGCCCATTTCATGTTCATGCAGATGTTTGCCACCTACATGTAGAGAAATCTGAATCTAGGTCCAGGCTGACCATAAAGAGACTCACCTCACTGTAGAAGATGACACATGGGCCTTCTCCTGGACCTTCTGTGCAAAGAAGGCTGTGTCTCTGTGTCTCTGTGTCCATGAATTTGACAGGAGACCCTGCCCTAGCATGTGCCCAAGAAAAGAGTTGACAAAGTAAAGAGGAAGATGCTCTTATACATTCCTGTGCCTGGAATGCAATGAATTCCCCATGAGAAAGAGCTCTACAGAGCAACCCTGTCTGCCACAGAGAAGTAGAGAAGGACTATCATCAGAGTCTGTTACAGAGCCGTGAGTTGGTCAGTGTCGGTAAAATGCACGGAGGCCTATTGCCTGCACTTTTCCCTGTCAGAAGGTATTGAAGCTAAGCTGGAAACCATTTTCCCTGAGCCTTTGCAGTTAATGTCTCACTCCAGTCAGCCTCTTCTTAGATTGCCCTGACACTCACCTGCAGGTGGCTCTGTGGTTTCTTCCATCCTGGAACTCACAGACCCCTGATCAGGTTCCTCAGACTCCTAGGAGAGAAAGAAGTCAGGGTCACAATAAGCCTTTGGAGTGAGCAGTGGAAGAACTCATTTCCCAGCAGCTCTGTTCCCCCACAGAGAGAGGGGGGGAGCACCCTGTGTCCAGTATCAAAGCTACTTGACCCCTTGGGGGTGACTGTGGTTTAGAATCGCCACTGTAGATTTTAGTGATTCTTGGATTTTTAGTGCATGTTTAGAAGTGTGTTGACAAGGGTATTTGCTTTTTTCCTGCTTTCTCTCTAGACTCAGATACATACATAGGTAACTCCTGGTTGAGTAAGTACTTTGTTATTTAAAATGTCAGCTATCTGATCAAATGCATTTAAAAATATATAACCCCCCACTAGAGGAGAAGCATTGCCTGATGTATGAAGAAGCAGGAAAATGGCATCAATGCTACAGAGTGAAGGCCAACCCTGACATGATGCAGATGTTCAAATTATGCAGAAGAAGAAAAATAAGAGAGGGCTAGGCGGTATTGCAGCTGGTTAGGCACACACCTTACCAAGTGCAAGAATCCAGGATTCGGTGCCACTACCCTGCCAGAAAGCCTTATTATTGACATACTAAGCTGTTAATGAAGATGAGAAATTTAGGAGGAATTGGTTTGTGATAGGTCATTCAAAATGATCCCGTTCTAATGCAGTAAAGAATTGTAAATAGAGCACACAGTGTCCAAGGGACATGCAGACATCATCCATGGGTCTAATAAGTGGGATCTTATGAGAATAGCATAGTGGGATCTCCTAGCATAATGGTTATGCAAAGTGACTGTCATGCCCGAGGCTCCAAAATCCCAGGTACAACCCCCTGGACCACCCGAAGCTAGAAGCCAAAGCGGATTAGTGCTCTGGAAAAAAAAGAAAGAAAGAAAGAAAGAAAGAAAGAAAGAAAGAAAGAAAGAAAGAAAGAAAGAAAGAATCCTCCTCAGGGCCAGGCAAGGCAGTACACTTAGTTAAGTGCACACATTACCATGGACAATGTCTCATGTTCTAGCCCTGGCCCCACCTGTAGGGGGACAGCTTCATGAGTAGTTAAGCAGTGCTGTAGGTGACTCTGTCTCTTTCCTTCTCCATCTCCCCTCCCCTATCAGTTTCTTTCTGTATCTATCCATAGTAAAACAAAGAAACAAAAAAACTCCAAGGGAAGAATATGGTGTCCCATATCTGAAAATGGGGAAAGATTTAAGATAGGAAAGAAAAGATATCCGAGGTCACATGTTGGAAAGACTCTAACTGAATGAAAAGTACATTTACAAATTTGAGAAGATACTCAGAATTACTTTGTTCAAATTCACATGACTCAGTTCTTTAGCCCTCACCTCCTCAATTCATTAAGCATAATCAGCTCCAGGCCCTGCCCCTAAATGGAAGCTCCAATGTATCTCAAGGTTTGTGAGAACTATGAAGTTATCTCTTATGGGAGACACAGGGATTTGGAGTGGGGTGAGCATGGAACTCTACCCGTATACTTGGATAAGCTTATTAACCATTATTCAGTCACTACTGAAAATGTGGTTAAGAGAATGTCTTAGTTCTCCATAGTAAATGTCTTAGCTATTGTACTGCAATTCCAGAAACCAAATGATACGCAGAGCTCCTGGCTGTCATTCTCTTCTTTTTCGTTTTCTTTGATAGCAGGGAAACGGGGGAGAAAGGGGCAGAGAAGGAGAGAGAAACCTGAAGTACTGCCTCACCACTCATGAAGCTCCCCTGCCACAAGTAGGTCTCAGGGACTTGAACCCAGGTCCTCTTGCACGGTAATGTGCACTCTACTGGGCACACCACTGCCTGGTCCCTCCTAGCTTGCTTTTGGTCCAGTAGCATAAAGAAATGTGAGGTTGTTATTTTTTCTTTAATTAGTAGAGTCACCCATTCCAGGAGGAAATAATCCACAGGGAGCAATGCAGACCACTCTGTATATGCAAGAGAGGGTTGCATCCAGTCTGCTCCCTTTATTGTGTCTATAGAGAAGTGTGTGTAAATAGGAAAATACATCCTTCGGGTGGTATGTGCTGAATTCTTCCCTCATATCTAGACCACTTTCTGTGTAAAGCAGGAACTTGGAATGTAAGTTCTAGTCTTAGAAACACTCACACAGGTGCGTTCTGCCTCCTTTTGGTTGATATCCAGGTAGTCCAGAATGGCGGTATAAATTTTGCTAATAGATTCCACAGTGACCCAAAAGAGAGAAGGAGAAATGAGCTGTTAGACTATTATCAAATGAACTTGTGTTTTGGCTAATCATTTCAGCATTTTTCAATGCTTTTTCAAGATGTCAAGTTTTTTAAGATACGTGCAAGACTTAATGAGAATAACAGTATGCAAATGTATTTCTGGAGAATGAGACAGATGCCAGAAAACATGTCTGGGGTGTCAGGTCTCTGAGACCAGGGCTGAAGATCCCATCCTCCAGGCCTGCCTGGAGTCCAGGCCAGAACCTCCCTGGGCTGTAGCTCTGGCAGGTTCATTTGCTTTGAGAACCAGCCCATGGAGAAACCTGCCCTTATGTCAGGGCCATTTAATACATGGTGCAGGCTGATGTTAGCTCCCATCACAGCATGAAGAGAAGGGTAACAAGAGGGATGGGCATTGACTGCTTGGACTCTGCATTCTGAGAACTTGAAAATTTGAAATACATGAAATAAGGACATACTCAGAAAGCTCGTTATACCATTGCTCCATCTTCTCAACTGATCTGAAATCCAAGAGAAGTGGAGAAAAACAGTTAAAATGCACATTCACACAAACATATTATGAGTTCTGGGCAGTATAAACAGCATCATTGATTGTTATTGGTGGGACTGTGTGATCCAGGAGGCCTGTCCTGGTCACTGGGTGCTGAGTGGCCCTGCTCTTTGACAGTTTCCTGGGTTGGCAAGGAAATCTTCTAAATGGAGGAGAAATTGTGTTTAGGGCCCTTTGGTGGTGCTGGTGGTTAACTGCACATGCTACCATGCACAAGGACCCGGGTTCAAGCCCCTGGCCCCCACCTGCAAGGGACTTAGCAGCTACATGTGTTTGCCTGTATCAGAGCCAGTGGGAGCCAATGGAGAACACACAGCTGTCCTTGTGGGGGTCAGAGCACGTGTGGCTAATAGACCCCCAGATGGAGCTGTGCTCCCCCTAAGAGTCATGAGGAGACAGGCAGGGCCTGGATGCAGTCTTACTGAAAAGAGACCACGAAGTTGTGGTCAGCCCAGCCCAACACCAGTGATGTACGGGCTCTCGCGGCTTTCCTCATGCTGGGTTCCACCCACATGTCCATCAGGGGTGCCAAGTACTTGATTCGGAAGTGACTCTTGTACCTGGAGAGGGAATAGAGCACAGCACTGTTAGCTTGCATCCCAGCGATCTGGGAGTAGCTGGGTTTCTCCTGAGGAGATGGTGTGTGTGTTTCTTTCTTTAATTTTTTTATTGGGGAGTTAATGTTTTACAGTTGACAGTAACTACAATAGTTTGTACATGCATAACATTTCTCAGTTTATCCTGAGTGTTTTTCACAGAACAATACAACCCCCACTAGGTCCTCTGCCATCCTTTTCCAGGATGTGTACCCCCCCATTCCTCCACCCCAGAGTCTTTGACTTTGGTGCATTATACCAACTCCTGGGAGGGAGGTACATACTTTGTGTTGGAGATGAGCAACACGTTGGAATATAGGATCAGCTGCCTTTTCTGCCACCTCCGACCCTTCTGGAATTTGCCAGTGCCCATGAACTGGATATGGCCATAAGGCAACACTAGGATGTTCTCTTCCAGACTGCCCTCCTCCATAGAAGAGCTGCAACACAGCAGACCCGCAGGGCAGTTTGTCTCTGGCAGGACACGGGCTCATTCTGATGTCAGCCCTCACAGAGCATTACAGAGGAGTCTCTGTCCCCCAGAAGGGCTCAGTAGCCCAATTCAGGAGTCTTGAGCTAGACAGAGCTCCTGTGATAGTTGAGGTCACTCAGGGCTGGTGGTAATGGAGGGAAGCTTAAAGGACAGGGCACAAGGCTTGTCAATTCAGTGTCAGGGGACAAGGAAGTAGCAGAGTCTCAGGACCTGGTAGAAAGGAGACACTAAAGGGAGTGAGGGGGAGTGAGGGTATTGGGGCCCTGGTGGCTTGGTGCTGGGAAAGATCCTGAGTGGGGGTGAGAGTATTGTGCAGACACCCTGTGTCAATAAATCACACTGTAGTGAATTAACACTGACCCCCAATATAAGGATAAAAAAATGTAAGGGGACACTAATAGGTCAAAGGAGAGAAGATGAGAAATGTTTCAAAGAACCAACTCAGGGACACAGGGCCAAGGCCTGAAGGCAGCACAGTGTCTACAGCATTGTCGGAGCATAATCAACTACAGTATCATCTGCAGTTTTAGCCTTTGTGACGCTGCTTCTTTCCCTACCCATTCTTCTCCCCCTTTCATTCCTCTTTTCTTCTTTTCTCTTCTTTTTATTCTCTCTCTCTTCTTCTCTCATAAAAATAATTTTAAACAGATCTATGTGTGACCTATAGGGGTCAGATTACATAGATCCAAGAGTGTGAAGAAGTCATTCCATTGTGGTCTCAGGTTAACATACACACTTAGATAACAGGATTCTGGAAAAACTGACTCTAATCTTCTTTAAGTCAGTCATCACTTTGGGGTTGAGGGGGGCAGGAATCCCATGATCAGCCGAGAATAAACCAAACATTCAAATGTTTCTCAACTCAAGGAAGTACTAAGCTATTCCTTGGCTGTGTCCTGAGTAAGCCCACAAGACTCTGATGCTAAGGGGTCAAGCCTGCTCTCTGGCATCAGCAGAAGGGAATCTCATGAGCACAAGTAACTATTGATGAGACCAGCCTGAAGCTGAGATTCTGTCAGTGGGAATCACACAGAGCACCTCCTGGAACCATCCTCCTCCTCCTCTGCTTGTCACACAGGGCATGTGAACAGACTCTACCTTAAGCAGGGCAGCCAGCGCAGACACCCTGAAAGCCTCAAAGACTTTCTGGTAGACTCAGACATCCTCAACTCTTCACTCCTTGACACGAAAGAGAGAGCTGGGCACAGCACTTTGTGCACTGTTCAGCTCAGTCTCCAAGACTGAAGATTCCACTGTAGCCAGGGACCCTGGCCTGTGATGTCAGTGGTCAAAGGTCAGCATCATAACTGAAAGCTGACAGAGTGCCCCTCTAAAGCCAGTTACACCTACAGCTTTGAGTCTTTTAATCTTTTCCTTTTGAGATGACTATAGACTTCCAGGCTTTTATTGGAAATAATAGAGATGCTACAAGCCTAGCCCCTATTTCATGCAGTGGTCATCTAATTATTTAATTCTAAGCAGAGTAAATATCACTGTAGGATATTCACATGGATGCTGTCAGATACACACTATTTCCAGGAGCATGTGTGTGTGTTTACACACACACACACACACAAAAAGGCAATGTTATCCTCATAAAACCATTTTTGAAAGAATGAATCCATTGGCAAATGAGTTGTGGACATTCTTTGATGTCCTTCAACTCTAGTGTAAAAGACCCACATTCAAGGAACCACTGGAGGACTTGATGTAGCCTAGAATAGATGCCTTAGCTTCTTCGTATGTTTTCTCTTTTATTAATTAATTTATTTATCTTAATGAGAAAGATAAGAGCACTGCTCAGCTCTTGCCTTTGGCAATGGGATTGAACCTGGAAAGGATCCAAGATCCTCACACATGAAAGTCTTTCACTTTCTTTTTTTATTATTTTATTCATAGTTCACTGGACAGAAATAGAAAAAGTAGAGTGAAGGAGATGGAGGGAGAGAGGAGAGATATCTGCAGCCCTGCTTCAACTGCTTGTGAAGCTCTTCCTCTTTAGGGTGGACCTGTGTCTGGAACCCAGCATGTTGTAACTAGTGCTCTGAGCTAGGTGCATCCCAGCCTTCTATTACTTCTTGTCTTAAACAGCTCTGTAGGATGCACTCCATCTGATCACAGACGAGAAACATCCAGATTAACATCAGTGAGAGAATCACTGTTCAGAAAAAACAGGGTGTTGAGCACCAGACAGTGTGCTTGTGTCTGTGTCTGCTTGTGCGGAGAGAGAGGTGGGGAGAAGCCTGTTCTCACTGTCCTGCTGCATCATCTGAGTGCTTGACCAGGATGAGTGGTTCCTCAGACTTTTCTTTCTTACCTTCCCTTAATATAAACTGTTTGAAGGAAAATATGACATTCTTACTAATGATGTGATGGTTGAACAATGCTTTTCTACACTCAGTCCAGGGAAAGTGAGACAGATGTTTGTCTTTGACATAAGGAATAATTAAAAGATTAAAGAGGCAATGGGTCACATATACAAGATTTCCCTCATGCTGCTGGCACACTGGTAAAGTATAGTCAGGTGGCCGTGATGTCATTCACTTCCCTTGTCTGTCAGAGACTCATTGGCACTTCACCTCTAAAAGGTTCAGGCAGATTGGCTTTAGCTGTTGTTTTAGAATTCAGCCTCTTGAGGGCACTCATCACCTACACAGGGAAGCAAAATGAACAAAACTCACTCAGTTTTTTTCTTCAAGTACTTACTTAGAAAGGAGATTCTTCTAATCCATTCACATAATTTAATTGTGAATGATCAACTTACAACAGTGCATAATGTTGAATAAAAATCAGAAATTCAACATACATGTAGATTGATATTAACTGTCAGATGAAGGCAGTCCACAATATTTTGTAAAATGATTTTTTTCTATGGATTATGCTTTTCAGAACTTTGGAATTATCCCATTCCATACTTTAGAGATGCATGTGGATCTAAATTTACACAACACTTTTTTTTTTTGTAATTTTATTTATTTATCTTCCCTTTTGTTGCCCTTGTTGTCTTTTTGTTGTTGTTGTTGTTGTTGTTGATGATGTCGTCGTTGTTGGATAGGACAGAGAGAAATGGAGAGAGGAGGGGAAGACAGAGAGGAGGAGAGAAAGATAGACACCTGCAGATCTGCAACACCGCCTGTGAAGCGACTCCCCTGCAGGTGGGGAGCCGGGGTTTGAACCGGGATCGTCATGCCGGTCCTTGCGCTTAGCGCCACCTGCGCTTAACCCACTGCGCTACAGCCCGGCTCCCTGTTTTTTTTTTTTATATTTATTTGTTTTCTCTTTTTTTTGCCCTTGTTTGTTATTGTTGTTGTAGTTATTATTATTGTTGTTAATGATGTTGTTGTTAGATAGGACAGAGAGAATGTATAGAGGAGAGGAAGACAAAGAGGGGGGAAGAAAGATAGACACCTGCAGACCTGTTTCACCACCTGTGAAGTGTCTCCAGCAGTGAGGAGCTGGGGCTTGAACTGGGATCCTTAGCCAGTCTTTGCGCTTTGTGCCACATGAGCTGAACCCACTGTGCTCTCACCTGACTCCCTACACCACACATTTTATGTGTCCAGCATTAACTACCACAATAATAGTTTGAGTTTCCTTAGGACATTTGGGGTCAGTTCTCTTCCTTGTGTCCAGGGTTATAACCGCTGGGGCTTATTGCAGGCACAGGAATCCACTGCAGCTGGTTGCCATTTTTATCTTTTTTTTTTTTTTTTTTTACTAATTCCCTATTTTTTTGGATAGGACAGAAAGAAATTCAGAAGATAAAGGAGGGAGGAATATATATATATATATATATATATATATATGTAGAGAGAGAGAGAGAGAGAGAGACCTACAGACATGCTTCTCCACTTGTGATGCCTCCTTGCTACAGGGATGAGCAGGACCTGGAAGGACCTTGACCATGTACTGTGTGTGCTTATCTGTGTGCACTACCGCCAGCCCCATAATGAAGTGATTAAATGCACAGCTTTTTACTCTACAGCCTAGAGAAACACCAGTAAGTGCTCTTTTACATCTTAATATGTAATTCATATAACCATTGAGTAATAACTTTGTCTCATACATTTGGGGCCAAGACTGGAGAAGCATTTTTCTTTACATAGTTGCCTGCAAAGGAGATTCTGCAAATGAGAAAGAGGGAAAGGATCCAGCAGGAGGCAGCATTTTCTGGCCTCAAGTTTCAGGATTGAGCTCCAGGGGGTGGTTGGCTCCTGACAGCCAACCACAGAGAAACTCCACAGGGGTGCTGGGTGGTGGCTCACCCTGATGAGAGCACATGTTTTCATGCCCAGGAACCTATAAAAGGTTAGGACAGTAAATATCTGGGAGTCCGGAGTTGGTCTGTAGTGCAGCAGGTTAAGCACACGTGGCAGGAAGTACAAGGACTGGCATAAGAATCCTGGTTCAAGCCCCCGGCTTCCCATTGTGAAGTGACAGGGGAGTCACTTCACAATTGGTGAAACAGGTCTGCAGGTGTCTATCTTTCTCTCCCCCCTCTGTCTTCTTCTCTCTCCATTTTTTTCTGTCCTATCCAACAACAAGGACATCAACAACAACAACGATAGTAACTACAACAATAAAAGAAGGGCAACAAAAGGGAATAAGTAAATATTAAAAAAAAAAAAAGACAGTAAATGTCCAAGAGCACTGGCTGCCCTCTGCCTTGGTTTTTTACAGTTATGTGTGAGAAATAGTCAGATAGCTTACTGGAAAGTCTTTCACGTATTGGCTTAGATAGCAATCCTAAACTCTAGGACATCTTATATGAATGTCCCCCCAAGTTTGAAGGTAGACAGTCTACAGGTCCTGATAGAAGGTTAAGGATGTACTGGTGGCCTTCAACTTCTCTAGAACCAGAATGAAACAGCTTATGTACTCCACCACTATGTTCTCAGGGAAGAAGGGGGTCTCCTGGGTAGTAGCTACTGTCCGGTAGCAGTTTGGGTCATCCCTGTCCCCAGAGGCCATCACAGATTCAGGGGTGAGCTCAAGGTCCTGAGGAGGAGTAGATTTGGCCATGTTGGGGCCATGGGCGTGTGGTATATGGTGGAGTGCTTGCAGCTAAGTTTCCATATCATTGATGGTGGTGATGTTGTCACTGTTCTGGTCCACTGCCACCAAGAATCTGTGATGGATGGTATCTGATGACAGATTGTACAAGGGCCTGGGATACCCCACCCTCCCCCAGCAAATAGACCTGTGACATAGCAGTGTGTATAATGATGAGCTCAAGTGGCCACTCTGTGTGCTGAGAGGAGGTGGAGAGCCAGGCAGCCACCAGGCCCACTTTCTAGTTGAGAGCATTATAGAAGGAGAGAAGGAAGAAAGCCCAACCAGTCTTAAGTCCAGGAGAATGATGTACCTCACCATGGAAATATTTGTGCATGGGCTGATGTATGAGATTTGACTTCTCTACTTTTAACAGGATTTAAGATTTCGTAGGTGGAATCCAGATATATTGTGTTATTCATCTTTCACAGGGAGAATGCCTGTAGAAAGAACGCCCTGTCCCTTGACATACAGTCCTACCTCCAAGGACACGTCTATGAGCAAAGACAGAAAGCAGAGAGGGCACTGAGTCTTGTCACGTACTGTTGCCAGGCTTCTGCCTTTTGAATGGACAGTATCTGTTGCAAGAGTCACCAAGGCCTGGCAGTGGTGCACCTGGTAGTGCACACAGAGGAGCCGGGGGCAGGACCTTGTTTTAAGTCCCTGGACCCTAATCCTGGGTGGGGGGGAGGGAGAGGAGAACACCTCCCAAGTGGGGGAGCAGTGCTGCTGATGTCTGCCTTTATCCTTCTGTCCCCATCTCTATATCTCTGGTGTGACAAATTAGAAAAGGAAAAAGTCACTGTGGAGAGCAATGGAGTCATCGTGCAGCCAAGAGCCCCAGCAATAACCCTGGTGGTAAAAAAAAAAAAAAGTCATAATGAAAAATTTATTTAATTCATCATCCTAGTCTGGTCATAGTACATAGCAAGCCGATACACTTTTTTCAATATATAATTATTGATGGGAGAGTATTAGAATGGTATGGAGAAAATGCTCCTAAGAAATTTAAAAAAACCTGGTAAAACACATTCCTGTCTTCCTTAAGGGTAGGGGATTGGATATAGAGATCTGGTGGTGGGAATTGTTTAGAGGTTTACCCTTCCTATCCTATGGTTTCATTAACATCTCCTTTTTTAAATAATTAGAAATAGGGGGTCGGGCGGTGGCACAGTGGGTTAAGCGCATGTGGCGCAAAGCACAAGGACCAGCGTAAGGATCCCAGTTCAAGCCCCCGGCTCCCCACCTGCAGGGGAGACGCTTCACAGGCAGTGAAGCAGGTCTGCAGGTTTCTATCTTTCTCTCCCCCACTCTGTCTTCCCCTCCTCTCTCCATTTCTCTCTGTCCTATCCAACAATGAATAGCGTAAACAAGGGCAATAATAATAACCACAAGGAGGCTACAACAACAAGGGCAACAAAGGGGGGAAAAATGGCCTCCAGGAGTGGTGGATTCATGACGCAGGCACCGAGCCCAGCAATAACCTTGGAGGAAAAAAAAAAGAAATAAAAAAAATACTGGCCAAAAACATCCCTGTCTTCTTTCAACATAACCTGGCTCTGAGGCAGGTATGGATGGTGAGACACTGTGGGATGAAATAGTTTCTTTCTAATGGGGATCCCAATCCTACCACCTCCCACTCTCATAATAGACTCCATGCCTAATCCAGACACTGACTGCATCACTTCCTGGATTGCCTGAGGCACTTGCCTGAGAAATCTTAAACATCTCCAATCCATCCATCAACACAGATCCAGCATCACTGTAAACAGTTTGAGTCTCACTTTTAGGTCAGTCTTCCAGGATTTTCTTTCCTTTTCCTGGCCACTCTCTTCTTCCTTCCCTTAGGCTCTCAGTTTTCCTCAATATATACTAAGATAGTAATAATATAAATGAAAGAAAACAGATGTACTAAAACTTACTGATCTACTTATATCCCTCTATATAACACACTTTTGTGTGTACTACATGGACAATCTCTATACGTTTAGAAACAAGTAATATTACAAGTCATTACACAGACAATGTATTAGATTCACTAAAAAGGGTTATTTCAGTTTTTCTAGGAAATAAAGGTATCTAGTGTACATTATCTTTTTTTTTACATGGTAGTATTATTTAAATTCTAGACACCCTTGATTTTTTTTGTGTGTGTGTGCATTAGGAATCTGAGTGTCAAAGTAATTGAAAGGACTAGTTTATACCCCTTGCCTTTCATTATTTCTTTCTTCTCTTTTCTTTTTTTAATATTTATTTTATTTATTTATTCCCTTTTGTTGCCCTTGTTGTTTTATTGTTGTAATTATTATTGTTGTTGTCGTTGTTGGATAGGACAGAGAGAAATGGAGAGAGGAGGGGAAGACAGAGAGGAGGAGAGAAAGATAGACACCTGCAGACCTGCTTCACTACCTGTGAAGCAACTCCCCTGCAGGTGGGGAGCCGGGGTTCGAACCGGGATCCTTGTGCCGGTCCTTGTGCTTTGTGCCACCTGCACTTAACCTGCTGTGCTACAGCCCGACTCCCTCTCTTTTCTTTAACAGGAACCTTTTCCTTTAATGAAGATGTACTCTTGGTTATCACAAAGGTAATAATGAGGAGAATGGGTGAAAAATATCTGGTCAAATAGTCCATTATTTAAAGTATTTTTTTATTAACTTTTGTTGCCCTGGTTATTTTATTGTTGTAGTGATTGATGTCCTTGTTGGATAGGACAGAGAGAAATGGAGAGGGGGAAGACAGAGAGGGGGAGAAAGATAGACACCTGCAGATCTGTTTCACTACTTGTGAATCAACTCCCCTGAAGGTGGGGAGCCAGAGGCTCGACCAGGATCCTTACACCTGTCCTTGTCTTTTGCTCCATGTGCGCTTAACCCTCTGTGCTATCACTCGACTCCGAAAAGTTAATATTTTTATGCATGGCGTGTGTGTGTGTGTGTGTGTGTGTATAATAGGGAGAGGGAGAGAAATGGAGTGAAGGGCTGTGAGTTTCCTGAGTCATAATCAGCTCTGATAATGATGTCTGATGACACTGTCCCCAGAGAGGTTGCAGACCTGGCTCTAGAGCTAGCTAAGTGGGATTCATGTCTTGTTGTCCTGGTGTCAGACCAGTTCCTCTATAGGCCTCCAGCTTTATAAAGGCAAAGCCCTTCACAGAGATTGAACCCTTTTTTTCCAATTCCTGGACATATTGGGAGGGCTGCACCCTAGTTTTTGAATTAAAATACCAGTCATAATCCTGTTTCTCAAAGCCAGAGGCCGGAATCTCATAGTAGGTCATCTGTAGTGGTTCACTCTTGCTTCTGGACACAGAGACCAACAGACCAACAACTTTTGATCCCACAGACAGTTCTGTCCTGGTTCGATACTGGCTCAGAGATGTTCCTTGTGCAAGGAATGGCGACTGGAGCTTCAGAGTATGTGGCCATCAGTCCTCCTGGGAATTGCTGGGCTCTGCCTCTCCTCCCATGGGTATTATGCCTGAACATTTTAGGATCTAGTGGAAGGCTGTCTGCGGACAGAGTTGTCTAGCAGCAGGGAAGTGACCGTGTTCAGCAGGGCCTCGGGACAGAAGTGCAGCCTCAGCCAGGCCAGCTCAGCGCTGGGGAGAAGCAAGCCCAGAGAAGCAGACAAGTCAGGCAGACAGGCTTCTCCCTGCCCTGGAGAGCCCACCTGGCTGTGTCCAGTTTATAGATGTGGTGGTGCTCTTTCATGCACTTGAAATGCTGTCTCCTAAGTATTCCTTTCTGTGACTGGCAAGGTCAGTGAAACTGCAGGAATCCAGCGGGGATTGGTTTTTTCCCAGAGGTGACCCCAGGAAGGCAGGACCTCAGTCTGCCAGGGGAAGAAGCTGCTCAGCTGCGTGGCAGATGGGCACTGACTGAGGTGTTGTGAAAAGCAGAAAGCTTAGTCTTTGAGGAGAGAAGCTGCTGGCAGCGGGTTGCTTTTTTGCGACAGGAACACTGAGCTGCATGGTTGAGGACTGAGGTAGAGTTGGGCAATTGGGCAAACACTATCCTTCAGAAGTCACAGGCAGCAGATGCAGAGGCAGCTGGCATGAAACTGGATGCTGTGAGAAGAGACAACTGACATCCTGAGGACTGTGTGAAGGGGTCAGCTGAAAGGGGGTTAGGGTGGATATTTATGGGGTGCTGAAGGTGGAAGGTCTGGCTTCTGCAGTTGCTTCTCTGCTGGACATGGGCATTGACAGGTGGATTCATACTCCCAGCCTGTCTCTCTCTTTCCCTAGTGGAGCAGGGAAACATTGGTGGAGTTGTCTGCCCAGGGAAGTTTGGTTGAAAGCATCGTATGTGTATTTTTTTTTTTAATGAAATGATGCATATAGTAGTGCCTGTGGATAGTAAGTTGTATCTTTACACCTCAATGTGGATGGGTTTAGCACTGTTATCAGATCACTATGAAGGTTGAACCTAGATATTTTAAGCATCCTAACAGATGCCTCGGTATAAAAGCCAGCTATAACAGGATTCATTCAAGAAATATTCAGAAGGTAATTTCAAAAGAATACAGAGTGTGTTGGGCTGGAGAGATGGAAGTAGAATTAAAGCTCCAAACTTTCAGTCTCAAGATACATGAGGCCCCAGGTTTTGTTCCCAATACCAGGGCAAGCCAGGGCTCATCAGTGCTTTGTCCAAAACAGCAACAACAACAACAACAAAACAAAAAAAAAAAAACAAGAAAAGAAACAAAAACTAAATTAAATAATATTCTGTAGAGGTAGCCATGAGGGGTCCTTAAACAAACTGAAATCAAACCTCCTAGAACTAATGGTTCTCTGTCACTAGCAGTACTGGCACCTGCCACCTCCTTGCAGCACTTTGCCTGCATGATTTTCTCTCTTCAGATACTGGCCTGACAGTGGAGCTGCACAGAGGATATATAAACAGATCACCAGTGCCTCCTTTTGAAATACCCAGTGTACTGTTCATGTATTTGTTTCTCTAAACTGGTCAGTAGACCTGCATCCATGAAAGCTAAATAGTAAAATCACGGGTTTCTTAATTGTGTTTTACTCGAAGAGATAGAATGACAATATTTTTGAGGCCTACAACCCCACAGAGTCTATTCTTCAAAACTCTTTCTGGACCTTCTCAGATTGATTTACACTTATGGGACCTTGCTTGTGACTACTGGGGATATTCTAACCTTCCCTTCAGTTATCTTCCTGCCTTTCTGTCATCCCATTAACTCAATCCTCCAAAGTGTTACAGAATGCTTTCTCTAGAAGTCAGTTATATTTGGACAGGCTTGTTCTAAGCTCTGGAAGCACATTCTCCTATTCCTATACTTAAATTACCAGAAGCCAGGCACTAAGAACTTCAGGGTACACTCTGCAACTTAGTGCTTATTTTGTTAATTTTTTTTTCTAGAGATGGAAAGAAATTGAGAAGAGGGGGATAGAGACCCCCATAGCCCTGCTTTAGTACTTGTGAAGCTTTCCCCCTGCAGGGAAGGATAGGTGGCTCAATCCATGGTATTCTTAGGCACTGTAGTGTATGCACTTAGTGTGTGGCAGCCGGGCCATGCCATGTATTGTTTAAATTCCATGGTAAAACGGTGAGTAGCCCCGTAGCCCCGCTACAGTAGTTAGTGCTCAGACTACCTCTGGGCCTCTTATTCCTTTCTCGCCACATCACATTCACAATGGGGATTTGTTTTACAGGGACTGAGCCCCAGCAGTAAACCTCGAGGCAAAAAGAAAAAAAATCATTGCCGGAGCCATTTTTTAAAAATAATTATTTAAGTGTTTTTTTTCATTTCTTCACCTTTTTAATTTATTTATTTTATTTTAAAAAGGAGACATTAACCAAACCATGGATAAGAGGGGTACAACTCCACATAATTTTCACCACCAGATAGCTGTATCCAATCCCCTCCCCTGATAGCTTTCCTATTCTTTATCCCTCTGGGAGTATGAACCCAAGGTCATTGTGGGATGCAGAAGGTGGAAAGTCTGGCTTCTGTAATTGCTTCCCCACTGAACATGGGCACTGACTGGTCAATCCATACTCCCAGCCTGCCTCTCTCTTTCCCTAGTGTGCTGTGGTTCTGGAGAAGCAGAGCTCCAGGGCACATTGGTGGGGTCCTCTGTCCAGGGAAGTCTGGTTGGCATCATGCTGGCATCTGGACCCTGGTGGCCGAAAAGAGAGTTAAGATACAAAGCCAAATTGTTGAACAATCAGTACCTGAAAGCTGGAATAGTGCAGATGAAGTGTTGAGGCGAGGGAGGTCCTCCATTTTGTAGAAGGTAGTAGGCATGTTTTAGTTAAGGGCCTTAGGTATATTAGTGGACCTATAGGTATATTAGTGTTTTTTATCAAAGGGCCTATAGGTATATAGGTATATTAGCCTATATCAAAGGGCCTATAGGTATATTAGTGTTTTTTTTTTCCCTCTGAGCCTGAAATCTGATATGCATGTGGATCCAAGTTACTGTCTGTGGAGGTGATGTCATGGCTGGAAAAGGAACAGAAAGTTGGATCAGGGAAGAAAGTAGCTCCCTAATATGGGAAAGGGGTATAAATATGGTTGACTGTAAACCCCATTGATTTGATTTCGTCTGGGGCCCATATTCAGTTTAGGAGCCAATGTGACTTCTGCATCCCTCACATTCTGTGGTCATGAGTAGGAACATTCCAAGCTGCCCAAATATCGACCCATCTTCCTCAGGTGTAGCATAGAGTATGTTGTCCATCCTCCCTTCAGAGGATGGAACATTCTCTACCATTGTTGATCCAAGATGAGGGCAAGGTCCTATGGGGGCCCCACAAAGGGCTCGGTTTTGTTGTTCTTGATAGAGATGACTGGTAACAATGGAGAGAGGGATTTATTTGAGGTCTTGTCCCATCAGTTGGCATGTAAATAAAGGACTTTTTTATTAACTGCAAAAAAACTAACAATAGTATATTCATATGTTAATTTCTTCATTTGTATATTGGAGATAATAACATAGTTATTGAAGAGACACTTACTCTGAACTTAGAACACTTTTAGTATATTTGGGTGCAACCATATTGGGGGCACATATAATCTTTCTGTTGGATTGATCCTCTAACCAATATGTGGCTAAGTGAGTTATCTTTTTTTAAAAAAAGACATAGTTTTAATTGGTAAGTTTTCATGTAATTTTATTGTTGTTTTAACTTCAATTAGTTGTTTGGGGAGTGAATCTGTTGGTATGCATTTAGTATGCATTTGGAAGTGGGCCAGGATTTATTTGCCTAGGTGCTTTTGGAAGCCTGAGCCAACCACAGGTCTTTAGTTCTCATCTTAATTTTTCCATTAATACTGGTGAATCCTTCTGGGGAGCCCAATATACTGTTGTTATTGAGTTCCTAGCTTAAGCCTCAAGATCTACCTTCATGCCACTAACAGTGTACTCTGCCTTGTAATTCCTAAAATGGTGCCAGCAGTCACTAAGCATAGCTTCTTATGTCCTGAGAATCTCTCCTTCATCCTTTTTCTACTCTTTGACCACATGTGTCTTCACCTACCTGTGGCTTAGTAAGATTCTGAAGAATTCCCAGTTGTGGGTTTTTTATTATTATTATTTTAGGTGATTATTGTTGCTTTAACTTTTTTCTCAGGGGTGCAAACTTCATTGTCATGCAGAATCCTTGCAGGATCTGCTCTAGCATGCTCTGGCCTGTCTCTTTAACCTGCTTCACTTTCAGCAACCTCTTGCCTCCCCTTGCATCTCAGGACCTTGACAGCTTTGAAGCGTGCTGGCTGAGTATTTCGTATTGTCTTTATGTTGGGATGCATATGATGCTTTTCTCCTAATTGGACCAGGGTTGTGTGTTCCTGGAAAGTAGAGCACAGAAAAAAAAAATGCTATTTTTACCAGGTCATTCAAAAGTACATATTATCAGTATGACATCACTGCTGACAATGACCGCAGTCCCCTAGCTCAAGTTGTATTTGCCCTGTTTCTCCATGGCACTTGTCAGGGTTCTCTAGAAGAACAGAGCCAACAGAATATATATGGAGAGAAATGGAATATATATGGAGAGAAGGGAAAGACAGAGAGAGGTAGAGAATGACACACAACTGGAGACCTGCTTCACTGCCTGTGAAGCAACTCCGCTGCAGGTGGGGAACCAGGGGCTGGAACCGGGATCCTTATGCCAGTCCTTCTGGTTCACACTACCTGCGCTTAACCTTCTGTGCTGTCGCCCGACTCCCATGTTATTTGAATTTCAAGTGGTTTTTGACTTAAGTAAGTTAAGATTATGTTACAGTTCCTTTTCAAAGTGCACATTCTGTAACAACGTGACAGAAACTAGATATAGACTAGGGCCTAAGTGATAGGTTATATGTGCACATCAGTTAGGGGAAAATATATACCTCAAAGTTAAAGTACTCAATAGGCTGCTGTGATTAGATTTAGATTCTATATGTGCAGCAAGCTAGTATAAATGCCTAAAGACACCATAAAGTACCTAATCAAATATTTACTGCTTAGGTCTAAATTCCCTTCTTTCCTACCCCATACTTCACTTCCCTCAACCACTTTATATCTAATCTTGTCAGATACAGTAAGGACTTCAGGGGAGTCGGGTGGTAGTGCAGCGGGTTAATAGCACATGGCACAAAGTGCAAGGACCTGTTAGGATCCAAGTTTGAGCCCCCGGCTCCCCACCTGCAAGGGAGTCACTTCACAGGTGATGAAGCAGGTCTACAGGTGTCTCTCTTCCTCTCTATCTCCCCCTTCTCACTCAATTTCTCTGTCTCTATCCAGTAACAAATACAAAGAGGCAAGGACTTCAAACGCTGTTTAGGGACAAGAGACTGGCACACTTTAATGATGGCCTTTTTGGTCCCTACCAGGAATATCCATCATCTGGGAATCTAGTCAGGGAATCCTTGAATTACCACATAGATAATGATGGGTCTAGACCTCTAATAGGCCCCATCTCTCTGCCACCACTAGTCATCTTCATCAGGAACATTGTAATAAGCCCTCTTGTTAGCCTCTACAGTACCTTGCCCTCAGTGTAGAATAGCAATGGTAGAAACTGCCCCATTTATTGAAGGGAGACTGGATCAACCTACTGTGGCAGTCAAGGAAGACTGGTCCTAAAATGGGTGCAGTCTAGAATGTTCCTAGCTGTAGCCATCAACTGAGAGCTCACAATGACAGAGATTCAGAGGTTACACAGGCTCCTGTGCTAAATATGAATATATATGGGCCCTAGGTCAGATTTTTGGGTTTAAATTTAGTGGTATTTATATAATTTTCAAATATTTGGGAGCTAGCCAGGGGAATCAGACCAAAACTAAGTCACTAGATGTGGATTTTAAACACTGGAGATAGCAAAATGTCAATATATAGTATCTTATGCAGTATACTAGATGATGTTTTATTTTAATATATATATATATATATATATATATATATATACATTTTGTTGCCCTTGTTGTTTTTCATTGTTGTTGTACTTATTGTTGTTATTGACATTGTCATTGTTGGATAGGACACAAGAGAAATAGAGAGTAGAGGGGAAGACAGATGGGAAGAGAAAGATAAACACATGTAGATGTACTTCATCACTTGTGAAGCTACTCCCCTGCAGATGTGGAGCCGAGGGCTCAAACTGAGATCCTTAGGCTGGTCCTTGTTCTTTGTACCAAGTGTGCTTAACGTGCTGTGCTACTGCCCAACTCCTTATAAAATATATTTTAACATATTTTGTGTATTATATATTACAGTGGAAAGTGTATAAGGTAAAATTGTAAAAAATGCTTAATAATTGTATGTTTATAATGTGTAAACTACAATTTAAAAGCTTATATTAATGTGATAATATTCTAACATACAAGGTACTACATATTACATAATAATAATATAAATTACATAATAATATACATACAGTTACCCAAGGTACAGTATATAATAGTTAATATAATACATAGACGATATTTAATACATACTTGATAATATATAATAGTGTATATTGCTGGCACTCATGTGGGTGGCCTTGCAACCAGAGGTAAGTCACTGGCTTCCCCATGCCAGCTCAAGAGACTGCGCAAACAGAGGGAACCGCCAGGGGAAAATTAAGGTATGAACAATCCGCTTTATTAAGAAAAAGGCAGGGTTTATATAGCAGAGTGGAAGAAAGAACATTTTTCACATATGTCAATGATGATGGGTTTCCAAAAGGTCAGTACCCTTTTGGTGGGGAATCTAAGGAATGATGAGAATTGATAGGCGTAGTTGAAAGGTCATTGTGATTTGTTACTTTGAGGCAAGAATGCTAATTAACTAAAGGTATTAAGAAAAACATGGTAGTTAAACCAGCATGGTGAGGTAAAGGGCAGAATATTGATGTAAGGAACAGTGATCACAGAATGAGGAAATAGTGTGTGGGTCTTAACTGTTATGTTACTGACAAGGCAGGGTGATGGAGTCCGATTTGTATGTGATCAAAGATGGTGAAGTGAACGTGAACTTTAAGTGAAATTTAAAGCAGGCAAACATTTGGTTTGTAGCAAGAGGCAAAAGAAAGGAAATACGTACGATAGGGGGTAGGGAGAAGGAAGAAGCACACACCAGCGATGACTAAACCAGATGTCACAGAGAAAAGGGGGGAAGACCAAACCAATATCCTGGAGGCAGGGGTGTGCCCAGCCAACAGCGGACATGCAAAAAGAACACATAGCAAGCAGCACAAGGGAACGCAATGTGTTAATAAAAACAGAAGGCTTCACAAGCAGTATCCAGAAGCATACCAACAATTCCCCCTTTTCTTTTTAACTAATGGCCATAGTATCAGGAATGTGGGGGGAACAGAAACCTGTACAGGCATTTTCAAAAAAAAACTGGCACAAGACATGGAGGAACAAGTAAGAGAGCAGCAAGAACCAGTGTGATGCCAAGGGAAGGCCTGAGGGGGCGTTTCTTGCCTCTGTGGGCAAGGCCTATCAGGCTAAAGAACATTTCCTGCCTCTGTGGGCATCTCTTGCCTCTGGGGGCGCTTCATGCCTCAACAGGCATTTCCTGCCTCTGTGGGCTTCTCTTGCCTCTAGGGGCGTAAAATGCCTCAATGGGCGTTTCTTACCTCTGTGGGCTTCTCTTGCCTCTGGGGGCGTAAAATGCCTCAACAGGCGTTTCCTACCTCTGTGGGCATTACCTACCAAGGAGGGGTGTGTGTCTGTCCTATAGAGTCCCAAGGCAGCTGGATGCAGTCAGTCTTTAAGACACCCAGCAGCGTAAAGGGAGCTGCTGTAGAGTTGTGTACCAGTCAGTCCGATAGAAGTGCCAGTCCAAAGTAGATGGCTAGGGGAAGAACTGCCAGGGGATGAAATGTTTCGTGTCTATCTCCATGGGGAAGGTGACCCACTGGAATTTCACTTTTCTGTAGAGAGTGAGCTTTGGAATCTATGAATCCTTTTCTTCAGGTCGTGCCAAGTCACATCATTGGTTTTTGGGGGGTGCGTTGTCCAGCGGTGGCCTCTTGCCCAACTTCACCTCTAGGAAGTGCAGAGGTGCGATCACTGCATGGAAGTCTGTGTATTCTAGCTCCTCTGCCATCAGAGCCAAGCTGGGGATCTTGGCCGGAGGGTCCAGTCCTGGCAGGGAGCCTGTGGTCACCGCGGGGTTCGGGATCTGCCCAAGCATCATAGCAGGAGGGTGGGAGAGGGAGCCGTGTAGAAGGCATGGGCCAAGGCACGCAGGGCGGGTGATGGGTTGCAGCCCTGCTCCCAGAAGCCAAGCAGCACAGAGGGAGCCCACGCCCAGCCTCCCGCATCCCACAGTGGCATGCAGGCTCTGGCGGGGTGGGGGGTGGCAGGCAGAAACCAAAGTGTGGCCCAGAACGAAATGTTCCAGAGACAGAGAAACTGTCTCATGAAGAAAGAGTAAAGGCTTTTGGAAACCTCTCCATAAGTAGAAAGGCAGGCCATGGCAGCTTTACTTATCTGGTCACCTTCATGTGTGTGAAGCCAAGATTCTTGTCCCTGTTCTTCGGGCGCCATTTGTCATTTTTGCTGGGCTGGCATCGTGGGCAGGAGACAGAGACGACCAGAGACTTATGGCTGAGCTGAGAACGCAGTTCAATATTTATTCACGAGCAGGGATGCAGTTCAACAAACTAATCTAATCTAATCACAACCCAATTCTGTCCTGCATCTCTCTCCTCCAGCTGAAGAGTCAGAAACAAAGGAAATACGTATGATAGAGGCAGGGAGAAGGAAGAAGCGCAAACCAGCAAAGACTAAACCAAATGTCCCAGAGGCAGGAGGGGAAGACCAAACCAATATCCCGGAGGCAGGGGTGTGCCCAGTCAACAGTGGACGTGCAAACAGAACACATAGGAAGCAACACAAGGGAACCCAATGTGATGATAAAAACAGAAGGCTTCACAAGCAGAATCCAGAAGCATACCAACAATGGGAGGAGTTTTCCCTAAGCTCTACCAATCCACAGTCCCACAACAGATTATCTCTAAAAGGTTGTTTTCTTTTGTTTTTTTTACCAGAGTTGCCTACCTCTGGCTTCGTTTGGGACAGTGCTTTCAACCTCAACCTCAGGCATGCAAAGCCTCCATCTTGAAGTCTTCTGTTCCTTCCATACCCACAGACTGGTGCTTTTTTCTGAAATCTATCATTTAGCTTTACATGAATTTATGAATATCTGTGGCGGTTGTTATGATGTCTTCCCTGTCATTTACAATTCTATTTATTTGAGTCTTTTTTTTTGTGAGTCAGGCTGTTTAATTTTTCAAAGAACCAACATTTGGCTTCATTAATCTTTTGTATGGTTCTCTTATTTTTGACACTACTTATTTCTGCCTTAAGTTTTGCTGTTTCTGGTTGCTTTATTGTTTCTTTGTTTCTCTTTTTCTCAGTCTTTAAATCGTGTTGTCAGGTTGTTTACTGGAGCTTATTTATTTATTTTTTGGTCCCCTGATGTGTGCTTGTATGGCTATGAATTTCCCTCAAAGTAGTGCTTTAAAATATAAAAATAGTGCCTAAATTTTTTGGACTCCAGGGTTATTGCTGGGGTCAGTGCGTGCACCATGAATTCACTGCTCCTGGAGGCCATCTGCCCCCCTTTGTTGCCCCCTTGTTGTGGTTATTACCCTTGTTTTAGTTATTTGTTGTACAGGACAGAGAGAAATGGAGAGAGAAGGGGAAGACAGAGAGAAGGAGAGAAAGACACCTGCATACCTGCTTCACTGCCTGTGAAACGACTCCCCTGCAGGTGTGGAGCAGGGGGCCCGAACCGGGATACCTATGCTGGTCCTTGTACTTTGTGCCACTTGAGCTTAACCTGCTGTGCTACTGCCCGACCCCCTGTGTCCTAAAATTTTGATAGATTGTGTCTTCATTTTCATTTCTTTTAGGAACCTTTAAATTTCTTTCTTGAGTTCCTCAATGTGTTAAGCAGTGTGTTGTTTAGTGTCCATATTTTGTGACTTTTACTGATTTTCCGTTTGTTGTTAAGTGTTAATTTAATTTCACTGTGGTCTGGGAAGGTGCTTGGATGATTTCAGTGCTCTAGACTTTGCTGATACTATCTTTGTGTCCTAAGGATATGGTCTGTCCTTGATTTCCTGTGTGGGTTCAGAAAGAAAGTATATTCCAGTTTTTTGGAGTGAAGAACTCTAAAAATATCCAGAAGGTCTAGTCTGTCTATCTCTTCAATTAATTCTGTTTCTTTGTTCATTCTCTGCCTAGATGATCTTTTAAGTGTGAGAGTGGTGTGTTGAAGTCTCCTACTACCACTGTGTTACTATAGATGTTTTCTTTGTAGTTCTTTCGATGTGTTTGATGTATTTAAATGGATCCTCATTGGGGTTTGGTGCCTGCACTATGAATCCACTGCTCTTCATGGCCATTTTTTCCCTTTTGTTGCCCTTGTTGTTTTTATTGGTGTTGTAGTTACTATTATTGTTGTCTTTGTTGTTGGATAGGACAGAGAGAAATTGAGAGAGGAGGGGAATACAGAGAGAGGCAAAGAAAGATAGACACCTGCAGACCTGCTTCACCACCTGTGAAGTGACTCCCCTTGCAGGTAGGCAGCCAAGGGCTCTAACCAGGATCCTTCTGCTGTCCTTGTGCTTTGCACCATATGTGTTTAACCCGCTGCACTACTGCCCGCCCCTGTATTTTTTTTCCTCTTCTTTCCCACTCTCTCTTAAATGTATACTTGATAGCTGATTTTTGTGATTGTCTATTCTTTTTTTTTGTCTTTGGAGGAAGAATTTTGCTTGGCTAACTGATTTTGTTTGAATAGCACTAATATACACTTCTGTTGCTGTTGTATTTGCTGAGGTTTGTGATTTCATTTGTGAGAGGACTTTGGTTTCTTGTGGCTTTTTCTCACAAAAAAGAGTAACTGAATAGCCAGGACACAAAACACCCCCCCAAAAAATGGCTAAATCAAAAACAGATAAATCAGCTACAACAATAAATAAGGACAGGAGCCCAGAACAAATTCCAAGTAAGCTAGAAGCAACCAAAATAGAAGAAAATTTCCAAACATTAAATGATGCATTAAACACATGAATGAGAAAAGCTTTGGAGGAAAATACCATCAGTAATAGGGAAATTGGAGTTCCAGTGGCGCAATGGGTTAGCGTGCGGTACTTATACAGAAATAGGGGAATAATCATTGAGACCCTGAAAGAAAACATGAACTATCTCAAGGTAATTAGAGAACTGAAAGCTGAAATACCTGAGGTAGAAGTCCAGCTAGCAGAACAAGCTAATACTGTAACAGAATGAGGTTTTTTAAAAAAAACAGGGTTAACTGAAGAAAGAAGCTGAGGGAAGGGAAAGCAAAATAATAGTAGCAGAAAACAGAATTAGCCAGACCAAGGATGAGTTAGAGAAAACTGAAAAATAAGAAAGAATTCAAAGAGCTAAAAGAGAAAGGGAAACACCGAAAACAACAACAGACACATATTGGGCAACCTTAAAAGAGGCAACACACACATAATTGGCCTACCAGAGCAAGAAAGAAAGAAAGAAAGAAAGAAAGAAAGAAAGAAAGAAAGAAAGAAAGAAAGAAAGGGGAAGATAGCATCCAAGAAGAAACAATAGAAGAAAACTTCCCCATACTAAACAACAAAAAGGACATTAAGATACAAGAATCTCAGAGAGTCCTAACAGAATGAACCCAGACCTGAAGGCACCAAGACACATCATAGTTACAATTGGAAGAAATAAGGGTAAAAAAAAAAGGATCCTGAAGGTTGTAAGAGAAAAACAAAAATTCAAATACAGAGGAAAACCCTTTAGTTATCAGGAGACTTCTCTTAGATTCTAAAAGCCAGAAGAGAATGGCAAGATATCTACTGAACTCTCAATGAAAGAGAGTTTCAACCAAGAATAGTATAACCTGTTAGACTGTCATGCAGAGTAGACAGAGGGATAAAAACCTTCTCAGGCAATCAGCAGTTAAAGGAGGCAACTATCATCAAACCTACCCAGAAAGAGGTTGTAAAAGCTCTCCAATACACATTAACAGCAACATCTCTCAAAAAAAAAAAAAAACTTGCCAAATATCAGAACACGCAAAAAAGTGTTGAATAGGTAGTTGGGCTGTAGTGCAGCAGGTTAAGCGCAGGTGGCACAAAGCACAATAACCAGCATAAGGATCCCAGTTCGAGCCCGGCTCCCCATCTGCGGAGGAGTCGCTTCACAAGTGGTGAAGCAGGTCTGCAGGTGTCTATCTTTCTCTTCCCTTCTCTGCCTTCCCCTCCTCTCTCCATTTCTCTCCGTCCTATCCAACAATGACGACAACAATAATAACTACAACAATAAAAAACAACAACAAGGGCAACAAAAGGGAATAAATATTAAAAATAAATACTTAAAACATTTTTTAAAATATTTTATTTTATTTATTTATTCCCTTTTGTTGCCCTTGTTGTTTTATTGTTGTAGTTATTATTGTTGTTGTCATCGTTGTTGGATAGGACAGAGAGAAATGGAGAGAGGAGGGGAAGACAGAGAGGAGGAGAGAAAGATAGACACCTGCAGACCTGCTTCACCGCCAGTGAAGCGACTCCCCTGCAGGTGGGGACCCGGGGTTCGAACCGGGATCCTTATGCCGGTCCTTGTGCTTTGCGCCACCTGCGCTTAACCCACTGCGCTACAGCCCGACTCCCCAAAACATTTTTTAAAAGTGTTGAATAATGGCACTTAAACCCATAATATCAATACATGTCAATGGCTTATATTTACCCTTTAACAGTCAGAATAACAGGATGGACTAGTAAATATAACCCAACCATATGCTTTCTGCAGGAATCCCACCTAATTCAACAATAAAAACACAAACATAAAAACAATAAGGGCAACAACAACAACAACAATGCATGTTCCTTCCAAGATTGAGAGCACAGCCAGTCATCAGTTAATGCAAAATAAAGAAATAAATGCCTTCAGAGAAAATCCTGGAGACTTTGCACTAAAATATCATTATTCCTACTATGCAGGAAGATCTCACTTAATAAAATGCAGGATGCTGGGTGGGTCTGAGCCCTTCTCCGTGTGAGGGTGATGGTGGGCTGCAGTCCCCGCCCCTGGCCTGCCCCTTGGGCCCAGAGCAGAGTCCCCAATGCCCTTCGTGTGGGTCACACACCTGACTCTTGGTCATCCTCACCCGGTGACAACCTTTCCCTCCATCCACAGCCTCCAGTGACCACACCAGCAGGGCCCAGGACAGAAGCATATCCATAGCCAAGCATGCGCAGTGCTGGGAGACTTGAGCCCAGAGAAGAGGCTTCAGACAGGTAGGCAGACAGGCTTCTCCTGCCCAGGAGAGCCCACCTGGCTCTGTCCAATTTGCAGATGTGGCGGTGCTAATTCATGTGCTTGAACTGCTGTCTCCTTAGTATCCTGCCTGTGAACAACCAGACCAGTGAGGTCAGTGAACCTGCCGGAGGAACCCTGCGGGAACTGCTGTTTTCCCTGAAGTGACTCCAGGAAGGCAGGGCCTCAGTCTGCTGGGGGAGGAAGCCTGTCGGCCATGTGGCAGATGGGCACTGAGATGTTGTGGAAAGCAGAAAGCTTAGTCCTTGAGGAAAGAAGCTGCTGGCAGCGGGTTCCTTTTTGGTGGCAGGAGCACTGAGCTGGATGGTTGAGGACTGAGGTGAATTTGGGCAGTTGGGCGAGAATGGCCTTTGAGAGTCGCAGGCAGCAGATGCAGAGGCTGCAGAGCAGGAAACTGGAGGGTGTGAGAAGAGACAACTGAAGTCCCCAGGGCAGTGTGAAGGGGTGGGCTGAAAGGGGGTTTTGGTGGGGTTGTCCTTGTGCCTGGGCAGTGGCTCAGCAGTAAGGGCCCTGGGCTTGCCTTTGTGACACTGAACTTGAATGCATGAGGTCTTGGTTTCTGTGCCAGCAATGCTGGTGTGAGAGATGAGTGGTGCTCTCTCCCTGTCCTATAAAATACAAGGGGGGGGGGAATGGCATCTGGGAATGGTGGGTTCATAGTCCAGGCACCAAGCCCCAGCGATAATCCTGGTTAGAAAAAATAACTTGCTTAAAAAATTAAAAATAGGGTACAGGCAGTGGTGCACTGGGTTAAGCACACATATAACCATGTGTAAGGATCTGGGTTTGAGCCCCACTCCTCACCTGGATAGAGAAAGTTTCATGAGCGATGAAGATATTTTTCTCTCTCCCTTTCTATCTACCCTTCTCTTTCAATTTCAATCTGTCCTCTCAAATAAACAAAAAACAGAAAAAAATAGTTGCAAGGAGCCATGGATTCCTAGTGTTGGCAGGGAGCCCAGCGATAACCCTGGTAGCAAAAAAATAAATAAAAAGAATAAATTAAAAATAAAATAAAAATGTTTAGGCTCAATTTGTGGCATATATATTAGACATCTTGTAGTTTTCACCACATTTACAGTCACATGTGGAACACTTCAGTTCTGTCATATTGTGACAATGTTGTGACCTCAGGTTTTCTGTAATGAGAGAGTTGATAGACGTCAGACTAGATGATTTGCTTGATGCTGCTTTGCCAAGATTTATGGGGGATTTTGGAACATTATGACATATAGAAAATGTTTACTTGACGTTGCTGATATAATCTCTAGTTCTTTCCTAATGAAAAACAAAAGAATTCTGGGGCCAGGTAGTGGTGTTCCTGATTGAGTGCACATGTTATGATGTGGAAGGATCCAGGTTCAAGACTCCAGTCTCCACCTGCAGAGGGAAAGCTTTGTGAGTGGTGAAGCAGTATGGCAGGTGTCTCTCTTCCTATCACACTTCACTCTCAATTTCTGGCTCTTTCTATCCATTAAATAAAGATAATAATTAAAAAATTAAAAAAGACAATTCCTTCCAACAGTTTGCTTTATAGCATGTAGCAGCTCCCTATCAGTCATAGAGAAAAATAGAGGAGAATTAGAAATTCCTGTAAGCTCACTGATAACTTTTCTTGGGTCTTACTTAGAAACATTGCTCAGCTCTGCCTGATAGTTTAAACATGTAAGTAGAGTTTTCCTTCATCAGTCTTCAGTGCATATAATTTAACTCTGATCTAAATTGCATAGAGTAGAAATAAGAAGATGTGAAGTCTAATCATTTAGTAATCACAGTGGCATTTTTGGTGCAGAGGAATAAGGAGTGGTGTCAGGAAATACTAGCACCACACAAGCACTGAGGATTGCCAACTGACTACCCTGATACACAGGGTGCTCTCTCCTGGTCTTTTAAGCTCATATACTTCTTTTTATTTTATATTTTAAATAAATATTAATTTGTTCCCTTTTGTTGCCCTTTTTGTTTTATTGTTGTCCTTATTGATGCCGTTTGTTGTTGGATAGGACAGAGTGAAATGGAGACAGAAGCAGAAGACAGAGAGGGGGAGAGAAAGATAGACACCTGCAGACCTGCTTCACCTCTTTTGAAGCGACTCCAAGGATCCTTACACTGGTTCTTGTGCTTTGCGCCATGTGTGCTTAACCTGCTGTGCCACTGCCCAGTTCCCTTAGGCTCATATTCTAGGAGAACAGGTACATTGACTTGATCCACCTCAGGGATCCTGAAACACTCTAGTCAACTTTAAAAAGAGTCCAATTTTGTTTTGTGGGCTGGGTGTTGTGCAGTAGTAGAGTACAGGACTTGTGAGCATGAGATTCTAAATTAGATTCTAACACGATATGAATCAGATTAATGCACTGATCCTCTTTTCTTAAATAAATTAAAAATACAATTATTATTTAGAAATTGAGTTTATCTGTTTGTAGGAATAATTATACCCATCAAAAGTGCTAAATTGTCATATTCCTCTGTTTTAAGCTCCCTTATTTATGACAGTACATGAAAAATCAGATATTTATTAAATTGCATGCCTAAGCTAGAAATTGACTTGTGAGAATTTCCCTATAAGCTTAATGGCATTGGGTTCAGTCTTCATGGATTAAAAAGGCAGTATGGTGAAACTAGGTATCTGCATCAGCATCTTAATGTGTTCTTACTCCTGGAAACAGCTAGAGAACTAGAAAGTTTGTGCTGCTTTCACCACCAAACATACTCAACCCTGCCCTTTGTGTGTGTTCAGGTTTAATGTATTTCACATGCATTAACCTCTTTACATATTAGTGCCACATTGTAGTATAGTAACAACCCGTTTCTTTTTTTGTTTGTTTCTTTTTTTAATATTTATTTTTATTATTCCCTTTTGTTGCCCTTGTTGTTTTATTGTTGTAGTTATTATTGATGTTGTTGTAGTTGGATGGGAAAGAGAGAAATGGAGAGAGAAGGAGAGAAAGGTAGACACTGCAGACCTGCTTCACCACTTGTGAAGCTATTCCTCTGCAGGTGGGAAGCCGGGGGCTCGAGCCGGGATTCTTACACAGGTCCTTGCGCTTTGTGCCAAGTGCGCTTAACCTGCTGCGCTACTGGCCGACTCCCAACAACCCCTTTCTTTGTCTGAAAGTTATTTTATCTACAAAATCTTACTTCTTTGCTTAATAACTGTCTATCCATCTAGCTGGTTTTATAAAGTAACTTGAACATGTGGAGTGTTTTATTATGTCACTTCTTTATCAGTAATGCTACTACTAAGACAAAGTAAGTGTGGATCACTTGTTAAAAATATCCCCCTGGAAGTTAGGCAGTAGCACAGAGGGTTAAGCTCAGGTGGCGCAAGGCACAAATACCAGTGTAAGGATCCTGGTTCAAGCCCTGGGCTTCCCACCTGCAGGGGAGTAGCTTCACAGGTGAAGCAGGTTTGCAGGTGTCTCTTTCTCTCTCCTCCTCTCTGTCTTCCCCTCCTATCTCCATTTCTATCCAGCAATGACTACAACAATAACTATTAAAAAAAACATCTAGGGCAACAAATTAATAAATAAATAAGTAAATAAATAAATAAAATATCCCTCTGAGCTTTCCTATAGAGATTGCTTAGAGACAGAACAGAAGCTTTTGCCAAAGGCTACTTCTAGGTAGGATCTTCCTGGGCGGAGGTCTACTCCTAGACTCCTGGGCATTATAGTGGACTAAGCTGTTTGAATTGCTGTGTCCAGGTGTGTCATGTTCTGAAAGGGAAGGACTGTCATCTCTCAGTGTGGATAAATCCTCTCAGTTTTCTTCTATTGTGATAGTAAGATTTTTTTTGGAAATATTGAGGTGAAAACATAATAAAACCAACCTATGACAAACCCACAGTTAGTATGGTGAAAGAGAAGTCACACACTCACCATTTGCAGATAGTATGATAGTATTCATAGAAAAACCTAAAGAATCCAGCAGTAAGCTCTTGGAAATTATCAAGTAATATAGTAAGATGTCAGGCTACAAAATTAACATGTAAAAGTCAGTGGCATACCTCTATGGAAACACTAAATTAACAGAAGAAGAAATCAATCCCTTTTACTATAGCAGTAAGAACAATAAAATATGTAGGAATAAACCTAACAAAGGAAGTGAAAGATTTGTATACTTAAAATTATGAGTCACTATTCAAGGAAGTAGAAAAATAATAGGAAGAATTAGCATCATCAAAATGAATATGTTATCCAGGACCAAGTACAATTTATTTTTATTTTTAAAAGTTTTTTATAATCTTTATTACTGCATAGAGACAGAGAGAAATTGAGAGGGGAGGGGGATGTAGAGAGGGAGACAGAGACAGAGAGACACCCTCAGCCATGTTTCACCACCTGTGAAGCTTGCTCCCTGCAGGTGGGGGCCAGGAGCTTGAACCTGTGTCCTTGTGCACTGTAATGTGTGCTCTCAACTGGCTGTGCCATCACCCTGCTGTTCATTTTTAATACTTTGAGGAACTTCCATTTGCTTTATCTAGAGCCTGGACCAGTTTACATATCTCTGCATAAGGGAACCTTTTTTTTCATACCCTCACCAATAACTGCTGTTTCTAGTCTTTTTGATGTTGGGGATTTGGTAGTGTGATTTTACTTATTTATTAAATTTATTTTAATAAATAAGTGGAGATATGAAGAGAAAGATATGAAGAGAGAAAGACTGCTCAGGTCTGGCTTATGAAGGTGATAAGGACATGAAACTTAGACCTTGAATCCTCAAAATATCAAATATCAGTCTTTTTTATAACCATTATGCCCTCTCCCCTATTCAAGATTTTTAAAAATAGTAATTAAATGAAAAAAGTGATCTATTTCTGATTTTATTTTACATGTGTTAAGGATCAGAATAATGAAGCTATAGAAATTTCCTTAGGTGATCTTAATTATTTTAAATGAACAATATCATTTGACCTAAAAAATAATTGAGATGTAGTTGTAGTATTACTTTTGTTTGATTTATAGTACCCTTCATTCTCATTATTTGCCCGAGATAGCTCAGATTCAAAATGAAGTATCTTATGCCTTATAAGTTACATAGAGACAGGCACAAAAACCCACAGTTACCTATAAGATATATGTAAATTTTCTACCATAAGAAAAATCAAAATAATTGTGGAGTTTGGGGCTGTTGGGTTGGGTTATCTTCTGCCTTATAAGTTACATACACACATGCACAAAAATCCATAGATACCTATAAGATGTATGTGAAATTACCACTTTACAAAAAATCAAAATAATTGTGGAGTTTGGAGCTGATGGGTTGGGTTATGTTCTGCCTTATAAGTTACATACACACATGCACAAAAATCCATAGATAAGCTATAAGATGTATGTGAATTTATCACCTTATGAAAAATCAAAATAATTGTGGGATTTGGGGCTGTTGGCTATTTGGCTGTTGGCCAAGACTAAAGTTGTTCAGTTTAGGAAATTTTTTCCCCCAGTGCTAAGAGAGGAGCTGCCGCTGGAGGGCACTTAGCACTTTTTTTTTTATTGTTTGACAATTAAAAAAATATCAGAGTCTAGTTTCCTTGCCTTTCTTTTAAAGAGAAGACATTTTTTTCCCCCTCCTCCAGAGTTATTGCTGGGCTTGGTGCCTGCACCATGAATCCACCACTCCTGGAGGCCATTTTTTTCCCACTTTTTTGTTGTCCTTGTTGTTGTAGCCTCATTGTGGTTATTATTATTACCATTGTTGATGTTGTTCATTGTTGGACAGGAAAGAGAGAAATGCAGAGAGGAGGGGAAGACAGAAAGGGGGACTCCCCTGCAGGTGGGGAGGCGGGGGCTCGAACTGGGATCTTTATGCTGGTCCTTGCACTTTGCGCCACCTGTGCTTAACCCACTGCACCACCACCCGACCCCCAGAGAGAAGACATTTTACCAACAGTACAGATACAGTTATCTTCTCATTCAACTGCATGAGTTTGACCTCAGGTTATTTACCACTTTTGTCTCTAGTCTTTGCAGTCCATAGGACTCAGCTCTTCTAAACACCCCCCCCTGGGAGCCCCAGTGATTTCACCTACAGGTTATTTAGGAAACCGGAGTCTATGTATCTGCTGCTTTCTGACTTGAACTGACTTGTCTTCAGCACTCAGATAATTAATAAAGGAATGCTGCCTCAGGTGTTACTGTGAGTCTGGTTTTGAGAGGCTTCCTTGTGCCCGTATGAATGAGATACTCTTTCTAGAGAGCTTACACAACAAGATTTCTTTCACTGCCCACGATGACATCTTTGGATTGATCCCAAATCTTTCCTGTATCCTAAAATTTTCTATTTCTCCCACCTTGAATATATGTGGAGATATATATATATATAGATATAGATATAGATATAGATATAGATATAGATATAGATATAGATATAGATATAGATATAGATATAGATATAGATATAGATATATCCAGGGTTATTGCTGGGGCTCGGTGCCTGCGCTATGAATCCACTGCTTCTGGAGACCATTCCCCACATTTTTGCTGCCTTTGTTGATGCCCTTGTTGTTGGTATTTTTATTGTTGCCATTGCTATTGTTGTTGCTGCTGCACAGGACAGAGAGAAATCAAGAAAGGAAGGGAAGATAGAGAGGGGGAGAGAAAGACAGATACCTGAAGACCTACTTCCCTGACTGTGAAGCAACTCCCCTATAAGTGGGGAGCTGGGGGCTTGAACTGGGGTCCTTACGCAAGTCCTTATGTTTCATACCATGTGTGCTTAACCCACTGCAATGCTACAGCCTAGCTCTCTATTTTCTAGTTTTAAGGTCTTCCTCGCAAGGATATGGGTATGCTTACATGCTGTTTTTACAATTAGTGCTCAATTTAAAAATATAAAATGTCTGAATTTAAAATGAATTTTCAATTTAAAACTCATCCCTGGAGATGAATAATAATTGTATTTATATACTATTTCCACTTGTGTTTCATTTGGCTCTTACTCTTTTTTTTTTCCTCCAGTGTTGTTTCTGGGGCTCAGTGCCTGCACCATGAATCTACTGCTCCTGCGGGCATTTTTTCTATTTTATTAGGCAGGGCATAGAGAAATTGAGAGAGGACGGGGAGTTAGAGATAAGGAGAGAAAGATAGATACCTGCAGACCTGCTTTGCTGCTGTGAAGCAACCCCTCTGCAGGAGGGGAGCCAGTGGCTTGAACTGGGATCCTAGCGCAGGTCCTTGCACTTTGTGCTATGTGTGATTAACCTGGTGAACCACCACCTGGCCTGGCCTTTACTCTTTAACTAAAATTAAAGTATGGTTTTTGTTATGATTGCCACTGTCCAATCAGTAAGGTGGTCCTGACTTTAATCTTGTGATATAGCTATTATCACTATCATTCAAATTTACAGTTGAATTTGCAGCTAGAGATATGTTTTTACCTAATCAGACACTGAAGAAATGTGACCACTAGCTAATTACAGATTGTGTTCATGTAATTGGCAGAGCTGCTCTTGCTGACACTGAAGTTGATTGCACTCACCTCTTATACTTTCTGTATATTCTGACTTAGAAAGGTACATCAATACTCTGGTGACTGGTATGTGCCAAATATGTATTCATAGGCTTATTAATATTTTCTCAGTAGTGTAAAGCCACCTGTATTCTAAGGCTCATTGGATCAGTCAGTCAGATGTGTACCATACTGGTAGGACCTGAAGGTTCACAAATGAGTAGGAGCACAGCACAGCGTCTGCTTGACGACTTAGCTTCCTACCCACTGCAGCATGTCCTGTCCTGGAGTGAATGGTGCTCTGGCCTGTCCCTTATACAAAATTACAACTTAATACTGTTTGACTCACAGATTGGTTAGTTTTTGAAATCAGTGATTCTATTCAGTGTCAGTGAGGCTGGGGAAGTTACATTCTTACCAGCATTGCTGAGTTGGTTGCAAATTGATGCACACTTTCAGGAGAAAATGTTCTCAAATTATTGTTAAACTGAAAAAAATCACATGGGCTTGGGAGCCGGACAGTGGCACCCCTGATTGAGCACAGACATGACATGTGCAAGGACCCCTGGCCAGGACTCCAGTCTCCACCTGTAGGAAAAAGCTTTACAGTGGTAAAGCAGGGCAGGAGATCTATCTATATCTATCTATCTATCTATCTATCTATCTCTAACTCTATATCTATCTCTGTTCTCTCTCAATATCTCTTTCCATATTGATTTTTCTGGCCCTATTAAACAAAGAAGTAACTTATTAATAAAGAGTTGTAAAAAAAAAAAGAAAATACATAGACTCTTTGAATAAGAATATACGTTAAAAAACTTGTCCCAAGGAAATCACTGGGCCTTTGCTCCAAAATTCAATACACAAAACCTGGTACTTCAGAGAAAAATAGACAAATAGAAACTGGTTTAAAAAATGTTAAGTTCTGTGGACTGGGAGGTGGTGCAGTGGATAAGGAATTGGACTCTGAAGCATGAGGTCCTAAGTTCAATCCCTGGCAGCACATGTACCAGAGTGATGTCTGGTTCTCACTCTCCTATAATTTCTCATTACTCAATAAATAAAAGCTGAAAGAAAAATTGTTAAGTTCCAGGAAGATAACTCATAAGCAGAGCACAGAACATAGATGCATAAAATTCCCAGGTCTGGTGTGTGTGTGTGTGTGTGTGTGTGTGTGTGTGTGTTAGAAATAAGTGTATCTGGGGCTGGGTGGTAGCACACCTGTTTGAGCACACATGTTACAATGCTGAAGGACCCAGGTTGAGGTCCCTAACCCCCAGCTGCAGGGGGAAAGCTTTGCAAAAGGTAAAGCAGTGCTGCAGGTGTCTCTCTGTCTCTCTTCCTCTCTAACTTCCCTTTCCTCTCAATGTCTGGATGTCTATGTCCAATAAATAAAGATAATAAATTATATATATATCTTTTTTAAAAAACTGAGTGCCACAAAGGAAAGTCACAAATGGGCTGGGTGTATGGATCAAAATGCCAACTCCCATGTTAAGAGGAGAAGCAGTTACGGAAGGCAGAATTCTTTTTTTTTTAATTATTTTTAATTTATTTCATTTATTTATTCCCTTTTGTTGCCCTTATTGTTTTATTGTTGTAGTTATTATTGTTGTTGTCTTTGTTGGATAGGACAGAGAGAAATGGAGAGAGGAGGGGAAGACAGAGAGGAGGATAGAAAGATAGACACTTGCAGACCTGCTTCACCGCCTGTGAAGCTACTCCCCTGCAGCTGGAGAGCCGGGGTTTGAACCGGGACCTTTATGCCGGTTCTTGTGCTTTGCGCCACCTGCGCTTAACCCACTGTACTACAGCCCGACTCCCGGAAGGCAGAATTCTTACCTTCTGCACCCCAAAAGGAATTCTGGTCCATACTCCCAGAGGGAGGAGAAATGTTATGGGAAGGTGACTTAAAGATGACTATTTACAGAAGGAATAAGTCAACTCATATCTTTAACCTTGGGAGAACCACATCAGTTCCCAGTGAAGGGGCAGAGAAGGAATGGAATTGTACTTCTGTTGTCTCATAATTTTGTAAATCAATATTAAGCCACTAATAAAAACCTTTCAAAACTTGAATCATCTGTGTTCAGGCAGTGGCACTCCCAGTTGAGTGCACATATTGACATGTGCAAGGACCTAGGTTCAAGCCCTTGGCCTCCATCTGCAGGGAAGAAGCTTCATGAGCAGTAAAGCCAGGATGCAGGCATGTCTCTGTCTCTCTCCTTCTTTCTCCCCAACCCCTGTCAGTTTCTTTCTGTCCTGTCAAATATGAAGGAAACAAAAACCAAAAAAAAAAGGGAAGGAAAAATGAATGGTCACTAGGGTCAGTGGATTCATTGTGGAAGCACCAAGCCCCAAATGATAACCCTGGTGGAAAAATAAAATCTGAAAATGGTAGAATTTTGTATTCAATTATCAACATAATGTAGTAGCATAATTTTGTAGGTTTGGAAATAGATTAAAGATGCCATCTTAAGCAACAAAAGCAAATTAATATATAAAGTATGATGGATTCCTTGTGCAGGCACCAATCCCCAGCAATAACCCTGGTGACGAAAAAAACAAACAATAACAACAACAAAACTAAAAAAAAATGATGTTGAGATAAAGAAGTTAAAAGAATCTTTAAATCTAAAGCAAACAGGTAAACAGTAACAAGTCAGCCCACATATCCTTGTAGACACTATATAGAAGACAGTGTGCAGACATCAGATAAAACAACAGTGCTGTTGGGGGATGGTCTAGATGTGAATTGCAGTAGAAAATGAAAAATAAAATTGTTTCTAGAATGTGATTAGTAGTCTTTTTAGTTACACAGCCTTTCCTCTCATTGTACACATTCTAGTGTTAATGAATCTAGTTTCCTTGATACTTGATTAAAACCAAGGGCGAAAGACAGTGATAATGAGGAACAATAAGTAACTTCCAAAAAGCCCCCAGGGTTGACTCACTCACCAGCTGGGTGGCCAGTCTCAGTGAAGATTCATGTGAACACCATACTTACCTGTGGACCTGTACGGAGACTTTCCATGAAGTCTTGGAAGAGTGTCTGTCACACTCATGCTTAATGTACCCAAGTGTGGATTAACTAGGGGACAGGTGACCCTTTCAAATCACATGTAGGAACAACTCTAAATTCAGTTAAACTCGGTCCTCTTGCTTGTCTCCAAAGATCCACTGAGCACCCCCTGGTCTCTTCCCTGGCTGGCGAGTTTTTCCACCCGCCTGTTGCTGCTTCTGCTGTTCAGACCTCTTTTAATGTGGATGTCCATGTTCACTACAGGCTGTGTTGCAGAATAGACTCAGTGCCCTGTTTGTTTTTTTTTATTTAAGTTTCAGGTGATCTTCAAGGGTTTTATTCAACAGCTTCTTCTTTGGGACACCATCTTTGAAGTTTCTGAGTTTTCCTTCTGCTTTGATCTGATAAACTAGGCCTTGAAGACTGACTGCTCAGCCTCCTTACATGTTCCTGCTGTGCACTGCTTCCTGCCAGTGGAGGCCTTGGTGCTGTTACCTGACCTCTTCAACAGTCCTTTTCATCAGCTCAACTCCCACAACTTCCTGCACCTCCTAGTTTGAATGGGAACGTTCCTCGTCCCCATCTCAGGAAGTTTTGCTGCTCCAAGAGTTTTAGTTTCCTCTTCCTCTCCTTTTGTTTGGCAGGGTGGGGAGGACCTCAGGCTTCTAGCATGTGTCCTCACTCTGGCTGATGTTGCCCATTCATATAGTGATAGACTGAAACACCACTGCTGGGGCCAGATGGTGGCACATATGTTACAATGTGCAAGGACCCGGGGTCACCACCAGGTCCCATCTGAAGGGGTGGGGGACAAGCATCACCAGTGGTGAAGCAGGGCTGCAGGTGTCTCTCAGTCTCTCTCCCTCTGTATCCCCCCTTTCAATTTCTGGCTATTTCTATCCAACAAATAAAGATGAAAGAAAGGAAGAATGAGGGACCTGGGTGGTGGTGCAGCAGGTTAAGTGCACAAGGGACGAAGCGCAAGGACTGGCATAAGGCTCCAGGTTCCAGCACCTGGCTCCTCACCTGCAGGGGGTTCGCTTAACAGGTGGTGAATTAGGTCTACAGGTGTCTTTCTTTCTCTTCCATCTCTGTCTTCCCCTCTTCTCTGGATCTTTCTCTGACTTTACCAACATTGACAATAGCAATAACAATAGAGAGAAAGGGAAGAGAGAGGTAGAGAGAGGGAGAAAGGAAACGAGGAATAAAGAAAGAGAAAGGAAGAAAGAAAGAAAGAAAGAAAGAAAGAAAGAAAGAAAGAAAGAAAGAAAGACCACTCTCTGAAACTTGCTCTGGTGCTGTGGTCCCTCACTATGGTACTAGAACTTGAATGTGGACCACATGCATGGGAAGGTTCTTGTCCTGCCTGATGGAATACATCTCCAGTCCTCTTTCTTCACTTTTTATTTCATTTTTATCTGATTGTTGTGTTTTTAATTTTTTAATTTTTTTAATTAATTAATTTATTTTGTTGCCCTTGTTGTTTTGTTGTTGTTGTTGATGTCGTTGTTGGATAGGACGGAGAGAAATGGAGAGAGGAGGGGAAGACAGAGAGGGGGAGAGAAAGACAGACACCTGCAGACCTGCTTCACCGCCTGTGAAGTGACTCCCCTGCAGGTGGAGAGCCAGGGGCTCGAACAGGTTCCTTCTGCTGGTCCTTGTGCTTAGCGCCACCTGCGCTTAACCTGCTGCGCTACCATCCAACTCCCTGTGTTTTTAAATTTTATGATTAGATTGTAAAATTCCAGTGTATAGTGCCATCTCACACCCACCACGAGTCCTGAATCCCAACCACTCCACTACCCAAAGATGACCACTAGAGTTCTCACTAGAGTTTTACACTTTGCTTGAATCTGTTTTGTTTTTTCAAGTTGATATGTTTCAGTTCTCTATATTCCACATGAGTGAAACCATCTTAGAGTTGTCTTTAATGCCTTTATTTATATCTATAAACAAAATCATCTCCACTTCTATCCATTTTGTCCTGAAAGACACAATATCATCTTTTTGATTGCCGAGTAGTATCCCATTGAATATATATCCCCTACCTTCTTTAGCCAGTCTTCTGATGATGGGCATTTAGGCTGCTTCCACTCTTTGGCTATTGTGAATAATGCAGCTATGAACATAAGAGTGTCTGTGTCCCTTCACATTAGTGTTTGAGTGTACTTTGGATACATGCCTGTATGGAGTTAAAGGATTTATATATATATTGAATGGAATATTACCGTGCATTCAAAAATATGATTACATACAAAACTTTTAGACAAGTTGTTCAATTTTCTTGAAATATGCCACTGAGTCTTGATAGGGGTTGCATTGTAATTGTAGATTACTTTTGGTAGATAGACCATTTAATATTGTTTATTCTTCCAATACAGGGACAAGGAATGTTCTTTAATTCTTGTGTGTCTTTCTCTATTTCTTTTAACAGTGCCCAATAGTTTTCCTTTATGTGTTTGTGTGGTTTTTTTTTTTTTAACCTCCTTTGTGAGACCATCCCAAGGTATTTTATGTTTTTGGTTTTGATTGTAAATGTAATTGAGTCTTTTATTTTACTCTCTTCTAACATTTTTTATACAGAAATGCCACAGACTTATGAGTATTGACTTTATATCCTGTTACTTTATGAAATTTATTAAATACTTCAGTAATTTGTCCGTCGAGCCTTGAGGTTCTCCAGATATGTTATCAGTCATTAGCAAATAGTGCTAGTTTAATTTTTCTTTCTAATTTGCATATATTTGATATCTCTTTCTTGTCTGGTTGCAGTGGTGAGGACCTCAGTGACTATAGTGAATAACAGTGGAGGTAGTGGACATCCTTGTTTGGTTTTCCCCATTGAGAATGATGTTAGCTGTGGGTTTGTCTTAATGGTGTTTACTAGGTTGAGTAAATGTCCTTCTTTTCTCAATTTCTGGAGTGTCTTTATTAAAAATGGCTAATGGATCATGTCAAATTATTTTTCACCATTAGTTGATATGACAGTGTGATTTTTTCTTTTCCTTCTCTTCAATCTCTCTGTCTTTCTGGTATGATAGATTTTATTGATTGGCTTTCAGATATTGTTCCATTCCTGTTTCTCAGGGTTGAATCCCACTTGTACTTGGTGAATTATTTTCTTTTTTTTTTATTTAAGAAAGGATTAATGAACAAAAACATAAGGTAGGAGGGGTACAACTCCACACAATTCCCACCACCCAGTCTCCATAACCCACCCCCACCCATGATAGCTTTCCCATTCTCTAGCCCTCTGGGAGCATGGACCCAGGGTCGTTGAGGTTTGCAGAAGGTAAAGGTCTGGCTTCTGTAATTGCTTCCCCGCTGAACATGGGCGTTGACTGGTCGGTCCATACTCCCAGTCTGCCTCTCTCTTTCCCTAGTAAGGTGTGTCTCTGGGGAAGCTGAGCTCCAGGACACATTGGTGGGGTCTTCAATCCAGGGAAGCCTGGCCAGCATCCTGGTGGCATCTGGAACCTGGTGATTGAAAAGAGAGTTAACATACGAAGCCAAACAATTTGTTGAGCAATCATGGATCCCAAGCTTGGAATAGTGGAGAGGAAGTGTTAGGGAGGTACTCACTGCAAACTCTAGTGTACTTCTGCTTTCAGGTATATATTTTGCAGTAGTTTACGGATACGTGTGCACATAAGCTCTCTCTCACAGAAACTGGTGTATATCTAGGTTATGGGACTTTGTTAGAAAGTGAACCACCTCAGATTAAATTAGAGTGTACTATAAAAGGAAAGGTCTCACCCGAGTAATGAAGCTGAAGGGTTGTCCAGAAACAAAAATCAACTCCAAATGGATCAAAGACCTAGATGTCAGACCAGAAAAAATCAAATACTTAGAGGAAAACATTGGTAAAACACTTTCCCACATACACCTCAAGGACATCTTTGATGAATCAAACCCAATTGCAAGGAAGACTAAAGCAGAAACAAACCAATGGGACTACATCAAATTGAAAAGCTTCTGCACATCCAAAGAAACTATTAAACAAACAGAGAGACCCCTCACAGAATGGGAGAAGATCTTCACATGCCAGACATCAAACAAGAAACTAATCACCAAAATATATAAAGAGCTCAGCAAACTTAGCACCAAAAAAGCAAACGACCCCATCCAAGAATTATTTTCTTAACATGTTAGACTCGTTTTTTCAGTGTTTTTTAAAAACAAATTGATTGTAATTTCTTTATCATTATTATTTTAATGTATTTGTTTATAAAATGGAAACACTGTTACAAACATTTGTATGTTTATGGAATGTTGGAAATGATTCTCTAAGAAGAATAAAAAAGCACTGCACCAGAAAAGGCAAAAACACCGAGTAAAACATCAAATTCATGCATTTCCTTTTAAGTTGCACATTACCTGTTCATACTTATTTGAAGCTTTTCTCCCTTGGTCGAGATCAACTGCAGCTTCCATAAGTAAACATGTTTTTTGTGAGATCATAACTACTTGGTCAGAAGGACAAAACTGGGACATCTATGAGAAATGGCCAGAATACTAATAAATAGTAATAACACTTCCAGATGAACACAAAGAATAAGAATGAATTAGATAATTCAGCTAAAAAAACATCTCGCTAAGAATTATATAGACTATAGCATTGATTATTTGTTTCAATTTTATATTGTTTTCTCACTGATTTTAGCACCTCCATAGAAATAAAAACACTTTATTTACCTGAAAAAAATACAAATTGATTGAAAAACCTAAATGATTTCTTTCCTCCATCATGTCAGTGCTTTAAAACATAACGTTAAACAGTAGCTCTTTGAGGGCTTTTAACTATTTGTCTCTCATGTAGATTGTTGCTTCTTCTCTTCCTCACTTAATTCAAGTGCATGGTTTTTGTTAATTTTTGGTAATCTTTTTAACAATATGGGGTGTGTTATCTCCTTCCTGCCAGATCTCTTCCCTACATTCTGCACAAATCAGGGATTTAACTATCTCCTTGTGACAGACAGTTCATGTAAAAATCCCTGCAAATATGTGCAGAGATATGATGAATTAATGAGTTAATGAGATGTCTTTGAGCCCGACATTCCCATGATCATTCTTGGTGCCTAATTTTAATAAATATAGATAGTTGTTTCTGTATTCTCATCTAACTCTTCAACTAAGTTTTCTAAAAAGAAATGTCACCCGCTAGTAGATCTAAAATTAAATTTCAGATTGATTATAAAAGTCAGTAGTAATTCAAGAGGTAGATTATGGGGGAAGATCCTGAAGATGATATCATGGCTGGAAAAAGGACCAGAAAGCTGGATCAGGGAAGAGAGTAGCTCCCAAATATGGGAAAGGTGTATAAATATTGTTGACTGTAAGCCCCATAAATTTGATCTGATTCAATGCCCATATTCAGCTTAGGAGCCTATGTGACCTCTGCATCCCTGAGTTCACATTCTATGGTCATGAGTAGGAATGTTCCAAGCTGCCCCAATTTCAGTATCCAACTTCCTCAGGTGGAACATAGAGTATGTTGTCCAGCCTCCCTTAGGAGGATGAAAATTCTTAACTCAGAGACTATTTGAAAAGATAGAGTCAGCTGTTATGAAGAATTTGAAACAACAAGGGCAGCAAAAGAGAAAATAAATAAAATTAAAAAAAGAATTTGAAAGCATCTTGTAAAAAAAATTAACAAGTATATTATAAAAGAAAAAAAAAAACGAGGGCCTGGCGGTAGTGCAGTGGTTTAAGCACACAGGGTGCAAATCTCAAAGACTGGCCTAAGAATCCCAGTAGGAGACCCTTGCTCCCCACCTGCAGGGGGATCACTTCACAAGAGGTAAAGCAGGATTGTAGGTGTCTCTCTCTCTTTCCCTGTCTCTGTCTTCCTGTCCTCTTTCAAATTCTCTCTGTCCTATCCAACAACAATGACAACAGTGTTAATAACAACAATGATAAGCAACAAAAGGGAAAATAGCCTCCAGGAGCAGTGGAGGCACTGAGCCCCAGCAATAACCCCAGAGGTTTAAAAAAAATCAACATTTTTCATGTTAAATCATAGGAGACTGAAAAAAAGATATGGCTCTTACCTCCACAGAGCCCTGCTGCCTCACTAGGGAAAGACAGAAACAGGTTGGGGGTATGGACCCACCTGTCAATGCCCATGTCCGGTGGAGAAGCAATTACAGAAGTCACAACTCTACTTTCTGCACCCCATAAAATCTTTGGTCCAGGGGCTGGGTGTTAGGGCAGCAGGTTAAGCACACATGGCACAAAGCTCCAGGATTGGAGTAAGGATCCCAGTTTGAGCTCCCAGTTCCCTAACTGCAGGGTGGGCACTTCATAAGTGGTGAAGCAGGTATGCAGGTATCTTGTCTTTCTCTCCCCACCTCTGTCGTCCCATCCTCTCTGGATTTCTCTCTGTCCTATCCAACAACAATAGGAATGGCAATAATAACAACAGCAATAACAACAAGGACAAAAGAATGGAAAATAATGACCTCCAGGAGCAGTGGACTGTAGTGCAGGCACCAAGCCCCAGCTGTACTCCTGGAGGCAAAAAAAAGAAATCTTTGGTCCATTCTCGCAGAGGGATAAAGATTAGGGAACCTTCCAGTGGAGGGGAGGGTATAGGGAACTCTGTTGACTGTAATTGTATGGGATTGTACTTCTCTTATCCCACAATCTTGTTTATCATTATTAAATCACTAATTAAAAAAAACAAGATAAAAATCTGTAAAAACAAAGTAGCACACTATCTGCTAGGTGCCTTCTTAGTAACTTTCTGAAGCTCCACATCCAATCTGTGTATATTTAGAAAAGAGTTTAGTCTAGCTAGCTTAACACAAATACTAAAGAAAACATGTTCTCTGTACACTTGTTGAGGGAGGAATATTGATTGTTTTTTTCTATTTTTACTAGTGATTTAATAATGAGTTTGTTCTGTTGTTATTGTTGAGTCATATGATTTATTTATTATCATTTGTTATCCGTCTCATCAGTTGTGTGACATCCAGGTATCTTATGCCAAATTCTGGGTTACCTTTGTGTGTGTGTGTGTGTGTGTGTGTGTGTGTGTGTTTATTTATTTAGAAGAAGCTGTTAAGTTTGTAGAAGCTGTAAAATTTGTTGTAGTCCCAGTAATTTAACCTTGTTTTAGTTTTGCTTACTCATAGCAATGAGTCTCCAAATAGAGCCTGATGTTAAACTGTAGATGTTTTCCACCAATGTTTTCTTTATATTTTTTATTCTCAGTTCCAATAGCCAGATCTTTGACCCATTTTGAGTTAATTTGGCATATGGTATTAAGGGGTGGTGAAGTTTCATTTTTCTGCAATTGACTACCCAGTGTCAGCTATTGAAGAGGCCTTCTTTCCACTCACTGAAAAGGTTTTAGTCCTTTATAATGTATGCACATGTGGGTTTATTTTCCCTTTCTGCCCTTTTTATTGTTATAGTTATTATTGCTGTTGTTATTGATGTAATCATTGTTAGATAGGACAGAGAGAAATGGAGAGAGGAGGGGAAGACAGAGGGAGAGAGAAAGATAGACACCTGCAGACCTGCTTCACCACCTGTGAAGTGACCCCCCTGCAGCCTCTCTCCATTTCTCTCTGTCCTATCCAATGACAACGATGATATCAACAACAGAAACTACAACAATAAAAATAATAATAATAATCCCAGGCATTATTAAGCTCTAAAAGACATGAGCCTATCATTCAGAAATGTGAAATTTGGTATGTATGGAACAGGCTTCCAAAAATTCTGACATCGTAAGGAAAGAGATGCTTGCTAACACGCATGTACAAGACAGACTGAGAACACAACCAAATTTACCCTGAAGTTCATAAAATTTAAGCAGAGACACACATGACCTTGGCTGATTCCAGAACTGCCCAGGTGAGGCCTCAACAAGGGATTTATGTGAGCCTTGAACAAAAAATAGAGGTCATATAAGTACAGAATTATAGGATAAATTTTATTATATCAATAAATAGAAAAATACAACAAATGACTATATACCAATATATGACATTATTAATGGGATAATGGGTCCTGGAAAGGGCCAGAGCAGTGTTGTAGACTGGTGCATTGTGGGCGGCCCTGTCCCCACAGCCCATCAGAAACTCAGTGTTAGGCTCCGGGGCAGTCTGGGTCAATACAGGTGGCCGTGTCGGAGCCCTGTGCCGATGAATGAACATGGAGCACTGCCTAGTGCTTTCCACGTCACGGTAGGCAGTGTTGTCCTCACTCCTCTGCTCCACAGCCACCAACATACTCTTGTTCTTGTCTCTGTCAACAGAGCTGCCTAAGGTCCAGGTAGAGTCACCCCCAGTGCAGAGACCTGTGAACAAAGCAGTGGGTTTAGCAATGGACAAAGGAGGAGCCCCAGGGAGCAGAGCAGAGGCAGTGAGAGGATGAAGGGCTTGGAGAACCAAGGGGCCGAGGGTCCACTACCTTACTGAAACCATGGTAGAGGGAGAGATGGGAGAGCAAACCCAGTCTTAAGTCGAGGAGACGATTCCTGCATATCAGCAGGGAAATGTTTAATGAGGAGTTGAGGTATGTGACCTTATGCTTTACTGAACTTAATATTTGTAACTGGAATCCAGATAAATTCAATATGGAGTGTCAGCAGAAAGAACGCCTTGAGGAAGAATGCCACATCTCCTTACACTCACTCTACACCCAGAGAGTCCTCTGAGGCTGAGCACAGGCAGAAGCAGAGAGCCAGAGTCCTGTGTCACCCTGTCAGAGTCCTGTGTCACCCTGTCAGGCTTGGTCCTTCTGTGCTGGACATTATTTGGAGGAAGAGCTCATGATCCCTCAGTGACCAAACAAGAGAGATGCTCTATCTGTGGGGGCTGAGTGGGATGAATAAACAGGCTAGCTTATTAAATTGATCTGTCTTCTGGAGTTGGGCAGTAGCACAGTGGGTTAAACACACATGTTGCAAAACACAAGAACCAGATTAAGGATCTCAGTTTGAGCCCCCAGCTCCCAACCTGCAGGGGAGTTGCTTCACAGTTGGTGAAGCAGGTCTGCAGGTATCTATCTTTCTCTCCCCCTCTCTGTCTTCCTGTCCTCCTTCCATTTCTCCCTGTACTATGCAACAACAACAACATATATAATAACTACAACAATAAAACAAGGACAACAAAAGGAAATAAATAAATATTAAATTTTTTTCAATGTTCTGTCTTCAGTGTTTAGGCAAGATTTGTTTTATGAATACCTCAGGGTTGATGGGGTATGAATACAACCTTGAAAGTGTAAGTCAGTACTTCTGGATTAGAATTATCATAATAAAAATATCTTAACCCATTCTATTCTGATCCAAATAAATACCAACTAGCACTTTTCTTTAAGGCACAAAGATTGGTGGGAGAGTTTTAGCATTATATTGGGGAAAGGGGAGGGACTGGATAGAAGGACCATTTTAAAGACACCTGATAACACATAGACTTTCAGTCTAGTGTCATACTGATCTGGGCCTGAAGACAACTTGGGAAATGAGATTGCTTTGGGGGTGGAATTGAGAGTTTCACTGTAACAGGAATCCCAAGGCTTCTCCAATACAAGCTCAGAATAGAGTCCAGTCCATTCCTGCAACTCTGAGTTGTTCCACCTCTACCAGAGTCAGTGGAGACGCGCATGGTTTCTGGGGCTTGTAGGTCCCTGCCAATGTTGCCCTCCCTCCCATGGGATTGGTTTTCAGTGTCATGAGCTTGTTTCAGGAAGGAAGATCTGACCTGACTCAAGGCATACACAGGCACCCAGGGGGTCCCCTCTCCCCTGCTGGTCTTCACATGCGAGGTTGGGGGACTCCTGTGCTTCCTGTGGAAGCTCCTCAGTGGCCGGCAATTGGCCCACTTCATGCTCCTGCAGATGTTTGCCACCTAGATGGAGAGAAACCTCAGTCTAGGTCCAGGCTGACCATGAAGAGACTCACCTCACTTTGAGTGTGACATAGGGGCCTTCTCCTGGACCTTCTGTGCAAAGAAGGAGGTGTCTCTGTGTCTCTGTGTCAATGTGTTTCTGTGTCTCTGTGTCCCTGAATCTGACAGGAGATCTTGCCCTCACTTATGCCCAAGAAAAGAGTTGACAAAATAAACAGGAAGATGCTCTTATTCATTCCTGTGCCTGGAATGCCATGAATTCCTCATGAGGAAGAGCTCTACAGAGCAGCCCAATCTGCCACAGAGAAAGAAGTAGAGAAGCAAGGACTGTCCCTAGAGCCTGTTACAGAGCAGTGAGTTGGTCACTGTCTACTGAATGCATGGAGGCCTGTTGCCTGCACTTTTCCCTGTCAGAAGGTATTGAAGCAAATCTGGAAACCATTTACTCTGAATCTTTACAGTTAATGTCTCACTCCAGTCAGCCTCTTCTCAGATTGCCCTGACACTCACCTGCAGGTGGCTTTCTGGTTTCTTCCAGCCTGGAATTCGCATCCTGGAAGAGAAGGAAGGCAGGGTCACAACAAGCTTTTGCAGTGTGCAGTGGAAGAACACATTTCCCAGCAGCTCTGTTTCCCCGGAGAGAGAGCCCTGTGTCCAGGATCAAAGCTACTTGACCCTTGGGGGTGACTGTGGTTGAGTCGACACTGTAGATTTGAGTGAATCCTTGGGTTTTCAGTGCATGTTCAGAAGTGTGTTGACAAGCATAAATGGATTTCTTCCTGCTTGCTCTCTAGTCTCAGGTTATACACACAGGTAACTCCCAGTTGAATGAGTAATTCATAATTTAAAATGTCAAATATATCAACTATCTACTCAAATGCTTTGAAAAAAAAGCAGCTCCTCCCCCACCCCCCTTGAAGAGAAGCATTGCCTGGTGTATGAAGAAGCAGGAAAATGTCATCAGTGCTGCAGAGTGAAGGCCAACCCTGACATGATGCAGCTGTTCAAATTATGCAAAAAAAAAATAAAAGAAATAATGAAAAGAAAGCGGGCTAGGAGGTGGTGCAGCTGGTTAGGCACACACCTTACCAAGTCAAGAACCCAGGTCTCAACCCTCACTCCCTACCTGTAGTGGGGAGGCTTCCTGAGAGGTGAAGCAGGTCTGCAGGTTCTATCTCTCTTGAGTGGGGAGAGGTGGGTTATGGTGCACAAGGTTAAGCGTACATAGTACAAACTGCAAGGACCTACATAAGGATCCTGGTTCAGTTCGAGCCCCTGCTCCTGATCTGCATGGGGGTCACTTCACAAGTGGTGAAGCAGGTCTGCAGTGTCTCTTTCTCTCTCCTCTATCTCCCCCTCCCCTCTCAATTTCTCTTTGTACTATCAAAAAAAAAAAAAGGAAAAGTCAAAAAAATATCCATAAAAGCACTGGATCTGTAGTGCAGCAATGAGCCTCAGCAATAACCCTGGAGGGAGGGAGAGAGAGAGATGGGGGGGGGGAACAAAAGGAAAGGAAAAAAGGAAAAGAAAGGAAAGGAAAGGAAAGGAAAGGAAAGGAAAGGAAAGGAAAGGAGAGGAAAGGAAAGGAAAAGAAAATTGAGGTCAGTATTTTCTCTTCACTTGAAGAGCCATCCTTGAATTGGGTTTGGTGTACTGTACCAAAGTAAAAGACTAGGGCGAATGGTTGTTCCAATCCTGGTGCATGATGGGAGAGGCGGAGCTGGGCTGGGAGTGAATTGTTTTGCAGAAAACCGATATACATATGTGCCAACAACTGTTTACTGTTTACTGTAAACCATTAATCTCCCCATTAATAAAAAGTAAAAAAAAAAATCCTGGCCAGGGATAAATTATCTACAGGAAACAATGCAAACCACGTTGTACATGCAAGAGTTAATTGGGAAAACAATCCTAGCTAATAGAAAAGCTGTCCTGTGAAAATCATTTGGTGCAAGAGACATCAAGAATGGATATTAGGGCAATCTGAAAAAAATGTTAACTTTTCAGATGCAATCTTCTTTCCAAGTTTAAGTCATGTGACCACTAAGGACTGTTGCATATAGTCCCAGCTTTCTTTTCTGTGTATACACAGACCTGTGTGTCTGTAGAAAAATACACTTTTCTATCTGGTACATTCTGGATTCTTCCCTCATCTCTAGACCTCTTTCTGTCCAAGGCAGAAGCTTGGAGTGTAAGTTCTAGTCTTAGAAACACTTACAATGATGTCTTCCACTTGCTTTCGGAGGGTGTTCTGGAAGTCCAAAATCTCATTCTGAATGTTCCTAATCAAGTCCACAGTGACCCAGAACAAAAGAATATCTGTTAGATTATGTGCAAGTCAACTTACGTTTTGACTAGTCACTTCAGTATTTTGCACGCCTTTTCCAAGATATCAACATACTCAGCGAGATCTAATGAAGAGATATACAAATATATTTCTGGAAAATGAGACCAAATCCTAGAAAACATATATTGTCAGGTCTCTGAGAGCAGGGCTCCAGATCGTGTCTTCACAGCTTTCCTGCCTGGAGTCCAGGCCAGAACCTCCCTGGGCTGTAGGGCTGGCAGGTGCATTTGCTTTGAGAACCACCCCTCAGAGAAACATGCCCTTAAGTCTGGGCAGGTGAATACATGGTCCAGGGTGATGTTAGCTCCCATCACAGAGTGGAGAGAAGGGGGACAAGAGGGAGAAGCATTGACTGCTAGGACTCTGCATTCTGAGAACTTGAAGATCTGAAATACCATGGCCTGGGAGGTAACACAAAGGAAAAAGGTCTCAAGCATGAGATCCTAGTTCAATTCTTGGAAGCACATGTACCAGAGGGATGTCTGGTTCTTACTCTCTCTCCTCCTATCTTTCTCATTAATAAAATAATGTCTTATAAAAAAGATTTGAAATACCTGAACTAAGGACCTACCTATGAAGCTCATTGTACCATTGCTCCATTTTGTCGACTGAACTGAAATCCAAGAGACGGGCAGAAAAGAAGTTAAAATGCACAAAATTCACACAAACATATTGTGAGTATTTCCCCCACCAATAAAAAGTAAAAACAAATAATAAATAAAATAAAATAAAGTTATCCCTTCCAGGGGGAAATTACCTACAGGAAACAACAACAACAAAATCAACATGTAAACATCAACATCAGGTTGTTATTGGTGGGACTGTATGAGTCAGGAGGCCTGTCCTGCTCATTGGGTGGTGAGAGGCCCAGCTCTCTGACAGATAGTTTGCTGTGGGTTGGCAAGGAAATCTTCTAGCTGGAGGAGAAATTGGGTTGAGGCTCAGGTGGTGGTGCCAGTGGTTAATTGCATATGTTACCATGTATGAGGACCCAGGTTCAAACCCCTGGTCCCCACCTGCAGAGGGCTTAGAAGCTGCATGTGTTTGCTTGAATCACAACCATTGGGGGACAGTCGAGAGCATACAGCTATCCTTGTAGGGGTCAGAGCACATGTGGCAAATAGACCCCCAGATGGAGCTGTGCCCCCCGCCCAGGTAAATCATATGGAGACAGGGCCGGGCTGCAGTCTTACTGAAAAGAGACCACAAAGCTGCGGTCATCCCAGCCCAAGACCAGCGATGTGCGGGCTCTCGCTCCATTCCTTGAGTTGTGTGCCACCCACATGTCCAGCAGGGGCACCCAGTACTTGATTCTGCAGTCACTCTTGAACCTGGAGAGGGAACAGCACAGAGCAGTTAGCTTGCATCTCCAGCATTCTGGGAGCAGCTGGGTTTCTCCTGGGGAGATGGTGGGTGTGTTTCTGTGGCTCCTTCCCCTCTGAGCTGAGCCTTGAGAGCACAGCAGAGGGAGGGCTGGGGCCTGAGTGCTGTGTGCTGACTGGAGCCGGGCCCAGGATGTCCCTGAACACTCCTTACCAGTGGGAGGAAACCAGCCATTTTCCTGAACATTGCAGAACAGTTAGATACTCCCCCATATTTATGAGCTCGCTTTTTATGAGAACCTTTCACTCATTTAGCATCTTTCTAGTTGCTTGCTTGTTAGCCATAATGGTTCATGATCATATTTCCCTTATTAATTGTATGGAAATTGCAATTAATATATTAGTTCATTATTGTCATCCTGAAAGTGCTTGAGGATACTAATAAAATAAATCATGCATTACAATGTTAGTTAAGAATATTTTCTGGATGTCTACCCCTCACCACAGAGTTTTTACTTTGGTGCCCTACTTAAATTTGGTCAGGTCCTGCTTTTAGTTTCCCTTTCAGATCTTCTTACTCAACTTCTGTTGATGAGTGGGATCATACCCCTCCTACCCTATGTTTTTGTTAACTTATCCTTTCTTTAAATAAAAAAAAAAAATTTTAAGAATATTTTCTGGGCTGGGCGGTAGTGCGCAAGGACCCGGGTTCAAGCCCCGTCCCCACCTGCAGAGGGAAAGCTTCGCAAGTAGTGAAGCAGGGCTGTAGGTGACTCTCTGTTTTTCTCCTCCCTATCACCCTCTTCCTTCTCGATTTCTAGCTGTCTCTATCCAATAAGTAAATAAAGATAATTTTTTAAAAAGTTTAAAAGAATATTTTCTATGAGTCCCAAACAATTACGTTGAATTTTCCATGTCTATTATTTTTAATTGCCACTGAGGTTATCACTGTGGTTTGGTGGCTACATGATGAATCCACTGTTTTTGTGGGCCATTTTCCTGGTTTTTGTTTGTTTGTTTTAATATATACTTATTTATGTATTTTTTCCCTTTTCTTGTCCTTGTTTTTTTATTGTTGTGGTTATTATTGTTGTTGTTGATGATGATATTGTTGTTGGATAGGACAGAGAGAAATGGAGAGAGGAGGGGAAGATAGAGGGAAGAGAAAGATAGATACCTGCAGACCTGCTTCACCGCTTGTGAAGCGACTCTCCTGCAGGTGGGGAGCCAGGGGCTTGAACCAGGATCCTAATGTTGGTCCTTGCACTTTGTGCCACCTGTGCTTAACCTGCTGTGCTACTGCCCGACTCCCTGTTTTGTTTTGTTTTGTTTTAAAGGACTGAGAGAATTAAGATGGTAAGATGACTGAGTGGAAGAGAGGAATGAAACCTACAGCCTTGCTAACTGCTCATGCATCTTTCCCTCTGCAGATGGGGAGTGGGGATTGAACCTGGGTCTTAGGCCATGGATGCTCAACCAGGTGTGCCACCACCACCCAGCCACCCAGTCTCAGTTTCTAAGGGTTTTTCATGCCTTTAAAGCTTAAGTTACTGAAAATTTGCTTTCATGAATTTGTATTCATAATTATCCCACTTAGAGTCTGGCAAAACATGAAAAGCTGCTTTAGTACTGTGCCCACCTAAAACCAGGCAGAGGCTCATGTACCATGAGAAGGACCATGGACAGGAGCAAAGGGAACTGCACCGTGGGAGCTGTCACTGGGTGTCTCTCCTTTCTGTTCCCTTCCCAATCTCCTTCTCTGTCTCTCAGGTACTTAAAAAGAAATTTGAGGGTGGTGGGTAGATACTATAATGGTTATGCAAAGATACTCTCATGCCTGAGGCTCCAAAGTGCCAGGTTCACCCCCACATCCCATCAGCCATGAGGAGGACTTTGCTCAACAGTGTTTTCCACTCACTGAATTCACTGCCTCTTGTCACAAGAGAATAAATTCAGTCAGTGAATGAATCATTCATTCCCTCAGTCCCAGGTCCCTGTCTCCATGTGCAGGCTATTGTTGGTATGCAGGAGATCCCTTCTGTTTCATTTGGTTTAAATCCCCCCTGCTTAACACTGTTCTATTTACATAACCACTTCATTCTATTTACATAACCACTGTTAACAAGTAGCACCCTCCCTCCAGGGCATTGGTGGTTCAGTGATGGGATTCTCGCCTGCTCTGCCACCTCCTTGTCACACTCTGATTTTCACCAGTCACTTTTCTCTCCACCCTCTCTATGTCACAACCTGTTTCCACCCTACTTGGCAAGTATATATAAAGACAGCATTTTACAGTACCTTGAGTTTAGCTTAGCTCATCTTAGATTGTGCTGTGTCCTGCATGAATAAAGAGATACTGCCTACAGCTCAACCATGAGTCCCTGGTCGTCTGTTACCTGCCCGTGAAGCTAGCCCGGCAAAAACAACATAACCCGTTGAAAACAACAGGCTGTGAATGCAAACACTTTGCAGAAATTCAGTGTGAGTGTCTGTGATTCCTGGGAAGCAGGGACTGGCTGTGCCTTGTCCTGCCTCCCTCGGGCAGAGCTGGAAGGGCAGACACCTGAAGGAAGAGCAGGCCAGGGGAGGGTCCTCCAGGCTGGTGCCCCCCTGACCTCTGTCTCTGCATCTCTCCTTTAGCCTCTCCACCCTGGCTGCCCTTCCCCAGGACTCTGGCCCTGCCCAGTCTCCCTGCTTCCCCTCAGACGCCCACCCAGTGCTGGACAGAAACCTCGCAGAAAAGCCACCTCTTCTGTCCTCAGGGCAGCAGAGAAGAGGCAGCTGTGGGGTCAGGAGCAGGGGGAGCAGGTAAGTACTTTGTGTTGGAGATGAGCAGCACGTTGGAATATAAGATCAGTTGTCTTTTCTGCCACCTCCGCCTCTTCAGGAATTTGCCAGGGCCACAGAGCAGGGTGCGGCCATGAGGCAATACTGGGATGTTCCTCTCTTTTAGGCCGCTCTCCTCCACAGAAGACCTGCAACACAGCAGACCCCCAGGGCAGCTTGTCAATGGGCAAGTGGGACACAGGGACTCGTGCTAATGTCAACACTCACAAGCATTACAGAGGAGTCTCAGTCCCCCAGAAGGACTCAGCACCCCGATTCAGGAGTCCTGAGCTACACAGAGGTCCTGTGAGAGTTGAGGTCACTCAGGGCCAGTGGAGATGGAGGGAAGCTTGAAGGACAGGGCACAGGGGCTGTCACTTTAGTGTCAGGGGACAAGGAAGCAGCAGAGTCTCAGCAGGATCTGGTAGAAAGGAGACACTAAGAGGGAGTGAGGGGGAGTGAGGCTATTGGGGTCCTGGTGCTTGATGCTGGGAGAGGAGATGAGTGGGGAGGAGAGTGTTCTGCAGACACTTCTCACTGGGCGATGAAAAATCTTACCCCGTGTCAACAAACTGCCCCTCCACTAAATGAAGGAACAGTTAGAGGACAAAGGAGAAATGACAAATGTTTCAAACAAGCAACTCAGGTCCACAGCACAGTGTCTAGTTGAACTGAAAATCATGTATCCCCAAGTGTCATCCCAAGTTTTGCATATGCCAGTGACTCTCTGGCTGTCTCCTTCCCCTCCTTCCTCTTCCTCTTCCTTTCCCCATCTCCTTCACCCCTTCACTTTCTCTTTCTTCTGCTTCTGTCTCTCTCTCTCTCTCACACAATAATAATAAAAAAAATAACGTAAACAGATATATGACCTTATAGAGGTCAAATTGCAGATTACAAGACATGCAAGAGTGTGAAGAGGTCATTTCACTGTGGTCTCAGGTTAACATACACCCTTAGATAACAGGATTCTGGAAAACTGACTCTAATCTTAACTCAGTCATCACTTTGGGCTTGAGGGAGTTAGGAATCCCAAGATCAACAGATAATAAATCAAACATCCAAATGTTTCTCAACTCAAGGAAGTACTAAGCTATTCCTTGGCTGTGCCCTGAGTAAGCCCACAGGACTCTGATCCTAGCAGGTCAAGTCTGCTCTCTGGCATCAGCAGGAGAGAATCTCATGAGCACAAGTAACCGTTCATGAGACCAGGGCTGAAGCTGAGGATTCTGTCAGTGGGCATCACACAGAGCACATGCTGGGGCTGCCCTCCTCCTGCTCTGCCGGTCACACAGGGCATGTGAACAGACTCTACCTTAGGCTGGGCAGCCAGCCCAGACACTCTGAAAGCCACGAAGACTTTCTGGTAGACACAAACATCCTCTACTCTTCACTCGACGCTAAAGAGAGAGCTGAACATAGCATTGTGTGCACTGTCAACTCAGTCTCTAAGACTGAAGATTCCACTGTAGCCACGGCCACTGGTCTGTGATGTCAGAGGTCAAAGGTCAGTGTCATAACTGTCCAGCTGACAGACTGAGTCCCTGAAGCAATTTGCATCTTCAGCTTTGAGTTCTTTAATTAGTCCTTTGAAATTTTGTTCTGATAACCATAGACTCCCATGCATTTTTTTTAAACCAGTACAGTGTTCAGCTCTGGCTTACAGTGGTGTGGGGAATTGAACCTGGGACTTTAGAGCCTCAGGCACAAGAGTCTGTTTGCATAAACATTGTGCTATCTACCCTCCACCCAACTGCCATGCATTTATTAGAAATAATAGAGATGCGACAAGCCTTGCCCCCATTTCAAGCAGTGGTCATATAATCCTAAAGAGTAAGTATCACAGGATATTCACATGGATGCTGTCAGAGACACACTATTTCCAGGAGCATAAGTGTGTGTGTGTGTGTGTGTGTGTGTGTGTGTGTGTGTGTGTGTATGTATGTACAAAGGGAATGTCACTTGGCAAGTGGAATGGCAAAAGAGTTGATATTCTTTGATGACCTTCAACTGTAGTGTAAAAAGTGTACATTCAAATAACCATTAGAGGACTTGATGTAGCCTAGAATAGATCCCTTCGTTTTTTTTTTTTTTTTATATTTATTTACTTTCCCTTTTGTTGCCCTTGTTGTTGTTATTGATGTTGTTGTTGTTAGATAGGACAGAGAGAAACAGAGAGGAGGGGAAGACAGAGAGGGAGAGAGAAAGATAGACACCTGCAGAACTGCTTCACCGCCTGGCCTGTGAAGTGACCCCCCTGCAGGTGGGTAGCCAGAGGCTCGAGTCTGGCTCTTTACGCCTCACAACAACTGCGCTTAACCTGCTGCGCTACCACCTGACTCCCAGTTTTGTTTTTTTTAAGAATTTCTTTATTCATGAGAAAGATAGGAGGAGACAGAGAAACAACCAGTCATCACAGGGGCAACCAGGATTGAACTCTGGAACTTCACCTACAAAAGGTTCAGGCAGATTTGCTTTAGCTGCAGTTTTGGGATTCAGCCACCTGAGGGCACTCATCCCCTACACATAGCAGCAAAATAAACAAAAATCACTCAGTGTTCTTCAGTACCTAGAAACCAGATTCTACTAATAGGTCCATTCACATATTTTAATTGTGAATGACCAACTTATGACAGTGCATAATGTTAAATAAGAATCAGAGATTGAAAGTACATGTAGATTGATATTACGGCTCAGCTAGAGGCATTCAGCAATTTTTAATTCTATTGATTTGTTATTGGATAGAGACAGAGAGAAATTGAGAGAAGAGGAGGAGAGAGAGAGGGAGAGAGACAGAGAGACACCTGCAGACCTGCTTCACCACTTGCAAAACTTTCCTCCTGCAGGTGAGGAATGGAGGCTTGAACCCTGCTCCATCAGAGCCATCACGGCCACCCATCCCGGAGCCCAGCCCCTCCCTGGGCCATGTGCCCCATGACAGCAGGGCTGCACTGCAGGTCTGTGGACTGAACAAGGGAGAGGATGCTGAGGAACTCTGTTAATAATCAAGACGACCGAAGCCCAGGTGGGTGTAGGAGGAAAGGAGCCTTTTATTCCTGCTTGGGCCAGGGGCTCAGATCTTTCTGAAAAGTCTGGCATAGGATGGAGGGGAAGCACAGTCTTATATGGGGCGCAGGATGGAGAGCAAAAAGCATCATCCCAGAAGCAGAGGCTGCAGGTTAAGGGGTGGGACTTGGACCCGCTGCTCAGTGTCTGGTTGCCTTATCTGGTTACTGTTATCTTTCCTGCAGAGCTGTGCCTGGGAAAGTTGAGCCTCCATATAAGAGACCCCACTGGGGGTGTGGGGGTCCTCTAGGAGACAGGAGCTAGTGAGGTTACAGAAGTGCCTTCTCAGTAAAGGTTCAGCCCGGCCTTCACCGGCTCCACCTGTCGTCCCTTGCTCACCCGGGAAGGCCAGCCTGCACTACACACCTGCACTGCTTCAGACCTTCTACACTTCCTAATCCTTTATTACAGTCTCAGGTTTGTTGTGGTTGTTGCTGTTTTGCCTTCAGGGTTATCACTGGGGCTTCAATCCATTGTTGTTGTTATTGCTGTCGTTGGATAGGACAGACAAAAATGGAGAGAGGAGGGGAAGACAGAGAGGGGGAGAGAAAGACACCTGCAGACCTGCTTCACCGCCTGTGAAGCAACTCCCCTGCAGGTGGGGAGCGGGAGCTTGAACCAGGATCTTTGCGCTTGGTGCCAAGTGGGCTTATCCTGCTGCACCAACCCCTGGCCCCCTATATTTTCAGTCTTTCTGTCCTGTATTGCCGCCCACTTACAAATGCATCACAGGCAGATTATAAACACAAAGTACAAGCAGGCCAGGGGCAAAATCTGGGCATTCCCCATCGGTGATTGTGAGTCCCACCTCAGCCCCTGCAGCTAACTTCCAAGCCCCAATGGCTCCCAGCAGGTGCTGGACACGTGTGTGCAGCTGAGGACAGACCCGTGACTTTCACACACACCTGGTCTGCGGCTCCTGCTTGGGCCTCTTCCAGGAGAGAGCCCCCAGAATGCTCAGAGCGAGAGCTCTGCCCCTGCCGTCACCGCAAAGCCCACACCTTTGCTGGGAGCTCTGGCAAGAAGCCCCAGAACCCCTGCCTGGGCTTCCTGAGGGCGGAGACCGCAGGGCACGTGTCAGGGAAGCGGCCATGTGTGCCCTGTGCCTGTGACCTTCAGGAAATGCCGTTGGGCAGCTACACACTGCTGCACCTGGCTAAGCGCACGTGGAACCACGAGCAAGGACCCAGGTTCAAGCCCCGGCCCCACTGCGGGTTGGGGGGGGGCTCAGCTTCAGTAAATACATAAATACACAAGTGCCTTCAGAGAACACCCTGGAGACTCTGAACTAAAATGTCACTGCTTCCACTGTGTGGGGGGAACTCGCTTAATAAAATCAGGACGCTGAGCGCACATGTTACAGTTTGCAGGGACCCTTGTTCGAGCCCCTGCTCCCCACCTGCTCCCCACTTGCAAGTGATGAAGCAATGTGGCAGGTGTCTGCCTCCCTTCCTCTTTTTTTAAATATTGATTTATTTTTCCCTTTTGTTACCCTTGTTTTTTATTTTGATAGTTATTATTGTTGTTATTGATGTCATCATTGTTGGATAGGACAGAGAGAAATGGAGAGAGGAGGGGAAGACAGAGAGGGGGAGAGAAAGAGAAAGATTCCTGCACACCGGGGCCGGGTGGTGGCGCACCTGGTTGAGCGCACATGTTACAATGCACAAAGTCCTGGGTTCAAGCCCCCACTCCCCACCTGCAGGGGAAAACTTCACAAGTGGTGAAGCAGTGCTCGATTTCTGACTGTCTCTATTCAGTAAATAAAGATAATTAAAAAAGTAAAAAGAAAAAGACACCCGAAGACCTGCTCCACCGCCTGTGAAGCGACCCACCTGCAGGTGGGGAGCCAGTGTCTCGAACCAGGGTCCTTATGTCAGTCCTTGCGCTCTGCTGCACGTGCGCTTAACCCGCTGTGCTACTGCCCGGCACCCAATATTTTTTTGTAATACTGCAGGGCGCTGGGTGGAGCTGGGCCCTTCTCCTTGTGAGGGTGATGGAGAGCTGCAGCCCCCCCCCCCCACCTGCCCTTCGGCCTGGAGCAGAGTCGCCGCTGCCCTTCGTGTGGTCACAAACGCGGCTCTTGCTCACCCTCACCCGCTGACAACCTCTCTCTCTGTCCACAGCCTGCAGTGACCGCACCAGCTGGGCCTGGGACAGAAGTGCAGCTGCAGCCAGGGAGACGCAAACCCAGAGAAGAGGCTGCAGAAAGGTAGGCAAACAGGCTTCCTCCCCCGCCCTCACACCCCATCCCCAGACATCTAGTTAGTGGCATCTTTGCAAAGTGGCCAGAACTAGAAACTGTGTCAGCTCTACTGTCATCCAGATCATTGTGGACGATGGGATAATTCCACAGTGGAATAATCTACAGTGATGGAAAGACAAATGTACATGTGCATGGCAAACATTGGATGAATGTCACAACATCCTTTAAGAGAATGAGGATCCCATCAAACATTTCTATTTGCACAAAGTACAAAATAGGCAAAAAGCATCTGAACTGTTGAGCAGGGACCTGAAGGAGACAGGAGGAGCCCTGAGTGCTGCTATGCAGGTGTCTGAGGTGATGCTGGGTTTGGAGGTCAGGTTACCGTATGCAGTTTCCTGGAACTCATTATGACGTGTGCTTTTATTACTTTTATTATTCTTTGAGGAAATTTTAATTTTTTTTAAAGGAGGCTTGGTACTCTTCTCTTTTCAGACCCATTAGAATTTTTTTTTTGCCCATTGTATTGTCAGCATCCTGAATTTCATTGGTTGGTAGCCCAATACTAATTCTTTATAATCATTGCTGCTTGGATGTTAAATAAATTATAATTTATTACATATGAATTGTAAACTTCTGTTGAGCAGAAACTGTGTCATTTTTTTCTCAGTGTCTTAAGTGAGATTAGATGGTAACAACTGTTAAATCACTGATACCTTCTCCAACCTCATTTCTCTTTTCTGTACTTTATTGATTTAATAATGATCAACAAGACCTTATTGAAGAGGGGTACAATGCCACACAATTCCCACCACCAGAGTTCCATATCCCATCCCCTCCATTGGAAGCTTCCCTAGTCTTTATCCATCTGGGAGTATGGACCCAGGATCACTGTGGGGTGCAGAAAGTGGACGTTCTGGCTTCTGTAATTGCTTCTCCGCGAGACATGGGGTTGGCAGGTCGATCCACACTCCCAGTTGTACTTTCTTATTTGTTTAATAGAGTGTTCTCTGGCTCTGTACACATTTTTAAAAAATTTTTTGTAAATTATCTTCATTTATTTACTGGATAGAGACAGAGAGAGATCAAGGGGGAATGAGGAGATAGAGAGGAAGGCAGACAGCTGCAGCCCTGCTTCGCCACTAGGGAAGCTTTTCCCCTGCAGATGGGGACCAGGGCCTGAGCCTGAGTTCTTGTGCACAGTAGCATGTCCGCTTAAGCAGGTGCGCCACCACCCAGACCCTGTGCACATTTCCTCATTTATAAGGAATTTGGTGTGTGAGTACCGTGTGGGTTTTCTTTTTGTTTTGTTTGTTTGTTTGTTTTGTGTGTTTTTATTTTTTGTAACTCAGAAGTCTAAATTTGTTTGCCTTTGCGATAGCACCTGAGGTTATAAAATATATAAATAAATTGGTTCTTGAGGATTTCAGCTCAGTGGATAAGAGCCAGTAGTCATGATAAAATTTGAGAGTTTCTCTACTGTCATATTGATTTTGAGAGCTCTGCCAAGGTCATCTATCTCTTAGGGCACTATCATGTGAATGGAAAGAATGATAGGCTCTCCTGCTCTCAGGGCCACATCACTGTGCAGACGATGGGGCTTAAATCCAGTTTCTTGTCCTTTATAATGCAAAGGCCCACGAAGCTGCTCCCCCAGTTCTACTGGCAGATGCTGATTGTCTTCCTAGTGCTCACTGACAGACGAGAGAAAGCTGAGACGGCTGTGCTCCATCGCTCCCCTCAGCTAGTCTTTGAGACAGTGGGTCTCATTCCCTGCAAGGCAACGTGTCAGTAACTCCTACACACACACACACAGGTGCCCAAGGAGCATATTTCCACTTGCCCTCAGGAAGATTTTCAGTTTTGCTGGGAAAGGAGTGCTTCAACTTGACTGTCTAGGCAGCGGGCTCTCGAAAGTGCTTGAATGCAAAACGCTGTGTGTGTGGGTGCCTGCCATGGATTTGCCTCAAAATACGCACAGGATTATTGTGAAATCACTTTTAAATGTTCACTGTGCAACTTAGACATGTGCTTAAAACATTTATAGTGAGGGTGCTGGGCAGTAGTGCAGCAGGTTAAGCGGAAATGGCACAAAGCACAAGGACCAGCGTAAGGATACAGGTTTGAGTCCCCAGCTCCCCACCTAAAGGGGGGTCACTTTGCAAGTGGTGAAGCAGGTGTCTATCTTTCTCACCCCCTCTCTGCCTTCCCCATACAAAGCCAAACATACAAAGACAAACAAATTGTTGAGCAATCATGGACCCAAAGCTTGGAATAGTGGAGAGGAAGTGTTAGAGGTACTCACTGCAAACTCTAGTGTACTTCTGCTTTCAGGTATATATTTTGCAGTAGTTTATGGATACATGTGAACATATGCTTTCTCTCACAGAAACTGGTGTATATCTAGGTTTTGGGACTTTGTTGGAAAGTGAAACACCTGAGATGGAATTAGATATACTATGAAAGGAAAGGTCTCACCTGAGTAATGAAGCTGAAGGGTTGTCATTCCACATGTGAAGTCTCTGGACACAGTCTGAAGTGAAGCATCGCTGTGTTGATTAGGTAGTGATTGGCAGATGCAATATTATTTTATACGGATTGGGAGAGGCATACGGGAAAGTGGGCCCTATCCAAGGGTTCCAGGACTGGGAGAAGTAGAGGCTCTATAGTGGAGATGTGAGGTTCCTGCTGTCTTAGGGTTCAAAGAGACAATCGATAGTTAATGTTATCACATTATTTGGTAATTGGTTTAACTTTGAAAAGGCCTTTTGTTATGGTTTGCTGTACAGTACCCAGTATCTTGTATATAGCTGTGCTATTGGTTGCTTCTGATCTACTTGGTCTAGGCTTTTGAGAGAGTCCACCTATCAAATACACAGCCTATATATTAAAAATATTCAGTCTGTGTTTTAAAAAACTTCAAGACATACAATTAATTTTCCCCCTCTCATATTAATTAACTAGTGATTTATATGACTACATTTTACTAGGAGTGTACATAAACACCATTCCCACCATCAAAAGACTGGGACCCATCCCTCCCACCCACTCCCACCCCCCACTGGCCCAGGAAGCTGCATGTCTACCCCTAACCACAGGGTTTTTACTTTGGTGCCCTACTTACAATTTGGGTAGGTCCTGCTTTTAGTTTCCCTTTCAGATCTTCTTCCTCAACTTCTGTTGATGAGTGGGATCATCCCATACTCGTCTTTATCTTTCTGACTTAGCTCACTTAACATAATTCCTTCTAGTTCTGTCCAAGATGGGTCAGAGAAGGTGGGTTCATTGTTCTTGATAGCTGCATAGTATTCCATTGTGTATATATACCACAGCTTTCTCAGCCACTCATCTGTTGTTGGGCACCTTGGTTGCTTCCAGGTTTTAGCTATTATGAATTGTGCTGCTATGAACATAGGAGTACACACCTCTTTTTGGTTGGGTGTTATGGAGTCCTTGGGGTATAATCCCAGGAGAGGAATTACTGGATCATATGGAAGGTCCATGTCTAGCCTTGTGAGAGTTTTCCAGACTGCTCTCCATAGAGGCTGTACCAGTTTACATTTCCACCAGCAATGCAAAAGGGTTCCTCTGTCCCCACAACCTCTCCAGCATTTTTTGCTGCTGTCCTTTTTGATATATGCCATTCTTACAGGAGTGAGGTGATATCTTAGTGTTGTCTTAATTTGCATTTCTCTGACAATCAGTGACCTAGAGCAGTTTTTCATATGTTTGTTAGCCTTTTAGATCTCCTCTGAGATGAATGTTTTGTTCATATCCTCTGCTGTAGTGTATTACACAAATACTCATGTAATTGCAGCTACATAGTGACAAGACCATGACTTAGGATTAGTTCAAATGAACCTTCTCTTCTAGAGAGTCCACTAGTTCATTTATTAAAATATTAGTGTCTATTAAAACTGTTTTGGCTTGTCACCAGTGTGTTGTGGATGACTGTAGATCAGAAGAGGAGAATGTGTGCATTTGTAATGAATGACCATGAAACATTTTCAATTTATGGTGAGTTGTTGGAGTATTTCACTTGGGATCAGTCCAGATGATTTATGGGCATCTGTCAGTGACTATTTTTGTTCAGAGGATGGTAACATATCTAGTCAGGCTGTTGATGCCAAGGTCTCCTAGATTGTAAGGGAAAGAAGATGGTGAGGTTATTCATTTCTGAAACTCCAGCAAGTCAATTCATGGTAATATCCCCATGCTCCACTTTTTTTCTTTATACTCAGAATCTCATACAGATACAACTTCAGTTTCCAATAGCTTTTAATCCAGTTAGAGAGAGACACACAAAGAAAGAGAGGGAGAGGGAGAGGGAGAGAGAGAGAGAGAGAGAGAGAGACTTACCACAGAACCAGAGCTTTCCTTGGGGCCATACTGTTACCATGGGGTGTTCAAGCTTGAACCCAGGCTGCAAGCATGGCAAGGTATGTGCCCAATATGTTGAGCTGTCTTTCTGTCTAACCCAGCTCCCGTTCTTTCAAAACATGTGGAAAGATGTGTGTAATCCTCAAAAAATTAAAAATATATGTTGTATATGGTCCAGTTATCCTCCTTCAGGTTTCTTACCTGAAAAAAAAGCATAAATAGTAATTCAAGAGCCACCTACATCTCCATGTTCATTTCAGCACTATTTACAATATGTGAGAACTGAAAACAACCTATTGCCTATAGAGAGGGGAGTGGATAATGAAAATGTAGTCTGCATACACAATATATATTCAGATCAAAGGAAAAGAAGGCCTGCTGTTTTCAGTAGCCTGGATAGACTTTGTAGATATTATGTTTAGGTGGAGAAAGACAAATGCCTCGTGATTTCACTCATTTGTGATAGAGAAAACAAATGGATGAGTTACACCTCTCCGTAGTCTTCCCTTATTAGGGATAGATAGAGACAGGCTGGGGATATGGATCAACTATCTAACATCCCTGGCCAGTAGAGAAGCAATCATGCAAGCCAGAGTTCCTTCCTTCTGCACCTCAAAAAGAATTTGGGGTTCATACTTCCAGCAGTGGGGGGATGTGAAGGGAAGATGACCAGAGAATGTTGAACCCCAATTCCATCAGGCCAGGAAATGTTTGTCACCAGGAATCTTTGTTTTTTCCCCATCACTGAAGGGGAAAAAATCTGGAAATCACCAGAGGAAGTCAGGCAGTGTTTTGCTTATCTGAGAGGGAAGAAGAAAATGAAAATTTGGAAGTCGTAATGGGTGTAGGTGTGACTTAGAAATGGTAATAGAAATGGGTGTAAGTGTGACTTAGAAAGGAAGAGAAGACAGGGTCATATAAGTGAATATAAATGGGCAAAATATATAGAGATAGGTAGGTAGGTAGGTAGATAGATAGATAGATAGATAGATTGGATGATAGATAATAGTCAGTCCTTCCCTGGGCAGATGACCTCATAAATGTATCCTGTAACCTCATCTCTCCTGAGCCCTAACCCACTAGGGAAAGATAGAAACAGGTTGGGAGCATGGATCAACATGTCAGTGTCCATGTCCAGCAGAGAAACAATTACAGAAGCCAGAGTCCATGGCCAGCAGAGAACAATTACAGAAGCCAGACTGTCCACATTCTGTACCCCAAAAAAAATTTTGGGCCATACTCCCAGATGGAGAGACAATAGGAAAGTTTCCAATAGAGGAGATGGGACACAGAACTCTATTGATGGAAGCTGTATGGAATTATTCTCCTATTACAATTATACCTTTTACAATCTAGTAAATCAATATTAATCACTAAAGAAACCATAAAAATATATAGTCAATCCATATCTGTGACTTTGGGAGAACTATTATAATTTCCACTGGAGGGCTATGGGGACCCAGAACTCTGGTGGTAGGTAGGAACAGTGTGGAATTTTACCTCTATTATCTTTTAATTTTGTAAATCACTATTAAATAATTGATAAGCATAAAAAAGCAAGTAGATGAGCTAAATAAAACAGCAATATACTTCTAGGCTCTGAAAAACAACTATATGGTAAAAGGAAAGTGTTGGTGAGTGATTGGAGAAGCACACCTTTGATTTTTTTTTTTTTTGTCTTTGTGGAAGAGAATACTCCTTGCTGTGGTGTAAATGAAACAGGAAAATTTCAGAAGGGAGAGAGGTAAGAACCTGCTGGCCACCTGTCCCAGAGCCTAGTGCCCTGAGGAACTCAGGCCCTGAAGCTTTTCTGCCAGTTGTGTCATTCCACAGGGCAGGGCGGGGTGGATCTGAAACCGTGGTCATACTCCTTTGCTTTATCCTTCAAGAATGTGTCTGAAAGGAGATCCTTTTCTCTTGAAAAAAGAAACCCATAGGGGCAAATCAGCATTAGTTTTGCTGCATTGGGACCATGGGGCAGCTAGGAGGCTCCCACCTAGTGGTACTGAGAAGAAGACGACCATCTCACACCGAGATTCGTTCCACACATCATTTAACCCTAATTTGAATGACCTCCAATGTACACCTAAGTGAACAGCACAACTGCAGTGCATGGAACTCCATGAAGTTACCTTTGTCTTTTTGGTACTTTTTTCTTCCCTCAGAAGTGTGTTATATTTCCCTCACTTGTTATTCCAGTTTCTACATTGTGTTTCTAGAAGAATGGATTCACTGTGAGTCCTGACTTTATTGTGCATTTCAGTTCAGGACACTGATGTTTTACATGAGTTGCAGAAAGAGTCCTGACTCCCATACACAACAATCCTGGTATCTTATTTTTACACTGATAGAATCAGAGAGGGTTGAAAGCAAAGCCACATGGCCCCTCACCTTCGAAAAGAATGAAGGCAGCAGAATCCATCTGCTTCTATAGATCCAGCATTCACTGAATGTGTGCAGTGCTCATGCCTCTACTAGAGACATAAATAGAAGGCAACCACAGCACATGAGAGAGTTGTCTGCAGGAGGAAGTAGCTACTGTGAAAAGAGGAAGTGTTCTGGCTGCTTGGGTTTATGAAGGCTCTTTCAAGAGGAGGCTGGTGGGTGGAAGGGCTTCCAGAAGAAAGTGTCTGGGACATAGCTGTCCCAGGTGGGAGAGGAGCTGCAAGCAGTGTTTTTGAAACAGCTATACAAACACTGGGGGGTGGAGGAGCATGGGTGTCATGCTGAAATGAGTATTTTTCTAATTTCTAAATCAACTTTTCCACTGGTTCTCCACCAAATAAAACCTCTCCCAGGGGGAACACAGAGGGGCTTCCCTTCAGTCACCACTAGTAGCTTGGGCCTTTTAACATTTCAATGCAAGGCCACTATGCAATCAATTCCGCCCTTTCTAAATCTACACTTACTTTAAAATTCTCCACATGCCACAGAGCTGGTGGTCAGGCCTTCAAGTGAGCTGACCTTCTCTGGAAGGTTTCTGAATGTCAGAGCCTGGGCAGCAACACTCCCAGGAAGCTCTTCTGCCTGAATAGCAGCAGTGCTTTGTCCCAAAGCCCATAACAACTCCAGGGCTCCCCAGCCTACGGGGAGCTCTCCAGGGGCAGACATGAGCGAGGTACAGAGGTACATTTTATATCCCTGCTTCCAGCAGCAGCCGTCAGTTGTGCCGCACATCTTGTGCCGTCATTACCCATCAATGGACGTCAAATGTACACCTGTCACATCCAACAAAGCTGATGCTTCAAGTTTCCCATCAATTCCACTCTTTAGAGACTGGGTCTAATGATCATTCTTTTCTTCAGAAATGACGTGTTCCCCAGGGAAGCCACTTTGAAAAGATGTCACTTAATGTGTATTTATTTGAATGTCACCTGCATCATAAAGCAAACCCTCCACACTGGATAGAAGGTTTCTGGAATAACAGGATACCTGCCCTGTGGAGGATACGTCCCTACAAGGCCTGAGTGAGGCGCGTGGTAGGCAGAAGGCTCAGGATCACATCCATCCCTGTGAGAGAGTTGGTGGGCTCTCTTCCTGTTCCTATGGCTCACTCATTTCCAAAGGGTCTGGGCTTGGGGGTGACCCTTGTGTATCCCTCAGTAAAGGACCTCTCTTCCTATCTGGTCCTCAGCTGAGTGATATCTCAGCATCTCTCACTTTTGAGGCTCATAGGTGTTCGACCAGATGACCCTCAGGGCTCTTTCAAGTCCTGTATTCTGTGTCCCTGTGATTCCCAGATCAGGTCACAGGTGTTTGGGTTGTGAGGGACCAGATGTTCAGACCCTCCTGTACTCCAGTGATCATTCAAGGGGAGTTGAGATCATGTTCATGTTTTCCATTCTCATATATTCTCCTGTCCTTTGCATACCAGATAAGCACTATTGCTGTGCCTGCCCCCTCCATCTCTCTCTCTCTCTCTATTTTTCTGTGTCTGTCTCTCTATCTCTCCACCAGATACACACAGTGCAGTATTCCCAGTTGAGGCCTGTCTCAGGCTATAGGGTGGTGGTGACTTTTCATGTTAACTAGTTCAGTCTATCCTTAGTACATTCATCTGCTACATCACTTCTCTCAGAGGATGTTGAAGTGCTGTAACTAGTTGTGATTAGATCTTTTCCCTAAGAAAGCCTGAGATGTGTCTGTTAAAACCCCCTCTGAGGGAGTCAGGCTGTAGCTCAGCGAGTTAAGCACAGGTGGCGCAAAGCACAAGGACCGGCATAAGGATCCTGGTTGGAACCCCGGCTCCCCACCTGCAGGGGAGTCGCTTCACAGGCGGTGAAGCAGATCTGCAGGTGTCTATCTTTCTCTCCTCCTCTCTGTCTTCCCCTCCTCTCTCCATTTCTCTCTGTCCTATCCAACAACGACAACAATAATAACTACAACAATAAAACAACAAGGGCAACAAAAGGGAATAAATAAATAAAATAAATATAAAAAAAAAAACTCCTCTGAGAGGAGCAGATAAGATGTGCCTTCACCCAGAGGTGAGACCACCCTGTAGACAAAGAGAAGGGACCGACATCTAAATGTGTCACTTTGTCATGTTGACACATATTATGTTTAGTTCTGAGTATGTGTCAGTGCTATCTGGGAGCTGAGAACATGCACAGAATCCTGCTGTCAGAAACATGAGGCCATGGGGCTAGGAAGCCTTAGAAGTGAGCTTTATAAAGTGTCTGAGATTGTGAGGGTAGCAACTAGAAAGATAAACAATTCCTTCTGCTCACATTAGTCCAGCAAGTTTTCCTGAGAGGGGAGGGGCATTTTCAAGTGTGGGTAAAAGGGTGAACAGATAGGGAAGAAGGCAGTGTGTGGACACAAGGACAGAAGAGGGCCTTCAAATCTGAAGACATGTATAATGGGTAGTTTGGTGTCATTTGCGTAGCCCGTGGGGCTTTCAGATGAGAGAGCCCTCTGTGTCCTCTTTGTGTCAGAGGCTAAGGAAGATCTGAGCCTTGCACTCATCCCACAGAGGCCATGACAGTGGTACCTGGACCAAGCAAATGGCACATGTCCTATGAAAATAAAATCTGTATATTCAGGACTTCTGAAGTTAGCCTGTGATAAAGCAATGAAACAGCCATTGTCAGAAAGCAAGATACAGACATCCTGGTGACCATGGTGACTTGGTTAATATTGGCAGGGGCTGGGGGCTGCTTCCATGGGGAGCTGGACTCGGGGCTTATGTGATGGGACATGAGGTCATCACGGCTACATGGCTGCATGTGAGTGCTCTGACCCCCACATGCTGCCCTACCACCAGCAACAAAGAATTCCAGGACTGTAAAGGAGTCATCATCCTTCAAATCAAAGTGCCATGGTTATCATTAAAGCTGCAGAACACATGGAATCTCAATGAATCTGCAGGAGCCTGGAAAAACCATGGGTCTTGGAGCTTGAGGACTTGGCTCCGTGTCTGAGTATTGCTACTTATTTTATGACTCTTGACATTTACTTAAATTCTCTGAGTTTCCATTTCACCTTTAAAATTGGGATCACAGTAATGGCAGCATCACAAGAAGATGGGGTGATGTGCTTGGGAGATGCATGTAGAACACTTTATGCAGTAAGGAAGATGCTCTGTGACATCTTGGGAGCCAGGATGGAATTGAACGTGTGATGGAACCAGGCACCTCCACTTTACCTGCTTGGATGCTTCCTTTCTGAGCTCAGATTATTCATCTGCAGCATGAAGAGGCAAGGCCTTGTATTTTATGATCTATGCAGTATGAACTGTACATGCAGCCTGCACTCCTGTGTGAACCATATACATATATGCACAGTGTGGTGCAGACTACTAGTGCATCACACACATTTGCTACACCTCGTACAGCACACAGTGCACTGTGAGTACATTTACTGCACTGTGCAGTGTCCAGCACATGTAAAGCACATACTGTGATGTAATGCACATAAGTATATAAGAAGACACAAGGGCCGGGGATAGCACACTGGGTTAAGCGCACATGGCAGGAAGCACAAGGACAGGCCTAAGGATCCCAGTTTGAGCCCCTGGCTCCCCATCTGCGTGGAGGTCGCTTCACGGATGGTAAAGCAGGTCTGCAGGTGTCTTTCTCTCCCCTTCTCTGTCTTCCCCTTCTCTCTCCATTTCTCTCTGTCCTATTCAACAACAATGATAGCATTGGCAACAATAACAACAACAACAACAACAATAAAGGCAACAAATGGGGAAAATGGCCTCCAGGAGCAGTGGATTCGTAATGCAGGCACTGAGCCCCAGAAATAACCCTGGAGATATATATGATGACACACAGGGCTTGACAGGAATCTCTGAGCAGGAGTTTGCAGGAATTGCATAGTAGTACCCAACCTTTCTTTATTTTTCTTTTTGTCTCCAGGGTTATCTCTGGGGCTTGGTGCCTGCACTACAAATCCACTGCTCCTGGAGGCCATTTCCCCCTCTTTTTTTTTTGTTGTTATTTTTAACCTGTTGTGCTACTGTCCATCCCTCAGACCCAGCCTTTGTATATCAGAAATAGAGATGAGCAGACATCTGATTTCAAACAGCCCCAACAAAGAAAGGTCCTACGTGCACATGTGGCCCTGACCATACAGCTGTGTTTTAACTCCCTCCCAATTTGCAGACCCACAAAACATGTCCTATGTCTGTTCATCCCAGAATCTCCTATTTACAGCAGAAACTTGATCCTGGAACAAACAGCTGCACAGACACCACCATACATCAACTGGAAAACCATCAGCATGAGTGTTCATTAGCAGTGAAAAACAACCTCTCAAAATCCAGTATTTAAAATTGGAAATGATCTCTTGTCTCCCATTCCCATTCCCCCTAACGGGAAAAAATAATAGTAAAATAATAATAAAGTCAAAATATGTTCTATTTTCAATATTCAGAAACTTTAAAATCCAGTCTGCAAAAAGCAGAAGTTGTGAGCACGAGCATGCTTTCCTCTTGCATCTTTTCCTGATTACTATGCCCTGCTGCTATTTGTGAAATTCCAAGCATATGATATTTTGCACAATTTCTTTTTGAGGAGACAGGGCCTTCTACATGCATGATTTCACCAAACTGGGATCCTTTTTCTTTCTTTTTAAAAAATCTTTATTTATTGGGAGTCCGTGGTAGCGCAGTGGGTTGGGCGCAGGTGACGCAAAGCACAAGGATTGGCTGAAGGAACCCGGTTCGAGCCCCCGGCTCCCCACCTGCAGGGGAATCACTTCACAAGCGGTGAAGCAGGTCTGCAGGTGTCTATCTTTCTCTCCTCCTCTTTGTCTTCCCCTCCTCTCTCCATTTCTCTCTGTCCTATCCAACAACAACGACATCAATCATAACTACAACAATAAAACAACGAGGGCAACAAAAGGGAATAAATAATAAATAAAAAAATATATTTTTAATACATTTATTTATTTATTTATTTTCCCTTTTGTTTCCTTTGTTTTATTGTTGTAGTTATTACTGTTGTTGTTATTGATGTCATCATTGTTGGACTGGACAGACAGAAATGGAAAGAAGAGGGGAAGACAGAGGAGGAGAGAAAGACAGACACCTGCAGACCTGCTTCACCATCTGTGAAGCGACTCCCCTGCAAGTGGAGAGCTGACGGCTCAAACGGAGATCCTTAACGCAGGTCCTTGCACTTGGAGCCACCTGCACTTAACCTGCTGTACCACCACCCAACCCCCTTTTTCTTTCAGATAGAGAAACACCACAGCACCAGGTCTTCCTCTAGTGCTGTAGTATCTCCCAGGCAGTGCCAGGACTCAAACCTGAACTGTGCGCACATAACAAGGCACATGCTTTACCTGGTGAATTATATCCCCAGATCCTTAAAACATTTTTCAAGGTTCATTTTTTATTTATTATACTTGAGAGACAGTTTCATATGAGATGGGGTGGAGAAACACCAGAGCACCACTTTGGCACATATGCTGCCAGGAGTCAAGCCAGGAATCTTAGGCATGCAGGTCTGGCGCTCTACCAGTTGAGACAACTGCAGTTCTACTTCACTACTCATGAAGCTTCCTTTCTGCAGGTGGGGACCGGGGGCTTGAACCCAGATCTTTGAGCACTGTAATGTGTGCACTTAGCCAGGTGGTTGGTAATTGAATGGGGAAAGGGGTGATTTCTGGACCTTCTTTGAAAGAAACATGTTGTATGATGTGGAATAGCATTTTAGTGTTTCTTGTTAGGTTTTATGATTTAATCGTTTTCTAGATATTTGAACTTGGAAGGTAAATGAGGCTTCACCAGTGCAGGGTGGTGCCTCCTCATTTTCCTTCTGTTATGCTGTGTCTCCTCCTTTTTCTTGTTCAGCTCATGAGAGGAGCTCAACATGTTTACATGGAAAGTGCACTCATTCCTCTGTGAGCATAGCCCCCTTACACCCCCAAAGCTGTACTGGACAGTGCCTTCCAGGCTCCAGGTTTAGGGGACAGGGGTTGAGAGCAGTTTCTTAGCATCATCTTTTTTGGAAATTTATAGAAGACTTTCATATTTCTCCAGGTTTCCTTCCTCTTTCTGTGTCTCTCTATCTGCATGCCTGTCTATATCTCTCCTCTTTTTGAACCACACTCCACATCATGGTATTTTATTTTTATTGGCCTGTTGAAATGCCCATGTTTTAAACTGAGGGCATAGAACATGTCTAGGAAGTAATGAGAATGGCTTTATCTTGTGTGCCCTTTTTGAAGATTAGTCAATAGCTGTGCCCTTTCTCTTTACACTCTGGGTGGTCTTAATCTCCTCCACTCTTAAAACGGAATGCATTTGCACTGATGGGCCCACTGTGGGCTTTCACTCAGCATCTCTGTGGAAGGTGTGCCCTCCAGAAGGCTCCATAGAAGCAGAGGAGCAGAACTGAAGGTGGAAATATGCCCTCAGCTGCAGCTTCTCGGTGGTGCTACTATCTGTTGACACAATTTTTTTTAACTTTTGTAGATGTCTAGGTCAGTGCTGACCTGTCCCCTGGCCACAGACTCCTTCTTCTGCTGTATCTGTGTTCATCTGCTGCGTACAAATGTTAAAGTTCCTGATCTGAGGATTTGTTGGATTTTGCCTAAAGGGTGCACTGCTTCTCTGAGACTACTACTACTTTTTCAGCTCTTACACGGGAAGCAGGGCAGTGAGTAGGATTTCGTGCTGCTTTATTTCTAGGTTAAATGAGGTTCTGAAGTGGTTGTCATAGAAGAAAAAAAAGTAAGTGTTAGAAATGGTTGCTCTTTTTCAAGTCATGTTGGTGTCCTCAGCTGAGAATAAGTTGCACATCTGCCTTTGAGAATTCTAGATGAATCCCACAGATCCTAGAGCCAATTCTCCATGCAGAAGCCCCCACAAGCCACTTAGGGAGATTCAATTCAGATTGAATTGTGGGCATGATATAGGCAATAATAACTGGGGTGTATTGAAGATTTGCTGCAGGTCCTCAGGCATGGTAAGGGCTAGACTGTAATGAATGAATTATTTCCCCTGTCAGTTATACTTCTGATGTCCATTTGCTCCTTGCTTTCAAGAATCTATAGATGATCAGAATGGCAAGTGCCATGCATTGTCCATGGTGCTGCCTGCAGTGGTGATGAAGGTCGTTAGACTCCTGTGCATACATGTTGAGATGACACTGTGCACACCTATCAAGCTGACACCATATATGCACGCCTAATATGATGACACTGTGTAACCTAGTGAGAAGGGGTCAGTGCACACCTTCTGAGACAGTGTGCACACCTAGTGAAATAGACTCAGTGTACACCCTAGCAAAAAGGACTTAGAGCAAGAATGCAGTTGATGATTTTACTAACTAGAAGTAATCTTAAATTTCTTTTCCTAAGTTTCCTTTTCTTGCACCTTCTATTATTTGCTCATAAAGAGAAACCATTTCAAAGTCCTGGTAGAATCATTGGGACCACTTAGAAACAAGTCATTTTTCAGGAATCAAAGAGATACTTCCAGATGTTGAGTTCAACTATGGGTCACCAACTTCAATTTGATCACTGTACTCTCCCACTCTCCCAGCGTGCATACACACTCTCACTCTCATGCCTTCCCTCCCTCCCTTACTACCTCTCTCCCTCTGGTGCACTGAGCAGAGCAGCCGCTGTGAAGACTTCTGTGGGCACAGGAGCTCCGCGCGCTGGAGCTTTGGGTCCCTAGTGGGCCTTCTGGCGCGGGGCTGCGCCGTCCTGCAGGGAACTTTGCAGCGCCCGGGGCTGGGTTGGAGCGCACCGCTGTGGAAGCTGCAGCCTCCTCAGGACATGCGCCTGGTCCCTCCGCTGTCCCCATGTCCCCGCTTGACCTGTGCGTCCCTGCGCAAATGTTGTCTGTTTGGAGGGACTGGGGGGGGGTGGGGTGAAGGAGGGCGGGCCAGGGGCCTGGGCTGGGGCGCGCGGTGCGAGGCACCAGGGGCTGAGTGCCCCCCCTAGGCGTGCAGGGGGCTGGCCCCTCTGGTGGAGCGCGCACTGGCCGCCCCCCAGTGCACAGGTGCCTCCCTGGGCGCTGAGTGCGCAGGCGCCAGCCGCTGGCACTGACCAAAACCAGGCTTGAGCGGCAGCAGCAGCGGCGGCAGCGCTGGACCAACAGGAACCTTGACTGACTGACCAAGGGAGCCTCGAGTCTTGGAGGCAACGGGACTAAGAAGCCCGCCTAGGGGCCCGCTAGCCATGTGGCCCGGCACCTGCTGAGCCTGGAGCACGCTGAGGAAGGTGCGACTGCGGGGCCGGGTCCGGTCAGCGCGGGGAAGGGGGGTGGCGGGTGGCGGGGTAGGGTCCCCGCGGAGCGCGCGGGTGTGGGCGGGGGACCCTGCGCGAGACTGCGTGGGGGCGGGAGCGCGTAGGTCGTTGCTCCTGAGCCAGAGCGAGGTCCCCCGGCACCTGTGCGTGGGACCGCGAATTGGCAGCATGGCCCCGCGCCCCGGCGGCACTGAGAGCCCGGAGCCAGCGCGTGCATCCTGCACCGTGGTGGGGTCCCTGGGTTCCGGGCTCTGGGGTGCACGGCGGGCGCCGAGTGGGGCGCCACGGAGGTGCGACTGTCCCTCCTTGGCCCTGTAAGCCCAGTAGGCGGGAGACCCATGGAGGGGCTGACCGGCGAGAGGGCTACATGCTGACTGGGACTCAGGTTCTGGCTCAGAAGGGGCAGCTGCCTTGGTGGTGGTGGGGCAGGCGGCACATTGCAAACCCCCCACCCCCCAACCTCCTTGGTCAATTCCATGTGGTGACGCTCTCTGGGACCCGCGGGATAGGAGAGGTGTGGGGTCGCTGGTGCGGGGTGGCCTGGGCTGCAGCGACTGGGGTGGGGGGAAGGCGTGCGCCTGCAGGGGGTGGCCGACGCCCAGATCTCCAAGTGCAAGAGAGCTTGCCAGGCCTTTTTAGGGGTGGTTGCTAAGCGAGGCGCTACCCAGCACAGGATTTTGTAACCAAGCCTCCCCTGGCAGAGGCTGTCTCTGCTTGCGCCCCTTCCCTCTCTTGCAGGAGAAATAATGATGTGATGAGCATAGCCCTGCGCGCCATGGCCAGGGTGCGGCGGGTGCGCCCAGGTGGGCTGGCTGGGGTGTGTGTGTAGGGGGGCCGCTGCACACCGCCTCGCCCCACCCCCACCACTCACCCCTGCGATGCGCCCAGGGTGTCTGGACTAATTAGACTTGGGGAGCCTAAAGGAGAGAAGAGTTGCAAGAGGTGGGGAGGGGGTGGCGAGCTCGGGCTAGGTGGCAAGCAGAGGGAACCTGCCTGCACTACCCCAGGAAACTCTGGGCTAGTCCTGGATGAGGGACTCCACCAGCCTCTCGCTCTCGGTGAAGGTCTTGGGATTCAGAATCCATGATTTATCAGTGGTGGCAATATTGTATGGATTAACAATATGGCCGTTGCCAGCAGAACCTTCTTCAGTGTTGATCGATTCTGCCTGGGCTGCTTTAGGGAGATTGAAGTGCTGTAGCCTCTCCATCACCTTTGGCTGGAGTGTGCTGGGTAGGCCACCTCACCTGCCACTGAACTGGGGGTGGAAGGGGTTGCCCCGTCATCAGTTTGGGGGCCGGGAGGCCTGTGCTTCTGATTGACACTCAGGGACTTTAGTCTCCTAAGACTTGAAGACTCTTCACAGCACAATAGGAGAGTGTCCCTGTGGCACATTCACAGATTCCAAAGCCCAGTTAGCGACAGACCCCTTTTTAGCTCCACTTTCACCCCTGGGAGTGACACATTTAGATTTGAGGTTGAGTTGCATTACAGCACAATTTTCAGTTTACCTGCTTTATTTCCCTGGTGAAAGAAAGGTAATAGGTAACCAAGGCAAAAAAAGAGGGTAAAATGATAAAACATGCTAATTTTTGGCAGGTCAAGTTGTTACTCTGGTTTTTCAAAAAATACCATTAATCAGAATTTTCCAGTAGCCAAATTGTCTTGTGCAGGCAGCTGTGACTCAGAGATTTTGGCTCTAATAGTAATTGTAGAGTGTGCAACATTTCCTTTAGATGGGGTGACTTTTTCATTGCCTGCAAGAGAACAAATGAGAATTATTTTGTACCCCACATCTAGCATTATGGCTAGTGGGATTCAGGGTGTATGGTGTACGTGGGTACATTTGGACTGAGAGGTAGGGCCTTGCAGGCCTGCAGGGACAGGAACAGGAACTACACGCACCAAAGACACTGTCTTCTCCACCAACATTTAGAGTCAATTTATCCTCTGTCAGTAATTCAGCAGACCTGAGGGTTCTTCTCAGTAAAAGTTGTTCAAGGGAACTGGACTTTATACATGCAAATCACTCAGTTCCCTTTATTAACTCTTTCCTCCATGTTTCTCTGTTCTTGGTTAAGAGTTCATATAAGCCACAGATGTCATCGATGTCACTTGTCATGTCAAACTTGTGTATTGCACTTGAGACTAAGTGGTAACTTGAGTGAGCAAAATGAGTACTATGTCCAGTAAACAAGCAGATGAAATAAAGGTTCTCAGTTCAGCATTCTAAGTCATTGTTTCAAACTCTTAATCATTTATTCCTCCTTCTTCGAAAGAACTTTGCACTTATAGTATAATTATCCTAAGTGGTACTGTTTGAGACAAAAATAAACATGTATCCTACTTTCCAGTATTTCTGAATGTTATAGGTTACTTATGGTGGAAATGAAATTTAACATGTAAAACCCTTCTATAGAAGTAGGATTATATTGGTATTTCTCCCCTTTGACATATATATCCTGTAGCTCTCTGTTTTAAAATAGTATAAGTTACAAAATAAATAATAGCAATTAATAATAATACTCAATAGAAAAAGTCCTTTGGGGGGCCGGCAGTAGTGCTTCAGGTTAAGCATACATAGTACGAAGTGCAAGGACCTGTGAAAGTATCCCAGTTCAAGCCCCAGCTCCCTACCTACAGGGGAGTTGCTTCACAGGTAGTGAACCAGGTCTGCAGTCATCTCTTTTTCTTCCCCTATCTTCCCTTCCTCTCTCAATTTCACTCTGTCCTGGGACCAGATGGTGGCACACCTGGTTGAGTGCACATGTTACAATGTGCAAGTTCCCAGGTTCGAGCCCGGTCCCCACCTGCAGGGGGAAAGCTTCACTAGTGGTGAAGCAGGGCTGCAGGTATCTCTCTGTCTCTCTCCCTCTCTATCACCCTCTTCCCTCTTGATTTCTGGCTGTCTCTATCCAATAAATAAATCAATAAAGATAAAAAAGGGAGTCGGGTGGTAGCACAGCATGTTAAGCACATGTGGCGCAAAGTGCAAGGATTGGCATAAGAATCCCGGTTCGAGCCCCTGGCTCCCCACCTGGAGAGGAGTCGCTTCACAAGTGGTGAAGCATGTCTGCAGGTGTCTCTTTTTCTCTTCCCCCTCTCTGTCTTCCCCTTCTCTCTCCATTTTTGTCTGTCCTATCTAACAACGATGATATCAATAACAACAATAATAAAAATCAACAAGGGCAACAAAAAGGAAAAACAAATATTAAAAAAAGAAAAAAATTCACTCTGTCCTATCCTATAAAAAAAGTGTTTTGCAGAATTTAAATACATTGTATTTCATGTACCTAGAACCTGACCAGTTTTGAAAGTAAAGGATTATAATGGGGCTTTTTTTAATTGTTAGAGGATCTGTTATTGCTCTTAACAGAGTTTCTTTCAGGAAATGCACATAGGGTGAAGAGATGCCTTGATGCTTTTGTTATTTACAACAACATATTGAGGTGGCGACTAGGAGATAGCTCACTTAGTAGAGCACACACTTTGCCATGCTAAGTATTCATAGGAGCACCATGCAGAGGGGAAACTCCATGAGTGGTAAAGTAGTGCTGTGGTGTTTCTCCACCCTCTCTCTCCCCTCTCTATTTCTGTCTCTCTCTCTCTCTCCCCCTTTCTATATTCCATCTTCTGTATAAAAAAAAAAGAGAAAATAGTCTACTTGGAGTGGTTGATTGTTGCAGACACTGGTGGCAAAAAAGTAAGTATATAATATTGATTTAAGAAAACATGGAAGTCATAGTTTCTCAGTTGCCCACGTTATTGAATAATAGGCACTTTTGACTACAGATTTTAAAGGAGTGTTAATTAAATATATTTTATTGACACACAGAATAGATATGCCCTGGTCTTTCACTGGACACAATAAAAATAACTATGCCTTTGTGACTTGGGCAGAAGGGAGTCCTGTGTCAGCACTGCCAGTACATTGGTTATGAAGAGTTGTGTTCAGGAGTCAGTCGTAAAGACAAGATGAGTCAGTGGGCAGCACATATACCTTACCATGAGTTTTAGTCTTGGCACCACATGGGAGTACCATGGATAGCACTGGGGTAGCTCCCCTGATGAGGTAGAATGATGATGTGATACTCCTCTTCTCTCCTGTCCCCCAGATAGTGAAGAAAGAAAAAGGGCCAAAGAGGTCTCTCAGTAGTGTTATCTGCCACACATGAAGCCATAAATTGATGTTGCATATGTACAAGGCTCAGAGCTCATTTCTGGAACTACATTAAAACAAATGAATAAGCAGGAAGTCAGCAAGCAGAGTGTTCTTGTGCAGTTAAATCACTTGTAAGGACTGACAAAGTTGCTCACTTGGATAATGCAGAGCTTTGCCACATGTGTGACCCAAGTTTGAGCCCGGCCCCCATAGCATTGAAGAAAGCCTCAGTTCTCCGGTCTCTCTCACTCTTTCTACTTCTGCCCATTAAAGAGAAAAGTTATTCTTCATCCGCAATAGTTTTACTTAATGCTGTTTTTATCAAACAGTCCATTCCCAGAAGACTGGCATTTTCTTTGTCTGGGCTCTGGAGTGTATAAGATGGTGTGTGTTTGTGTGTGTGTGTGTGTGTGTGTATGTGTGTGTGTGTGTGTGTGGTGTCAGGGCTCTCCTTTTGAAAGGCCAAGTCTCAGCTCTGTCTTGTGGTGTGCCAGACACAGATAGGTGCACTTACCCTGCCTTCTAGCCTGAACAGTAGTGACAAGGAATGGACTGAGCTGTCCATGGCAGCTGGAGTTCAGTAACCACTGCTCTGCTTTTTCAGCCATTACTTTCTGCCCCTATGCTGTGGAGATGCTTCTCAGTCAGCAGCTCCTGGTCCTCACATTCAGTCCCTTGGAGTGACAGTCCTCTTGGGCTGATCTGTCATTTCTCAGAGAGAATATTATAGGGCTCACTCTTGAGAAAATGTGCGTCTCCTGAATTATTCCCAGTCATTTTTCCATGATGGATGCCTCCAGCTTTTATTCTTAAACTCTCTTTCCTGCTAGAAGAAGTTGTCCTGCACTCTTGCCCTTGTGATTGGCCCTCCATAGACATTTGCATGTAAATTTCCTTGGACTATTATATTTGCCTTTCTGAGAGTCTTGCTATTTTCAAAATGGGTTCTGCTTTGTCTAATGAGAACCCTTCCTGTTTGAGAATTTTGGTATCCAGGGATAAGATAACATGACATTTATTTATTTATTTTTGAGCTGAGACAGAAACATGCCTTTTGAGCAGAGGGAATCTTCGGGAGGAAGGCTGAAAGGGAGTGGGGCCTAGAATTTTTGCTGGGTGCCAACAGCTTAGGTGGTGACTGTCTGTACACAGAGCAACATGGCCACTTTACTGTGAATTCAGGCAAGAATCTGGTTGTCTGTCCATGGCAACCAAAGTAAAGTATGAGTTTTTCTAAAATAATAATAATAATTACATGAAAATTACTGAAGAGCAAGATTTTCAGTCTTTAGCTGATATTCTCATCTGGTGTAGTCACAGAATAACAAAAAAGAAAACTTTTAATGAGTCATTGCTAAAAAGGAACATTTGCAACAAGACTTTCCTTAAAATCATAGAAAATATTTTAACAGTAACTTTGTAAGTTTAGGTAGGCATTACCTTTAAAATGATGTACTATACTCTGCACAAAAGAAAAAAGTACTGAACTAATCCACCAGAACCTGTAAGTATATATGTTAAGCCAGCCAAGATGTCATTATCCCCTTGTCTATCATGAAAAGTTGTCCTGCTCTCCTGCATGAGGATGAATTGGAGCCCCCCTGGGGTGACAGTTCAAGTGGTATCACTGAGTTCTGATCCTAATACTCAAAAGGGGACAGAATCAATGCTGATTTGATAGGATTGCCACAAGGATGAAGTGAAACTGTGGCTGTACAACATACAGCATTTAGAGAAGCTCCGGAGGTGACTCAGCAGGTAGAACACAGAGCCTGTGTGTGTGAGAGTCCCAAGTTCAATCCCTGGTATGTACATGCTAGAGCTGTTACTGATTCTCTCTTTCTCCTAAATAAGTACATACATAAACAATGAAATTTCCCCCCTTTTTATTTGATAGGACAGAGAGAAATTGAGAGGAGGGCGAGGAGACAGCCAAAGAGAAAGAGGAAACACTTGCAGTACTGTGTCACTGCACATGAAGCTTTCCTCCTGCAGACGGGGACTTGGGACTTGAACACCAGTGCCACTACAACATGTGTGCTCAACTGGGTGCACCAGTCTCCATATTTTAAAAATAAAGCATTTAGCATAGTGCCCACTGTCATGCTCAATGAAGCTGGTTCATTGGGACCCAGTTGCAGCCATCTTGCATAGGTTGTGACCAGGCCATCTTCATATTACCATCCACCCAGAAAATAATGATTTACAGGACAGTTCTTACATGGGTTACTTGTTCATCCTTCCATGATAGGTATCTACACACCATTCCCACCATCAATTTTGCTCCACCACTCTGCATTGGGTCCCTGATAGCCACTCAACTCCCTTCCGTGGACTTTCTGCAGTGGAGAACATCTAGTCTGGTTTTCACCCAGTGTTTTATCTTTCTTTCTTTTTAAAATTTTTTTTATTTATTCCCTTTTGTTGCTCTTTTTTATTGTTGTAGTTACTACTGTTGTTGTTGTATAGGGCAGAGAGAAATGGAGAAAGGAGGGGAAGACAGAGAGGTGGGAGAGAAAGACAGACACCTGCAGACCTGCTTCACTGCCTGTGAAGCGACTCCCCTGCAGTTGGGGAGCTGGGGGCTCAAACAGGGATCCTTACACCAGTCTTTGCGCTTTGTGCCACGTGCACTTAACCCACTGTGCTACCGCCCGACTCCCTGTGTTTTATCTTTCTTAAGTTCCACTTATAAGTGAGGTCATATAGTGTTCATTCTTCTCCTTTTGATTGATCTCACTTAACATGATTTCTTCAAGTTCCATTCAAGATGGGGCAAAAGAGATTGTTACATCATTTAAATAACTGAATAGTATTCCATTATGAATATAGACCACAATTACCTTTCTCTTCTATTCCCTTCTTCTTCCTCCTCCTCCTTCTCTTTTCTTCTCTTCTCTTCTCCCCTTCCACCACCTCCCCTCCCCTCCTCTCTCTCTCCCCCCCCTCTCCGAACAGGGGCTTAAATCCAGGTCTTTAACATGGTAATATGTGTGTTTAATTGGATGCACCACTGCCTACCCCTAGACGCTAAATTTCTTAACCACCTGTCTGTTGTTGGGCATTTAGCATGGTCTGTTGTTGAGCTAATTTCCCAGAGAATTATGGCTGCTGTTCTGAATGTGAAACCATGTGGGTGAAGTCTTAAGCTTTTGTCTCCAAATCCAAGCTACTTTTCTGTGCCCCCCCCCCAACACTTGGGAAGCAGGGTGAGTGTCCCAATGAGAACTTAGATGTGATATCAGTACCACTTTCTGATCCACAGGGTGGGCCAAGTAGCACTCTGCACCTTCTATGGAATAGCATCTCACCATCAAAATCTCCCCATCCCCCCAGACCCCCTTCCCCTGCCACCTTTCTTCTGGAGAGACAGCTCTTAAAAAACAGTGCCCGGGGAGTTGGGCGGTGGCGCAGTGGGTTAAGTGCATGTGGCACAAAGCACAAGGACAGGCGTAAGGATCCCTGTTAGAACCCCCAGCTCTCCACCTTCAGGGGAGTCACGTCACAAGTGTTGAAGCAGGTCTGCAGGTGTCTGTCTTTCTCTCACCTCTCTGTCTTCCCCTCCTCTCCATTTCTCTCTATCCTATCCAACAACAATGACATCAATAACCACAACAATGTTAAACAACAAGAGCAACAAAAGGGAAAATAAATAAATTAAACAAAACAAAAAAACCAGTGCCTGGTCTTATTTAGCTAAGATCTGACCGAAGAGGTCATACTATTCTGTGGATGAGTGAGTGAGACTGTTGGACACATTACAGATTCTCCAGATCTGTCTGACCTTGTCTTGTGAACACTGCCACTTCCTGTGGGCCCAGTACTCTGCTCTTGGGTACTGTTACTCTGTACCAGTTTCTGATTCACCTATACAAGGACAAGATTCCCTGATTTTTAATTTAATGAATTAATTTATTTAGCCTTTTCCGTGTTTTCTTCTCATTTGTTCTTTATGACCTCACTGAATAGCTACTTCTGCTGTGCCTGTGTCTCAAGTCTTAACTGCCAAAAATCAATATATCTGTGTGGCCCTGGGTCTCTGCCTGTCTCAGGGAATGTTCTGTGGAAGATTTGTTCTCCAGGCTGCCCAGCTAGAGTATGGCACTATCTTTAGGGGTTGAGATTCAGTGAATGGGCAAGTTTGGCAGTCTCCCAGTTTCCACATAGTTTTTGAATGAATAAATAAATCCACAACCAACTAACTCCATAGTCCACTACTAGAAAGTGTCCTACTGGCATGTTTTCACATTTCTTCTATAAATTGTGTGAGAGAGACAGATGGAGCTAGAGGACCTCATGAGCATGTTAGTGGGTATGAATACTTTTTATTTGCTTGTAATAGGATAACTTTGACTCTTTAAAAATAACTTCAATCTTTTGTAATATTTTGACAAGTTTTTCAACATTTGTTTTCTGGTTCTATTAAAAACGTAGCACTGAGATCTATACTATAGTCAATTTAGATTTTTTTTTTTTGCCTCCAGGCTTATTGCTGGTGCGCGGTGCCTGCGCTGCAAATCCATCAATCCTGGAGGCTGTTTTTTTCCTTTCGTTGCCCTTATTGTTTACTGTTATTGCTGTCATTGTTGTTGTATAGGACAGAGAGTAATCACGAGAGAGAGGAAGAAAAGACAGAGAGAGGGAGAGAAGGATAGGCACCTGCAGACCTGCTTCACCGCTTGTAAAGTGATCCCGTGCAGGTGGGAAGCTGGAGGCTCGAACCTGGATCCTTATGCCTGTTCTTGCGCTTTGTACCATGTGTGCTTAACCTGATATGTTATCTGCCCCGCAGCAATTTAGAATTTTTCACAAACTGTTGATGTTGTCTTTTCAGTCTTTCATCATGATAACTACATATTCCCAAGTCTATACTATGCTGTTGATGTCATCAACCATCATTAGGCCAAGATTTTAGTTTTTTGTAAGGCAAGTTACATTGCTCTTTGAAGTCTGAACATTATTTCTTAGTCTTCAATTTATCTATTTGTTTATATTTCCTTGTTTCTATAATGATATTCTACGAAGGGTCATAGCACACATTTAAAAAGCACTACTATTCCAGGGCCTGGTGGTGGCTCAACTGGCAGAATTGGTAGCACACGCTACCAAGCACAAGGACCCAAGTTCAGGTCCTTGGTGTCTCCCTTCAGTTACCGTCATGGGCTGTGAAGCAGTGTTGCAGACATCTCTCCTTCTCTGTGTCTCTCTATTCTTCTTTCTCTATGTCTCTTGCCCTCTAAAGAAATATCTGCCTGTAATGGGGAAGTAGTGTAGGTACCATATTCCAGTGGCAGCAAGAACACCACCACCATTCTTTCTGCTTCCAGCAGTTTCATTTCTGGGAACATATCCTAATAAAATTATCATGAATTTATAGGAAATTAGCTGAACAGATGTTCTCTTCAGCTTTGTTCATTGTAAGAAGTTGGAAAATAGCATTAACCATTGGATAAAGCCAGTGTGAAAAGTAAAAGAAAAGGGAAAGAAAACTACATGTATGCATTAAAAGGATGAAAGTTAATACAAAATACTGTGCTCAGTGAAGAAAAGCAGGCCCTTGTACCCCAAATACCTGTCATCCTTTTCAATCCTGACACCAATCTAACTATGTCAACCCATCTGACTGAGTTTGTCCTTATCTAACCAGATTGGAAGACCATGTGGGAAAGTGTGTTACTGTGGTCCGAAGTGCATATGCCACTTTATTCTTTTCTGTTGCCTCCTCACATGCCACACTCATGGGTGGGAGATAAAAGACCCTTAGGGCCCAGGAAGAATAAGGGGTGTGTGTGTGTGTGTGTGTGTGTGTGTGTGTGTGTGTGTGTGTTTGTGTGTGATGTATGTAAATCTTTGACTGTTTCATGGAACTGGGAAACCTGATGTGTTCCTTTTCACAGAATAGAGACCTCCTGAGGTTCTCCGGAGGATTGTAACCTGTATCTCACAAACCTAATACTGGTTTGAAAAGCCACTCAACACTTTAAAAACTGGGAGAAAGTCTAAGCTTGTCTGATATAGAAGGGACTCCAAAGCTGGATAAGGGCAGGAGACTGGCTCACTCAATGATGGTCTCTTTAGCCAGTGTCAAGCCACTCTTATCACCTAGGGTCCTATCCAGAGGATCATAGGATTCCCCCATAGATGATGTGGGGCAAGATCTCTAGGAGTTCCCTCTAACACCACTGGTCACATCCATTGGGAATATTACCAGAAACTCCATTGAAAACACTATTTAAAATGGGAGTTGCCTCAGATAAATCAGATCTAGAGACAGCTTCAGAAAATGATGGAAAATTTCCTTTCCTTTTATGTTCATTTCCACCTCCACGTTTCAGAGACAGTAATTAAAATTTTTATTTATAAAAAGTAAACCCTGACAAAAACCATATATACGATGGGTACAATTCCCCACAATTCCTGCCACCAGAATGCCATATCCCACCCCCTCCCCTGATAGCTTTCCTCTTCTTTCTCCCTCTGGGAGTATGGACCCAGGGTCATTATAGGGTACAGAAGGTGGAATGTTTGGCTTCTGTAATTACTTCCCCACTGAACATGGGTGTTTGTAGGTCGATCCATACTACCAGCCTGTCTCTCTTTCCCTAGTGGGGCGGGGTTCTGGGGAAGCAGAGCTCAAAGACACATTGGTGTGGGTTTTTCTGCCCACGGAAGTCCAGTTGGCATCATGTTAGCATCTGGAACCTGTTGTCTGAAAAAAGATTTAACATATAAAACAAACAAACAAAAGTTGACTAATCATTATCCTAAATGCTGTAAAAGTTCATATGAAGAGTTGGGGGGTATCCATTTTAGAGTTAGTTATAGTTCTATTTTAGGTGTATTCCAAAGAGCCTATGACTATACTACTTTGTTTTCCTGAGCCTAACATCTAATATGCAGGTGGATCTAAGTTATTGTCTGTGGAGATGATAATCATGGCTGGAGAAAGGACCAGAAAGCTGGATCAGCGAAGAGAGTAGCTCCCAAGTATGGGATAGGTGTATAAATATTGTTGACTGTAAACCACATAAATTTTATCTGATCTGGTGACCATATTAAGCTTTGGAGCCTATGTGACCTCTGCATCCCTATAGACCTGAGTTCACATTCTGAGGTCATGAGTAGGAATGTTCCAAGCTGCCCCAACTTCAGTATCCAACTTCCTCAGGTGGAAAATAGAGACACATTCTCTACTCAGAGACTATTTGAAAAGATAGAGTCAGCTATTATTAATAATTTGAAACAAGGGCAACAAAAGGATAAATAAATAAATAAATAATTTGAAGGCATTCTTTATAAAATTAACAAGTAATATATATAAATATATAAATATATAAATATATAAATATATAAATATATAAATATATAAATATATATATATAAAATTGGGGGCCTGGCGGTAGTGCAGTGGATTAAGTGCACATGGTACAAGGCTCAAAGCCTGGCCTAAGGATCCTGATTGGAACCCCTAGCTCCTGACCTGCGGGGGGGAGGTCACGTCAGAAGTGGTAAAGATGGACTGTAGGTGTCTCTTTCCCCATCTCTGTCTTCCTGTCCTCTCTCAGTTTTCTCTGTCCTATCCAACAACAATAACAACATTGTTAATAACAACAATGATAAGCAACAAAAGGGAAAATAACCTCCAGGAGCAGTGGATTATAGTGCAGGCACTGAGCCCCAGCAATAACCCCAGAGGTAAAAAAAAAAAAAAAAACATTTTTCATGTGAAATAATAGAAGACTAAAAAAAGATATGGCTTTTACCTCCCCAGAGCCCTGCTGCCTCACTTGGGAAAGACAGAAACAGGTTGGGGGTATGGACCCAACGGGCAATGCCCATGACCAGTGGAGAAGCAATTACAGAATTCAGACTCCTCCTTCTGCACCCCATAAAATCTTTGCTCCAGTGGTTGGGCGGTAGCACAGTGCGTTAAGTGCACTTGGTGCAAAGCTCCAGGATTGGAGTAAGGATCCCAGTTCGAGCCCCCAGCTCTCAACTGTAGGGTGGCCACTTAACACTTGTGAGGCAGGTCTGCAGGTGTCTGTTTTTCTCTCCCCACCTCTGTCTTCCCATCCTCTCTGTATTTCTCTCTGTCCTATCCAACAAAAATAGCAATGGCAACAATAACCACAGCAGTAACAACTAGGACAAAAGAATGGAAAATAATGACCTCCAGGAGCAGTGGACTGTAGTGCAGGCACCAAGCCACAGCTGTAACCCTGGAGGAAAAAAAAAAGAAATCTTTGGTCCATTCTCCCAGAAGGATAAAGATTAGGGAACCTTCCAGTGGAGGGGAGGGTATAGGGAACTCTGTTGACTGGAATTGTATGGGATTGTGCTTCTATTATCCCACAATCTTGTTAATCATTATTAAATCACTAATTTAAAAAAAAAGATTAAAAAATCCATAAAAACACAGAAGCACACTATCTGCTAGCTACCTTCTTAGTAACTTTCTGAAGCTTTACATCCATTCTGTAGTATATTTAGAGAAGAGTTTAGCTAGCTTAACACAAATACTAAAGAAAACATGTTCTCTGTACACTTGGTGAGGGAGGAACATGGCTTGGTTTTTTTTCCTATTTTTATTAGTGATTTAATAATGGGTTTAATTGTTTTGTTGTTATTGTTGAGTCATATGATTTATTTATTGTCATTTGTGATCAGTCTCTTGTCAGTTTTGTGACATCCAAGTATCTTCTCCCAGTTTCCAGGTTACCTTTGTGTGTGTGTGTGTGTGTGTGTGTGTGTGTGTGTGTGTGTGTGTGAAGTTTTCTTTAAATGTGAAGAAGCTGTTAAATTTGATGTAGTCCCAGTAATTTAACCTTGTTTTAGTTTTGCTTACCCATAGTGTGACGAGTCTCCAAATAGAGCCTGATGTTAAATTGTGGACGTGTTTCACCAATGTTTTCTTCTCTATAATTTTTAGTCTCAGTTCCAATAACCAGATGTTTGATCCATCTTGAGTTATTTGGCATGTGGTGTTAAGGGCTGGTGCAGTTTCATTTTTCATTGACTACCCATCATCAGATATTGAAGAGGTCTTTTTCCCTCCCACCCCCCACTGAAAAGGTTTTAGTCCTTTATTATGTACACACATATGGGTTTATTTATGAAATTTCAATTTTATTTTGTTGGTCTATAAATTGGTTTTGTTCCAGTCAGTATGTAACATTAATTACTATTGCTTTGTAGCATCAATGGAAGTCAGGAATGTTATGTGTGCATTGTTTGGTTTTTGCTAGACTGCTATGGTGCTGACTCCCCTCTGGACATCTTTATTAAATATTTTCAATAAATGTGAAAACGCATACCTTGGGATTCATAGTGTGATTATTAGTACATGATTGTTAGTTTCTATACTTAGCATATTTAATAAATATTAAAGTAGATTTTTAAATTAATTCGTCTCTATATAATTAAATTATATGGCAAAGTTAGTAAAAATGTAAAACCAAGGTCTCTTTTGCAATCTTCTCCTTGGGAAACAGACGATGGCTTGTCACTTATAAGCCAGGTTCTAGTAGGAATGAACATGTCTGGCTCCACTCTGAAACATTTATTTTTAATATTTACTATGGCTTTCAATTTCCCATCGTTTCCCATCCAAGTTCAGCTCATTAGCAAATCCAGTAGCAAGTCTAGAATGAAATTTTCAAGAGAAAATGATCTTGTCTTTTACTTCCAAATGCCTGAAGATTCAGTGAAAAGACAGATGTATTTATTTCTTCTAGTGTAGGTGATTATTTTTCTTATGATTAATGAAGAAATAGCTACAATTCAAGGCCAGAGGGTAAGCTGTTGCCCAGGGGTTCTTTTCAACCTTTTGTTAATTATGAAATTCCTGATCCCGGGAGGTAATATGGCGACGGCCTGAGAAGTCGCTAACAGCGAGTGCTCTGATAGCATCGTCGGCAAAGGTAGGATTTTCTGCCTTTAGCAGGCCAGTCAATAAGGGGGGGGGGGCACCAAAGAAGTTATTACAGTTTAATTTGGGTTAACAATTAGAGCAAAGGTGACACGGACTAGCGGGGCTCCAGAATTCCCAGGCGGCGCCAGGCAAGGCGAGTGCGCCGGGCATTGTCCTCCGCCCGCCCGGGAAGGCGGCTCCTCCGCCGGTTGCAGAGCGCGGCGGGCAGAGGACCCGGAGAGAGCACTTTAGCTCGGGGGCTGCCTCTTGGGAGTTGCCAGGGTCCACCGCGACCCTGAGGGTGGATCCAAAGACTTCTTGAGTATAGCTCTCATTGGATCAAAGGACTTGGAGCTAGTTTTCATTTTTGAGAAATCCTTTAAAAAAGTCTGGAGGGCGGGGTCTCCTGGAAAATGGCGCCCGGAGAAGCAGAAGCGGCCAGCCTTTGAGCTCCGGACACATCTCGTGTAAACAATAGGATTTTCTGCCTTTAGCAGGCCATCCAATAAGGGGCCATAACGGTCATACCAAGGATGTTTCTATAACTTAATTTGGGTTAAGAATTAGAGTAGGGGAAAAAATTCTTTTTTCTTCCTTTTAATTTTCAAGCATACATCCTTCCCGCCGCCCCCCCTCCCCCCATAAGCAGTGCCTGGGACCAGCTACTAGCAGGATACCCCATACCACCAAACAGGGTTTTTTTTTTTTTTTTTTTTTTTTTTTTGTTAATTCACTGATACACATTTGGGAAGTTCCTCGCACTGCTCTTTAATTACAACTCTTCTTCCTATCTTCTCCCTTTTCTCTCTCTTATCTCTCTCATTCTCTCTCTTTTTTTTTCTTTTTTTTTTTTTAATCTTGTCATACACTTCTTTCTTCTTTGCCTTTCTGAATTTGTGAATTACTTTGGGGAAGAAATCTGACCCAGAGTGGACTCTCTATGTGTGTATCTCTGCTCTAGTTCCCTTTACACTCTTGTTACCCTTAGAATATACACTGGATAGTAGATTTGCATAACTGTCTATTCTTGCTATCCTCTCTTCCTTTTCTCTTTCTTCACTGGGATTTGGTTACTATTTTTTCACGGACTGGAGAAATTGTTTGGCTAACTGGTAACGATTAAACTCCTTCAATACTTACTTCAGTTGCTACGGTTATTCCGGAGGTTGGTGAGTGCAATTGTCATAAAGGTATTTAGTACAGTGTTACTTGTGCTCAAAACACAACAACTGAGGAACAACAGAACATTAAAAAAAAAAAGAGAGAAACACATAAATTAAAAAAAAATGGGTAGATTAAAAACAAATAAAACTGCTACCCCAATGAATGAAGACAAGAGCCCAGAAGAAACCACAAATCAGTCAGAAGTAACCATAGATAAGAAAAGTATGCAAGCAATAATAAACTTATTAATCACAGAAATGAAAACAACATTGGAGGAAAGAAATGGCAGTATTAGGGAAACAACAGTTGAGACCCCCAAGGAAAATACTGATTATCTTGAGACAATTAGAGAACTGAAAGCTGAAATAGCTGTAATGAAGAAAGAAGCTGAGGCAAGGGAAAGCAGACTAACAGAAGCAGAAAACAGAATTAGTCAGACAGAGGATGAGTTAGAGAAAACTAAGAAAGAGGTGAAAGAGCTTAAAAAGAGATTGAGAGACACTGAAAACAACAACAGAGACATATGGGATGATCTCAAAAGAAGTAACATTCGTATAATTGGCCTGCCAGAGGAAGAAAGAGAGGAAGGGGAAGCAAACATCCTAGAGGAAATAATACAAGAAAATTTCCCAGACCTGAATAACAGAAAGGATATCAAGGTGCAAGAGGCCCAGAGAGTACCAAACAGAATCAACCCAGACCTGAAAACACCAAGACACATCATAGTCACAATGAGAAGAAGTAAGGATAAAGAAAGGATCCTAAAGGCTGCAAGAGAGAAACAAAAAGTCACATACAGGGGAAAACCCATAAGACTTTCTGCAGATTTTTCAACTCAAACTCTAAAAGCCAGAAGGGAGTGTCAAGATATCTATCGAGCCCTGAATGAAAAAGGGTTTCAACCAAGGATTATATATCCTGCTAGACTTTCATTCAAGCTAGATGGAGGGATCAAAACCTTCTTAGACAAACAACAGTTAAAGGAGGCAACTATCACCAAGCCGGCCCTGAAAGAGGTATTAAAAGACCTCTTATAAACAAGAACATCACTATAATACTTGTAATATATCAGAGCAAACAAATTGTTTTTTAGAACAATGGCACTACAATACATTAAATCCATAATATCAATAAATGTCAATGGCTTAAACTCACCCATCAAAAGGCACAGGGTGGGGGGATGGATCAGAAAACATAACCCAACCATATGCTGCTTGCAAGAATCACATCTGTCACAACAAGATAAACACAGACTTAAAGTGAAAGGATGGAAAACTATCATACAGGCTAACGGTCCACAAAAAAGGGCAGGAACAGCCATTCTCATCTCAGACACGATAGATTTTAAATTAAATAAAGTAATAAAAGAAATTCCTGATCCCAATTATTCAAGTAATGCTTTGACTACTTTCTTTTTTTATTATCTTTATTTTTTATATTTATTTATTATTCCCTTTTGTTGCCCTTTGTTATTATAATTTTTGTTATTGTAAGTTTTGTTATTGTTATTGTAATTTGTTGCCTTTTTTGTTATTGTAATTATTGTTGTTATTGATGCTATCGTTGTTGGATAGGACAGAGGGAAGAGGAGGGGAAGACAGAGAGGCAGAGAGAAAGATAGACACCTGCAGACCTGCTTCACCTCCTGTCACGCGACTCCCCTGCAGGTGGGGAGCCAGGGGCTTGAACTGAGATCCTTACACTGGTCCTTGAGCTTTGTGCCACCTGCACTTAATCCATTGTGCTACCACCTGACTCGCTATTTGACTACTTTCTTTGTAAATATATTTAGGTAAATTAGTTCTCCTCCAGGACCATATTTAAAGCTGACTCTCCATCAAAATCCAAAGGCACACACCTGTGAAAAATGGCAAAAAGGCACTGAAGTTCAACGTTCAATCTGCCATACCATTATAAGCCACAGTTGAGCAGTTCTATGGTAAAATAAAAATAAAATAAAACAAAATAAAGAATTTAAATAAAAAATAAATCTACCACCCTCAAAAGTATGTCTTTGGGGGAAAATAATTTCATGGGAGGAGAATAATGGAGATTCCTTTTTAGAGATAAGGCCAACTTCTTGGGAAAAGTTGACCAGTGAGGAAAGCAGAATTTTATGTGTAGTCATGTCCTTTTATTGACCGTGTCTCTTCTTGCTAAGCTTATGAGCTGGCCTTCTGTTACCCCCTCACAATGTCCTCTTTGTTAACTAAGCTATTAAAGATGGCGTCGAAGAACACATGGTGAGTTCCTCACCATATCTGACTCTCATATGTGAAGGTGGTGTGCATGTTATTAATCATCCTTTATTTTTCTCTAATCCGTCTTTCTAATGCCTACTTAAGCAGTATCTGAAGAACTCTGCTGGGTAGAAGATAATTTCTTTCTTGTTTGAACACTATACAACATTCATATTTAGTCTTTTTTCCCTTCCTTTTTGTACTCACTAGGCCAATGTACTCCCAATGTGCAGGTGTCTAGAAATCCCTGAAAAGCAAGCTTTCTCTTCATTTTTGCTGAGTTTATGTGTGAGGAAATTTTATTTATTTGTTTAAATTTCTCAATTTTCTTTTTTTTATTAATATTATTTTTGAAAGAATGGAGAGACACATACAGAGAACCCCATGTTTAAATTTAAATGTCTTCTTTGGGGGAAATGTTTCTTTTTAATATTCTGTTTACTTATCTATTTCCTGGGTAGAGACAGAAATTGAGAGGGAAGCAGGAGATGATGAGATTAGAGAAAGGACAATTAGAAAAGTGCCCTTCATTTTCCCAGGATGCCAGTTTGACCTGTGACCTTCTGACCTGCATGTGGTGCACAGGGGCCAATGTCAGCAGAATGAGTGACTATTCCATGAACTATTGTCCCCACACTTGGCCTCTGTCTGGGAAGTGCTGGCTAGGGAGTAAAAGGCTAGTAGCTGAGGGACTAGTGTGGGAGAGGCTTCACCTTGAGCTTTGCTGTGAAGTGTGCTGATGACAGTAACAGCCTTCCAGAAATCAGAAGTGCACCATCTCTAGTATCTGCTACTGTATTCAGCCATGTACTTGTTCTGGCCCCTGGGACATTGACAGGTGGGACTCAGGCAGAGACCTCAGTGCCTGTCTGGCTGTGGGGAGCCCTTCTTCCAGCACTTCTTCTTCTAGCGTTTGCCTCTTCCAGCACTGAGGAAGCTAGGTGCCACTCTGTGGAGGCCTGGGGAACAGGCAAGACACACATAGTAGCTCCAGTGGAGCTGTTAGCTGCCTGCAGACACACATGACCTCAGCTGATGTAGAGCTGTCCTGAGGAGCCCACCAAGGGCTGATCTGAGTCCCGAGCAAAGAGAGGGGTCATCTAAGGAACAGAGTCAGGGAGTGATCTTTATTATAGCAATAAGCAAGAAAATACAGTAAAAGAATATATAACTACATATATACCATGAAAGGAATAATAAGCGAGAAATTTCTGTGAAAAGACCAGGGAGCAAGGGATTAAGGAAGAAGACTCAAATGAAATGATCTGGATATGGAATGCTGACATTTTCCATTGTGACCCCACTAGACAAAAAGTTTAAAAGTCTTAGTCAAAGGGCTTCAAGTCTTCCACCAGAAAGTTTACACATGGATGGCAGGACTGAGGAACAATGCAAAATCCTGCAAAGTATTAGCATATAATTGCTCTCAATTGTATATCATAAACTAATAGGAAAAATAAAGGGTCAGTTCTCGGAAGGGGAAGGCTGGCTGTAGGCATTTCAGCAGACACGCAGGAGGCCTCACTGATTGCAGACCTGCCAGGGGAGCCCCCAGCAAGGTGCTGAGAGGAGCCCTGAGCTCCTTAGCAGCTGAGCAGGGTGTAGACAGGGTGCTGCCTGGACCCCGCTCAGAGAGGTCGGAGATGGTCCATCACTGCGCCTTTCTGTAGGTGTCACTCTCCCAGCTTGGAATTAGGAGGCTGTCTTATTGTCATGCCTGAAATGAAACACAGAGAGCTGTCTTAGTCAAGTCACATTCTCAGACACTAGCTTCCTCTTGATTCCTGAAGAAATGAATTATCCCAGGAGAGAATTTTTCCAAGGAGATAAATGCATGAAGGGGCTGAGTATTGCCCACCTTGTGAGCACACATGCCACATTGAGCAAGGACCTGGGTTCTTGCCCCTGTGCCCACCTACAAAAAGGGAAAGCTTCAGGAGCTGGAAAGCAGATCTGTAGGCATCTTTCCTTCTCTCCCCTCTGTCTCTCCCTCTCATTTTAATTTGTCTCTAGCCATTAGGTAAATTGAATCATTATCAGGAGTGAAATATATTAAAACGTAGTCAGCACATAGTAGAAACCTTTCCTCTCAAATCAATACAGCAAAAATCTGCAGCCTCCACCGAGACTGTGCTGCCAGAAGAATGAAGTCCTGCCATTGTTGGGATGTGATTCTCTTGTCCTGTTTTAAACAACCAGAACACCGTGTGTCTCACACAGACTGGTTGCTAGACTAATCTCACATGGCCTAGGCTCACCCTGACTCATGGTGTAGATGAGCAGTGTCCAGGAGCCTGGTCGCCTTTGTACAACTGGCATCAGTGAGGAAGAAGGCACCTACCTCTAGCAGAACAGGGACCAGGATGGAGGGTCACACTCCTCCCTCTCCTCCTTGTTAATCCCTGTATGGTTGTGGGTGCACAGCACGGCCATGAAGCAGGAGAACTGAGTGCGGGTGGCCTCCTCCTTCTGGGGGACCAGATGGACACAGTCCCTGATATCCTCCACTGCCAGGTTCACAGGGATGATGGGGTTGCCCAGGGCATAGTTGTAGAGTGACACCTTGTGGGTGACCCTGTCCCCATAGCCCATCAGAGAGTCAACCCTGAGCTCAGAGGCGGTGAGGTCCAGCAGAGGCAGCCATGAGAGGGCCCCGTGCAGACGGGTGGAAACGGAGCTCTACCAGATGCTTTCCACATCATGCAGGGCGGTGACAGTGTCACTCCTCTGGCCCACAGCCACCAAGATGCTCTTCTGGTGGCCTCTGCCAACAGAGCTGACCAGGGTCCAGATAGAGTCACCTCTAGCACAGATACCTGTGAACATAGCAGTGGGTTTAGCAATGGACAAAGGAGGCACCCCAGAGAGCAGAGCAGAGGCAGTGAGAGGATGAAGGACTTGGAGAACCAAGGGGCTGAGGGTCCACCACCTCACTGACACCATTGCGGAGGGACTGATGGGGAGAGCAAACCCAGGCTTATATCTAGGAGATGATTCGCACATATCAGCAGGAAAATGTTTAATGAGAGTTGAGACAGGAGACCAGGAGTCCCTAATTTTTACTGAATTTGAAGGTGTGGGACTGGAGTTGCGTTTTTAATTGAGAACTTAAGAGGATTCTGTAAACTTGGCACTGGAAGTTATCATGCTGGGTCATTGTTAATTCTGGTGTATATTCTGATCCCATTTCCCCAGGGAGTTTGGTTTTCAGTTTCCTGAGCTTGTTTTCAGGAGGGGATAGATGGCCAGAGAGGTGGCACTTGCAGCAAAGGGTGCAGTTCCCCTCTCCCCTGCTGACCTGACCTGGGGAACTGGGCTTGAGGAGGAGCTGACCTGGGGTGTCCTCTAGTAGCTGCTCCAAAAGGAAGGACTCCTGGCAGCTGGAAGCTGAGCTGGAGTCTTCCTGTTCCTGTGACAGGTCCTCAGTCACGGGCGGTGGTGCCATTCCATTTTCATGGTGATAGTCACAGTCTGTGTGGAGAGAAATCCAAGCATAGATTCAGGCTTAGATGCCATGATGAGCCCATTGTGATCCCAGAATGTGCCCACAGCTTAGCAAGGGAGCTGTGTTTTTCTTGGAGACGTGCATGGTTTCTGGGGGCTACTGGGTTCCTTTCAGTCCTTTGTCCCCCATGGAATTGGTTTTCAGGGTCATGAGTTTGTTTCAGGAAGGAAGATCTGACCTGGTAGGAGGCATTTACAGGAACCCAGGGGGTCCCCTCTCCTCAGATGGTCTCCACATGCCAGGCTGGGGGAGTCATCAGCTTCTCGTGGAAGCTCCTCAGTGGCTGGCATTTGGCCCACTTCATGCTCCTGCAGATGTTTGCCATCTAGGTGGAGAGAAACCTCTGTCTAGGTCCAGGCTGACCATGACCATGAAGAGACTCACCTCATATAGAATATGACACATGGGCCTTCTCCTGGACCTTCTGTGCTAAGAAGGCTGTGTCTCTGTGTCCCTGAATCTGTCAGGAGACCCTACCCTCCCATGTGCCCAAGAAAAGAGTTGACAAAATAAAGAGGAAGATGCTCTTATACATTCCTGTGCCTGGAATGCCATGAATTCCTCATGAGGAAGAGCTCTACAGAGCAGCCCAATCTGCCACAGAGAAAGAAGTAGAGAAGCAAGGACTATCCCTAGAGCCTGTTACAGAGCAGTGAGCTGGTCACTGTCTACTGAATGCACGGAGGCCTGTTGCCTGCGCTTTTCCCTGTCAGATGGTGTTGAAGCGAAGCTGGAAACCATTTATTTACTCTGAGTCTTTGCAGTTAATATCTCACTCCAATAAGCTTCTTCTCTGCTCTGACACTCACCGGCAGGTGGCTCTATGGTTTTCTCCATCCTGGAACTCACAGGTCCCTGATCATGTTTCTCAGAGTCCTGGAAGAGAAAGAAGTCAGGGTCACAATAATCATTGCAGTGAGCAGTGGTAGAGCACATTTCCCAGCAGCTCTGTTTCCCCAGAGAGAGCCCTGTGTCAGTAGCAAAGCTACTTCACCCCCGGGGGGGGGGGTGGGGTGACTGGTTTAGAGTCTACACTGTAGATTTGAGTGAATCCTTGGGTTTTCAGTGCATTTTCAGAAGTTTATTGACAAGGATATGTAGATTTCTTCCTGCTTGCTCTCAAGTCTCCCTTGCTGCAAGTAGGACCCAGGGACTTGAACTCAGGTCCTCTTGCATGGTGACATGCGCACTCTACCAGGTACACCAGTGTCTCCCCCCACACCCTTTCTTGCTTTTTTCCAGTTGAATAAGGAAAACTGAGGTCAATATTTTCTCTTCACTTAAAAGTGTCACCCTGTCCAGGGGTAAATAATCCACTGAAAACGACACAGACCACTCTGTATACACAACAGTCAATTGGGGAAAAAATCCATGTGAATAGAAAAGCTGTCTCCTGAAAACAGTTCAGTACAAGAGCCATCAAGGATTGACACAAGAAGCCTTCTGGAAAAAATTGTGACATTTCAGGTGCCATGGTCTCTCCATGTTTAAGTCAAATTAATTATTGTTGCATATAGTCCCAACTTCCTTTTCTGTGTATACACAGACCTGTGTGTCTGCAGGAAAATAAACTTTCCTGTCTGGTACATTCTGGATTCTTCCCTCAACTCTAGACCTCTTTCTGTCCAAGGCAGGAGCTTGGAATGTACGTTCTAGTCTTAGACACACTTACACTGATGTTGTCCTCTGCATACTCCAGGATGGCATCTTCATAGTCCGTGTTCTCACTGTAAATGTTGCTAATCAAGTCCACAGTGACCCAAAACGAAAGAATACCTGTTAGGTTGTTTTCTAATCAACTTAAGTTTTAGCTGGTTACTTCAGTATTTTCCACTACTTTTTCAAGATAATCAACTTTTTAAAGATATATGCAAGATCTAATGAGAGAAACAGTATGCAAATGTATTTTTGGAGAATGGACAGATACCAGAAAAAGAATGAAAGCTATGTTGTCAGGCCTCTGAGACTAGGGCTGCAGATCCTGTCCTCACAGCTTTCCTGCCTGGAGTCCAGGCCAGACCCTCCCTGGCCTGTAGGGCTGGCAGATGCATTTGCTTTGAGAACCACCCAGTGAAGAAAGCTGCCCTTAAGTCAGTGAAGTTTAATACATAGTCTTGGGTGATGTTAGCTCCCATCACAGCATGGAAAGAAGGGGGACGAGAGGGAGCGGCACTGACTTCTAGGACTCTGCATTCTGAGAACTTAAAGATTTGAAATACCATGGCCTGTGAAGTGGCACAATGGATAAAGTACTGGGCTCTCAAGCATGAGGTCCTGAGTTCAATCCCCAGAAGCACATGTACCAGAATGATATCTGGTTCTTTCTCTTTCTCTCTCTCTCTCTCCTCCTTTCTCATTAATAAAATAAAATATTCTTAAGAAATGATTTGAAATATGTAAACTAATGACATACCTACAAAGCTCTTTAAACCATTGCTCCATCCTCTCAACTGATCTGAAATGCAAGGGAAGAGGGGAAATCCAGTTAGAATGCATAAAATTCACACAAACATATTATGAGTGCTGGTCAGTGTAAACATCAATGTCGGTCATTATTGGTGGGACTGTGTGAGTCAGGAGGACTGTCCTGGTCACTGGGTGTGAGGGAGCCCTGCTCTTTGAAAGACAGTTTTCTGGGTTGGCAAGGAAGTTATCTAGATGGAGGCTAATTGGGTTTGGGGGTAAGGTGGTTATGCTGGTGGTTATCTGCACATTTTACCAAGCACAAGGACCCAGGTCCAAGCCCCTAGTCCCTATCTGCAGAGGGCTTAGCAGTTGCATGTGTTTGCCTGAATCAGAGCCACTAGGGGACAGTTGAGAGCACACAGATGTTTTTGAGGGGGTCAGAGCACGTTTGGCTAATAGATCCCCAGATGGAGCTGTGTTCCCCCCTGAGAGTCATGAGGAGACAGGGCCGGGCTGCAGTCTTACTGAAAAGAGACAAAGAATCGGTGTTCAGCCCAGCCCAAGACCAGCGATAGGCGGACTCTTGTGAATTTCTTGGCTTTCTTCAAGTTGCATATAACCCACATGTCCAGCAGGGGCACCGTGTACTTGATTCTGAAGTGACCCTTGAACCTGGAGAGGGAACAGAGCACACTGCAGTTAGCTTGCATCAACAGCATTCTGGGAGCAGCTTGGTTTCTCCTGGGGAGATGGTGGGTGTGTTTTTGTGGCTCCTTCCCCTCCCCTCTGAGCTGAGCCTTGTGAGCACAGCAGAGGGAGGGCTGGGGCCTGAGAGCTGTGTGCTGACTGAAGCCCAGCCCAGGATGTCCCTGAACACTCCTGACCAGTGGGAGGAAAGCAGCCATTTTCCTGAACATTGTAGAACAATTAGATACCCCCCTATATTTATGAGCTCGCTAAGAGAACCTTTCACTCAGTTAGAATCTTTCCATGTAGTGTCTTCTTTGTTAATCATAATGATCCATGATCATATTTCCCTTATTAATCATATAAAAATTGTAATTAACTTATTAGGTAATTATTGTCACCCTGAAAGTGCTTGAGGATACTCATGAAATAAGTCATGCATTATAAGTTCCGTTAAATACATTTTCTATGAGAATGAAAGAAGTAAGATGTATTTTCTATGTCACTTTGTTTTAATTGCCACTGGGGTTATCACAGTGGCAGCCCGATGAATCCACTGTTGTTACTGATCATTTCCCTGTTTCTGTGTGTTTGTTTTTGAGAGGACGGAGAGAAATTGAGAGGGTGGGAGACTGAGTTGAAAAGAGGAATGAAATCTTTAGCCCTAGGTTGTTGCAGCAGGTTAAGTGCATGTGGCACAAAGTGCAAGGACTGGCATTAAGGATCCTGGTTTGAGGTCCTGGCTCCCCACCTGCAGGGGAGTCACTTCACAAACAGTGAAGGAGTTCTACAGGTGTCTACCTTTCTCTCCCCTTCTGTCTTCACCTCCTCTCTCCATTTCTTTTTCTCTTATCCTACAACGACGACAACAATAACTACAACAACAATAAAAAAAACAAGGGCAACAAAAGGTAAAATAAATAAATATAAAAAAACAAAAAAAAAGAAAAAATCTATAGCCCTCCTAACTGCTTATGAAGCTTCCCCTCTGCAAATGAAGAGTGGGGATTGAATCTGGAACCTTGGGCATGGTAATATGTACGCTCACTGAACCAGGTGTGCCACCAGCCAGCCACCCAATCTTACTTTCTAAGGGCTTTTCATACATTTTTATAAGTTACAGGAAAAATATATAGCTCAAATAAAAAGTGCACACATTTATAATGAGTCAATAAGTGCAGCAAGCAAGTAGAAAGAAAAAAAAGACACCATAAACTATTTAATCAAATAGTTTATACTTAGACCTAGATACCTCTTCACCCACTTCCTATTTCACTTCCTCAATCACACTAAGGCTAAACTTGTCAGACAAAGTAAGGACAACAAAAGCTGAATAAGGGCAAGAGACCAGCAGACTTCAATGGCTCTTTTGGTCACCACCAGGCCACCCCATCATCTGGGGCCCAAGTGGGGGAATAGTGGGATTCCCACATAGACAAGATGGGCCTTGACCGCTGACAGAGACCTCCCTGCACTATCACTGGTCACCTCCATCAGGAGCAACACCATGAACCCTCTTGTGGGCCTCTACAGGACCTTTACCTCAAAAGGGAACAGCAATGGTAGGGACTGCCCCACTCTCCGAAGGGAGGCTGGGTCAACATACTCTGACACTGGAGGAAGACTGGTCCTGAAATGAGTGCAGCCTAGAAATGTAAAGGAATCATGTGAGATAAGCCAAAAGGGGAAGGATGAGTAGAGATGATCTCACTTGTAGGCAGAACATAAGGTTCAACAACAGAAAGGAGAAACACATAACAAAACATTGACTCATTTGGTATATTGAACCAAAGGGAAGGACTCTAGGGAAGGGAAGGGTAGGGAGAGGGCTAGGTTGGGGGTGGGGTGATTGTGGAGTCCTGGAGCATGATGGGAAAGGACCTAAGTCGATGAAGAGAGTGTTTTCAGACAACTATTAAGGTGCAATGAAAAAATTACCTTTGTGTCAAGAACTGTACCAAACCATAAACCTCAAATAAAATTATTTTAAAAGATAAAAAGTCAAGTTGTTCCCTGAAGACCCCACCAATGTGTCCTGGAGCTCCACTTCCCCAGAGACCCACCCTAGTCGGGAAAGAGAGAAGCAGACTGGGAATATGGATCGACCAGTCAACGTCCATGTTCAGCAGGGAAGCATTTACAGAAGCCAGACCTTCCACCTTCTGCAACCCACAACAACCCTGGGTCCATGCTCCCAGAGGGATAGAGAATGGGAAAGCTATCAGGGGAGGGGATAGGATATGGAGATTGGGTGGTGGGAATTATGTGGAGTTGTCCCCCTCCTCCCCTATGGTTTTGTTAATTTATTCTTTCTTAAATAAAATATAAATTTAAAAAAAAGAAAAAAATTTAACCACTCAAAAAAAAAGTCAAGTTATTTAAAACTTGCTTTCTTAGAGTTCTATTCATAATCTTTCACTTAGAGTTTGCAAAACCTAAACAGCTGCTTATATACTGTGTCCACCATAAAACCGGCAGAGGCTCACAAGTACCGTGAGAAGGACCATGGATATGAGCAAAGGGAACTGCATGGTGGGAGCTGTCACTGGGTGTCTCTCCTCTCTGTTACCTTCCCCATCTCCTTCTCTGTCTCTCAGGTACGTTAAAAGAAATTTGAGGGTGGTCTGTAGACACTGTAATGGTTATGCAAAGATACTCTCATGCCTGAAGCTCCAAAGTCCCAGGTTCAATCCCCCACACCACATCAGCCAGAGCAGAGCAGTGCTCTGTTTAAAAAAAAAAATTGAGGAAGACTTTGCTCAACAGTATAGTTCACTCACTGAATTCATTGCCTCGTGTCACACAGAATAAATTCAGTTAATAAATCACTCATTCCCTCAGTCCCTGGTCCCTGTCACCATGTGCAGTCTGTGAATGCAAAGACTTTGCAGAAATTTAGTGTGAGTGTCTGTGAGTTGTAGGAAGCAGGTTCTGGCTGTGGGTTGTCCTGTCTCCTTCGGGCTGAGCTGGAAGGGCAGACACATAAAGGAAGAGCAGGCTGGGGAGGGTCTTCCAGGCTGGGACCCCGCTGGCCTGTGTCTCTGCATCTCTTCTTCAGCCTCTCCACCCTGGGTGCCCTTCCCTAGGACTCAGGCCCTGCCCAGTCTCCCTGCTTCCCCTCTGCTGCCTGCCCAGTGCTGGACAGAAACCTTGCAGAAAAGCCACCTCTTCTGTCCTCAGGGTAGCAGAGAAGAGGCAGCTGTGGAGTCAGGAGGAGGGGGAGCAGGTACGCACTTTGTGTTGGAGATGAGCAGCACGTTGGAATATACGAACATTTGTCTTTTCTGCCACCTCCGGCCCTTCTGGAATTTGGCAGGGCCGAAGAGCAGGATGCCTCCACGAGGCACCACTGGGATCTCCTCTTGCGGGCTGCTCTCCTCTTGCGGGCTGCTCTCTTCCACAGAAGACCTGAAACACAGCAGACACAGGGCAGTGTGTCACTGGGCAGGCAGGACACAGGGGCTCATGCTGATACCAGCACTCACAGCATGAGTCTCACAGAAGAGTCTTAGTCCCTCAGAAGGACTCAGAACCCCGATTCAGGAGTCCTGAGCTACACAGAACTCCTATGAGATTTGAGGTCACTCGGCCAGTGGAGATGGAGGGCAGCTTGAAGGACAGGGCACGGGGCTGTCACTTTAGTGTTAGGGGACAAGGAAGCAGCAGAGTCTCCGGACCTGGGGAAAAGGAGACTCTAAGAGGGAGTGAGGGGGAATGAGGGTTGGGGTCCTGCTGCTTGGTGCTGGGGAGGGAGCTGAATGGGTGTGAAAGTGTTCTGCAGACACCTCTCACAGGGAGATGAGAAATCTTACCCTGTGACAACAAACTGCACTGTATTGATTTAACACTGGCCCACAATATAAAAATCAAAATATATAAGGGGATGCTAAGAGGTCAAAGGAGAGAGGATGAGAAATATTTCAAAGAACCAGCTCAGGGCCAAGGACTAAAGGCAGCACAGTGCCTAGAGTATTGTCAGGAAATCATCAACTCCAAGTATCATCTGCAGTTTTTGCCTCTGTGACTCTGCTTCACTCCCTACCCATTCCTACTCCCCTTTTCTTTCCTCTTCTTTTCTTTTCTCTTTTTCTCTCTTCCTCTGTCATAAAAATAACAGACCCATGTGGGATCTATAAAGGTCAGATTGCATTTGCATCCAAGAGTGTGAAGAGGTCATTCAATTGTGGTCTCACATTAACATACACACTTAGATAACAGAATTATTGAAAACTGACTCTAATCTTTAAGTCAGTCTTCACTTTGGGGCTGAGGGGGGCAGGAATTCCACAATCAGCAAATAATAAATCAAACATCCAAATGTTTTTCAACTCAAGGAAGTACTAAGCTCTTCATGGCTGTGCCCTGAGTAAGCCCACAGGACTCTGATCCTAGCAGTTCAAGTCTGCTCTCTGGCATCAGCAGGAGGGAATCTCATGAGCACAAGTAACCGTTCATGAGACCAGGGCTGAAGCTGAGGATTCTGTCAGTGGGCATCATACAGAGCACGTCCTGGGACTGCCCTCCTCCTGCTCTGCCGGTCACACAGGGCATGTGAACAGACTACCTGATGCAGGACAGACATCCCAGACATGCTGAAAGCCTCGAAGACTTTCTGGTAGACGCCGACATCCTCTAATATTCACTCCTTGATGCTCAAGAGAGAGCTGGACACAGTACTGCTTTCACTGTCAGCTCAGTCACCAAGACTGGAGATTCTGCTGTAGCCAAGGTCACTGGGCTGTGATGTCAGCAGTCAAAGGTCAGCGTCATAATTGACCAGCTGACAGCATGACTGACTCCCTAAGCATGTTGCACCACCCTCTCTTGATTATTAAAATAGTTTTCTTTTGAGATGACTATAGACTTCCAGGCTTTTACTGAAAATAATAGAAATGTCAGAATCCTTGCCCCATTTCACACAGTAGTCATATAATTATATAATTCTAAACAGAGTAAATATCACAGCAAGATATTTACATGGGTGCTTTCAGAGATACACTATTTCCAGGAGCATAAGTGAGTGTGTGTGTTTGTGTTTGTGTGTCTCACAAACTACAATGTTATCTCCATAAAACCACTTTTAATATAAACAATCCAATAGCAAAGATCTCAATGGTGTTATGTTTGAATGAGCAGGAGTGTTCTCAGACAGTATCCTAGCAGAAGTGACTTTATGGGCCCAGCAGAAGAGCCCTCACACTGCACAGTCCCCTGCTTTTCCTGTGCCAGATCCAGGTTCAACTCAGCCCTTACCAGATAATGGAAATAAGGGTCAGTGCTGTTTTGTTGCCTTTCCCTCTCCCTCTCCCTCTCCCTCTCCCTCTCCCTCTCCCTCTCCCTCTCCTCCTTTCTTTCCCTCTCTCTCTCTCTCTCTCTGCTAATCTGAAATTCAGTGGAACTGGTTAATGGCACCATGAATTGACTGGTCCTGTCAGTCATTTTCCATTTGTTTTTCTCTTCTGTTTTATTAGATTGAGAGAAATTGGAGGGGGAAAGAGAGAAGAGAGAAAGATAGACACCAGCAGACATGTTTCATCAGTAGAAACTGTCCCTAGCAGTTTGGGAGCTAGGGCTGTGCACTCAGGTTGGGAGCTAGTATGTGCACCCAGCCCTATACACCACCACCCAGCACCTTGTTGTTATTTGTGATCTGTCTCCCTCCTCTACTTAAAGAAAGGCAAACCCAGTGCAATGTCACCCCAGACATCACAGCATATGAAGGCCCCATTGCACCAGGTACAAGGGATGTCTGCATTCTAAGCAGGGGAACCTGGGAAGCCTGCTCCCACTGACTCAGCACATTCTGTGCCTGGGCACCTGCTTTCCGCAGGGTCTTCCTGCGTGACTGCAGTGATGCTCCCACAGACACAGAGGCTCCATCCTGAGGCCCAGAGGGAGGACCGTGGGCACCATGTGGGCAAAGCTCAAGGTGAGGTTGGCCTGATCCGGACCATTCATCAGCTTGCATCTGCATGTTGACTGTTCTCCCTGTGGGGCATCAACAAGATTGTGGACAGGAAATGGGTGAGCTGCCACCCACTGAGCTGCTGCCCCAGAGACCACAAGACTCCACTTCTGTTGTTAAAATTCGGAGGCTCCAGCTGGCCGGGCTAGCTTCACGGGCGGGTAACAGAGATGACCAGAGACATACGGCTGGTAGGGAAGCTGTATTTCTTTATTCAGAAACAACGATTTATAAACTAAACCAAGCTAATCACCAAACAGAACTCTGTTGCCTCTTTCCCCCGCGGCAGCGCCAAGCACTCTCGAACTCTGCAACTCTGGAACTATGGAACCCTCTTGGGGTTCCTTGGGGTGGGGACAAGCGGGCCCATGAAACTAGAACGACTGAACCAATTTTCTTGGCAGGGGGAGAGCTAGAACAAACCAATGTGAAGCATACAACAATTCCCCCTTTTCTTTTTAACTAAATGACCACAGTATCAGGGGTGTGGGGTGAACAGAAACCTATATCATACAGGCATTTTTAAAAAAGAAACTGGCACAAACATGGAGAAACATGTAAGCAAGTAACAAGAACCAGTGTGTTGCCAAGGGAAGGCCTGAGGGGGCCATTTTTTTGCCTCTGTGGGCAAAACTTTATCAGCTTAAAAAAAACATTTCTTCTGGGGGGTGTACATGTCTCGATGGGCATTTGTATGGGGGTGGGGAACGGCCTAGAGTCCCAAAGGCAGCTGGCTGCAATTTACTTACTATGAAACAAAACTTGTTATTAGCATATCCACAGCACAATCTAAAATTTCTAATAGAGAAGGAATTTGAGACTTTTACATATCAACAACATCTTTTTAACCTTTTGTTACACCTATTCAAGATGGAGACACACCCTAGGTGTGCACAGGAAAGGAAACCTCAGGCATGATAATAATTAGCATAGCCATTGTGTAATCTACCATTTCTAATAGAGAAGGTAATCGAGAGTTTTACATATCAACAAGTTTATTTAAACTTTTGTTATACCCATTCAAGATGGAGACACACCCTAGGTGTGCGTAGGTCTTTAGACCAACTTAGTTAAAATATATTGATTGTTAACTAATTTTTACCTCAGACTTTAAATATAAGTTAATTTTGTCTTTATGAGAATTACGTTGAAAACCTTTTTCATTTAACTTTGACTAGTAAGAATTTAGCCTTAAAAATACTGTTTACCAAACTTTAAACATACACATAAACATGGTCATTAATGCACAAGGAGAGAAACCTTTGTTACAAAGACATGTCATTTCAAACACGAATTTAGATATGTACTGTCTTAGTTGTTGGGGGGGTGCGTTGTCCAGTGGTGGTCTCTTGGGCAGCTTCACTTCTAGGAATTGCAGGTTGCGATCTCTGTACAAATCTCTGTGTACTCCAGGTTGTCTGTCTTCAGACCAGACCAGCAGCTGGAGATCTCAGTCCAGTTTCAGCAGGGAGCCCGGGCGTCCGGGAGGTCTGGGATCATTCCAGAATTCATAGCACAAGGGCGGGCGGGCCAGCCTTGTAGAAGGCACGGGCCGAGGTGCCCAGGGGTGGCAGCCATGATAGGCTGCCGCGGCCCTGCCCCATGGCCCTGCCATGTCTGCTGCCCTGTTCGCAGTGGAAGAACAGCATGGAGGGATCACATGTCAAGTGCCCTGCACCAAGTGGTGGAGAGCTGGCTCCTGTGGGCTGGCCTCGGGCTCCTGCGTGTTGGCATCAGGCTCCTGTATGTTGGCATCGGGCTCTAGTGTGTTGGCATCGGCTCCTGCGTGTTGGTGTTGGTCTCCTGCGGGCTGCAGGGCTGTAGGGCTGCGGGCGTGGTGCGCGGCGTTGTCTGGGCACAGCCGGCTGCCTGGCTGTTCCACCAGATGGAAAAGGCAGCTCCGTGCCTCGCCCCTTGCCCGCTGACTCTTCCCGACTCCTCTGGCTGTTTTGAGTGTGCCCGAGTGCGTGGAAACCACAGAGAGGTCCAAACATAAATGTTCCAGAAACAGCAAAACAGTCCCGTGAAGAAAGAGCAGAGGCCTTTGGAGATCTCTTCACAAGCAGAAGAGAAGGCCATAGTACATAGGTAGCCAAATTGTCTTCACTTATCTGATAGATGCGCAGGTCAGGTCCACATGGGCACCATTTGTTGTTAAAATTCAGAGGCTCCAGCTGGCCGGGCTAGCTTCAAGGGCGGGTAACAGAGATGACCAGAGACATACGGCTGGGTAGGGAAGCTGTATTTCTTTATTCAGAAACAATGATTTATAAACTAAACCAAGCTAATCACCAAACAGAACTCTGTTGCCTCTTTCCCCCGCGGCAGCGCCAAGCACTCTCGAACTCTGCAACTCTGGAACTATGGAACCCTCTCGGGGTTCCTTGGGGCGGGGACAAGCGGGCCCGCGAAACTAGAAGGACTGAACCAATTTTCTTGGCAGGGGGAGAGCTAGAACAAACCAATGTAAAGCATACAACACACTTCTGTCTCCATCATCACAGAGCCCTGCCATCTCTGAGGAGAACCCAGATCAGTGTGTCCTCAGTTGAAGTGAAGCTGGAAACTCTTTACCATTTATGTCTCACTCTAGTCAGCCTCTTCTTAGATTGCCCTGACACTCACCTGCTGGTGGCTCTGTGGTTTCTTCCCTCTTGGAACATACAGGCCCCTGATCATCTTCCTCAGAGTCCTGGGAGAGAAAGAAGTCAGGGTCACAATAAGCTTTTGCAGTGAGCAGTGGTACAACACATTTCCCAGCAGCTCCGTTTCCCCAGAGAGAGATCCCTGTGTCCAGAATCAAAGCTACTTGACCCCTGGGTGTGACTGTGGTTCAGAGTCGACACTGTAGATTTGAGTGAATCCTTGGGTTTTCAGTGCATGTTCAGAAGTGTGTTGACAAGCATAAATGGATTTCTTCCTGCTTGCTCTCTAGTCTCCGGATATACACACAGGTAACTTCCAGTTGAGTGAGTAATTTGTCATTTAAAATGTTAACTATCTAATCAAATGGTTTGAAAGAAAAAAAAAAACCCACACTCTCCCCCACTTGAGGAGAAGCATTGCCTGGTGTATGAAGAAGCAATAAAATGTCATCAGTGCTGTAGATTCAAGTCCCACCCTGACATGATACAGATGCTCAAATTATGTGAAAGAAGAAATTAAAAAAAGGAAAGTGGGCTAGGAGGTGGTTCAGCTGGTTGGGCACACACCTTACCAAGTACAAGAACCCAGGTTTGAACCCTCACTCCCTACCTGTAGTGGGGAAAACTGACTCTAAACTTTAAGTCAGTCTGCAGTTTGGGGTTGAGGGGGGCAGGAATCCCACAATCAGCAAATAATAAATCAAACATCCAAATGTTTCTCAACTCAAGGAAGTACTAAGCTATTCCTTGGCTGTGCCCTGAGTAAGCCCACAGGACTCTTATCCTAGCAGGTCAAGTCTGCACTCTGGCATCAGCAGGAGTGAATCTCATGAGCACAAGTAACCGTTCATGAGACCAGGGCTGAAGGTGAGGATTCTGTCAGTGGGCATCACACAGAGAACGTCCTGGGATTGCCCTCCTCCTGCTCTGCCGGTCACACAGGGCATGTGAACAGACTCTACCTGAAGCAGGGCAGCCAGCCCAGACACTCTGAAAGCTGCGAAAAATTTCTGGTAGAAGCAGATATCCTCTACTCTTCACTCCTTGATGCTAAAGAGAGAGCTGGACACAGCACTGCTTGCACTGTCAGCTCAGTCTCCAAGACTGGAGATTCCGCAGTAGCCAAGTCCCCAGGGAAGACCAGCATGCACTACACACCTGCACTGCCTCAGACCTTCTACAATTCTCAACCCTTCATTACAGTTACACATTTATTTATTTATTTATTTATTTATTTATTTTGCTTTCAGGGTTATTGCTAGGTCTCAGTGCCTGCACCAAAAATCCACTGCTCCTGGATGCCATTTTTGCCCTTTTGTTTCCCTTGTTGTTTATCAGTGTTATTATTGTTGTTGTCATTGCTGTCATCATTGTTGTTGGATAGGACAGAGAGAAATCGAGAGAGGAGGGGAACTCATAGAGGGGGAGAGAAAGACAGATACCTGCAGACATGCTTCAGTGACCATGAAGCAACCCCCCTGCACCTAGGGAGCTGGGGGCTCAAACCAGGATCCTTGTGCTTCATGCCATGTGTGCTTATCCTGCGTTGCTACTGCCTAGCCCCTATATTTTCAGTCTTTCTGTCTGGTATTGTGGCCCACTTACAAATGCATCACAGGCAGATTATAAGCACAAACTACAAGCAGTGCAGGAACTAAAATCTGTGGACATTCCCCATCAGTGACTGCGAGGCTGACCTTGGCCCCTTCCTCCAACTTTGGGGCCCCAGACTGCCCCAAGCATGTGCTGGACACTTGCATCTGGCTGAGCACAGACCCGTGGCTTTTGTACATGCCTGGCTCTCGGGCTCCTGCTCTGTCCCCTTCCCCAAGACTCAGCCCTCAATGGGCGCCCAAGGAGGACTCTGCAACCCACGGCTTTGCCTGCAGGTCTCCAGAGATTCCCCTCTAACCCCCACTTCCTCTCTGACAGGAGGCTCCAGGACTGGAGTTCTGGGATTTGGGGACCCGAGCATGAGTCCACCAGGAGTCGCAGGGCACCGGGACAACCCATATCCCAAGGGAGGATGAAGGGGTGTGCTCCAGGATGGGGTCTGTGACATCAGAACATGGCTGCCCCGATGACATCACTGCATCCCTCCTGGCTTCTGGCAGGTTCTAGGCACCTGGGCTTCCTGAGAGCACAGACCAAAGGGCACCTGGTATGACCATGAAACATTTTCAGTTTATGGTGAGTTGTTGGAGTATTTCACTTGGGATCAGTCCAGATGATTTATGGGCATCTGTCAGTGACTATTTTTGTTCAGAGGATGGTAACATATCTAGTCAGGCTGTTGATGCCAAGATCTCCTATATTGTAAGGGAAAGAAGATGGTGAAGATAGTCATTTCTGAAACTCCAGCAAGTCAATTCGTGGTAATACCCCCATGCTCCACTTTTTTCTTTAGACTCAGAATCTCATACAGATACAAGTTCAGTTTCCAATAGCTCTTAATCCAGTTAGAGCGACACACAAAGAAAGAGAGGGAGAGGAAGAGATAGATTGAGAGAGAGAGAGACTTAGCACAGAACCAGAGCTTTCCCTGGGGCCATACTGTTACCATGGGGTGTTCAAGATTGAACCCAGGCTGTAAGCATGGCAAGGTATGTGCCCAATCTGTTGAGCTGTCTTTCTGTCTAACCCAGCTCCTGTTCTTTCAAAAGATGTGGAAAGATGTGTGTAATCCTCAAAAAAAATTTAAAATATATGTTGTATATGGTCCTGTTATCCTCCTTTAGGTTTCTTACCTGAAAAAAAATGCATAAACAGTAATTCAAGAGCCACCCACATCTCCATGTTCATTTCAGCACTATTTACAATATGTGAGAACTGAAAACAAACGATTGCCTATAGAGAGGGGAGTGGATAATGAAAATGTAGTCTGCATACACAATATATATTCAGATCAAAGGAAAAGAAGGCCTGCTGTTTTCAGTAGCCTGGATAGACTTTGTAGATATTATGTTTAGGTGGAGAAAGACAAATGCCTCGTGATTTCACTCATTTGTGATAGAGAAAACAAATGGATGAGTTACACCTATCCGTAGTCTTACCTTATTAGGGATAGATAGAGACAGGCTGGGGATATGGATCAACTATCTAACATCCCTGGCCAGTAGAGAAGCAATCATTCAAGCCAGAGCTCCTTCCTTCTGCACCTCAAAAAGAATTTGGGGTTCATACTTCTAGCACTGGGGGGATGTGAAGGGAAGATGACCAGAGAACTTTGAACCCCAATTCCATCAGGCCAGGAAATGTTTGTCACCAGGAATCTTTGTTTTTTCCCCATCACTGAAGGGGAAAAAATCTGGAAATCACCAAAGGAAGTCAGGCAGTGTTTTGCTTATCTGAGAGGGAAGAAGAAAATGAAAATTTGGAAGTCGTAATGGGTGTAGGTGTGACTTAGAAATGGTAATAGAAATGGGTGTAAGTATGACTTAGAAAGGAAGAGAAGACAGGGTGATATAAGTGAATATAAATGGGAAAAATATATAGAGATAGGTAGGTAGATAGATAGATAGATAGATTTGATGATAGATAATAGTCAGTCCTTCCCTGGGCAGATGACCTCATAAATGTATCCTGTAACCTCATCTCTCCTGAGCCCTAACCCACTAGGGAAAGATAGAAACAGGTTGGGAGCATGGATCAACATCTCAGTGTCCATGTCCAGCAGAGAAACAATTACAGAAGCCAGAGTCCATGACCAGCAGAGAAACAATTACAGAAGCCAGACTGTCCACATTCTGCACCCCAAAAAAGAATTTTGGTCCATACTCCCAGATGGAGAAACAATAGGAAAGTTTCCAATAGAGGGGATGGGACACAGAACTCTATTGATGGAAGCTGTATGGAATTATTCTCCTATTACAATTATACCTTTTACAATCTAGTAAATCAATATTAATCACTAAAAAAAACATAAAATATATAGTCAATCCATATCTGTGATTTTGGGAGAACTATTATAATTTCCACTGGAGGGCTGTGGGGACCCAGAACTCTGGTTGTAGGTAGGAACAGTGAGGAATTTTTACCTCTATTATCTTTTAATTTTGTAAATCACTATAAAATCATTGATAAGCATAAAAAAGCAAGTAGATGAGCTAAATAAAACAGCAATATACTTCTAGGCTCTGAAAAACAACTATATGGTAAAAGGAAAGTGTTGGTGAGTGATTGGAGAAGCACACCTTTGATTGTTTTTGTCTTTGTGGAAGAGAATACTCCTTGCTGTGGAGTAAATGAGACAGGGAAATTGCAAAAGGGAGAGAGATAAGAACCTGCTGGCCACCTGTTCCAGAGCCTAGTGCCTTGAGGAGCTCAGGCCCTGATGCTTTTCTGCCGGTTGTGTTATTCCACAGGGCAGGGCGGGCTGGATCTGAAACCCTGGTCATACTCCTTTGCTTTATCCTTCAAGAATATGTCTCAAAGGAAAAGATCCTTTTCTCTTGAAAAAAGAAACCCATAAGGGCAAATCAGCATTAGTTTTGCTGCATTGGGACCATGGGGCAGCTAGGAGACTCCCACCTAGTGGTACTGAGAAGAAGATGACCATCTCACACCGAGATTCGTTCCTCACATCATTTAACCCTAATTTGAATGACCTTGAATGTACACCTAAGTGAACAGCAAAGTAAAGAACAAACACCTCATCACAGACCCCTGCAAGCGTTAACCTGGCTTTGACCTAGCACGTTATGATTGGGCCTTCCTCAATCGCTATCGAACAGGCCATGGCCGGTGCGCCGCTATGTCCCATCGCTGGGGAGCCAGAGACGATCTGAACTGCCCCTGCGGCTACAGACAGACTATGACCCACATAGTCAACGACTGCCACATCTCCAGATTCAAAGGAGGTCTCAAAACTTTACATGAGGCTCAACCTGATGCTGTTGACTGGCTATGGAAGAAGGGCAAACGCTAGAAGAAGAAGTGAACAGCACAACTGTAGTGCATGGAACTCCATGAAATTACCTTTGTCTTTTTGGTACTTTTTTTCTTCCCTCAGAAGTGTGTTATATTTCCCTCATTTGTTATTCCAGTTTCTACATTGTGTTTCTAGAAGAATGGATTCACTGTGAGTCCTGACTTTATTGTGCATTTCAGTTCAGGACACTGATGTTTTACATGAGTTGCAAAAAGAGTCCTGATCCCATACACAACAATCCTGGTATCTTATTTTTACACTGATAGAATCAGAGAAGGTTGAAATCAAAGCCACACGGCCCCTCACCTTCGAAAAGAATGAAGGCAGCAGAATCCATCTGCTTCTATAGATCCAGCATTCACTGAATGTGTGCAGTGCTCATGTCTCTACTAGAGACATAAATCAAAGGCAACCACAGCACATGAGAGAGTTGTCTGCAGGAGGAAGTAGCTACTGTGAAAAGAGGAAGTGTTCTGGCTGCTTGGGTTTATGAAGGCTCTTTCAAGAGGAGGCTGGTGGGTGGAAGGGCTTCCAGAAGAAAGTGCCTGGGACATAGCTGTCCCAGCTGGGAGAGGAGCTGCAAGCAGTGTTTTTGAAACAGCTCGACAAACACTGGGGGGTGGAGGAGCATGGGTGTCATGCTGAAATGAGTATTTTTCTAATTTCTAAATCAACTTTCCCACTGATTCTCCACCAAATAAAACCTCTCCCAGAACACAGAGGGGCTTCCCTCCAGTCACCACTAGTAGCTTGGGCCTTTTTTTTTCTTTTTTATTTAAGAAAGGATTAATTAACAAAACCATAGGGTAGGAGGGGTACAATTCCACACAATTCCTACCACCCAGTCTCCATTTCCCACCCCCTCCCCTGAATGCTTTCCCATTCTCCATCCCTCTAGGAGCATGGACCCAGGGTCATTGTGGGTTGCAGAAGGTAGAAGGTCTGGCTTCTGTAATTGCTTCCCTACTGAACATGGGCGTTGACTGGTCGGTCCACACTCCCAGTCTGCCTCTTTCCCTACTAGGGTGGGTCTCTGGGGAAGCGGAGCACCAGGACACATTGGTGGGGTCTTCAGTCTAGGGAAATGATTATAGTATGTTTACTTAACATCTTTCAATGGGATAACAAAATAATTTTTTTTTCTCCTTTAGGTGAGAATACTGAAGATTTACTCTCCCAACAGCTCTATTATCTTCCATACAACAGTGTTCACTGTGATCACCACAATGGGTCATCAGAATGTCTGATCTCAGACAGGAATCTTTATTTTTCGACCACTTTTCTCCTATTTTCCCTTGCCCTGTCTCTGGTACCAATAATTTTTTATCTATTTTTCTTTCTTTTCCATCACCTCTGGAGCTTTAACACTCTGGGATGACTTTTTCAGATAGAAAGAGCAAGTTGGTGGCCACATACTGACGTTTCCTTTAATTCAGTGGGGCTGAGCTCAAACCTGGGTCTCACACATGATAAACAGCACAATATACAAGTGAGCTACTGCCAAACAAATCTGATCTCTTCTCCTAAGAGTCTGGTGGTGGGTGGTGGTAGTGGGGTGTGTGTGTCTTAGATTCTAAATATAAATCAGATCATGCAATCACATAGAAACCTGCTTTTATATGTAAAGCTCTGGAAGGAACTGGTATCAGAGCCAGTTTTCATTTTTGTCATCTTCAGAGGACTAGGTTGTTCCATCTGTCTGCTCCACTAAATCCCCTAGGCCCTCTGTGTCACAGTGATCCATATTCTTGCCACAGTCCTCCAGAAGCACCACTCACCCAATTGCAGAGTCAGGCTTGGGGACTTCGTGCACTCCTCTGCTTCCTCTCTCCCTTTATAACCCAGCCAGAAAAAATAATAATAATACCATGTGTTTTACTTGCAACACTTCTCATTTCCAGTTTCTTTTTAAAAACTAATTTTATAAAATTATATATGTCAACAGCGGTTTAAATCCACACCATGCCTACCACCAGAGTTCTGAATCTTCAGTCTCTTCACTGCAATCCACTATAGTTCCCCTAAGGTTGTAGACATGTGCTAACCATCATCTCTACAACTATCTGTCTCCATTTATACATGATTTCCCCCATTTTCTCCTGATTCAAATCTCTGTTCCTCTCCAAGCCCTTCATGACAAAATAACTACCTCCATATGCCCTTCTCCTTTTCCTTATTTCTCTCTGGGTGCTGATGGAGATGGAGTTCAGAATCCTCTTATCTTCATCTTACCACTTCTCCCCCACTGGGGGTACAGATCAGGGTTGTTTTTGGGGTGCAGAAAGTAGGGGTTCTGGCTTCTGTAATTGCTTCTCTGCTGAACACAGTCACTGGCAGGTCGAACAATACTCCCAGCCTGTACCTATCTTTCCATAATGGACCAGAGCTCTGGAGATGGGAGCATCCAGGACACATTGGTGAGGTCATCTACCCAGAGAAGTCAGGATGAAGTCATGGTAGCATCTGTAACTTGGTATCTGGAATGTGATGTGACCTAAATTGAGACAAACTATTTATTGAACAGGAACCAAAAAGGTAGGATTAGAGCAGATGAGATTAGGAATTTTAGGGTAGAATAAAGCTAGGAAAACCATTTTAGGCATGTTCTGGGGGCACACAACTACGGTAGTTTTGTTTGAGTTTGATAGCTAGCCTGAAGTTAGAATGAATATTGTCTGAAAGAATGGTGTCAGGTTCCGGATGACAGCATGATGTCGACCAGACTTCCCTGGACTGAAGGAAGATCCCACCAATGTGTCCTGGAGCCTGCTTCCCCAGAGACCCACCCTACTAGGGAAAGAGAGAGGCAGACTGGGAGTATGGATCCACTAGTCAATGCCCATGTTCAGCAGGGAAGCAGTTACAGAAGCCAGACCTTCCACCTTCTGCACCCCATAGTGACCCTGAGTCCATATTCCCAGAGGGATAGAGAATGGGAAAGCTATCAGGGGAGGGAATGAGATATGGAGATTGGGTGGTGGGAATTGTGTGGAGTTGTACCCCTCCTATCCTATGATTTTGTTTATGTCTCCCTTTCTTAAATTAAAAAAAAAATAAAATAAAAAAGAAGAAATCCCAGGAAAAAAATGGTGTCGGAGTAGAGAAAAGGGCTAAAAAGTTGGATTAAGGCAAATGATGGTTAAAATGAACTATCTCTATCCATCTGACCGAGGGCCCATACATATTTGTACTTATACTTTATATTTACATTTATACTTATATTTATAATATACTTATATTTATATTTAGCACCAGAACCTGTGTAACCTCTAAGTCCCTGTTGGTCTGAGCTCACAGCTCATGGTCACAGCTGGGAACATTGCAGGCTGCACTCATTTCAAGACACAGTGTTTTTTGAGTGGCAGGGCCTCCCTTCAGAGACTGGGGCTATCCCTACAGTCACTGCTTTATGGTGAAGACAAGGTCATAGGAGGGCCGACAAGATGCCCTTCTTGATGGATTTTTTCCAGGGGCTGGGCTCCAGGGCACTGTGGTGGAGGCTGTAGCCCCCGAGGGACATGCGCCCAGGGCCCTCTCTGGTCCCCATGTCCCCACTTGCCCAGTGGGTCCCCGCGCAGCAGTTGTCTGTTTGGAGGGACTCAGGGGGTGGGATGAAGGAGGGCGGGCCAGGGGCCTGGGCTGGGGCGCGAGGTGGGTGGTAACAGGGGCTGAACGCCCCCCTAGGCGTGCAGGGGGCTGGCCCCTCTGGGTGGAGCTCTCACCCACCGCCCCCCAGTGCGCAGGTGCCTCCCTGGGCGCTGAGTGCGCAGGCGCCAACAGGCTGGCCAGACTGAAACCTGGCTAGAGCTGGGTCAGAGTGCGCAGCGGCAGCAGCAGAGGCAGTGCTGGACCAACAGGAACCCTGACTAACTGACCAACTGCAGCTCGAGTCTCAGAGGCAACAGGACTACTACGCCCGCCTAGGGGCCCGCTAGCCATGTGGCCTGGCACCTGCTGAGCCTGGAGCACTCGAGGATGTCCGCGCTGAGGAAGGTGCGACTGTGGGGCCCGGTTGGTCGGGGCGCGGACGCCGTGGGGGGAGGGGGTGGCGGGGTAGGGTCCCCGCGGAGCGCGCGGGTGTGGGCGGGGGACCCTGCGCGAGACTGCGTGGGGGCGGGAGCACGTAGGTCACTGCTCCTGAGCCAGAGCGAGGTCCCCCGGCACCTGTGCGTGGGACCCCGAGTTGGCAGTGTGGCCCCGTGCCCCGGCGGCACTTAGTGCCCGGAGCCAGCGCGCGCGTCCTGCACCTCTGCGGGTCCCTGGGTCCCGGGCTCTGGGGTGCACGGCGGGCGCCGAGTGGGGTGCCGCGGAGGTGCGACGGTCCCTCCTCAGTCCTGTGAGCCCAGTAGCAGGGAGACCCATGGAGGGACTGACCAGCGAGAGGGCTACATGCTGACTGGGACTCCGGTTCTGGCACCTGAGGGGCAGCCACTGTGGTGGTGGTGGGGCAGGCGGCACATCGCACCCCCCCCCCACCTCCTTGGTCAATTCCGTGTGGTGACGCTCTCTGGGACCCGCGGGAAGGAGAGGTGTGGGGTCGCTGGTGTGGGGTGGCCTTGGCTGTGGCGACTGGGGTGGAGGGGGAAGGCTTGCGCCGGCAGGGGGTGGCCAACGCCCTGCTCTCCAAGAGCTAGTGAGCCCGCTGGGCTTTTTTAGGGGTGGTTGCTAAGTGAAGCCCTACTTGGCACAGGATTTTGTAACCAAGCCTCCCCTGGCAGCTGCTGTCACCTCTCGTGCCCCTTTGCTCTCTTGTGGGAGAAATAATGATGTGATGAGCACAGCCCTGCGTGCAGAGGCCAGGGGGCGGCGGGTGCGGCCAGGTGGGCTGGCTGGGGTGTGTGTGTAGGGGGGCCGCTGCCCACCACCTCGCCCTACCCACCTGCGCTGCGCCAGGGGTGTCAGGACGAATTAGACTTGGGGAGCCTAAAGGAGAGAAGAGTTGCAAGAGGTGGGGAGGGGGTGGCGAGCTCTGGCGAGGTGGCAAGCAGAGGGGACCTACCTGCAGTGGCCCAGGAAACTCTGGGCTCATCCTGGATGGGGGACCCCACCAGCCTGTCGCTCTCGGTGAAGGTGTTGGGATTCGGAATCCATGATTTATCAGTGGTGGCAATATTGTATGGATTAACAATACTGCCATTGCCAGCAGAACCGTCTTCAGTGTTGATTGATTCTGCCTGGGCTGCCTTAGGGAGATTGAAGTGCTGTAGAGTCTCCATCACCTTTGGCTGGAGTGCACAGGGGAGGCCACCTCACCTGCCACTGGACTGGGGGTGGGAGGGGTTGCGGGCTGGGGGACTTATCTGTTCTCACCCAGTCATCAATTTGGGGGCCGGGAGGCCTGTGCCTCTGATTGACACTCAGGGACTTTAGTCTCCTAAGTCTTGAAGACTCCTCTCAGCACAATCTGAGAGTGTCCCTGTGGCATATTCAGAGATTCCAAAGCCCAGTTAGCAACAAACCCCCTTTTAACTCCACTTTCACCCCTGGGAGTGACACGTTTAGATTTGAGGTTGAGTTGCATTACAACACAATTTTCAGTTTACCTGCTTTATTTTCCTGGTGAAAGAAAGGTAATAGGTAACCAAGGCATAAAAAAAGGTAAAATGATAAAAAACATGCTAATTTTTGGCAGGTCAAGTTGTTACTCTGGGTTTTCAAAAAATGTCATTAATCAGAATTTTCCAGTAGCCAAACTGTCTTGTACAGGTGACTCAGATTTTGACTCTAATAATACTTGTAGAGTGTGCACCATTTCCTTTAGATGGGGTGGCTTTTTCATTGCCTGCAAGAGAACAAATGAGAATTATTTTGTACTCCACATCTGGCATTATGGCTAGTGGGATTCAGGGTGTATGGTGTACGTGGGTACATTTGGACCGAGAGATAGGACCTTGCAGGCCTGCAGGTACAGGAGCAGGAATTATATGCACCAAAGACACTATCTTCTCCACCAACATTTAGAGTCAATTTATCCTCTGTCAGTAATTCAGCAGACCTGAGGGTTCTTCTAAGTAAAAGTTGTTCAAGGGAACTGGACTTTATACATGCAAATCACTCAGTTCCCTTTATTAACTCTTTCCTCCATGTTTCTCTGTTCTTGGTTAAGAGTTCATATAAGCCACAGATGTCATCGATGTCACTTGTCATGTCAAACTTGTGTATTGCACTTGAGACTAAAAGGTAACTTGAGTGAGCAAAATGAGTACTATGTCCAGTAACCAAGCAGATGAAATAAAGGTTCTCAGTTCAGCATTCTAAGTCATTGTTTCAAACTCTTAATCATTTATTCCTCCTTCTTCGAAAGAACTTTGCACTTATAGTATAATTATCCTAAGTGGTACTGTTTGAGACAAAAATAAACATGTATTCTACTTTCCAATATTTCTGAATGTTATAGGTTACTTGTGGAAATGAAATTTAACATGTAAAACCCTTCTATAGAATTCGGATTACATTGGTATTTCCCCCCTTTGACATATATATCCTGTATAGCTCTCTGTTGTTAGGTTTTATAAAATGGTATAAGTTACAAAATAAATAATAGCAATTAATTATAATACCCAATAGAAAAAGTCCTTTGGGGGGCCGGCAGTAGTGCTTCAAGTTAAGCATACATAGTACGAAGTGCAAGGACCTGTGAAAGTATCCCAGTTCATGCCCCAGCTCCCTACCTACAGGGGAGTTGCTTCACAGGTAGTGAACCAGGTCTGCAGTCATCTCTTTCTCTTCCCCTATCTTCCCTTCCTCTCTCAATTTCACTCTGTCCTGGGACCAGATGGTGGCACACCTGGTTGAGTGCACATGTCACAATGTGCAAGGACCCAGGTTCGAGCCCGGTCCCCACCTGCAGGGGGAAAGCTTCACAAGTGTTGAAGCAGGGCTGCAGGTATCTCTCTGTCTCTCTCCCTCTCTATCACCCTCTTCCCTCTTGATTTCTGGCTGTCTCTATCCAATAAATAAATCAGTAAAGGTAAAAAAGGGAGTTGGGTGGTAGCGCAGTGTGTTAAGCACATGTGGCGCAAAGTGCAAGGACTGGCATAAGAATCCCGGTTTGAGCCCCTGGCTCCTCACCTGAAGAGGAGTCACTTCACAAGTGGTGAAGCATGTCTGCAGGTGTCTCTTTTTCTCTTCCCCCTCTCTGTCTTCCCCTTCTCTCACCATATTTGTCTGTCCTATCTAACAACGATGACATCAATAACAACAATAATAAAAACCAACAAGGGCAACAAAAAGGAAAAATAAATATTAAAAAAAGAAAAAAATTCACTCTGTCCTATCCTATAAAAAAAGTGCTTTGCAGAATTTAAATACATTGTATTCCAGGTACCTAGAACCTGACCAGTTTTGATAGTAAAGAATTATAATGGGGCTTTTCATTTATTGTTAGAGGATCTGTTATTGCTCTTAACAGAGTATCTTTCATGAAATGCACATAGGGTGCAGAGATGCCTTGATGCTTTTGTTATTTAAAACAACATATTGAGGTGACAACTAGGAGATAGCGCTCACTTAGTAGAGCACACACTTTGCCATGCTAAGTATTCATAGGAGCATAATGCAGTGGGGAAACTCCATGAGTGGTAAAGTAGTGCTGTGGTGTTTCTCCTCCCTCTCTCCCCCTCTCTCTTTCTGTCTCTTTCTCACTCTCTCTCTCTCTACCCCTTTCTATATTCCATCCTCTGTATGAAAAAAAAAGAGAAAATAGTCTACTTGGAGTGGTTGATTGTTGCAGACACTGGTGGCAAAAAAGTAAGTATATAATATTGATTTAAGAAAACATGGAAGTCATAGTTTCTCAGTTGCCCACGTTATTGAATAATAGGCACTTTGACTACAGATTTTAAAGGAGTGTTAATTAAATATATTTTATTGACACACAGAATAGATATGCCCTGGTCTTTCACTGGACACAATAAAAATAACTATGCCTTTGTGCCTTGGGCAGAAGGGAGTCTTGTGTCAGCACTGCCAGTACATTGGTTATGAAGAGTTGTGTTCAGGAAGTCAGTGGTAAGGACAAGATGAGTCAGTGGGCAGCGCATATACCTTACCATGAGTTTTAGTCTTGGCACCACATGGGAGTACCATGGATAGCACTGGGGTAGCTCCCCTGATGAGGTAGAATGATGATGTGATACTCCTTTTCTCTCCTGTCCCCCAGATAGTGAAGAAAGAAAAAGGGCCAAAGAGGTCTCTCAGTAGTGTTATCTGCCACGCATAAAGCCATAAATTGATGTTGCATATGTACAAGGCTCAGAGCTCATTTCTGCAACTACATTAAAACAAATAAATAAGCAGGAAGTCAGCAAGCAGAGTGTTCTTGTGCAGTTAAATCACTTGTAAGGACTGACAAAGTTGCTCACTTGGATAATGCAGAGCTTTGCCACATGTGTGACCCAAGTTTGAGCCCGGCCCCCATAGCATTGAAGAAAGCCTCAGTTCTCCAGTCTCTCTCACTCTTTCTACTTCTGCCCATAAAAAAGAAAAGTTATACTTCATCCACCATAGTTTTACTTAATGCTGTTTTTATCAAACAGTCCATTCCCAGAAGACTGGCATTTTCTTTGTCTGGGCTCTGGAGTGTATAAGATGGTGTGTTTGTGTGTGTGTGTGTGTGTGTGTGTGTGTGTGTGTGTGTATGTGTGTGTGTGTGTGGTGTCAGGGCTCTCCTTTTGAAAGGCCAAGTCTCAGCTCTGTCTTGTGGTGTGCCAGACACAGATAGGTGCACTTACCCTGCCTTCTAGCCTGAACAGTAGTGACAAGGAATGGACTGAGCTGTCCATGGCAGCTGGAGTTCAGTAACCACTGCTCTGCTTTTTCAGCCATTACTTTCTGCCCCTATGCTGTGGAGATGCTTCTCAGTCAGCAGCTCCTGATCCTCACATTCAGTCCCTTGGAGTGACAGTCCTCTTGGGCTGATCTGTCATTTCTCAGAGAGAATATTATAGGGCTCACTCTTGAGAAAATGTGCGTCTCCTGAATTATTCCCAGTCATTTTTCCATGATGGATGCCTCCAGCTTTTATTCTTAAACTCTCTTTCCTGCTAGAAGAAGTTGTCCTGCACTCTTGCCCTTGTGATTGGCCCTCCATAGACATTTGCATGTAAATTTCCTTGGACTATTATATTTGCCTTTCTGAGAGTCTTGCTATTTTCAAAATGGGTTCTGCTTTGTCTAATGAGAACCATTCCTGTTTGAGAATTTTGGTATCCAGGGATAAGATAACATGACATTTATTTATTTATTTTTGAGCTGAGACAGAAACATGCCTTTTGAGCAGAGGGAATCCTTGGGAGGAAGGCTGAAAGGAGGTGGTGACTGTACACAGAGCAACATGGCCACTTTAATGTGAATTCAGGCAAGAATCTGGTTGTCTGTCCATGGCAACCACAGTAAAGTATGAACTTTTTAAAAAATAATAATAATAATTACATGAAAATTACTGAAGAGCAAGATTTTCAGTCTTCAGCGGATATTCTCATCTGGTGTAGTCATAGAATAACAAAGAAGAAAACTTTTAATGAGTCATTGCTAAAAAGGAACATTTGCAACCAGCCTTTCCTTAAAATCATAGAAAATATGTTAACAGTAACTTTGTAAGTTTAGGTAGGCATTACCTTTAAAATGATGTACTATACTCTGCACAAAAGAAAAAAAGTACTGAACTAATCCACCAGAACCTGTAAGTATATATGTTAATCCAGCCAAGATGTCATTATCCCCTTGTCTGTCATGAAAAGTTGTCCTGCTCTCCTGCATGAGGATGAATTGGAGCCCCTCTGGGGTGACAGTTCAAGTGGTATCACTGAGTTCTGATCCTAATACTCAAAAGGGGACAGAATCTATGTTGATTTGATAGGATTGTCACAAGGATGAAGTGAAACTGTGGCTGTACAGCATACAGCAATAGAGAAGCTCCAGAGGTGACTCAGCAGGTAGAACACAGAGCCTGTGTGTGTGAGAGTCCCAAGTTCAATCCCTGGTATATACATGCTAGAGTTGTTACTGATTCTCTCTTTCTCCTAAATAAGTATATACACAATGAAATTTCCCCCCTTTTTATTTGATAGGACAGAGAGAAATTGAGAGGAGGGTGAGGAGACAGCCAAAGAGAAAGAGGAAACACTTGCAGTACTGTGTCACTGCACATGAAGCTTTCCTCCTGCAGATGGGGACCTGGGACTTGAACACCAGTTCCACTACAACATGTGTGCTCAACTGGGTGCACCACTGCCCAGTCTCCATATTTTAAAAATAAAGCATTTAGCATAGTGCCCACAGTCATGCTCAATGAAGCTGGTTCATTGGGACCCATTTGCAGCCATCTTGCATAGTTTGTGACCAGGCCATCTTCATATTACCATCCACCCAGAAAATAATGATTTACAGGACAGTTCTTACATGGGTTACTTGTTCATCCTTCCATGATAGGTATCTACACACCATTCCCACCATCAATTTTGCTCCACCACTCTGCATTGGGTCCCTGATAGCCACTCAACTCCCTTCCGTGGGCTTTCTGCAGTGGAGAACATCTAGTCTGGTTTTCACCCAGTGTTTTATCTTTCTTTCATTTTAAAAAATTTTATTTGTTCCCTTTTGTTGCTCTTTTTTAATTGTTGTAGTTACTACTGTTGTTGTTGTATAGGACAGAGAGAAATGGAGAAAGGAGGGGAAGACAGAGAGGTGGGAGAGAAAGACAGACACCTGCAGACCTGCTTCACTGCCTGTGAAGCGACTCCCCTGCAGTTGGGGAGCTGGGGGCTCAAACAGGGATCCTTACACCAGTCCTTGCGCTTTGTGCCACGTGCACTTAACCCACTGTGCTACTGCCCGACTCCCTGTGTTTTATCTTTCTTAAGTTCCACTTATAAGTGAGATCATATAGTGTTCATTCTTCTCCTTTTGATTGATCTCACTTAACATGATTTCTTCAAGTTCCATTCAAGATGGGGCAAAAGAGATTGTTACATCATTTTAAATAACTGAATAGTATTCCATTATGAATATAGACCACAATTACCTTTCTCTTCTATTCCCTTCTTCCTCCTCCTCCTTCTCTTCTCTTCTCTTCTCTTCTCTTCTCTTGTCCCCTCCCACCACCTCCCCTCCCCTCCTCTCTCTCTCCCCCCCTCTCCGAACAGGGGCTTAAATCCAGGTCTTTAACATGGTAATATGTGTGTTTAATTGGATGCACCACTGCCTACCCCTAGACGCTAAATTTCTTAACCACCTGTCTGTTGTTGGGCGTTTAGCATGGTCTGTTGTTGAGCTATTTTCCCAGAGAATTATGGCTGCTGTTCTGAATGTGAAACCATGTGGGTGAAGTCTTAAACTTTTGTCTCCAAATCCAAGCTACTTTTCTGTGCCCCCCCAACACTTGGAAACAGGGTGAGTGTCCCAATGAGAACTTAGATGTGATATCAGTACCACTTTCTGATCCACAGGGTGGGCCAAGTAACACTCGGCACCTTCTATGGAATAGCATCTCACCATCAAAATCTCCCCATCCCCCCAGACCCCCTGCCCCTGACACCTTTCTTCTGGAGAGACAGATCTTAAAAAAACATTGCCCGGGGAGTTGTGCCGGGTGATGCAGTGGGTTAAGTGCACGTGGCACAAATCACAAGGACAGGCTTAAGGATCCCTGTTTGAGCCCCCAGCTCTCCACATGCAGGGGAGTCACTTCACAAGTGTTGAAGCATGTCTGCAGGTGTCTGTCTTTCTCTCCACCTCTCTGTCTTCCCCTCCTCTCTCCATTTCTCTCTATCCAATCCAACAACAATGACATCTTAGGACAAAAGAATGGAAAATAATGACCTCCAGGAGCAGTGGACTGTAGTGAAGGCACCAAGCCACAGCTGTAACCCTGGAAGAAAAAATAAAGAAATTTTTGGTCCATTCTCACAGAGGGATAAAGATTATGGAACCTTCCAGTGGAGGGGAGGGTATAGGGAACTCTGGTGACTGGAATTGTATGGGATTGTGCTTCTCTTATCCCACAATCTTGTTAATCATTATTAAATCACTGATTTAAAAAAAAGATAAAATAATCTATAAAAACAAAGAAGCACACTATCTGCTAGCTACCTTCTTAGTAACCTTCTGAAGCACCACATCCATTCTGTAGTATTTTAGAAAAGAGTTTATTGTAGCTAGCTTAACACAAATACTAAAGAAAACATGTTCTTTATGCACTTGTTGCTGGAGGAACATTGCTTGGTTTTTTTTTCCTATTTGTATTAGTGATTTAATAATGGGCTTAATTGTTTTGTTGTTATTGTTGAGTCATATGATTGATTGTCATTTGTGATCAGTCTCTTGTCAGTTTTGTGACTTCTAGGTATCTTCTCCCAATTTCCACGTTACATTTGTGTGTGTGTGTGTCTGTATGAAATTTTCTTTTAATGTGAAGAAGCTGTTAAATTTGATGTAGTCCCAGTAATTTAACCTTGTTTTAGTTTTGCTTACCCATAGTGTGACGAGTCTCCAAATAGAGCCTGATGTTAAATTGTGGACATGTTTCACCAATGTTTTCTTCTCTATAATTTTTAGTCTCAGTTACAATAACCGGATCTTTGATCCATCTTGAGTTATTTGGCATATGGTGTTAAGGGCTGGTGCAGTTTCATTTTTCATTGACTACCCAGCATCAGCTATTGAAGAGGTCTTTTTCCCTCCCACCCCCCACTGAAAAGGTTTTAGTCCTTTATTATGTACACATGGGTTTATTTATGAAATTTCAATTTTGTTTTGTTGGTCTATAAATTGTTTTTTTCCAGTACAGTATGTAACATTAATTACTATTGCTTTGTAGCATCAATGGAAGTCAGGAATGTTATGTATGCATTGTTTGGTTTTTGCTAGACTGCTATGGTGCTGACTCCCCTCTGGACATCTTTAATAAAATATTTTCAATAAATGTGAAAACGCATACCTTGGGATTCATAGTGTGATTATTAATACATGATTGTTAGTTTCTATACTTAGCATATTTAATAAATATTAAAGTATATTTTTAAATTAACTCATCTCTATATGATTAAATTATATGGCAAAGTTAGTAAAAATGTAAAACCAAGGTCTCTTTTGCAATCTTCTCCTTGGGCAACAGAAGATGACTTGTCATTTATAAGCCAGGTTCTAGTAGGAATGAACATGTCTGGCTCCACTCTGAAACATTTATTTTTAATATTTACTATGGCTTTCAATTTCCCATCGTTTCCCATCCAAGTTCAGCTCATTAGCAAATCCAGTAGCAAGTCTAGAATGAAATTTTCAAGAGAAAATGATCTTGTCTTTTACTTCCAAAAGCCTGAAGATTCAGTGAAAAGATAGAGGTATTTATTTCTTCTAGTGTAGGTGATTATTTTTCTTATGATTAATGAAGAAATAGCTACAATTCAAGGCCAGAGGGTAAGCTGTTGCCCAGGGGTTCTTTTCAACCTTTTGTTAATTATGAAATTCCTGATCCCAATTATTCAAGTAATGCTTTGACTACTTTCTTTTTTTATTATCTTTATTTTTAATATTTATTTATTATTCCCTTTTGTTGCCCTTGTTTTTGTTATTGTAATTGTTGTTATTGATGCCATCTTTGTGGAGAGAGGAGGGGAATACAGAGAGGCAGAGAGAAAGATAGACACCTGCAGACCTGCTTCACCTCCTGTCAAGCGACTCCCCTGCAAGTGGGGAGCCAGGGGCTTGAACCGGGATCCTTACACTGGTCTTTGAGTTTTGCGCCACCTGCGCTTAATCCGTTGTGCTACCACCTGACTCGCTATTTGACTACTTTCTTTGTAAATAGATTTAGGTAAATTAGTTCTCCTCCAGGACCATATTTAAAGCTGACTCTCCATCAAAATCCAAAGGCACACACCTGTGAAAAATGGCAAAAAGGCACTGAAGTTCCAGGTTCAATCTGCCATACCACCATAAGCCACAGTTGAGCAGTGTTATGGTAAAATAAAAATAAAATAAAACAAAATAAAGAATTTAAATAAAAAATAAATCTACCACCCTCAAAAGTATGTTTTTTGGGGAAAAATAATTTCAAGGGATGAGAATAATGGAGATTCCTTTTTAGAGATAAGGCCAACTTCTTGGGAGAAGTTGACCAGTGAGGAAAGCAGAATTTTATGTGTAGTCATGTCCTTTTATTCACCATGTCTCCTCTTGCTAAGCTTAGTAGCTGGCCTTCTGTTACCACTCTGACAGGAGGCTTCAGGACTGGAGTTCTGGGATTTGGGGACCTGAGCATGAGTCCACCAGGAGTCGCAGGGCACCGGGACACCACATATCCCACTGGAGGATGAGGCGGTCTGCTCTGGGATGGGGTCTGTGACATCAGAACATGGCTGCCCCGATGACATCACTGCATCCCTCCTGGCTTCTGGCAGGTTCTAGGCACCTGGGCTTCCTGAGGGGAGAGACCAAAGGGCACCTGTTAGGGAAGCAGCGGTGTGTGTGGCCTTGTGCCTGTAACCTTCAGGAAATGCCCCGGGTGGGCTGTGCACTGGTGCACCTTCCTCAGCACTCACGGAACCACAAGCAAGGACCTGGGTTCAATCCCAGGACCCCACCTGTGGGGAGAGGTGGGTCAGCTTCAGTAAATACATAAATGCACACGTGCCTTCAGAGAACACCCAGGAGACTCTTAACTAAAATGTCACTGTTGCTACTATTTGGGAGGAACTCTCTTTAAAAAATCTGGGCTCTGAGTGCACACGTTACAGTGTTCAGGGACCCGGGTTCGAGCTCCTGCTCCCCACCTACAGGGAGAAAGTTTCTTGAGTGATGAAGCAATGATGCAGGTGTCTGTCTGTCTCTACCTCACCTTTTCCTATCTGTCTCTTTTTTGTTCACTATTCCCGTTACCAAAGGTGTGTGTCCCCATCCTCACCCCCATAGATAACCACTAGAGTTCACACACAGTCTTAGAAATAGGTCAACATTTTGTTTTTTTGTCACATTTATAGACTCAATAGTCCATATCCCACATATGAGTGAAACCATTCAGTGGTTGTCCTTACTCCTAACTTGCATCATTGAACATGATCTTCTCCAGTTTCAGCCACTTTATCCCAAAGTACACAATGTCATCCCCCTTTGACAGCTGCATAATACTCTCTTTTTATCTAGGCATCTGTCAAAAGGGCATTTTGCCTGTTTCCAGGTCTTTGCTATTGTGACTAAAGCCACTATGAACACGGAGGTGCACATATCCCTCTGAGTCAGTGCTTTTATATCTTTTGGGTATATGCCTAGGAGTAGAATTGCTGGGTCATGTGGCATTTCCATTGTTATTTGTTTAAGGAGTCTCCACCCTGTTCTCCAGACTGAGTTCACCAGTTTGCATCCCACCAGCAGTGCAGTAGACTTCCCCTCTCTCCACATCCTCTCCAACAGTTATCTTCTCTTGTTTGACTGATGGAGCCTGTTCTCACAGGTGTGAGATGGCATCTCAAAGTGGTTGTGATTTGCACGTCTCTGATGATGGGTGAACTGGAGCATTTCCCCCTGTGTCTGTGGGCCATGTGTATGTCTTCTTTAGAGAGCCACCTACTCATATATCCTGACCACGTTTTATTGTGTTCATTTTGTTGAGGTTTCATCCTACCTTTCTCAATTTCTCTATATATATATCCAAAATAAAATTAAAATGACTACTAAGTAGTAGGGTAACAAAGGGAAAATAAATATTTAAAGAATTTATTTAAAAACACCACTAGCAGCCTTTGAGTCATCATTCACGCAGACACCAAGTCCTGGTGGTAATCCTGGTAAAAATAAAGAAATAAATGCCTTCAGAGAAAATCCTGGAGACTTTGTACTAAAATCATTATTCCTACTATGCAGGAAGATCTCACTTAATAAAATGCAGGATGCTGGGTGGGTCTGAGCCCTTCTCCGTGTGAGGGTGATGGTGGGCTGCAGTCCCCACCCCTGGCCTGCCCCTTGGGCCCAGAGCAGAGTCCCCAATGCCCTTCGTGTGGGTCACACACCCGACTCTTGGTCATCCTCACCCGGTGACAACCTTTCCCTCCATCCACAGCCTGCAGTGACCACACCAGCAGGGCCCAGGACAGAAGCATATCCATAGCCAGGCATGCGCAGTGCTGGGAGACTTGAGCCCAGAAAAGAGGCTTCAGACAGGTAGGCAGACAGGCTTCTCCTGCCCAGGAGAGCCCACCTGGCTCTGTCCAGTTTGCAGATGTGGCAGTGCTAATTCATGTGCTTGAACTGATGTCTCCTTAGTATCCTGCCTGTGAACAACCAGACCAGTGAGGTCAGTGAACCTGCGGGAACCCTGCGGGGACTGCTGTTTTCCCTGAAGTGACCCCAGGAAGGCAGGGCCTCAGTCTGCTGGGGGAGGAAGCCGCTCAGCCATGGGGCAGATGGGCACTGAGATGTTGTGGAAAGCATAAAGCTTAGTCCTTGAGGATAGAAGCTGCTGGCAGCGGGTTCCTTTTTGGTGGCAGGAGCACTGAGCTGGATGGTTGTGGACTGAGGTGGATTTGGGCAGTTGGGCGAGAATGGCCTTTGAGAGTCGCAGGCAGCAGAGCAGGAAACTGGAGGGTGTGAGAAGAGACAACTGACGTCCCCAGGGCAGTGTGAAGGGGTGGGTTGAAAGGGGGTTCTGGTGGGGTTGTCCTTGTGCCTGGGCAGTGGCTCAGCGGTAAGGGCCCTGGGCTTGCGTTTGTGACACTGAACTTGAGTGCATGAGGTCTTGGTTTCTGTGCCAGCACTGCTGGTGTGAGAGATGAGTGGTGCTCTCTCCCTGTCCTATAAAATACAAGGGGGGGGGGGATGGCATCTGGGAATGGTGCGTTCATAGTCCAGGCACCAAGCCCCAGATTGCTTAAAAAATTAAAAAATTAAAAATAGGGCGAGGTAAGATGGCGACGGCCTGAGAAGTCGCTTAACAGCGAGTGCTCTGATAGCATCGCCGGCAAAGGTAGGATTTTCTGCCTTTAGCAGGCCAGTCAATAAGGGGGAGGGCACCAAAGAAGTTATTACAGTTTAATTTGGGTTAACAATTAGAGCAAAGGTGACACGGACTAGCGGGGCTCCAGAATTCCCAGGCGGCGCCAGGCAAGGCAAGTGCGCCGGGCATTGTCCTCCGCCCGCCCGGGAAGGCGGCTCCTCCGCCGGTTGCAGAGCGCGGCGGGCAGAGGACCCGGAGAGAGCACTTTAGCTCGGGGGCTGCCTCTTGGGAGTTGCCAGGGTCCACCGCGACCCTGAGGGTGGATCCAAAGACTTCTTGAGTATAGCTCTCATTGGATCAAAGGACTTGGAGCTAGTGTTCATTTTTGAGAAATCCTTTAAAAAAGTCTGGAGGGCGGGGTTTCCCGGAAGATGGCGCCCGGAGAAGCAGAAGCGGTTAGCCTTTGAGCTCCGGACACATCTCGTGTAAACAATAGGATTTTCTGCCTTTAGCAGGCCATCCAATAAGGGGCCATAACGGTCATACCAAGGATGTTTCTATAACTTAATTTGGGTTAAGAATTAGAGTAGGGGAAAAAATTCTTTTTTCTTCCTTTTAATTTTCAAGCATACATCCTTCCCGCCGCCCCCCCTCCCCCCATAAGCAGTGCCTGGGACCAGCTACTAGCAGGATACCCCATACCACCAAACAGGGTTTTTTTTTTTTTTTTTCCTTTTTCCTTTTTTTTTTTTTTAATTCACTGATACACATTTGGGAAGTTCCTCGCACTGCTCTTTAATTACAACTCTTCTTCCTATCTTCTCCCTTTTCTCTCTCTTATCTCTCTCAATCTCTCTCTTTTTTTTTTTTTTTTTTAATCTTGTCATACACTTCTTTCTTCTTTGCCTTTCTGAATTTCTGAATTACTTTGGGGAAGAAATCTGACCCAGAGTGGACTCTCTATGTGTGTATCTCTGCTCTAGTTCCCTTTACACTCTTGTTACCCTTAGAATATACACTGGATAGTAGATTTGCATAACTGTCTATTCTTGCTATCCTCTCTTCCTTTTCTCTTTCTTCACTGGGATTTGGTTACTATTTTTTCACGGACTGGAGAAATTGTTTGGCTAACTGGTAACGATTAAACTCCTTCAATACTTACTTCAGTTGCTACGGTTATTCCGGAGGTTGGTGAGTGCAATTGTCATAAAGGTATTTAGTACAGTGTTACTTGTGCTCAAAACACAACAACTGAGGAACAACAGAACATTAAAAAAAAAAAAAGAGAGAGAAACACATAAATTAAAAAAAAAATCGGTAGATTAAAAACAAATAAAACTGCTACCCCAATGAATGAAGACAAGAGCCCAGAAGAAACCACAAATCAGTCAGAAGTAACCATAGATAAGAAAAGTATGCAAGCAATAATAAACTTATTAATCACAGAAATGAAAACAACATTGGAGGAAAGAAATGGCAGTATTAGGGAAACAACAGTTGAGACCCCCAAGGAAAATACTGATTATCTTGAGACAATTAGAGAACTGAAAGCTGAAATAGCTGTAATGAAGAAAGAAGCTGAGGCAAGGGAAAGCAGACTAACAGAAGCAGAAAACAGAATTAGTCAGACAGAGGATGAGTTAGAGAAAACTAAGAAAGAGGTGAAAGAGCTTAAAAAGAGATTGAGAGACACTGAAAACAACAACAGAGACATATGGGATGATCTCAAAAGAAGTAACATTCGTATAATTGGCCTGCCAGAGGAAGAAAGAGAGGAAGGGGAAGCAAACATCCTAGAGGAAATAATACAAGAAAATTTCCCAGACCTGAATAACAGAAAGGATATCAAGGTGCAAGAGGCCCAGAGAGTACCAAACAGAATCAACCCAGACCTGAAAACACCAAGACACATCATAGTCACAATGAGAAGAAGTAAGGATAAAGAAAGGATCCTAAAGGCTGCAAGAGAGAAACAAAAAGTCACATACAGGGGAAAACCCATAAGACTTTCTGCAGATTTTTCAACTCAAACTCTAAAAGCCAGAAGGGAGTGGCAAGATATCTATCGAGCCCTGAATGAAAAAGGGTTTCAACCAAGGATTATATATCCTGCTAGACTTTCATTCAAGCTAGATGGAGGGATCAAAACCTTCTTAGACAAACAACAGTTAAAGGAGGCAACTATCACCAAGCCGGCCCTGAAAGAGGTATTAAAAGACCTCTTATAAACAAGAACATCACTATAATACTTGTAATATATCAGAGCAAACAAATTGTTTCTTAGAACAATGGCACTACAATACATTAAATCCATAATATCAATAAATGTCAATGGCTTAAACTCACCCATCAAAAGGCACAGGGTGGGGGGATGGATCAGAAAACATAACCCAACCATATGCTGCTTGCAAGAATCACATCTGTCACAACAAGATAAACACAGACTTAAAGTGAAAGGATGGAAAACTATCATACAGGCTAACGGTCCACAAAAAAGGGCAGGAACAGCCATTCTCATCTCAGACACGATAGATTTTAAATTAAATAAAGTAATAAAAGATAGGCAAGGACATTACATAATGATAAGAGGATCAATCAGCCAAGAAGACTTAACAATTATTAACATCTATGCACCCAACGAGGGACCATCTAAATACATTAAACACCTATTGAAACAATTTCAAAAATACATCAATAGTAATACAATAATAGTGGGAGACTTCAATACCCCACTCTCACACTTAGACAGATCAACAAAGAAGAGAACCAATAAAGATATAAGAGAATTGAATGAAGAGATTGACAGACTAGACCTCTTGGACATTTTCAGACTCCTCCACCCCAAAAAACTGGAATACACCTTCTTTTCAAATCCACATAACACATACTCAAGGATAGACCACATGTTAGGCCACAAAGACAGCATCAATAAATTCAAGAGCATTGAAATCATCCCAAGTATCTTCTCAGACCACAGTGGAGTAAAACTAACTTTTAACAACAAACGGAAAATTATTAAAAGACATAGAATTTGGAAACTAAACAACACGCTCCTTAAGAACCACTGGGTCAGACACTCACTCAAACAGGAAATTCAAATGTTCCTGGAAACTAATGAAAATGAAGACACAACCTATCAAAATATTTGGGACACAGCTAAAGCAGTACTGAGAGGGAAACTTATAGCTATACAATCACATATTAAACACCAAGAAGAAGCCCAAATGAACGAACTTACTACACACCTCAAGGACTTAGAGGAAGAGGAACAAAGGAACCCTAAAGCAACCAGAAGGACAGAAATCACTAAAGTTAGAGCAGAAATAAACAACATCGAAAATAAAAGAACCATACAAAAGATCAATGAAGCCAAATGTTGGTTCTTTGAAAGATTAAACAAAATTGACAAACCCCTAGCCAGACTCACCAAACAAAAAAGAGAGAAGACTCAAATTAATAGAATTGTCAACGATACAGGAGATATCACAACTGACACCACAGAAATCCAGAGAATTCTGCGAAACTTCTATAAAGAACTATATGCCACCAAGCTAGAGAATCTGGAAGAAATGGAACAATTCCTAGAAACCTATGCACTTCCAAAACTGAACCAAGAAGAACTACAAAATCTAAATGCACCAATCACAGACAAAGAAATTGAAACCGTTATTAAGAATCTCCCCAACAACAAAAGTCCTGGACCTGATGGCTTCACAAACGAATTCTACAAAACTTTCAGGAAACAGTTAATACCCATACTTCTTAAGCTATTCCATAAGATTGAAGAAACAGGAATACTCCCTTCCACCTTTTATGAAGCCAACATCACCCTGATACCAAAAGCTGATAGGGACAGAACAAAAAAGGAAAACTACAGACCAATATCTCTGATGAACATAGATGCCAAAATATTAAACAAGATCTTGGCCAACCGGATACAGCAACACATCAAAAAGATTGTTCATCATGACCAAGTGGGATTCATTCCAGGAATGCAAGGCTGGTTCAACATCCGTAAATCAATCAATGTCATTCATCACATCAATAAAAGCAAAGCCAAAAACCACATGATTATCTCAATAGATGCAGAGAAAGCCTTTGACAAAATCCAACACCCATTCATGCTCAAAACTCTACAAAAAATGGGAATAGATGGGAAATTCCTCAAGATAGTGGAGTCTATATATAGCAAACCTACAGCCAACATCATACTCAATGGAGAGAAGCTGAAAGCATTCCCCCTCAGATCAGGGACTAGACAGGGCTGCCCACTGTCACCGTTACTCTTCAACATAGTATTGGAAGTTCTTGCCATAGCAATCAGGCAAGAGAAAGAAATCAAAGGGATACAGATTGGAAGGGAAGAAGTCAAGCTCTCACTATTTGCAGATGATATGATAGTATACATAGAAAGACCTAAAGAATCCAGTAGAAAATTACTGGAAGTTGTTAGGCAATATAGCAAGGTATCAGGCTACAAAATCAATGTACAAAAATCAGTGGCATTTCTTTATGCAAACACTAAATCTGAAGAAGAAGACATCCAGAAATCACTCCCATTCACTGTTTCAGCAAAATCAATCAAATACCTAGGAATAAAGTTGACCAAAGAAGTGAAAGACTTGTATGCTGAAAACTATGAGTCGCTACTCAAGGAGATAGAAACTGATACCAAGAAATGGAAAGATATCCCATGCTCATGGATTGGAAGAATAAATATCATCAAAATGAACATTCTCCCCAGAGCCATATACAAATTTAATGCAATACCCATCAAAGTTCCACCAAGCTTCTTTAAGAGAATAGAACAAACACTACAATCATTTATCTGGAACCTGAAAACACCTAGAATTGCCAAAACCATCTTGAGGAAAAGAAACAGAAATGGAGGCATCACACTCCCAGACCTTAAACTATATTATAAAGCCATCATCATCAAAACAGCATGGTACTGGAACAAAAATAGGCACACAGACCAGTGGAACAGAATTGAAAGCCCAGAAGTAAATCCCAACACCTATGGGCATCTAATCTTTGATAAGGGGGCCCAAAGGATTAAATGGAAGAAGGAGGCTCTCTTCAATAAATGGTGCTGGGAAAACTGGGTTGAAACATGCAGAAGAATGAAATTGAACTACTTTATCTCACCAGAAACAAAAATCAACTCCAAATGGATCAAAGACCTAGATGTCAGACCAGAAACAATCAAATACTTAGAGGAAAACATTGGTAAAACACTTTCCCATCTACACCTCAAGGATATCTTCGATGAATCAAACCCAATTGCAAGGAAGACCAAAGCAGAAACAAACCAATGGGACTACATCAAATTGAAAAGCTTCTGCACATCCAAAGAAACTATTAAACAAACAGAGAGACCCCTCACAGAATGGGAGAAGATCTTTACATGCCAGACATCAGACAAGAAACTAATCACCAAAATATATAAAGAGCTCAGCAAACTTAGCCACAAAAAAGCAAATGACCCCATCCAAAAATGGGCAGAGGAAATGAACAAAACACTCACCACAGAGGAGATCCAAAAGGCTAACAAACATATGAAAAACTGCTCTAGGTCACTGATTGTCAGAGAAATGCAAATTAAGACAACACTAAGATACCACCTCACTCCTGTAAGAATGGCATACATCAAAAAGGACAGCAGCAACAAATGCTGGAGAGGATGTGGGGACAGAGGAACCCTTTTACATTGCTGGTGGGAATGTAAATTGGTACAGCCTCTGTGGAGAGCAGTCTGGAAAACCCTCAGAAGGCTAGACATGGACCTTCCATATGACCCAATAATTCCTCTCCTGGGGTTATACCCCAAGGACTCCATAACACCCAACCAAAAAGAGGTGTGTACTCCTATGTTCATAGCAGCACAATTCATAATAGCTAAAACCTGGAAGCAACCCAGGTGCCCAACAACAGATGAATGGCTGAGAAAGCTGTGGTATATATATACAATGGAATACTATGCAGCTATCAAGAACAATGAACTCACCTTCTCTGACCCATCTTGGACAGAGCTAGAAGGAATTATGTTAAGTGGACTAAGTCAGAAAGTTAAAGATGAGTATGGGATGATCCCACTCATCAACAGAAGCTGACTTAGAAGATTTGAAAGGGAAACTAAAAGCAGGACCTGATCAAATTGTAAGTAGGGCACCAAAGTAAAAACCCAGTGGTGAGGAGTAGACATGTAGCTTCCTGGGCCAGTGGGGGGTGGGAATGGGCGGGAGGGATGGGTCACGGTCCTTTGGTGATGGGAATGGTGTTTATGTACACTCCTAGCAAAATGTAGTCATATAAATCAGTAGTTAATTAATATGAGAGGGGGAAATCAATTGTATGTCTCAAAGGTTCTCAAAAGACAAACTGAATCTTTTTAATAGATAGGCTACGTATTTGATATGCGGACTCTCTCAAAAGCCTAGACCAAGTAGATTAGAAGCTTCCAATAGCACAGCTATATACAAGATACTGGGTACTGTACAGCAAACCATAACAAAGGGACTTTTCAAAGTTAACCCAATTAACAAATAATGTGTGGGTAATATTAACTATTGATTGTCTTTTTGAACCCTAAGACAGCAGGAACCTCACATCTTCACTATAGAGCCCCTACTTCCCCCAGTCCTGGCACCCTTGGATAGGGCTCACTTTCCCGTATGCTTCTCCCATTCCATACCAAATAATATTGCATCCGCCGATCACAACCTAACCAAAGCAACGATTGCCATCTCAACATGCTTCACCTCAGAGTGTATCCAGAGACTTCACGTGTGGAGTGACAACCCTTCAGCTTCATTACTCGGGTGAGACCTTTCCTTTTATAGTACACTCTAATTTCATCTCAGGTAGTTCACTTTCTAACAAAGTCCCATAACCTAGACATATACCAGTTTCTGTGAGAGAGAGCGTATGTGCACACGTATCCATAAACTACTGCAAAATATATACCTGAAAGCAGCATTACACTAGAGTTTGCAGTGAGTACCTCCCCAACACTTCCTCTCCACTATTCCAATCTTGGGATCCATGTTTGCTCAACAAATTGATTGGCTTTGTATGTTAACTCTCTTTTCAATCACCAGGTTCCAGATGCCACCAGGATGCTGGCTAGGCTTCCCTGGATTGAGGACCCCACCAATGTGTCCTGGAGCTCAGCTTCCCCAGAGACACACCTTACTAGGGAAAGAGAGAGGCAGACTGGGAGTATGGACCGACCAGTCAACACCCATGCTCAGCAGGGAAGCAATTACAGAAGCCAGACCTTCTACCTTCTGCAACCCTCAACGACCCTGGGTCCATGCTCCCAGAGGGCTAGAGAATGGGAAGGCTATCATGGGAGAGGGTGGGTTATGGGGATTGGGTGGTGGGAATTGTGTGGAGTTGTACCCCTCCTACCTTATGCCTTTGTTCACTAATCCTTTCTTAAATTAAAAATTTAAATAAATAAAAAAAAAAAAAAAAAAAAAAAATTAAAAATAGGGTACAGGCAGTGGTGCACTGGGTTAAGCACACATATAACCATGTGTAAGAATATGGGTTTGAGACCCACTCCTCACCTGGATAGAGAAAGTTTCATGAGCGATGAAGATATTTTTCTCTCTCCCTTTCTATCTACCCTTCTCTTTCAGTTTCAATCTGTCCTCTCAAATAAACAAAAAACAGAAAAAATTAGTTGCAAGGAACCACGGATTCCTAGTGTTGGCAGGGATCCCAGCGATAACCCTGGTAGCAAAAAAATAAATAAAAAGAATAAATTAAAAATAAAATAAAAATGTTTAGGCTCAATTTGTGGCATATATATTAGACATCTTGTAGTTTTCACCACATTTACAGTCACACGTGGAACACTTCAGTTCTGTCATATTGTGACAATGTTGTGACCTCAGGTTTTCTGTAATGAGAGAGTTGATAGACGTCAGACTAGATGATTTGCTTGATGCTGCTTTGCCAAGATTTATGTGGAATTTTGGAACATTATGACATATAGAAAATGTTTACTTGACGTTGCTGATATAATCTCTAGTTCTTTCCTAATGAAAAACAAAAGAATTCTGGGGCCAGGTAGTGGTGTTCCTGATTGAGTGCACATGTTATGATGTGGAAGGATCCAGGTTCAAGGCTCCAGTCTCCACCTGCAGAGGGAAAGCTTTGTGAGTGGTGAAGCAGTGTGGCAGGTGTCTCTCTTCCTATCACACTTCACTCTCAATTTCTGGCTCTTTCTATCCAGTAAATAAAGATTATAATTAAAAAATTTAAAAAAGACAATTCCTTCCAACAGTTTGCTTTATAGCATGTAGCAGCTCCCTGTCAGTCATAGAGAAAAATAGAGGAGAATTAGAAATTCCTGTAAGCTCACTGATAACTTTTCTTGGGTCTTACTTAGAAACATTGCTCAGCTCTGCCTGATAGTTTAAACATGTAAGTAGAGTTTTCCTTCATCAGTCTTCAGTGCATATAATTTAACTCTGATCTAAATTGCATAGAGTAGAAATAAGAAGATTTGAAGTCTAATCATTTAGTAATCACAATGGCATTTTTGGTGCAGAGGAATAGGGAGTGGTGTCAGGAAATACTAGCACCACACAAGCACTAAGGATTGCCAACTGACTACCCTGATACACAGCATGCTCTCTGCTGGTCTTTTAGGCTCATATTCTTCTTTTTATTTTATATTTTAAATAAATATTTATTTTTTCCCTTTTGTTGCCCTTTTTGTTTTATTGTTGTCCTTATTGATGCTGTTTGTTGTTGGATAGGACAGAGTGAAATGGAGACAGAAGCGGAAGACAGAGAGGGGGAGAGAAAGATAGACACCTGCAGACCTGCTTCACCTCTTTTGAAGCGACTCCCAGGATCCTTACACTGGTTCTTGTGCTTTGCGCCATGTGTGCTTAACCTGCTGTGCCACTGCCCAGTTCCCTTAGGCTCATATTCTAAGAGAACAGGTACATTGACTTGATCCACCTCAGGAATCCTGAAACACTCTAGTCAACTTTAAAAAGAGTCCAATTTTGTTTTGTGGGCTGTGTGTTGTGCAGTGGTAGAGTACAGGACTTGTGAGCATGAGATTCTAAATTAGATTCTAACACGATATGAATCAGATTAATGCACTGATCCTCTTTTCTTAAATAAATTAAAAATACAATTATTAATTAGAAATTGAGTTTATCTGTTTGTAGGAATAATTATACCCATCAAAAGTGCTAAATTGTCATATTCCTCTGTTTTAAGCTCCCTTATTTATGACAGTACATGAAAAATCAGATATTTATTAAATTGCATGCCTAAGCTAGAAATTGACTTGTGAGAATTTCCCTATAAGCTTAATGGCATTGGGTTCAGTCTTCATGGATTAAAAAGGCAGTATGGTGAAACTAGGTATCTGCATCAGCATCTTAATGTGTTCTTACTCCTGGAAACAGCTAGAGAACTAGAAAGTTTGTGCTGCTTTCACCACCAAACATACTCAACCCTGCCCTTTGTGTGTGTTCAGGTTTAATGTATTTCACATGCATTAACCTCTTTACATATTAGTGCCACATTGTAGTATAGTAACAACCCCTTTCTTTTTTTGTTTGTTTCTTTTTTAATATTTATTTTTATTATTCCCTTTTGTTGCCCTTTTTGTTTTATTGTTGTAGTTATTATTGATGTTGTTGTAGTTGGATGGGAAAGAAAGAAATGGAGAGAGAAGGAGAGAAAGGTAGACACTGCAGACCTGCTTCACCACTTGTGAAGCTATTCCTCTGCAGGTGGGGAGCTGGGGGCTCGAGCCGGGATCCTTACACAGGTCCTTGCGCTTTGCGCCAAGTGCGCTTAACCCGCTGCGCTACTGGCCAACTCCCAACAACCCCTTTCTTTGTCTGAAAGTTATTTTATCTACAAAATCTTACTTCTTTACTTAATAACTGTCTATCCATCTAGCTGGTGTTATAAAGTAACTTGAACATGTGGAGTGTTTTATTATGTCACTTCTTTATCAGTAATGCTACTACTAAGACAAAGTAAGTGTGGATCACTTGTTAAAAATATCCCCCTGGAAGTTAGGCAGTAGCACAGAGGGTTAAGCTCAGGTGGCGCAAGGCACAAATACCAGTGTAAGGATCCTGGTTTAAGCCCTGGGCTTCCCACCTGCAGGGGAGTAGCTTCACAGGCGGTGAAGCAGGTTTGCAGGTGTCTCTTTCTCTCTCCTCCTCTCTGTCTTCCCCTCCTATCTCCATTTCTATCCAGCAATGACTACAACAATAACTATTAAAAAAAAACATCTAGGGCAACAAAGGAATAAATAAATAAGTAAATAAATAAATAAAATATCCCTCTGAGCTTTCCTATCGAGGTTGCTTAGAGACAGAACAGAAGCTTTTGCCAAAGGCTACTTCTAGGTGGGATCTTCCTGGGCGGAGGTCTACCCCTAGACACCTGGGCATTATAGTGGACTAAGCTGTTTGAAGTGCTGTGTCCAGGTGTGTCATGTTCTGAAAGGGAAGGTCTGTCACCTCTCAGTGTGGATAAATCCTCTCAGTTTTCTTCTATTGTGATAGTAAGATTTTTTTGGAAATATTGAGGTGAAAACATAATAAAACCAACCTATGACAAACCCACAGTTAGTATGGTGGAAGTCACACACTCACCATTTGCAGATAATATGATAGTATTCATAGAAAAACCTAAAGAATCCAGCAGTAAGCTCTTGGAAATTATTAAGTAATATTGTAAGATGTCAGGCTACAAAATCAACATATAAAAGTCAGTGGCATACCTCTATGGAAACACTAAATTAACAGAAGAAGAAATCAATCCCTTTTACTATAGCAATAAGAACAATAGAATATGTAGGAATAAACCTAACAAAGGAAGTGAAAGATTTGTATACTTAAAATTATGAGTCACTATTCAAGGAAGTAGAAAAATAATAGGAAGAATTAGCATCATCAAAATGAATATGTTATCCAGGACCAAGTACAATTTATTTTTATTTTTAAAAGTTTTTTATTACTGCATAGAGACAGAGAGAAATTGAGAGGGGAGGGGAATGTAGAGTGGGAGACAGAGACAGAGAGACACCCTCAGCCATGTTTCACCACCTGTGAAGCTTGCTCCCTGTAGGTGGGGGCCAGGAGCTTGAACCTGTGTCCTTGTGCACTGTAATGTGTGCTCTTAACTGGCTGTGCCATCACCCTGCTGTTCATTTTTAATACTTTGAGGAACTTCCATTTGCTTTATCTAGAGCCTGGACCAGTTTACATATCTCTGCATAAGGGATCCTTTTTTTTCATACCCTCACCAATAACTGCTGTTTCTGGTCTTTTTGATGTTGGGGATTTGGTAGTGTGATTTTACTTATTTATTAAATTTATTTTAATAAATAAGTGGAGTTATGAAGAGAAAGATATGAAGAGAGAAAGACTGCTCAGGTCTGGCTTATGAAGGTGATAAGAACATGAAACTTAGACCTTGAATCCTCAAAATATCAAATATCAGTCTTTTTTATAACCATTATGCCCTCTCCCCTATTCAAGATTTTTAAAAATAGTAATTAAATGAAAAAAAGTGATCTATTTCTGATTTTATTTTACATGTGTTAAGGATCAGAATAATGAAGCTATAGAAATTTCCTTAGGTGATCTTAATTATTTTAAATGAAAAATATCATTTGACCTAAAAAATAATTGAGATGTAGTTGTAGTCTTACTTTGTTTGATTTATAGTACCCTTCATTCTTATTATTTGCCCGAGATAGCTCAGATTCAAAATGAAGTATCTTATGCCTTATAAGTTACATACAGACATGCACAAAAACCCACAGTTACCTATAAGATGTATGTAAATTTTCTACCATAAGAAAAATCAAAATAATTGTGGAGTTTGGGGCTGTTGGGTTGGGTTATCTTCTGCCTTATAAGTTACATACACACATGCACAAAAATCCATAGATACCTATAAGATGTATGTGAAATTACCACTTTACAAAAAATCAAAATAATTGTGGAGTTTGGAGCTGATGGGTTGGGTTATGTTCTGCCTTATAAGTTACATACACACATGCACAAAAATCCATAGATAGCTATAAGATGTATGTGAATTTATCACCTTATGAACAATCAAAATAATTGTGGGATTTGGGGCTGTTGGCTATTTGGCTGTTGGCCAAGACTAAGGTTGTTCAGTTTAGGAAATTTTTTCCCCCAGTGCTAAGAGAGGAGCTGCCGCTGGAGGGCACTTAGCACTTTTTTTTTATTGTTTGACAATTAAAAAAATATCAGAGTCTAGTTTCTTTGCCTTTCTTTTAAAGAGAAGACATTTTTCCCCCTCCTCCAGAGTTATTGCTGGGCTTGGTGCCTGCACCATGAATCCACCACTCCTGGAGGCCATTTTTTCCCACTTTTTTGTTGTCCTTGTTGTTGTAGCCTCATCGTGGTTATTATTATTACCATTGTTGATGTTGTTCATTGTTGGACAGGAAAGAGATAAATGGAGAGAGGAGGGGAAGACAGAAAGGGGGACTCCCCTGCAGGTGGGGAGGCGGGGGCTCGAACTGGGATCTTTATGCTGGTCCTTGCACTTTGCGCCACCTGTGCTTAACCCACTGCACCACCACCCAACCCCCAGAGAGAAGACATTTTACCAACAGTACAGATACAGTTATCTTCTCATTCAACTGCATGAGTTTGACCTCAGGTTATTTACCACTTTTGTCTCTAGTCTTTGCAGTCCATAGAACTCAGCTCTTCTAAACACCCCCCACCCCCGGGAGCCCCAGTGATTTCACCTACAGGTTATTTAGGAAACCGGAGTCTATGTATCTGCTGCTTTCTGACTTGAACTGCCTTGTCTTCAGCACTCAGATAATTAATAAAGGAATGCTGCCTCAGGTGTTACTGTGTCTGGTTTTGAGAGGCTTCCTTGTGCCTGTATGAATGAGATACTCTTTCTAGAGAGCTTACACAACAAGATTTCTTTCACTGCCCACGATGACATCTTTGGATTGCTCCCAAATCTTTCCTGCATCCTAAAATTGTCTATTTCTCCCACCTTGAATATATGTGGATATATATATCCAGGGTTATTGCTGGGGCTCGGTGCCTGCGCTATGAATCCACTGCTTCTGGAAACCATTTCCCCCATTTTTGCTGCCTTTGTTGATGCCCTTGTTGTTGGTATTTTTATTGTTGCCATTGCTATTGTTGTTGCTGCTGCACAGGACAGAGAGAAATCAAGAAAGGAGGGGAAGATAGGGGGAGAGAAAGACAGATACCTGAAGACCTACTTCCCTGACTGTGAAGCAACTCCCCTATAAGTGGGGAGCTGGGGGCTTGAACTGGGGTCCTTACGCAGGTCCTTGCGTTTCATACCATGTGTGCTTAACCCACTGCACTGCTACCGCCTAGCTCTCTATTTTCTAGTTTTAAGGTCTTCCTTGCAAGTATATGGACATGCTTACATGCTGTTTTTACAATGAGTGGTAATTTTAGGAATATACAATGTCTCATCTTAAAATACATTTTCAATTTAAAACTCATCCCTGGAGATGATTAATACTTGTATTTATATACTATTTGCATTTGTGTTTCGTTTGTCTCTTACTTTTTTTTTTGCCTCCAGTGTTGTTGCTGGGGCTCAGTGCCTGCACCATGGATCCACTGCTCCTGCAGGCATTTTTTCTGTTATTAGACAGGACAGAGAGAAATTGAGAGAGCAGGGGGAGATAGAGAGGAAGAGAGAAAGATAGACACCTGCAGACTAGCTTTGCTGAAGTGAAGTGACCCCCCCTGCAGGAGGGGAGCCAGGGGCTTGAACTGGGAACCTTGTGCAGGTCCTTGCACTTTGTACTACTATGTGCGCTTAACCTGGTGAAGCACCGCCTGGCCTGGCCTTTACTCTTTAACTAATATTAAAGTATGGTTTTCATTATGATTGCCACTGTCCAGTCAGTAAGGTGGTCCTGACTTTAATCTTGTGATACAGCTATTATCACTATCATTCAAATTAACAGTTGAAATTGCAGCTAGAGATATGTTTTTAACCAATCAGACACTGAAGAAATGTGACCACTAGCTAATTACAGATTGTGTTCATGTAATTGGCAGAGCTGCTCTTGCTGACACTGAAGTTGATTGCACTCAACTCTTAGACTTTCTGTAGATTCTGACTTAGAAAGGTACATCAAAACTCTGGTGACTGGTATGTGCCAAATAGGTATTCATAGGCTTTTTAATATTTTCTCAGTAGTGTAAAGCCACCTGTATTCTAAGGCTCATTGGATCAGTCAGTCAGATGTGTACCATACTGGTAGAACCTGAAGGTTCACAAATGAGTAGGAGCACAGCACAGAGTCTGCTGAACGACTTAGCTTCCTACCGACCACAGCATGTCCTGCTTAACAAAGGCAACTCCCCAACCTGCAACATCCTGCTGACCAGGCAGAAGGGAAGAAACCAAAAGTCGCAACCCCTACCCCCCTGCTTCCTCCTGCTATGGCTTGGGAACACTTTTTTTTAACTAAACTAACACGATGCTTGTCACGTAGCCCCCCTGCCCTAAACCCTATATAATCTCAATAGAAACTATAGAGGGGGTCAAGCATTTCTGACCACCACTGCGTGGTGGCTCAGTGTGTTCGTCCCTGGCGCCAGCTAATAAAGACTCTGTTGATTTTACATCGCTCTGGTCTCTTGGTGATTTCTGTGGATTACCGGACCCTAACACACGGAGGGCGCCTAGTGGGGTGCCGCGGAGGTGCGACGGTCCCTCCTCGGCCCTGTGAGCCCAGTAGCCGGGAGACCCATGGAGGGGCTGACCAGCAAGAGGGCTACATGCTGACTGGGACTCGGGTTCTGGCGCCGGAGGGGCAGCCGCGGTGGTGGTGGTGGTGGTGGTGGTGGTGGTGGTGGTGGCGGTGGCAGTGGCAGCACATTGCACCCCCCCAACCTCCCTGGTCAATTCCCTGTGGTGACGCTCTCTGGGACCCGTGGGAAAGGAGAGGTGTGGGGTCGCTGGTGCAGGGTGGCCTCGGCTGCAGCTACTGGGGTGGGGGGAAGGCGTGCGCCAGCAGGGGGTGGCTGATGCCCTGCTCTCCAAGTGCCAGCTAGTGCGCAGGGCTTTTTTAGGGGTGGTTGCTAAGCAAGGCACTACCAGGCGCAGGATTTTGTAACCAAGCCTTTTGTAACAAAAGCAAATTAATATGTAAAATATGATAGATTCCTTGTGCAGGCTCCAATACCCAGAAATAACCCTGGTGAGGAAAACAAAACACAGAACGTAAAAAAAATAAATAAACAATGATGTTGAGAGAAAAAAGTTAAAAGAATCTGGAGGAGCTGGGCGGTAGTGCAGCAGGTTAAACACAGGTGGCACGAAGCACAAGGACCGGCCTAAGGATCCCTGTTCGAGCCCCAGGTTCCCCACCTGCAGGGGAGTCCTTCACAGATGGTAAAGCAGGTCTGCAGGTGTCTATCTTTATCCCCACCCCCGCTGTCTTCCCCTCCTCTGTCCATTTCTCTCTGTCTTTTTTAACATTGACGACATCAATAATTACAGTAATAACTGCAACAATAAAAATGAACCAGGGCAAAAAAGGGAAAATAAAAAACATATATATTTTTAAAAAGCACATTTAAAGAATCTTGGAGTTGGGCGGTAGCCCAGTGGGTTTAGCACACATGGCACAAAGCACAAGGACTGGCCTAAGGATCCCGATTTGAGCCCCCAACTCCCCACCTACAGTGGAGTTGCTTCACGGGCTGTGAAATAGGTCTGCAGGTGTCTATCTTTCTCTCCCCTCTCTGTCTTTCCCTCCTCTCTCTATTACTCTGTCCTATCCAACAAGGGCAACAATAACAACAACAATAGTAACTACAACAATTAAACAAGGGCAACAAAAGGGAATAAATATATAAAAAAAGAAGTTAAAAGAATCTTTAAATCTGTAGCAAACAGGTAAACAGTAACAATTCAGTGTACATATCCTTGTAGACTCTATATGGATGCCAATGTGCAGACATCAGAGGAAACAACACTGCTGTTTGGGGATGGTCTAGATGTGAATTGATATAGTCCCAGAATGAAAAAAATGTTTCTGGACTGAGGTTAGTAGTCTTTCTTAGTTACGTAGCCTTTCCTCTCTTTGTACACATTTGAGAATATTAATAATAGGGTCAGTTATTATTAAGAACTTGAAACAACAAGGGCAACAAAAGGATAAGTGAATAAATAAAAATTTAATAGAAGAATTTGAAGGCATCTTGTAAATAATTAACAAGTGTTATACATATATGTATATATATATATAAGGTTTATATAAATATAAAGCAAATTCAGGGCCTGGCGGTAGTGCAGTGGATTATGTGCACACAGTACAAGGTGCAAAGACTGGCCTAAGGATCCTGGTTGGAACCCCTGGATCCCCACCTGTGGGGGTCATTTCACAAGTGGTGAAGCAGGACTGTAGGTGTTGCTTTCCTTTTCAGTCTCTGTCTTCCTGTCCTCTGTTTCTCTCTGTCCTATCCAACAACAATAGCAATGGCAACAATAACCACAGCAGTAACAACTAGGACAAAAGAATGGGAAATAATGACCTCCAGGATCAGTGGACTGTAGTGCAGGCACCAAGCCCCAACTATAAGCCTGGAGGCAAAAAGAAGAAATCTTTTGTCCATTCTCCCAGAGGGATAAGGATTAGGCAACCTTCCAGTGGAGGGGAGGGTATAGGGAACTCTGGTGACTGGAATTGTATGGGATTGTACTCCTCTTATCCCACAATCTTCTTAATCATTATTAAATCACTAATTTAAAGAAAGCAAGAGAAAAAAATCTATAAAAATACAGAAGCACACTGTCTGCTAGCTACCTTCTTAGTAACTTTCTGAAGCTCCACATTCATTCTGTAGTATATTTAGAAAAGAGTTTAGCCTAGCTAGCTTAACACAAATACTAAAGAAAACATGTTCTCTATATACTTGGTGAGGGAGGAACATTGCTTGTTTTTTTTTCCTATTTTTATTAGTGATTGAATAATGGGTTTAATTGTTTTGTTGTTATTGTTGAGTCGTATGATTGATTTATTGTCATTTGTGATCAGTCTCTTGTCAGTTTTGTGACATCCAGGTATCTTCTCCCAATTTCCGGGTTACCTTTGTGTGTGTGTGTGTGTGTGTGTGTGTGTGTGTGTGTGTGTGTGTGAAGTTTTCTTTTAATGTGTAGAAGCTGTTAAATTTGATATAGTCCCAGTAATTTAACCTTGTTTTAGTTTTGCTTACCCATAGTGTGATGAGTCTCCATATAGAGCCTGATGTTAAATTGTGGACGTGTTTCACCAATGTTTTCTTCTCTATATTTTTTAGTCTCAGTTCTAACAACAAGATCTTTGGTCCATTTTGAGTTAATTTGGCATATGGTGTTAAAGGCTGGTGCTGATTCATTTTTCTGCAATTGACTACCCAGTATCAGCTATTGAAGAGGCCTTCTTTCCCCCCAATGAAAAGGTTTTAGTCCTTTATTAGTACACACATAGGGGTTTATTTATGGAATTTCAATTTTGTTTTGTTGGTCTATAAATTGGTTTTGTTACAGTGATATAACTTTTTAATTGCTATTGTTTTGTAGCATCAATGGAAGTCAGGAATGTTATGTATGCATTGTTTGGTTTTTGCTAGACTGCTATGGTGCTGACTCCCCTCTGGACATCTTTAATAAAATATTTTCAATAAATGTGAAAACACATACTTTGGGATTCATAGTGTGATTATTAATACATGATTTTTAGTTTCTATACTTAGCATATTTAAGATTAAAGTAAAATTTTAAATTAATTCAACTATATATAATTAAATGTTTATATGGCAAAGTTAGTAAAAATGTAAAACCAAGGTCTCTTTTGCAGTCTTCTCCTTGGGAAACAGAAGATGGCTTGCCATTTTTTTTTAATTTAAGACCTTTATTAACAGATGCTGCAGCTTGTTGCCTTTTAGTTTTTGAAAAAATAAAGTTGTAAACTTTTATTACAAATTCAAAATGAGGTTCTTAAAAATCTCAACTTGACCAGATATGAAACAATTTAAAAACCTTTAAAGGTGTATTGAGAAAAACCAGGCCTTTTTAAAAAAAAAAAAAACATGTTTGACATTACCAAAAAGAGACATCTTTAGGTAAAAATAATAAAAAAAACCCTTGCTGCATAGATAATGCAGATAGTTCTGGTTATCTGGTCAAGGGGCAAAAAGCAAGCACTTAAGGTCTTCAGCTCATTCCTGTTGTTGAAACCATATTTGCTCCTTACATTGACCATTTTACTGTTCCCATAACCTTCATTGCCTTGATCTTCTTGTCCTTGCCAGCAGGCACCACCGATGTGAGGCTGCCTGGGCAGCCGCTCCCTATGCCACTACCCGTGGCAGCAGGCTTGGTGTCGGTGGTGCTGAGGGCGGGGGCGGCCTGCGGCTGCTGGGTCTAGGCCACTCTGCTCATGGTTGCCATGATGGTGACTGGGGCCAGCTGCTGCAGCTGCAGCTCCTCCCAGGGTGTGATGGTAACTAGGAGGCGGTGGCGCTGGGGCTGCTCAGGGCTCTCTGGGGTCCGCTCTCAGCTTGTCATTTTTAAACCAGGTTCTAGTAGGAATGAACATGTCTGGCTCCACTCAGAAACATTTCTTTTTAATATTTACTATGTTTTTCAATTTCCCATCCTTTCCCATCCAAGTTCAGCTCATTAGCAAATCTTAGCAAAGATCTTGTTTAATATTTTGGCATCTATGTTCATCAGAGATATTGGTCTGTAGTTTTCCTTTTTTGTTCTGTCCCTATCAGCTTTTGTTATCAGGGTGATGTTGGCTTCATAGAAGGTGGAAGGGAGTATACCTGTTTCTTCAATCTTATGGAAAAGCTTAAGAAGTATGGGTACTAACTGTTTCCTGAAAGTTTTAAGGAGAATGTTGTTTAGTTTCCAACTTCTGTGACTTTTAATAATCTTCTGTTTGTTGTTAAATGTTAGTTTTACTCCACTGTGGTCTGAAAGATACGTGGCATGATTTTGATGCTCTTGAATTTATTGATGCTGTCTTTGTGGCCTAATATGTGGTCTATCCTTGAGTATGTATTATGTGGATTTGAAAAGAAGGTGTATGCCAGTTTTTTGGGGTGAAGGACTCTGAAAATGTCCAAGAGGTCTAGTCTGTCTATCTCTTCATTCAGTTCTCTTGTATCTTTGTTGGTTTTCTGCTTTGTTGATCTGTCTAAGTGTGAGAGTGGGGTATTACTGTATTATTATTGATGTATTATTGAAATTCTTTCAGTAAGCGCTTGACGTATTTAGATGGCCCCTCACTGGGTGCATAGATGTTAATAATTGTTATGTCTTCTTGGCTGATTGATCCTCTAATCATTATGTAATGTCCTTGCCTATCTTTTGTTACTTTTTTAACCTAAAATCTATAGTGTCTGAGATGAGAATGGCTGTTCCTGCCCTTTTTTGTAGTCCATTAGCCTGTATGATAGTTTTCCATCCTTTCACTTTAAGTCTGTGTTTATCTTGTTGTGACAGATGGGATTCTTGCAAGCAGCATATGGTTGGGTTATGCTTTCTGATCCATCCCCCCACTCTGTGCCTTTTGATGGGTGAGTTTAAACCATTGACATTTATTGATATTATGGATTTAATGTATTGTAGTGCCATTGTTCAAATAAAAATTTTTGTTTGCTCTGATATATTGCAAGTATTTATAGTGATGTTCTTGTTTATAAGAGGTCTTCTAGAACCTCTTTCAGGGCCGGCTTGGTGATGGTTGGCTCCTTTCACTGTTGTTTGTCTAAGAAGGTTTTGATCCCTCCATCTAGTTTGAATGAAAGTCTAGCAGGATATATTATCCTTGGTTGAAACCCTTTTTCATTCAGGGCTCGATAGATATCTTGCCATTCTCTTCTGGCTTTTAGAGTTTGATTGGAGAAGTCTGCAGATAATCTTATGGCATTTCCCCTGTATGTGACTTTTTGTTTCTCTCTTGCAGCCTTTAGGATCCTTTGTTTATCCTTACTTATTCTCATAGTGACTATGATGTGTCTTAGTGTCTTCAGGTCTGGGTTGTATCTGTTTGGAACTCTCTGGGCCTCTTGAATCTCGATGTCCTTTCTGTTATTCAGGTCTGGGAAGTTTTCTTCTATTATTTCCTCTAGAATGTTTGCTTCCCCTTCCTCTCTTTCTTCCTCTGGCAGGCCAATTAAAGGAATGTTACTTCTTTTGAGATCATCCCATATGTCTCTGTTGTTGTTTCCAGTGTCTCTCAGTCTCTTTTTGAGCTCTTTCACCTTTTTGTTATTTTTCTCTAACTTATCCTCTGTCTGACTAATTCTGTTTTCTGCTTCTGTTATTCTGCTTTCCCTTGCCTCAGCTTCTTTCTTCATTAGAGCTATTTGAGGTTTCAGTTCTCTAATTGCCTCAAGATAATCAGTATTTTCCTTGGGGGTCTCAACTTGTTTTCTGAATAGTGCCATTCCTTTCCTCCAAAGTTGTTTTCATTTCTGTCATTAATAAGTTTATTATTGCTTGTATCCTTTTCTTATCTATGGTTACTTCTGGCTGATTTGTAGTTTCTTCTGGGCTCTTGTCTTCATTCATTGGAGTAGCAGTTTTATTTGTTTTTCATCTACCCATTTTTAATGTGTTTCTTTTTTTATGCTCTGTTATTCCTCTTTTGTTGTGTCTTCAGTACAATTAACACTGTACTAAATACCTTTATGACAATTTCACTCACCAACCTCAGGAATTACAATAGCAACTGTAGCAAGTATTGAAGCAGTTTAATCACTACCAGTTAGCCAAACAATATCTCCAGTCTGTGAAAAAATAGTAACCAAATCCCAGTGAAGAAGAAAGATTAAAAAAAAAAAGGGATAGCAACAATAGACAGTTATGCAAATCTACTATCCACTGTATATTCTAGGGGTAACAAGAGGGGAAAGGGAACTAGAGCAGAGACAGACACATAGAGAGTCCACTCTGAGTCAGATTTCTTCCCCAAAATAATTCACAAATTCATAAAGGCAAAGAAGAAGGAAGGAAGAAGTGTATGACAAGATAAAAAAAGAAACAAGAGAGAGAAAAGAGAAAAGATAAAAAAGAGCTGTAATTAAAGAGCAGTAAAAGGAAAGTTTTTTTGATTACTTTATTTTTAATTTAATTTTTTTAATTAGCTAGGAGGAGGAAGGCGAGAGTCTGTAGAGGAGGTAGGAGTAATGAGACAAGTTCCTCCCACAATAGATAAGATGCCCACTACCCTAGCAATGAAAGATACCCTAAGAGTTAATTCTGATCAACCTAAAGGGGGGGGGAAGATATATGCCTTTACATAATATTAATAATAAAATAGAGTAGGGTAAAAAAAACACCCTGTCCCAGATTACCTCAAACCTCGTGAGCAGAGGTAGCTGATTGTTAAGAAAGAAGAAGAAAAAAAATAATAAAAAAAACCTCAGGACTAGACAAGGATAGCTGGGATAGACAGTTATACAAATCTATTATCCACTGTATATTCTAGGGGTAGCTAAAGGAGGAAGGGAAGTTCATCAGAGATACTCGTAGTGAGAGTCCACTCTGAGTCAGATTTCATCCCAAAAAAAATTCCCAAACGTGTATCAGTGAATTCAGTGAAAGCACACTGTTTGGTGATGTGGGGGATGGGGCCTGTGGCTTTGGAAGCCACAAAAAAAGAGAGAGAGAGAGATAGAGAGAGAGAGAGAGAGAGAAAAAAGACAAGAAAAAGAACAGTAATAAAAGAGCAGTTAAAGGAAAGAGTTTTTTATTTGTTTATTTTTTATTATTTAATTATCTATGTGGGGGAGGGGTGGCTACTTAGAAAGAAAAAAGGCCAGAGGTTTCAGAAGGGAATAGACTTAGAATGAATGGTACTCCCTGGTGGGACAGGAATCTTGGTAAAGAAAGAAGCTCAGCAGAGGAGCCTGCTAGGAGGTGGTCCCCCAGGATTGGTTATGGGGGGGTGAGGGGGAGGAGGTTCGCTTTGGGAATAATAATTTAAAAGAAAAAAATTTTTTTTCCTTTTTTTCTACTCTATTTTTAACCCAAATTAAGTTAGGACCCCTTATTGACTGGCGTACTGAAGGCAGAAAATCCTACCATTTCCAGACAGTGTGGTCAGAGCTCAAGCCACTAGCAGCTTCTCAGTTCAACATGTTCCGGGAACCCCGCTATTCTTTTTTAAAGTTTTATTTATAAAATGGAAACATTGACAAGGCCATAGGATAAGAGGGGTACAATTCCCACCACCAGAACTCTGCATGCCATCCCCTCCTGAAAGCTTTCTTATTCTTTATCCCTCTGGGTGTATGGACTTAGGGACATTATGGTGTGCAGAATGTAGAAGGTCTGGCTTCTGTAACTGCTTCCATGCTGAACATGGGTGTTTACAGGTGGATCCATACTCTCAGCCTGTCTTTCTCTTTCCCTAGTTGGGCAGAGCTCTGGGGAAGTGGGGCTCCAGGACACATTGGTGGAGTCGTCCGACCAGGGAAGTCTGGTAGGCATCTTGGTAGCATCTGAAACCTGGTGGCTGAAAAAAGAGTTAATATATAAAGCCAAACAAATTGTTGACCCATCATGAACCTAAAGGCTGTTATATTGCAGATGAAGATTTGGGGTCTCCATTTTGAAGATAGCTAGTAGGCCTATTTTAGTTGTATTCCAAAGGGATATATATTCCAAAGGGATATTATATTCCAAAGGGATATATATTCCAAAGGGATATTATATTCCATGGGATATATATTCCAAAGGGATATTATATTCCTACTGCTTTGTCCTCTCAGGCAATCTCATCCTGCAGGTAGCAGGGATGGGTCTGGGCAAAGCCCTATTTCTTTTTCTGGCTCTGAGAATTTGAACTTTACATCCTGTCTCTAGATTTTATTCAAACTTAAGTCTGTCTCTAAACCCTAACACCATCAACACAAAATGAGTTGAGTTAGATTCTTAAAATTTATTTTGGATTTGAGTCCCCACCACACCTGCAGAGGAAAAGATTTGTGAATGGTGAAGCAGTGCTGCAGGTCTCTCTCTCTCTCTCTCTCTCTCTCTCTCTTTCTCTCTCTTCTCCCTCTTTACTTCCCATTTCCTTTTTGATTTCTTCTGTTACTATCCAATAAACAAAGATAATAAAAATATTTTTATTTTTTAATTTTTAAAATATTTATTTTCCCTTTTGTTACCCTTGTTATTGTTGTAGTTATTATTGTTGTTATTGATGTCCTTGTAGTTGGATAGGACAGAGAAAAATGGAGAGAGGAGGGGAAGACAGAGAGGGGGAGAGAAAGATAGGCAGTGAAGCAGGTCTGCAGGTGTCTATCTTTCTCTCACCCTGTCTTCCATTCTTCTCTTCTTCCCTTTGTCCCAGCTGCATCCACAGCAGCACCATGGAGCCCTGAGGCCCGCGCCCTAAGACCCTGTCGCCCCCTGTCACATTGAGTAGCATAGCATCGCACCACCCCCAGGCAGCATTGAGCCATGCCTCGTTGTGTAGCACCCATAAGCCCCAGCGCTGGGGCCTCGGTCCTGCGCCCTGAGCACCCAGCAAGAACTGTGCGGAGGCCCCGTGTGGAAGTACTGCTGGGGACTCCCCAAGGTGCTGTGCCAGACAGCAGCCAGTGGCCAGGTCCATAGTGCTGGAGCCCATCTAGTGAGATTCCTCCAATTCCAAGTAAGTGGCCCCTGGTTCCTGTGCCCTTGAAGGCTGGGTTGTTGTGCCCGCCTGGGAAGGTGCTGGGTGGGGTGAGGGGCGAAGTCGGGGTACAGCCGCATAGGGGCCAGCGCCCCCGGACCCAGTACCCCGGGACAGGCGCACCCCTTAGAGGTGGCTGCGCACCCCCCCAAACTTCCAGCACCCAGCGGCCTTGAGCAGGGCGCTCCCCAAGATGGAGCCATGCGCACCCCCGGCAGGGGCGCACCCAGGGGAGGTGTCCGCGAGCCCCCAGACCCCGCACCCCTGGCAGGGACACCCTGGAAGGGTGGCTGTGCGCCCCCAGATCGTGCTGCTTTTGGCTTCCGTGAGCGCGAGAGTATGGACCCCGCCGGAGAGTCTGGGCAGCCGGCCTTCCCTTTCCTTCCTGCCGGGAGAGGGGTCCTAGGTCCCTGGGCCTCACCCAGCGTGTCAGTGCTGGTGGCTCCAAGTGCCCCGAGGGTGAGGACCCGCCAGCGCAGCTGGAGTCCAGGCAGTGCGCCTCCCGAGCACCCCAAACGCCCTGGCAGGAGGGGACCCCGGAACCCACCGACCTGGCTTCAGGAGCAGCCAGGCCCAGAAAACTTTCTGTGTGTCCGCCCACCCGAAATGTGCACCCGCTGTCCTTCCTCTCGGTGTGGCCCACGACGAGGTCCTCGGGGGACGGCTGTTTGGAATCCTGAACTTCGAGTTTGGTCTGAGGAAACATGGTGAGCCAAGCTCCCAAATTAGGGTGAAGGAGGCTGGGGCACGGGGTGCGGGTCCAGGTTGGGGGTCTCCTCGCACTACTAGAACTGAAGTGTTTTCTCTGCCTCTGTCTCTCTCAGAAGAGACATGCATTTCAGAGGGGTGCCCCAAGCCAGCTGGCTCCAACCCTTGTTGAGCCCTGGGCCTGGGCTGTGGATTGGGTCTGGGCTGAAGGTCTGGCACTTTGCAACCTGCTGGTCCTGGAGGGCACTGCCAACACCCACCCCCAACCCCCCTCGTCCCGGTGGCCTGGGCCTGGCAGGGCTCCGTGTGTGGTGGGGGGTGGGCAGGGGTCGCCTGGGGTTCTTGTGTCTGTGGGGATAGTCCTGGGGAGACTGCAGTCTTCCTACTCACACAATGGGGCAGCCAGGATGCTGGCAGGTGGGAGCTGCACTAGGAGCCCCACAGAGCCAGGCAGCAGCCGATGTTGGAGCTGGGTAGGAACCGGGCAGGAACCGCGGTTTTTTTTTTTAAAAAAATGAAATTAAAAAAAGGAAATTAAAAAAAGGAAAAATGTTATTTATTAATACAAAAAAGAGAAGCAGAGCATAGTCATATGGCACATGCAAATCTGGGGATTGAATTCAGGACTTGATTCGTACAGAGCCATTGCCCTAGCCATTCTGCAATTCTAGAGTATAAATAGGTTATTTTATTTTTGTTGTTGTGTTGCCACCAAGGTCTCATTGTCTCCCTTTTTTTTTTGTCTATTCTTTTCAACTCTTTTTTATTTTTATTTATTTTTCCATTTTGTTGCCCTTGTTGCTTAACATTGTGTGGTGATTAATGTCGTTGTTGTTGGATAGGACAGAGAGAAATGGAGAGAAGAGGGGAAGACATAGAGGGGGAGAGAAAGACAGACACCTGCAGACCTGCTTCACCACCTGTGAAGGGACTCCCGGGCAGGTGGGGAGCCAGGGGCTAGAACCGCGATCTTTCCTCTGGTCCATGAGCTTTGCGCCATGTGCGCTTAACCCGCTGTGCCACTGCCTGACTCAAACTGTCTCCTTCTCTTAACACTTTTTAAATAAGATTATAATATAGTCCTAGCTTCCGTAGTACATATACTAAAATTGGCATGATACATAGAAGATTAGCATGGCCCCTGCTCAAGGATTACACACAGATTCATGAGGCATACCATATTTTTTCAAAAAAAGGATTATAAAATATATGTGCACACATATAAGTAATTATAATCTTTTAAAGAGCCAGTTAATGCAACCTGGGAGGTGGTTCAGTGGCAAGAGATCTGGATTTGTATGTGTGGGATCCCAGGTCTGTCTGAACTCTGGTTCTACATATGCTGAAGCTCTTTTAAAAGATTTATTAATCAGTGAGGGAGAAAGGGAGGAGAGAGAGAGAGAGAGAGAGAGAGAGGAAAAACACTATAGCATCAGTCTGGAACATGTGATGCTGGAGGTAGAATTCAGGACCTCATGCTTGAGTCCAAAACTCCAACCACTCTGCCAGCCTCCAGGACTGCAGATTGGCTTTTTTGAATAAAATCATGGTAATATTGTTCTCTTAACTGTACATCTTTTAAATAATACAAAGTCTTTTAAAAATTTTTTCTCAAATATTGTGCCTGGGGATCAATCCCACCCAGAACCTTGCACCTGCATGGGACAGCTGAGAGGCCTCCCTGCCAGTCTCCATTCTGTATCCTTTAAGAGAGGGAGACATGCAAAGCACTGCTCCTCTATGCAAGGAGTCCCGCCCATTGCCTGCCTTTGTTTTCACTTGCAGTGTGCAGGATCAGACCCCCAGCCACATGCTATGCTATGTTTTCTGTTTAAGAAACAGACAACCTGCACCTAGATTTAGGTGGGTAACTGGACTCAACAGTAGGCCAGGCCCATTTAAAATCCAAATTCAACAAATTTAGAACCAAGGCAAAGGAAAGAACAGTCACTATAATTTTTTTAAGACACTGGGTAGCTTCTTTGCATTGGTCTCTCTATATAAACATGTTATTTTCAACATCTCTGTATTGATGATTGAAGTGGGTCAAGCTGACTTAGTTCTCCTTGAGACAGACAATGTGTGTATCTACATTTGGGTCACAATACCCTGCTGTATGTTGATCTTTGAAAGTAAATGAATGTGCTGCGGTGGGATTGGGAGGCAGAACTTGGAGAAAGAATCATCCTCATCAATAGGTGTTGCTACATTCAGCCTTCATATAGGAAACACCTCAAGATATCAGTATCAGAGCAACCATTTACAAGTATTTTTTCAAGATTTATTTTACTTTACTTGTTTATTGAATAAAGACAGAGAAACTGAGATCGTAAGGGGAGGTAGAGAGAAAGACACCAACAGCACTGCTTAACCGCCTGTGAAGCTTCCTTCTTTACAGGTGAGTCAACAGTTATTACATCTTAAGCTAGGTATCATTTCTTCCTTTCTTTCTCTCTTTTTCTTTTTAATTTCTTTATTGGGGAATTAATGTTTTACATTCCACATTAAATATAATAGTTTGTATTTGCATAACAATTCCCAGTTTTCCATATAGCAATCTATGTATCATTTCTTTTCTTTCTTTCTTTCTTTCTTTCTTTTTTTTTGTTGTTATTGGATAGCGACAAAGAGAAATTGAGAGAGAAGGGGGAGATAGAGAGGAATAGAGACAGAGAGACACCTGAAGACCTGCTTTACTACCTGTGAAGTGACTCCACTGCAGGTGGGGAGCAGGGGGCTTGAACCAGGATCCTAAACGGTCCTTGCTCTTTGTGCCATGTGGGCTTAGCCCACTGTGCTACCTTCTGCCTCCCTTAGGTATCAATTCTAAAGCCTCTTAAATCTAAAATGTTCTTAACCTTTTGTAGTAATTTCCTGATTCATGTTTGCTTGTCTTAAATATCTTGGTTCTGTTTTAGTTTGCCTTGTGGGAAGTCCCATCTGTCTTTGGTCTTGGTAATTTTCCAGGGCTTGTAGTTGAATGCCAGCAAGGACGCTCCCAGATAAAAAAAACAAAGAAATCGCTCTGCATGTGCTTCGAGATAGGCTTTACCAGAAGATTATAGAGAAAGTCGTGTCGACAGCAAAATACCAGAAGAATGCAGGTAAATAAAAGAAATAATAAATAAAAATAAAAGAAAATAAATAAAAGAAAAAAATAAAGGTGGGGGTCAGGTGGTAGTGCAGGAGGTTGAGTGCAGGTGATGCAAATCACAAGGATTGGTGCAAGGAACCTGGGTTGAGTTCCTGGCTCCCCACCTGCAGGTTGTCTCTTCATAAGTGGTGAATCAGGTTTGCAGATGTCTTATCTTTCTCTCACCCTCTATCTTCCCCTCCTCTCTCAATTTCTGTCTGTCCTATCCACAATGACATCAATAACAATAATAATAACCATAATAATGATAAAACAACAAGTGCAACAAAATGGAAAGGAAAAAAAAAAGATTTATTAATGAGAAGGTGTGAGGGAAGAACCAGAGCATCACTGTGACCTATGGAATGCCAGAGATTAAACTCAGCACTTCATGGTTGAGAGTCCAATGTCTTATTCACTGCACCACCTCTCAGGACACTGCAGATAAGATTTATTTATTAGAATCACTTAACAACTGTTCGAAGAGTCATTCTGCACATGCCTTACATATGGGAGTCCCTGGGCTTGATTCCTGGCACCACTGAACAGTAACACAGACACAGCAAGCCAAGTTCAGTGGATAGTAGATCTGTGCTTAGGTCTTTATCTCAAAATTGTAAGCATTGAACTGAGAGGTAGCTTATTGGTAAATTGCATACTGCACATGCATAAGGCCCCAAGATTGATCCCCAGCATACAGAAGTTCTGAGTGGTGCTCTATCCATAAAAATAAATAAACAAAGGGGTCCAGAGCTTGCTCCCCCAGTAGAGTGCACATCACATCACCATGCTTGCAGACCTGGTGTTGAGCCCTAACACAACATGGGAGCACCAGGCATGATGGCAGGTACTGTGATGTTTCTCACATGCTCTTTCTCCCACTTTTTCTATTTCATTTTTAAAGTCAAATTTCTTTTATATATATTAATATATTTATTTATAATTGGACAGAGACAGAGAAATAGGGAGGGGAGGGGAGATAGAACAGGAGAGAGACAGAGAACCACCTACAGCCTTGCTTTACCACTTGTGAAGCTTCCCCTACCCCCTGCAGCTGGGGACCAGAGACTTGAACCTGGTTCCTTATGCACTGTAATTTGTGTGCTTAACCAGATGCACCACAGCTGGCCCCATGTATATTTTATTCATTTATTATTTCCTGGACAGAAATTGAGAGGGAAAAGAAGATGTAGAGGGGGAGACACAGAGAGACACCTGCAGCGCTGCCTTACCACTTGTGAAGCTTCTCCTCAGCTGGTTGGATCTTGGGCTTGAACCTTAGTCCTTGTGCATTGTTACATGTGCACTCCACTGCTTACACCACCTCCTGGACCCCATTTTTTCATTTTAAACTTAAAAGGAGAAAATAACTGTTGGCTACAGTAGAATTATGTAAGTATGAAACTCTGGTGTACTAAAATACATCAATATATACATCTTTTTTTAAAGGTCACTTTGTGAGGCACATGTTATATAGTGTGAGAGGACCAAGGTTCAAGCCCCTGATCCCCACTTGCAGGCGGAAGCTTCACAAGCAGTGAAACACTATCTTAATGTGTCTCACTTTCTTTTTCCACTCTATCTCCCCTTTCCATCTCTGTTTCTCTCTTACCAAGCAAAAAGAAAAAAAACTTTTAAAAAGGTTTCTTTATATTAAAAATGTTTTTTCATTATTCTTGACCAAGTAAAAATATCTCAGGACATAGAGAAAATATACTCCACTGTGAATAAGAAATAACTTGAATGTTTAGGCTCTCTGTGTCTGTGCCAGAAGGGGTTTGCTAAGAAGTAGTGGTTTGGAAATCCAAATTCCTAGCTTCAAGTCTACCTACTGATGCTCCTCTGCAATCTGAGACCATCTCAGGCAAGGGATTAATATATCATTTGCACTCATTTACACTACTGCAGGCTAAAACAAGGGTAGGAAAGTGGAACGGCCAAAAGTAGGGAAAACTAAGATATCTAAATCAAAGTGACTTGTGACAGTTATTATAATGCTTACTGTTATGCAGCCCACTTTTCCTAAAATGCTACAAGTTTTACTGCAAATAACTCAAAAACATGGCTGTTTTGGCCTTCCAACCCCAAAATTCTCTTTCAACCCCATTCAGGTTTTACTTTTGTTTTTAAAGATTTATTTATTAGTGATAAAATTAGGGGAGAGGAAGAAGGAGAACCGCAGCATCACTCTGACACATCTGATGCCGGAGATCAATCTTGAGACCTCACACATAAGAACCCCAAAGCTTTATCCACTGCACAACCTCCCAGACAGCGGCAGCCTTTATTTTTTATAATTTAAAATACTATGATACTTTGCTTACTTAAGAGGCAAAAGATTTATACAATCTGAAGAGAACAAGAGCATACATACTTTGCTTATTTAAATGATACATACACTTTAGTAGAACTTATACATTTGAATAAAACTACATACATATGTAATTCAAAATCTAGGAAATAGAGAAAAATGAAGTGGGGGAAAAACCCTTTCCTGACCCTCTACCTTAGACTCTCTCAGTAGAAAATATTACAGTAGGGTGTTTTTAAATGAATTAATTTATTTTTCCTTTTTAGTTGCCCTTGTTTAACATTGTTGTAGTTATTGATGTTGTTGTTGTTGGATAGGACAGAGAGAAATGGAGATAGCAGGGGAAGACAGAGAGGGGAGAGAAAGACAGATACCTGCAGACCTGCTTCACTGCTTGTGAAGTACCTTTGCTGCAGGTCCAGGGAGCTGGGGCTAGAACCAGGATCCTTCCGCTGGTCCTTGTACTTTGCAGTATGGTTTTGGCAGAGCTATTTATTTCTGAACCCACAGGGAGTTGTAATAAATTTTTCTAATAATATGTTTTATTTTAAAACTTGAAAGTATCTTAATTTCCATAAAAATTTCATAAAAATGACCTTTAAACCAATTTTCTCTTTAGACAGTTATGATACAAATCCTGAATAGAAATAGCTTGAGGAAGAAATTTGAGTTAACACATTAGTAAACTTGCTGGAGAACGGACTGATGAGGGTAAAATATAGTTTTTTAATTATTTTAATTTCATGAATTACAGAAGGGGGTTGAGAGGCTCAGAAGCAGCACTCTAGCATATGCATGTTTGGGATTGGACTCAGGACCTAAAATTTAGAAGCTCTAATTTCTTCCATGGTGTAACCTACCCATATTCAGAGATAGTTTTGTTTTGTCCTAAAGATCTTATTTATTTATTAATGAGAGAGAGAGGAGCAGGGAGGATCAGCACGTTACTCTGGTATATGTGGCACTGGGGATTGAACTTGGGACCTCATGCCTGAGAATCCTGTACTTTTTCCACTCTGCCTCTTCCTCCCAGACCACTGATAATTTGGCTTTGATTGGAATTGGAACTACTGAAGAAGCACTATTGGGGGCTGGGTGGTAGTGCAGCGAGCGGGTTAAGCGCACATGGCACAAAGCTCAAGGATAGGGGTTGGGATCCCAGTTTGAGCTCCAGACCCGCAGGGATGTCACTTCACAAGTGGTGAAGCAGGTCTGCAGGTGTCTGTCTTTCTCTCCTACTCCTTGTCTCCCCCCCACCCTCAATTTCTCTGTCCTATCCAGCAACAATGATAAACAAAAAGAACAACAAAAGGCGGGGGGGGTGTGATGGCCTGCAGGAGCAGTGGATTTGTAGTGTAGGAAGAAAAAAAAAAAAAAAAGAAACACTCTTACTCCATAAGTAAACCTGAGATAACAAGAGTCTTAAACAATTAAATTCCTGCCACTCTTGCTCTTTGTCAATGTATGTGCCTGACCTTCAGAAGTAGAAATCCTTAGAAAAGAATTTGCGGTGCCTTTTCCATTGTAGTAAAGATAGTAATTATGTTAAAATGTGAATTCCTTTCTATGTCTGCACAGGTTGGAACAAGAACCCAGTCAGAAAGAATTCAGACCTACAATTTCACCCAGAATAGTGTCACTGACCACAGGGTAGGATATGAAGTCCAAAATATTAAGGTAATATTACTGAATGTGCTTACTGTATCTTTGATTTATTAAGGAATCAAATTTCAGGGCCTGGTGGTAGCACATCGGGTTAAGCACACATGGCGCAAAGCACAAGGACCAGTGTAAGGTTCCTGGTTGGAGCACCTGGATCCCCACCTGCAGGGGGTTTCTTCATAGGCGGTGAAGCAGGTCTGCAGGTGTCGATCTTTCTCTCCCTCTCTCTGTCTTCCCCTCCTTTCTCCATTTCTCTCTGTCCTATATAACAAAGCCGACATCAATTGCGACAACAATAATAACTAGAACAACAGTCAAAAACAAGGGCAAGAAAAGGGAAAATAAATAAGTATAAAAATTTAATTGGCTAGCAATAATTTAGCAGGACCATTTAGACACATTGTTTTGTTAGACTTACTTTTCTTTCTTTCTATTTGATTTTATAGGAAAGAGAAATTGAGAAAGATGGAGAGAAAAAGGAAGAAAGACCTGGTTCACTGCTTGGGAAGTGTCCCTCTTGTAGGTGTAGAGCAGGGCTTTGAACCCAGAACCTTGCACATGGTTATATATGTGCATAACCTGGTGCACCACAGCCCAGTCCCCAAAATTTACTTATTTGTTAATATGAGGAAGAGAGAGAACTGGAGCATCGTTCTGTATATGCAGTGCTGGGGATTGAATTTAGGACTTCATTCTCAAGAGTCTAGCACTTATTCCACTGCACCGTATTCCAGTTTTCTTGTTCACATTGTTCTAATTATTCCTATGCCCTCAATAGTAACTGGTATTGTAGAATAGTGTTGGGTTTAAGGACCAGATGCCAGGAGCCTGAGCTCTATACTGAAGATTGGCAGGCACATGGTGTACCACTTACAAGATTCTGCCCTGTTTAAGCGCATGTCGTGCAAAGCTCAAGGACTGAGTGAAGATCCTGGTTCTAGCCCCCAGCTCCCCACCTGCAGGGGGTCACTTCACAGGTGGTGCAGCAGGTCTGCAGGTATCTATGTTTCTCTCCCTGTCTCTGTCTTCCCCTCCTCTCTCCATTTCTCTCTTTCCTAGCCAACAACAATGTCAGCACTAACAACAAGGGCACCAAAAGGAAAAAATAGCCTTCAGGAGCAGTGGATTCATAGTGTAGGCACTGAACCCAGCTATAACCCTGGAGACAAAAAAAAAAAAAAAAAAAGAGTCTGCCCTGTATGTGTTCTGCACTGGCAGCTCTTTTCGTTATATATTGGCTGTGTATACATGTAGCTATGTCAAGTATAAACATCTTAAGTGCATACACAGTAGAATGGTCTCTCTCCTCGTCTTTAACTGTTCTATATCAGACTTGTTATCTCCATTTTAGTGACTATATCAGATTCTCTGTTTACTTTTCAAATTCTGACCTTATGCCAAGGATGTAGGCATAATTCAGGGGTATCAAATAAGACAGGCTTATTTTTAACCTAAAGGGCCCTGTTGACCACTGTCTGAGTTTACCCTGATGTGTCCAAAACACTGTGAAAGCTGGAAACAGAACTACAAAGATGACAAAGAATTTGTATCATAACTAGTTTTAATACATAGCTGCCAGTAAGAGAGAAATGGGTCACATAAGTGATGAGACATTATAGTTTCAGGGTCCCCAACAAGCTGGCTCTTCCTAGAGACAGCTGCATTCTTATGAAGAATATTGTTTGCATTATCTCCTGTTGCCCACTGGCTGGAGGTCCCCACCTGTGTATGGTGAGAGTGGCTCCTATGCTGAGTGCCCAGAGCCTGTCCTGCATGAGCTTATCTGTAGGTGCATTGTTCTCTCATTTGAGCAGGGCCTTTAGGACCTGGGAGGAGGCCTTCCCCACCCCAGGGTGTGTCCAGTATCCTGGCAACCCCGGGATCAGATGCACTGTCAGGCCTGTCAATCCATACCTGTACTGGGGACTCCAATGCACAGGGACTATTGGGAGGGGGTGAAAGGGATTCTGAGCATAGCCTGGGCTGAAGTGGCCTTGACTCAACTAGAATTTGGCTCTAACCTCACTCCACCCTGACTTACTTCCCACATACTGACTGGATGTTGATGGTCAGAGCTAAATTTTTTTTTTGTAATTCTCCAGCTTCCTATTCCCCCATGCTTACATGTTATGCTTCTAATATACCTACTAAAGAAAAAAATATGATTTGATAAGATTTTGCATCAGAGGAAGGGCAAAAAGCTGTCTTAGTGCACTTCATTGCTTTTTTATGACAAAGCTTCAAGCCCAGACCCTCCACGATGAAAAAAGCTTTGGCTCTCTCTCTCTCTCTCTCTCTCTCTCTCTCTCTCTCTCTCTCTCCCTGTCTATTTGTCTGTTTGCCCCTCTGTTTTTTGTCTCTATCTTAAGAAGAAAGATTTTGCACCAAGAATGAAAATTGCATAAAATACCTTTTAGCAGGATGAGTCTTACTTTATGAACACCTAGTTTACGGTTGTTTTATTGTTGTTGTTGTTGTCAATAATATAATAATTTGTACATCTGGGGAACAATATAGTTGCTGGGTCTTTCTGTTTGTTTTGTCATCACAGTGTAATTTGTTTTAGGTGAAATGATTTATTAAAATAATGAAAGTAGAAAACAGGCATTGTACAATGTAAAGGCATCAATACCCCTGTCCCAAACTCACCTGTTCCCAGTGTCTTTTTCATCCCATTTTCCATGTTTTCAGCTACATGTTCTCGGAAAAAAACAAGCCTCAGACCTGCACCTCTGCACCTCTAACCACGCTTGATGGTGTTAGCCAGAGAGGTGAAGTCTCCTATCTATTTTTTTTTCACAAAGAAGTGCTGTCTTGAAAAAAAATGTTTTGAGAGAGAGGCTGGGTGGTGGCTCACCTAGTTGAGAGCACATGTTACAGTGCTAAAGGACACAGGTTCAAGCCCCTGGTCCCCACCTGTAGGGGGAAAGCTTCATGAGTGGTGAAGCTGTGCTGAAGGTGTCTCCCTCCCTATCACCCCCTTCTCTCTCAATTTTGGCTGTCTCTATCCCATCAATAAATATATAAAGATAATAAAATATTTTTAAATACGTATATTGAATGGGCTGGCGGTGTACCTGGTTAAGCACACATAGTACTGAGAACAAGGACCAATACAAGGTTCAAGTTTCAAACCCCACTCCCTACCTTCAGGGGGGTCACTTCACAAAAGTCTAAGTAGGTCTGCTAGTGTGTCCATCATTCTCCATCCCTCTCACCTCTTAATTTCTGTATTATCCAGTAAAATGAAAAAATAGGCCACCAGGAAAAGTGGATTCTTATTGAGCCCCAGCAATAAATAACCCTGGAGGCAAAAAAAAAAAAGGAAAAGGAAAAATCTGTTGATTGATTTATTCATTTACTTCACTAATCGTATCTTTCTCTCCCCCCTCTGTATTCCCCTCCTCTCAATTTCTGTTCTGTCCAACAACAATGACAGAAATAAAAATCAATAATAACTACAACAAAGATACACAACAAGGGCAACAAAATGAAAAAGTACCCTCCAGGAGCAGTGGATTTGTAGCATAGGCACTGAGCCGAAGCAATTACCCTGACAGGGGGAATTAAGTAAAAATGAAAAAAGAGAGAGAGGGACTTCTAAACCTACTTCACCACTCATTAAACATCCTTCCTGCTGGTGGGAAGCAGGGACTCAAACCCAGGTCCCTGTGTATGATAAGAGCAGTCTCAGCTGTGTGCATCACCAGACATGCCCCATTCTAATATGGTTACCTAGTTGTCTGTGTTTAGGTTGCTTCCATATTTTGATTTACCAACTATATAGCTATATAAACATAGCTGTGCATATGTCTTGGCATACAATTAAATATTAGAAATTAAAGTACAGATATATGTTTTTAACAGACTATTATTATTGGAAAGGGCAGAGAGAAATGTAGAATGGCGGGGGAGGTGGAGAAGGCACCAGCAGCCATGCTTCACCAATCTTGAAGCTTTCTCCACCTCAGTTGGAGATCAGAGGCCTCAACCTGGGTCACTGTGCACTGGAACATGTGGGCTCAACCAGATGTGTCACTGCCTGGACCCTAAAATATATATATATTTTTTTATAATTTTTAAAAGTTTTTTAATTAATATTTATTCATTCCCTTTTGTTGCCCTTGTGGTTTTATTGCTGTAGTTTTTACTGTTGTAGTCCTTGTTGGAAAGAACAGAGAGAAATGGAGAGAGGAGGGGAAGACAGAGGGGGGAGAGAAAGATAGACCCCTGCAGACCTGCTTCGCAGCCTGTGAAGCAAACCCCCTGCAGGTGGGGAGCCTGGGGCTCGAACCGGGATCCTGATGCCTGTCCTTGTGCTTTGCGTCATGTGCACTTAACCCGATGCGCTAACACCCGACACTTAATTTTTTATATTTTTAATGAGAGAGATGCAAAAAGAGAAAGATCAGAGCACTGCTCAGCTCCGGGTTATGATGGAACTGAAAATTGATCCTGGAACTTCAGAGCCTCAGGCATGGAAGCCTTTGACATACAAAACCATTATGCTGGCTCCCCAGCAAGGACAGTGGAAGATAAGGAAGTTAGATGAGTGACATGCCTGGAGACCATCTGAGTATTCAAGACTATGGGAAGTTCTTAAAAATTGAGAAAAGTGGGCAGTTTGTGTGTCACCCAGTAGAGCACTTAAGTTGCCATGTTGGTGACCGGGTTCCAGCTCCAGTCCCCACTCGCTAGGTGGGGATGGGGGAAAGTTTTAGAAATAGTAGAACAGTTCCGCATCTCGGTTCTTCATCTTTGTCTCTACATACATTCAAAATGAATAAATAAAATAAAGACAGCTGATGATGATCTTAGAGTCCTGTAGCCAATAATAAAAATAACATAAATGATATATTTATTATATATGAATAAAATAAATCAAATTAAATGAAGACAGCTGATAATGATGATAGAGTCCTATAGCTAATGAGCAGAAGCCATAGCATTAGCAACAACAATGAAACATCAAGAATAAAATGACACATGGGCCTTTAGAGTTTTTCAAATATTATGAATAGAGTACAGAAAAAGTACAGGTAGTCAATAAATACATAAAAATATTACACTTGTTATTAGGGAGGTGCAAAAGAAACTATAATGTTGATTGTATTTATAATTAGCTTTAAAAAGTGGGTCACTATTGAAAAATATAAAAAAAAACTCCCGTGCTCAGTGATTTGGAACTGACTGAAATAATTGTTTCCATCTTTTCTTTAAAAAAGATTTTTATGGTGCATTTAAAAAATTTTATTTATATATTTATTTCCCTTTTGTTGCTCTTACTGCTTTTATTGTTGTTGTAATTATTGTTGTCATCATTATTAGATAGCATAGAGAGAAAAGGAGAGATGAGGGGAAGACAGAGAGGGGGAGAGAAAGATAGACACCTGAAGACTTGCTTCACCACCTGTGAAATGACTCCCCTGCAGGTGGGTAGCTAGGGTCTAGAAACGGGATCCTTACGCCAGTCCTTGTATTTCATGCCACATGCCCATTACCCGTTGCGCTACTGCCCAACTCGTTGTATCTATCTTTTTTTATTGCCTTTCAGAGAGTGAAAACTTTTTAAAATGTATTTATTCCCGTTATTGCCCTTGTTTAGTTGTTTTAGTTATTATTGTTGTTGATCTTGTCAGATAGGATAGAGAAAAATGGAGAGACAAGGGGAAGACAGAGACGGGAAGGGAAAGATAGACACCTGCAGACCTGCTTCACCACTTGTGAATCGACTCCCCTGCAGGTAGGGAGCTGGCAGCTCTAACCGGGATCCTTACCCCGGTCCTCCTGCTTTGTGCCACCTGTGCTTTACCAGCTGTGCTACTGCCCAACTCCTTACCTTAAACTTAAAATTATCAGGTGTGGTCCTAGTGTACACAGGTTTTCATTTTTTTAATTTTATTTTTATTTTTAATTTAATTTTAATTTTTTAATTTTGACAAAAGCATACTCTGATATTTTAGAAAGTTTGTGCTTTTAATTTTGGAAAATGTGAACTTGCTTGTTTAAAAATGTCGCTTCTCTTTGAAAGGACATTGGGTGTTATATTTTTCTTTTTTAAATTTTTTTAATTTTTAATTTTATTTTATATTTATTTATTCATTCCCTTTTGTTGCCCTTGTTGTTTTATTGTTGTAGTTATTGATGTCATAGTTGTTGAATAGGACAGAGAGAAATGGAGAGAGGAGGGGAAGACAGAGAGGGGGAGAGAAAGATAGACACCTGCAGACCTGCTTCACCACCTGTGAAGCGACTCCCCTGCAGGTGGGGAGCCAGGGCTCGAACCGGGATCCTTATGCCAGTCCTTGTGCTTTGTGCCACCTGCACTTAACCCGCTGAGCTACAGCCCGAATCCCGGGTGTTATATTTTCTAAAGTTCTTAGTGTAGTACTAAGTTTTCCAAAAAAGAGAAAGGGCAGTCAGGTTGAACAGTGACCTTCATTTCCCCAGGAAGCCAGTTTTGACCTGTGACCTTCTGACCTGCATGTGGTGCAAAGAGGCCAGTGTCAGCATAATGAGTGGTTATTCCATGACCATTTGTTCCCACACTTGGCTACTGTCTGGGAAGTGCTGGGCTAAGGAGTAAAAGGCTAGTAGCTGAGGGCCTATGGCAGTAGAGGTGTCACCTTGAACTTTGCAGTGTAATGTGCTGATCACAGTAACAGCCATCCAGAAGTCTGAAGTGCGCCATCTTTAGTCTCTGTTACTGTCTCCTCCTGGGCTGACTGCAGACTCAGCCATGTCCTTGCTCTGGCCCATGGAACATGGACAAATGGGAAGCAGGCAGAGACCTCAGTGGCTGTCTGGCTGTGGTATGGGAGCCCTTCTCCCAGCACTGAAGAATCTAGGTGCCACCCTGTGGAAGCTTGGGGAACAGGCAACACACAGAAAATAGATCCAGTTGATCTGTTAGCTGTCTGCAAACACAATGGGACCTCAGCTAATGCAGAGCTGCCCAGAGGAGTCCACCAAGGTTTCGTATGAGCCCTGTGCAAAGAGAGTGGTTGTATAAGGCACAGAGTCAGGAAGTGATATTTATTATGGCAGTACAAATAAGAAGAAAATACAGCAAAAGACTCTATAACTACATACATACTGTGAAAGGAATAAGAGAGAGATTTCTGTGAAAAGACCTTCAAAGCAGGATGTAAGAAGGGATCAAGGAAGATGCCTCAAATGAAATGAGCTGGATGTAGAAAGTTGACATTTTTTTTACTGTGACCACACTAGATAAAAAAGTTTAAAAGAACTGCATTAGTCAGAGGGCTTCATGTCTTCCACCAGGAAGTTTTCACATAGATGGCAGGACTGAGAACTAACTCAAAATCCTGTAAAGGATTAAGAGAATAATTGTTCTCAATTGGATATTATAAAGTAACAGGGAAAAGAAAGGGTCAGTTCTAGAAAGAGGAAGGTGTCTGTTGGCATTCCAGCAGACACCCAGGTGGCCTCACTGACTGCAGATTTGCCAGGGGAGCCCCCAGTAAGGTGCTGAGAGGAGCCCTAGCCCTTCAGCTGAGCAGAGTGTTGCTGGGGGGCTCTCTGGATCCTGCTCAGAGAGGTGTGAGTTGGTCCATCACTGCTCCTTTTTGTAGGTTTCACTCTCCTGGCTTGGAATTAGGAGGTTGTCTTCTTGTCATGCCTGAAATGAAAAACAGAGAGCTGTCTTAGTCAAAACATATTCTCATATACTAACTTCCTCTTGATTCCTGAAGAAATAAGTTAAAGGGAGTATGTCTCCTTGGAGATAAATACATGAAAGGGCTAAGTGGTGCCCACACATGCCACAGTGAGCAAGGACCTGGGTTCTTGCCCCTATCCCCACCTGCAGGGGGGGAAGCTTCAGAAGCTGGAAAGCAACGCTGTAGGTGTCTCTCCTTCTCTCCCCATATGTCTCTCCCTCCCACCTTAATTACTGTCTCTAGCCATTAGGTAAATTGAATTAATATCAAAAGTTAAATATATTAAAACCTAGTCAGCATGTAGTAGAAACCTTTCCTCTCTATACAGCAAAATTCTGCAGCCTCCTCTCAGACTGTGCTGCCACCAAGAGAATGAGTAAAGTCCTGCCATTGTTGGGATGTGATTCTCTTGCCCTGTTTTAATCAGCCAGAACACCTTGTGTCTCACACAGACTGGTTGCTCAAATTAATCTCACATGGCCTAGGCTCATCCAGACTCATGGTGTAGATGAGGTGTGTCCAGGAGCCTGGTCACCTTTGTACCACTGGCATCAGTCAGGAAGGAGGCACGTACCTCTAGCAGGAACAGGGGACCAGGATGGAGGGCCTCACTCCTCCGTGTCTTCCTTGTTACTCTCTGTGTGGTTGCTGGTGCACAGCACAGCCATGATGCAGGAGAACTGAGTGCTGGTGGCCTTCTCCTTCTGGTGGAGCAGAGTGGCACAGTCCATGATGTCCTCAACTGCCAGGTTCACAGGGATGATGGGGTGGTTCAGGGCATAGTTGTAGAGTGACAGCTTATGGGTGGCCCTGTCCCCACAACCCATCAGGTATTTAATTATGAGCTCAGAGGCAGTGAGGTCCAGCAAAGGTGGCCATGAGGGGCCCCCGTGCAGACGATTGAACACGGAGCTCTGCCTGATGCTTTCCACATCATGGAGGTTGCTGACAGTGTCATCCCTCTGGTCCACAGCCACCAAGATGCTCTTGTGGTGGCCTCTGTCTACAGAGCTGCCCAAGGTAAAAGTAGAGTCACCCCCAGTCTGGAGACCTGTGAACATAGCAGTGGGATTAGCAGTGGACAAAGGAGGGACCATAGGGAGCAGAGCACATGCAGTGAGAGGATGAAGGACATGGAGAACCAAGGGGTCGAACTTCCATTTCTAACTGAAATCTTTGTAGAGGGACAGTCGGAGAAAACAAACCCAGTTATAAGTGTAGGAGATGATTCCTGCATATCAGCAGGAAAATCTTTGAGGATTTGAGAAAGGAGACCTGAACTCCCTACTTTTGATTGAATTTGAAGGTGTATATAACTGGCCATGGCTTTTTATTGGAGAACTTAAGAGGTTTCTAGAAACTTGGAAGTAGAAGTTATCATGCTGGGTCACTATTAGTTCTGGTGTATATTCTGATCCCATTTCCCCAGTGAGGCTGGTTTTCAGTGTCATGAGCTTGTTTTCAGGAGGGGACAAATGGTTACAGAGGTGGCACTGGCAGCAAAGTGTTCAATTTCCCTCTCCTCTGCTGGCCCTGTCCTGGGGTCTGGGCTTGAGGAGGAACTAACCTGGGGTGTCCTCAAATAGCTGCTCCAAAAGGAAGGACTCCTGGTGGCTGGAAGCCAAGCCAGAGATTTCCTGTTCCTGAGACTGGTCCTGAGTCACCGGCAGTGGAGCCATTCCATTTTCATGGTGATATTCACCTTAGTACGGAGAGAAATCCAAGCATAGGTTCAGGCTGAAGTGGTCATGATGAGCCCATCGTGACCATGGGATGTAGCCAGAGCATGGCAAGGGAGCTATGTCTTCCTTGGAGATGTGCATGGTTTTCTGTGGGGCTACTGGGTCCCTGCCAATCCTGCCCCCACCCCCTCCTTTGGATTGATTTTCAATGTCATGAGCTTGTTTCAGAAGGAGATATGACCTGGCACCTAGCATATACAGGCACCCAGCTGGTCTCCACATGCAAGGCTGCGGGAATCATCTCCTTCTAGTGGAAACCCCTCAGTGGCTTCCACTAGAAGGAGGCATTTGGCCCACTTCATGTTCATGCAGATGTTTGCCACCTACATGTAGAGAAATCTGAATCTAGGTCCAGGCTGACCATAAAGAGACTCACCTCACTGTAGAAGATGACACATGGGCCTTCTCCTGGACCTTCTGTGCAAAGAAGGCTGTGTCTCTGTGTCTCTGTGTCCATGAATTTGACAGGAAACCCTGCCCTAGCATGTGCCCAAGAAAAGAGTTGACAAAGTAAAGAGGAAGATGCTCTTATACATTCCTGTGCCTGGAATGCAATGAATTCCCCATGAGAAAGAGCTCTACAGAGCAACCCTGTCTTCCACAGAGAAGTAGAGAAGGACTATCATCAGAGTCTGTTACAGAGCAGTGAGTTGCTCAGTGTCTGTTGAATGCATGGAGGCCTATTGCCTGCATTTTTCCCTGTCAGAAGGTATTGAAGCTAAGCTGGAAACCATTTTCCCTGAGCCTTTGCAGTTAATGTCTCACTCCAGTCAGCCTCTTCTTAGATTGCCCTGACACTCACCTGCAGGTGGCTCTGTGGTTTCTCCCATCTTGGAACTCACAGACCCCTGATCTGGTTCCTCAGACTCCTAGGAGAGAAAGAAGTCAGGGTCACAATAAGCCTTTGGAGTGAGCAGTGGAAGAACACATTTCCCAGCAGCTCTGTTCCCCCACAGAGAGAGAGAGCGGGGGGGAGCACCCTTTGTCCAGTATCAAAGCTACTTGACCCCTTGGGGGTGACTGTGGTTTAGAATCGCCACTGTAGATTTTAGTGAATCCTTGGATTTTCAGTGCATGTTTAGAAGTGTGTTGACAAGGGTATTTGACTTTTTTCCTGCTTTCTCTCTAGACTCAGGATACATACATAGGTAACTCCTGGTTGAGTAATTTCTTATTTAAAATGTCAACTATCTGATCAAATGCATTTAAAAAAATATACCCCCCCCCACTAGAGGAGAAGCATTGCCTGATGTATGAAGAAGCAGGAAAATGGCATCAATGCTACAGAGTGAAGGCCAACCCTGACATGATGCAGATGTTCAAAGTATGCAGAAGAAGAAAAATAAAAGAGAGGGCTAGGCGGTGTTGCAGCTGGTTAGGCACACACCTTACCAAGTGCAAGAATCCAGGATTCGGTACCACTACCCTGCCAGAAAGCCTTATTATTGACATACTAAGCTGTTAATGAAGATGAGAAATTAAGGAGGAATTGGTTTGTAATAGGTCATTAAAAATGACCCCATTCTAATGCAGTAAAGAATTGTAAACAGAGCACACAGTGTCCAAGGGACATGCAGACATCATCCATGGGTCTAATAAGTGGTATCTTATGAGAATAGCATAGTGGGATCTCCTAGCATAATGGTTATGCAAAGAGACTGTCATGCCCAAGGCTCCAAAATCCCAGGTACAACCCCCAGGACCACCCGAAGCCAGAGCGGAGCAAAGCAGTGCTCTGGAAAAAGAAAGCAAGCAAGCAAGCAAGCAAGCAAGCAAGCAAGAAAGAAAGAAAGAAAGAAAGCTTCCTTAGGGCCAGGTAAGGCAGTACACCTAGTTAAGTGCACACATTACCATGGACAAGGACTCATGTTCTAGCCCTGGCCCCACCTGTAGGGGGATATCTTCATGAGTAGTTAAGCAGTGCTGTAGGTGACTCTGTCTCTTTCCTTCTCTACCTCCCCTGTCAAATTCTTTCTGTATCTATCCATCGTTAAAATAGTAAAACAATCAAAAAAACTCCAAGGGAAGGAGATGTAGTCCTGTCTCTGAAAATGGGGAAAGATTTAAGATGTGAAAGAAAAGATATCCAAGGTCACATGACTGAAAGATTCTAACTTAGTGAAAGAAGTACATTTACAAATTAGAGAAAATACTCATAATTACTTCGTTCAAGTTCACATGACTCATTGCTTTATATTCCATAAATGTGTGAAACCACCTAGTAGCTCTCACCTTCTCAATTCATTAAGCATAATCAGCTCCAGTCCCTCCCCCCAAATGGATGTGCCAATCTATCTCAAGGTTTGTGAGAACTATGGAGTTATCTCTTATGGGAGACACAGTGCTTTGGAGTGGGGTGAGCATGGAACTCTACCCCTATAGTTGTATAAGCTTATTAACCATTATTCAGTCACTACTGAAAATGTGGGTAAGAGAATGTCTTAGTTCCCCATAGTAAATGTCTTAGCTATTGTACTGCAATTCCAGAAACCAAATGATACGCAAAGAACTTTCTTTTGCCACTGGGCTTGGTGGCTGCATCATGACTCCACAGCTCCTGGCTGCCACTATCTTCTTTTTTCGTTTTCTTTTTTCATTTTCTTTGACAGAGGGGAAACAGAGGGGGGAGAAAGGGGCAGAGAAAGAGAGAGAAACCTGAAGTACTGCCTCACCACTCATGAAGCTCCCCTGCCACAAGTAGGTCTCAGGGACTTGATCCCAGGTCCTTTTGCACTGTAACGTGCACTCTACCAGGTACATCACTGCCTGGTCCCTCCTAGCTTGCTTTTGGTCCAATAGCATAAAGAAAAGTGAGGTTGTTATTTTTTCTTTAATTAGTAGAGTCACCCATTCCAGGAGGAGATAATCCACAGGGAGCAATGCAAACCACTCTGTTTATGCAAGAGAGGGTTGCATCCTGTCTCAGCTCCCTTTTTGGTGGCCATAGAGACCTGTGTGTAAATAGGAAAACACATCTTTCTGGCTGGTATGTGCTGAATTCTTCTCTCATCTCTAGACCACTTTCTGTGTGAAGCAGGAACTTGGGATGTGAGTTCTATTCTTAGAAACACTCACACAGGTGTGTTCTGCCTCCTCTTGGTTGGTATCCAGGTATTCGAGAATGGCGGTATAAATTTTGCTAATGGATTCCACAGTGACCCAAAAGAGAGAAGGAGAAATGAGCTGTTAGACTGTTATCAAATGAACTTGTGTTTTGGCTAATCATTTCAACATTTTTCAATGCTTTTTCAAGATACCAAGTTTTTGAAGATATGTGCAAGATGTAATGAGAGAAACAGTATGCAAATATATTTCTGGAGAATGAGACAGATCCCAGAAAACATGTCTACAGTGTCAGGTCTTTGAGACCAGGGCTGAACATCCCATCCTCTAGGCCTGCCTGGAGTCCAGGCCAGACCCTGGGCTGTAGCTCTGGCAGGTTCATTTGCTTTGAGAATCGGCCCATGGAGAAACCTGCCCTTATGTCAGGGCCGTTTAATACATGGTGCAGGGTGATGTTAGCTCCCATCACAGCATGAAGAGAAGGGGGACAGTAGGGATGGGCACTGACTGCTAGGACTCTGCATTCTGAGAACTTGAAGATTTCAAATACATGAAATAAGGACATACTCAGAAAGCTTGTTGTACCATTGCTCCATCTTCTCAACTGATCTGAAATCCAAGAGAAGGGGAGAAAAAATTAAAAATGCACACAATTCACATAAACATATTGTGAGTGCAGGCCAGTGTAAACACCATCATTGATTGTTATTGGTGTGACTGTGTGATACAAGAGGCCTGTCCTGGTCACTGGGTAGTGAGGGGCCCTGTTCTTTGAAAGTTTGCTGGGTTGGCAAGGAAATCTTCTAAATGGAGGATTAATTGGAATTAGGTCAATATGGTGGTGCTGGTGGTTAACTGCACATGCTACCATGCACAAGGACCCAGGTTCAAGCCCTTGGTCACCACCTGAAAAGGGCTTAGCAGCTACATGTGTTTGCCTGAATCAGAGCCATTTTGGGACAGTGGAGAGCACACAGCTGTCCTTGTGCGGGTCAGAGCACGTGTGGCTAAGAGACCGCCCCAGATGGAGCTGTGCTCCCCCTGAGAGTCATAAAGAGACAGGCATGGCCTGGCTGCAGTCTTACTGAAAAGAGACCACGAAGCTGCAGTCAGCCCAGCCGAAGACCAGCGATGTGCGGGCTCTAGCAGCTTTCCTCATGTTGGGTTCCACCCACATGTCCATCAGGGGCACCAAGTACTTGATTCTGAAGTGACTCTTGTACCTGGAGAGGAAATAGAGCACAGCACTGTTAGTTTGCATCCCTGCAATCTGGGAGCAGCTGGGTTTCTCCTAAGGAGATGGTGGGTGTGTTTCTTTATTTTTTATTGGGGGATTAATGTTTTACAGTTGACAGTAACTACAATAGTTTGTACATGCATAACATTTCTCAGTTTACCCTGAGAGTTTTCCACATAACAATACAACCCCCACTAGGTCCTCTGTCATCCTTTTCCAAGACCTGTACTCCCCCCTGCTCCTCCACCCCAGAGTCTTTGACTTTGGTGCATTACACCAACTCCCGAGGGGGCAGGTACATACTTTGTGTTGGAGATGAGCAGCACGTTGGAATATAAGATCAATTGCCTTTTCTGCCACCTCCGACCCTTCTGGAATTTTCCAGTGCCCATGAACTGGATATGGCCATAAGGCAACACTAGGATGTTCTCTTCCAGACTGCCCTCCTCCATAGAAGAGCTGCAACACAGCAGACCCACAGGGCAGCTTGTCACTGGCTGGTGGGACACAGGAGCTCATGCTGATGTCAGCCCTCACAGAGCATTACAGAGGAGTCTAGTTCCCCAGAAGAGCTCAGAAGCCCAATTCAGGAGTCTTGAGCTAGGCACAGCTCCTGTGAGAGTTGTGGTCACTCAGGAATGGTGGTAATTGAGGGCAGCTTAAAGGACAAGGCCCAGGATCTGTCACTTCAGTGTCAGGGGACAAGAAAGTAGCAGAGTCTCAGGACCTGTTAGAAAGGAGACACTAAGAGGGAGTGAGCAGGAGCAAGGGTATTGGGGCCCTGGTACTTGGTCCTGGGTGAGGACATGAGTGGAGGTGAGAGTGTTCTGCAGCCACCCTGTGTCAACAAACCGCACTGTAGTTAATTAAAAGTGACCCCCCCAATATAAGGATAAAAAATGTAAGGGGGCACTAAGAGGTCGAAGGAGAGAGGATGAGAAATGTTTCAAAGAACTAACTCAGGGACACATGGCCAAGGCCTGAAAGCAGCACTGTGTCTATAGAGTGTTGCGGAGCATAATCAACCCCAAGTATCATTTGCAATTTTTGCTTGAGTGACTCTGCCTCACTCCCTACCCATTCCTCTCCCCCTTTTCTTTTCTCTTTCCTTCTTTTCTCTTCTTTTTTATTCTCTCTCTCATAAAAATAATCCTAAACAGATCTATGTGTGACCTATAGGAGTCAGATTGCATAGATCCAAGAGTGTGAAGAAGTCATTCCATTGTGGTCTCAGGTTAACATACACACTTAGATAACAGGATTCTGGAAAACTGACTCTAATCTTCTTTAAGTCAGTCATTGCTTTGGGGTTGAAGGGGGCAGGAAACCCATGATCAGCAGAGAATAAACCAAACATTCAAATGTTTCTCAACTCAAGGAAGTACTAAGCTATTCCTTGGCCGTGCCCTGAGTAAGCCCACAAGACTCTGATGCTAAGGGGTCAAGCCTGCTCTCTGTCATCAGCAGAAGGGAATCTCATGAGCACAAGTAATTGTTGATGAGACCAGGGCTGAAGCTGAGGATCCTGTCAGTGGGAATCACACAGAGCACCTCCTGGAACCACCCTCCTCCTCCTCTGCTGGTCACACAGGGCATGTGAACAGACTCTACCTTAAGCAGGGCAGCCAGCGCAGACACGCTGAAAGCCTCGAAGACTTTCTGGTAGACGCAGACATCCTCTACTCTTCACTCCTTGACATGAAAGTGAGAGCTGGGCACAGCACTTTGTGTACTGTTCAGCTCAGTCTCCAAGACTGAAGATTCCACTGTTGCCAGGGACCCTGGCCTGTGATGTCAGTGGTCAAAGGTCAGCATCATAACTGACAGCTGACAGAGTGCCCCTCTAAAGCCAGTTGCACCTACAGCTTTGAGTCTTTTAATCTTTTCCTTTTGAGATGACTATAGACTTCCAGGCTTTTATTGGAAATAATAGAGATGCTACAAGCCTAGCCCCTATTTCATGCAGTGGTCATCTAATTATATAATTCTAAACAGAGTAAATATCACTAGGATATTCACATGGATGCTGTCACAGACACACTATTTCCAGGAGCGTGTGTGTGTGTGTGTGTGTGTGTGTACACACACACACAAAGGCAATGTTATCCTCATAAAACCATTTTTGAAAGAATGAATCCATTGGCAAATGAGTTGTGGACATTCTTTGATATCCTTCAACTCTAGTGTAAAAGACCCACATTCAAGGAACCATTGGAGGACTTGATGTATCCTAGAATAGATGCCTTAGCTTCTTCGTATGTTTTCTCTTTTATTAATTAATTTATTTATCTTAATGAGAAAGATAAGAGCAATGCTCAGCTCTTGCCTTTGGCAATGGGATTGAACCTGGAAAGGACCCCAGATCCTCACACATGAAAGTCTTTCACTTTCTTTTTTTATTATTTTATTCATAGTTCACTGGACAGAGATAGAAAAAGTAGACTGAAGGAGATGGAGGGAGAGAGGAGAGATATCTGCAGCCCTGCTTCAACTGCTTGTGAAGCTCTTCCTCTTTAGGGTGGACCCGTGTCTGGAACCCAGCATGTTGTAACTAGTGCTCTGAGCTAGGTGCATCCGAGCCTTCCATTACTTCTTGTCTTAAACAGCTCTGTAGGATGCACTCCATCTGATCACAGACAAGAAACATCCAGATTAACATCAGTGAGAGAATCACTGTTCAGAAAAAACAGTGTGTTGAGCACCAGACAGTGTGCTTGTGTCTGTGTCTGCTTGTGTGGAGAGAGAGGTGGGGAGAAGCCTGTTCTCACTGTCCTGCTGCATCATCTGAGTGCTTGACCAGGCTGAGTGGTTCCTCAGACTTTTCTTTCTTTCTTTCTTAACTTCCCTTAATATAAACTGTTTGAAGGAAAATATGGCATTCTTACTAATGATGTGATGGTTGAACAATGCTTTTCCTCACTCAGTCCAGGGAAAGTGAGACAGATGTTTGTCTTTGCCATAAGGAAAATTAAAAGATTAAGGAAGCAATGGATCACATATACAATATTTCTGTCATGCTGCTGGCACACTGGTAAAGTAAAGTCAGGTGGCCGTGATGTCATTCACTTCCCTTGTCTGTCAGAGACTCATTGGCACTTCACCTCTAAAAGGTTCAGGCAGATTGGCTTTAGCTGCAGTTTTGGAATTCAGCCTCTTGAGGGCACTCATCACCTACACAGGGAAGCAAAATGAACAAAACTCACTCAGTTTTTTTCTTCAACTACTCACTTAGAAAGGAGATTCTTCTAACAGATCCATTCACATAATTTAATTGTGAATGATCAACTTATAACAGTGCATAATGTTGAATAAGAATCAGAAATTCAACATACATGTAGATTGATATTAACTGTCAGCTGGAGGCAGTCTGCAATATTTTGTAAAATGATTTTTTTCTATGGATTATGTTTTTCAGAACTTTGGAATGATTCTATTCCATACTTTAGAGATACATCTGGATCTAAATTTACACAACACTTTTTTGTTTTTTTATATTTATTTATTTATTTATTTATTTTCTCCTGTTTTGACCTTGTTTTTTGTTGTTGTTGTTATAGTTATTATTATTGTTGTTATTGAAATTGTTGTTGTTAGGACAGAGAGAATGTATAGAGGAGAGGAAGACAAAGAGGGGAGAAGAAAGATAGACACCTGCAGACCTGTTTCACCGCCTGTGAAGTGTCTCCAGCAGTGAGGAGCTGGGGCTTGAACTGGAATCCTTAGCCAGTCTTTGTGCTTTGTGCCACATGAGCTGAACCCACTGTGCTCTCATCTGACTCCCTACACAACACTTTTAATGTGTCCAGCATTAACTACCACAATAAGAGTTTGAGTTTCCTTAGGACATTTGGGGTCAGTTCTCTTCCTTGTGTCCAGGGTTATAACCGCTGGGGCTTATTGCAGGCACAGGAAACCACTGCACCTGGTTGCCATATTTTTACCTTTTTTTTTTTTTTTACTAATTCCCTATTTTTTTGGATAGGACAGAAAGAAATTCAGAAGAGAAAGGAAGGATATATATATATATATATATATATATATATATATAGAGAGAGAGAGAGAGAGAGAGAGAGAGAAAGAGAGAGACCTACAGACATGCTTCTCCACTTGTGAAGCCTCCTTGCTGCAGGGATGAGCAGGACCTGGAAGGCCCTTGACCATGTACTATGTGTGCTTATCTGGGTGCACTACCGCCAGCCCCATAATGAAGTGATTAAATGCACAGCTTTTTACCCTCCAGCCTAGAGAAACACCAGTAAGTGCTCTCTTACATCTTAATATGTCATTCATATAGCCATTGAGTAATAACTTTGTCTCATACATTTGGGGCCAAGATTGGAACATGCATTTTTCTTTACATAGTTCTGTCTGCAAAGGAGATTCTGCAGATGAGAAAGAGGGAAAGCATCCAGCAGGAGGCAGCCTTTTCTGGCCTCAAGTTTCAAGTTGAGCCCCAGGGGCTGGTCAGCTCCTGACAGCCAACTCCAGAGAATCTCCACAGGTGTGCTGGGTGGTGGCTCACCCTGATGAGAGCACATGTTTTCATGCCCAGGAACCTATAAAAGGTTAGGACAGTAAATATCCGGGAGTCTGGAGTTGGGCTGTAGTGCAGCAGGTTAAGCACAAGTGGCAGGAAGTACAAGGACTGGCATAAGGATCCTGGTTCAAGCCCCCGGCTCCCCATCGTGAAGTGACAGGGGAGTCACTTCACAATTGGTGAAGCAGATCTGCAGGTGTCTATCTTTCTCTTCCCCCTCTGTCTTCTTCTCTCTCCATTTCTTTCTGTCCTATCCAACAACAAGGACATCATCAACAACAACAATAGTAACTACAACAATAAAAGAAGGGCAACAAAAGGGAATAAGTAAATATTAAAAAAAAGACAGTAAATGTCCAGGAGCACTGGCTGCCCTGTGGGAGGCTGTATGGAGCAGAGTTGTCCAGCAGCAGGGAAGTGACCATATCCAGCAGGGCCTTGGTACAGAAGTGAAGCCTCAGCCAGGCCAGCTCAGCACTGGTTAGAAGGGAGCCCAGTGTAGATGCTGCAGACAAGGAAGGCAGACAGGCTTCTCCCTGCCCTAGAGAGCCCACCTGGCTGTGTCCAGTTTGCAGATGTTGTGGTGCTCATTCATGCATTTGAAATGCTGTCTCCTAAGTATTTCTGTCTGTGACCATTGAGTTTAGTGAACCTGCTGGAACCTGCGGGGACTGGCGTTTTTCCAGAGGTGACCCCAGGAATGCAGGACTTCAGTCTGCTAGGGGAAGAAGCTGCTCAGCTGTGTGGCAGATGGGCAATGACTGAGGTGTTGTGAAAAGTAGAAAGCTTAGTTCATGAGGAGAGAAGCTGCTGTCAGCAGGTTTCTTTTTGGCGACAGGAACACTGAGCTGGATGGTTGAAGACTGAGGTGGATTTGGGCAGTTGGGCAAGAACTATCCTTCAGAAGTCACAGGCAGCAGTTGCAGAGGTAGCACAGCATGGAACTGGATGGTGTGAGAAGATGTTGAACATAGATATTTTAAGCACCTGAACAGAGGCTGTGGTATAAAAGCCAGCCATAACAGGATCCATTCAGAAATATTCAGAAGGTAATTTCAAAAGAATAGAGTGTGTGTTGGGCTGGGGAGATGGTACTAGCATTAAAGCTCCAAACATTCAGTCCCAAGATACATGAAGCCCTAAGTTTAATTCCAAATAAGCCATGGCTGATCAGTGCTCTGTTTGAAACAAAAAAAACAAAAAAGCAAGCAAGCAAACAAAAACTAAATTAAATAATACTCTGTAGAGGTAGCCATGAGGGGGCTTTAAACAAAGTGAAATCAAATCTCCTACAGCTAATGGTTCTCTGTCACTAGCAGTGCCGGCACCTGCCACCTCCTTGCAGCTCTTTGCCTGCATGATTTTCTCTCTTCAGATACTGGCCTGCAAGTAGAGCTGCACAGAGGATATATAAACAGATCACCAATGCCTCCTTTCAAAATACCCAGTTAATGTATTTGTTTCTCTAAATTGGTCGGTAGGCCTGCATCCATGAAAGCTAAATCGTAAAATCACGGGTTTCTTGTTTTTTACTCAAAGAGATAGAATAAAAATATTTTTGAGGCCTACAACCCCACAGTCTATTCTTCAAAGCTCTTTCTGGACTTTCTCAGATTTACACTGATGGGACCTTGCTTGTGACTACTGGGGACATTCTAACCTTCCCTTCAGTTATCTTTTTGCCTTTCTGTCATTCCATTAACTCAATCCTCCAAAGTTTTACAGAATACTTTCTCTAGAAGTCAGTTATAGTTGGAAAGGCTTCTTCTAAACCCTGGAATCACCTTCTCCTATTCCCATATTTCAATTACCAGAAGCCAGGCTCTAAGGACTGCAGAGTAAGCTCTGCACCTTAGTGCTTATTTTGTTATTATTATTTTTAATATTTATTTTATTTATTTGTTGCTCTTGTTGTTTTATTGTTGTAGTTATTGTTGTTGTTGTTGTTGGATAGGACAGAGAGAAATGGAGAGAGGAGGGGAAGACAGAGAGGAGGAGAGAAAGATAGACACCTACAGACCTGCTTCACCACCTGTGAGGCGACTCCCCTGCAGGTGGGAAGCCGGGGTTCGAACCGGGATCCTTATGCCGGTCCTTGTGCTTTGCGCCACCTTCGCTTAACCCGCTGCAACTTTTTTACAGCCCAACTTTTTTGTTATTTAATATTTATTTTTCTAGAGAAGGAAATTGAGAAGAGGGAGACAGAGACTCCCATATCCCTGCTTTAGAATCTGTGAAGCTTTCCCCCCTGCAGGCAAGGTCACGGGGCTTACTCCCTGGCATCCTTAGGCACTGTAGTGTATGTATTTGTGTGTGGCAGCCGGGCCATGCAATGTATTGTTTAAATTTCATGGTGAAAGGGTGAGCAGCCCCACAGTCCTGGCACAGTAGTTAGTGCTCAGACTACCTCTGGGCCTCTTAATCCTTTCTCACCTTGGCACATCCAAAGTGTGGATTTGTAGTGCAGGCACTGAGCCCTAGAAGTTACCCTGGAAGCCAAAAAAAAGTCTCTGCAGGGAGGCAATTTTCAAAATGTTTAATTTTTAAAAATTTCTTCACCTTCTTAATTTAATTTATTTAAAAAAGGAAATATTCACAAAACCATAGGATAATAGGGGTACAACTCCACACAATTCCTACCACCAGTACTCTATATCCCATCCCCTCCCCTGCCAGCTTTCCTATTCCTTATCCCTCTGGGAGTATGGACCAAAGGTCACTGTGGGATGCAGAAGGTGGAAGGTCTGTTTTCTGTAATTTCTTCCCCGCTGAACATGGGCGTTGAATGGTCGATCCAGATCCATACTCCCAGCCTGCTTCTCTCTTTCCCTATTAGGGTGGAGCTCTGGGGAAGCAGAGATCCAGGACACATTGGTGGGGTTGTCTGTCCAGGGAAGTCTGGTCAGCATCATGCTGACATCTGGAACCTGGTGGCAGAAAAGAGAACTAACATACAAAGCCAAACAAATTGTTGACAATCATAGACCTAAAGGCTGGAATAGTGCAGATGAAGTGTTGGGGGGGGTACTCACTGCAGACTCTTGTGTACTTCTGCTTTCAGGTATATATTTTCCCTAGTTTATGGATACATGTAAAGGCTGGAGTACTACAGATGGCATGTTGGGGAGGCGGGCCCTCCATTTTGGAGATAGCTAATAGGCATATTTTAGTAATATTTCAAAGGTCCTGTAGCTACACTAGTTTGTTTTTTTATTTTTCCTCTGAACCTGAAATCTGATATGCAAGTGGATCCCAGTATTGTCTGGGGAGGTGATGTCATGGCTGGAAAAGGGACAGAAAGCTGGATCAGGGAAGAGAGTAGATCCCTAATATGGGAAAGGGGTATAAATATTGTTGACTGTAAACCCCATCAATTTGATATGGACTGGGGCCAATATTCAACTTAGGAGCCTATGTGAATTCTGCATCCCTGTAGATCTGAGCTCACATTCTGTGGTCACGAGTAGGAGCATTCCAAGCTGCCCCAATATCAGGACCGATCTTCCTTAGGTGTAGCATAGCTTATGTTCTCCATCCTCCAAAGGGAGGATAGAACATTCTCTACCATTGTTGATCCAAGGTGAGGACAGGGTCCTATGGGGGGCCCACATAGGGTTGTTTTTGATAGAGATGACTGGTAACAATGGAGAGAGGGAATTATTTGATGTCTAGGCCCATCATGTCTGTTTGAGAATCTCAGGACTCCCCGAATAGGGCCCCAGCTGATGGGGTGGCCTGATAGTGACTAAAGAGTCATCATTAACGTAAGCCAGTCTCTTGCCCTTATTCAGGTTTGCAGTCCTTGCTTTGTTAAGGTTAGCTTTGGAGTGAGTGAGAGAACTGTAATAGGAAGGAGGTGAGGAGGGTATCTAAGTCTAATTAGATACTATTTCATTAGGAACTTTATACTGACTCACTGCAGACTGTTGTGTACTTATGCTTTCAGGTATACATTTTGCCCTAGTTTATGGATGGTGTGAACATATGCTCTATCTCATGGGACCTGGTCTACATCTAGGTTTTGGGACTTTGTTGGGAGTGAACCTCCTGGGTTGGAATTAGAGAATACTATGGAAGGAAAGGTCTCACCCGAGTAATGAAGCTGAAGGTTGTCATTCCACACCTGAAGTCTCTTGACACAGTCTGAAGTGAAGCATGCTGAGGTGGTACATTGATTAGGTTGATTAGGTTGGGACTGGCAAATGCAATATTATCATTATTGTTGTTAGTAGTATTGTTGTTGGATAGGACAGCCAGAAATGGAGAGAGGAGGGGAAGATAGAGGGGGAGAACAAGATAGACACCTGCAGACCTGTTTTAACATCTGTGAAGTGACCCCCTGTAGGGGCGCAAACCCAGATCCTTATGCTGGTCCTTGCACTTCAGGTCATGTGCACTTAACTGGCTGTGCTGCTGCTCAGCACCCAGGATCCTTTCTTTATCCTTACTTCTTTTCATTGTAACTACGATGTGTCATGGTGTCTTCAGGTTTGGGTTTATCCTGTTTGGGACTCTCCTGGCCTCTGAAATCTTAATGTCCTTTCTGTTGTTGAGAGCTGGGGAGTTTTTCCCTCTTAATTCCTCTAGGATATTTTCTTCCCCTTCCTCTCTTTTTTCCTCTGGTAGGCCAGTTATGAAGTGTTACTCTTTTTGAGATCATCCCATATGTCTCTGTTATTGTTTTCAGTGTCTCTCAATCTCTTTTTTAGCTCTTTTACGTCCTTCTTTTATTTCTCTAGCTCATCCTCCCTGTCTGGTAATTCTGTCTTCTGCTTCTGTTAATCTTCGTTCCCTTCCTTCACCTTCCTTCTTCAGCTCAGTAACTTGTTCTGCTAGTTGGCCTTTTAGCTCAGCTATGTCAGCTTTCAGTTCTCTAATTACCTTGAGGTAGCTGGTATTTTCCTTGAGGGTCTCCTCTGTTGTTTCCCTATTTCTGACAGTCCTTTCCTCCATAGTTGCCTTCATTTCTGTGATCATCAGGTCTATTAGTGTTTGCATACCTTTCTAATCTAGAATTACTTCTGATTTATCTGGACTCTGTTCTGGGGTCTTGTCCTGATTCATTGTGCTAGCAGGTTTATTTGCTCTCAATTTAACCTTCTTTATTTTTTCATTGACGTGGTTTGTAGTTTTCTGTCCTGTCATTCTTAAGTTGTTGTGTGTGTGAGTATAAGGGCACACTAGAGTCTTTTCTCAGATGAAGTCACAAACCCCAGAGTGTACATTAGCAGCTGAAGCAGAGATTGATGCAGTTCAATCAAAACCAGTAAGCCAGACAACACCACCACTGTAAAAACAACAACAGACATTATGAAAAGAAGAGAAATGAAAAATGGAAAGGCAAGAATAGACAATTACAAAAATAAGCCATCAACTATAAATTCTGAGATAGTGGGAAGGGAGAGTGAAGGAAGGGGAAAGAGGCACAGGGAGAGATAGAATCATAGAGAGAGTCCACTCCGCTACTGCTATAAGCTCACCCATCTCTAACTCGTTTCAGGAGTCAGATCCTGGCATCTGCTTTGAAGGATTCTGAGCAATGAGTCAATCCTATTTCTGAATTATGCCATTTCCCAGAATAACCATAATAATTCTTTGTTGTGATAGAGATAGATGATACATAGGTAGATTGATTGATAGATAGATTGTTAGATTGTTAGATAGATAGATAGATAGATAGATAGATAGATTAAAGCACTAAAGCTTGCTTCAGTGAAGTGGGGGCAGGGTTCAAACCTGCATTAGACACATGGAAAAGCCAATGCACTATTCAAGTGAGCTATTTCACCTGCCTAGCAAAATCTTTGTTTCTTAGTCTTTTTAAAAGGTTTTTAAAAATATTTATTTCTGGGAGTTGGCAGTACTGCACTGGGTTAATTGCATGTGGGACAAAGCACAAGGACCAGCATAAAGATATCGGTTTGAGCCCCTGGCTCCTCACCTGTAGGGGAGTCACTTCACAGGTGGTAAAGCAGGTCTTCAGGTGTCTTTCTCTCCCCCTCTCTGTCTTCCCATCCTCTTTCCATTTCTCTCTGCCCTATCTAACAATGATGGCGTCAATAACAACAATAATAAGTACACAAACAATAAAAAACAACAAGGGCAAAAGAAGGGGAAATAAATAAAAATCTAAAAAATAAAAATATTTATTTACTTTCTTCTTTGTAGAGACAGAGAGAAATTGAAAATGAAAGGGGATATAGGGAGAGAAATATACCTGCTACACTGCTTCTCCTCTCATGAAACCTCCCCCCAGAGGTGGGGACCTGGGCCTTGAACCCAGGTCACTGTACATGGTAACCTGTGTGCTCAGCTGGCTGCACCACCCACCATGCTCTGCTCCATATAATATTTAAATATCTTTGCTAGGGGCTGAGAGAGGTCGGATGCATACCTAGTAGGGTGCTCCTGGCCCAGATGAACCCTGGTACCACATAGGAGTACCATAGCACCAGGGGCTGGGCAGAGGTACACCCAGTAGAGTGTATATGTTACCATGTGCAAGGACCCTAGTTCAAGCCCTCAGCCCCTACCTGCAGGGGTTAAAGCTTTAGGAGTGGTGAAGCAGTGCTATAGATGTGTTTCTGTCTCTCCCCTCTCTATTTCTCCTTCCTTCTTAATTTCTCTCTGTGCTATTAAATCAAATACATTTATTAAAAAATGAGAGTCACAGCACCAAGGGGGAGTGCCTGTCTCTCTGAGTGAAATTGGGGGGACTACTTAGTAGTTCATGCAGAAGACTTTAGTGCTTAAGGCACCAGAGATTCCAGATTCAGTCTCCAACAGCATAAGCCAGAGTTACGCAGTGGTCAGCTAAAGAAGGAAAAGGAAGGGAAGGGAAATACAAAAAAGGAGAGGAAGGAGAAGGAGAGATATATGGAGTATAGTGGTGCTTTTGTAGGACCATTATGCTATCTCCTCAGTCTTTTTTTTTCAGTTTTTTTTTTACCACTTATAGACCAAATTAGAAAAAACCACAAATCCCCATTCATCCACCCTCCAAATATAAACAATAATCGTACTCTGTCTCTCACAGTTTGTCTGTTCTTTCCTACTCCTATTTTTTTTTGAAAAAAAACAATTTTCCCTGTTGTTGTTATTGTTGTTGGATAGGACAGAGAGAAATGCATAGAGGAGGGGATGGCAGAGAGGGGGAGAGAAAGATAGACAACTGTTAACCTGCTTCACTGCCTGTGAAGCGACCCCCCCTGCAGGTGGGGAGTTAGGGGCTTGGACCAGGATCCTTATGCTGGTACTTGTGCTTTGTGCCATGTGTGCTTAACCCACTGTGCTACCGCTGACTCCCCAGATGTCTTTACTTAACATAATGGCGTTACCACTATAATGGATTTTACTTTTTTTTCTTCTTAATATTGTGTTCAGGATCTTTGCCAGTTAATAACATCTAAACTTGGAGGCTGGGGAGCTAACTTAAAGTTTACATAGAAAGCTTTCATGCTTCAGGTTTCAAGGCTTCAGGTTGAATCCCCAGCTCTCCAGCATAAGTCTGAGCTGAGCAGTGCTGTGCTTTCACTCTGATACACACACACACACACACACACACACACACACTTATTCATTAAGTATTTATTTTTTTACCAGAGCCTTGCTCAGCTCTGCATCATGGTGAGGCAGCAACCCTAGAGCTTCCAGTATGAGTCTCTTTCCATCAGCATTATGTTATTTAACCCTGCCCATTCTCACACTTTTTGTATCATTCCATTTCTCTAGCTTTCATTACTAAACATAACAATAAAATAAAATGTGATAAAGTAGTAAATAAATAAGTAGGGCTTGGGCAGAAGTGACTGCCTAGTTATCATCTTTCTGTCTTTATACCTATCTCTCATTAGTAAAGCTATTTAAGAAAGTAATGGAAAATAAAAATATTTTTCAAAGAAGCCCTTCGACTGGGAGAGCATTGACATCTTTCTCTCTCCCCATAACTAAATATAATAATACAATAAAATACAACTATTTAAAATAAAAGAGAGTGGGGGTAGAGAGCATAGTGTTATGCAAAAATACTTTCATGCCTGAGGTTCCAAGGTCCCATTTTCAATCCCTAAGACTACCATAGTCCAGAGCTGATCAGTGTCCTGGTTAAAAAGAAGAAGAAGAAGAAGAAGGAGAAGAAGAAGAAACATAACTTGTGTGACCCATATTTGAATGTGGTATAAAACTTTGTGAGTTCTTTAAATAAAATAAAATAAGAAGAACTTGTGCTTAGGAGTTCTGCTGAAGCCTGTCATACCTGTGGCTTTAAGAGCCCAGTTTCAGTTCCCCTGCGCCCCTTGAGCTTGAGCTGACAGTGAAAAACATACAGTTTTTCTCCCTGGATCTCTGTCTGGAAAAGAAAGTGAGGTGAAATTTGGGAGAAATATGGGAGCCCTTTGGTTGGCTGTAAGGTGCATTCTGCTCTGTGACCACAAGGCGGCAACATAACACAGCAGGGCCCCTCCTGGGCTGGCCTTGCTCTCATTGCACTGCCCCTTGGTCTGGAATAGTTGTTACTTTGGGCAGGGTGTTTGCAGTCTGTTCCCAGGATCTGTTCCTGGGAGCTTCCTTCCCAGGAGCTAGAGAGAGATAAGAGACTGTTCACTGGGCATGGCACCAGGTTTATGAGGCTGAGGCGCCAAGTTCCCTGTCCTGGTGAGGTGGCCACAGAGGCAGAAGGGTCCTAGAGCTCTGCCTTTGCTCCCCCTGTGTTTGTGTCATGGGTGTATCCCCTTCCATTTCTTGCACTGCTCCAACCCCTTCCTGGAAAAATGATTTGAACACCTGTGCTGGGCTGCTGGGCTGTGAGGAACCTGCTGGAGTTCCCAGACTTCCCTGCACAAGGACCAGGGTTGGAGCCCTGGTGGTTCCCCACCTGCATGGGGAGGAGAGGTGAGGCAGGTCTGTGGGGGTCTCTTTCTCTCCACATCTCTATCTCTCCCCTTCCTCTCAATTTCTCAGTAGACTTTAAATTCAGAGAGAAAGAACAAATGGGATGTTGTTAGGTGGCAGGAGTGGGGTGAGCCATCAGCATCCCTGGGTTCCTAGTGTTGGAAATGATGTCCAATTAAAAATAGTTGTCAAGGCAAAAAATAGGAATTGAAGCAAGGCATTTATTTATTCTTTTGCAAAAGGGCGTGCCACCAACAATGGCCTTCAGGCAGCAGCATGTCCCCCTCAGCCTTCTCCCATCTTTTGTATATGAAGCAGAACTGACTCCTCCACCCCTGGGCTGGGCTTCAGAGCTCACAATCTCTCCATCGTCTAAAGGAGGGAAGGAGGAAGGGAGTATGAGGGTCTCTGCTGGAGGATTGGGAGGCACTGCAGGGAGCTGACCTAAAGAATACAAAACTACTGGCCACAGGTGGTCACAGATAACAATTTATAAAAAGAATGTACTAAAAAGTTATTCTTTTCATGTTCTTTTGAAGAGAAGACCTAACCATCTCTCACAGTCGATTGACTTTTTCTCTGCATGTTCTTTCTTTGATAACCACAGGAAGGCTCCCTTAACCTCCATGAAAATAAAGAGGGAAAAATGTAGATGGGAAAGAGCTGCAGTTCAAGTCACAGCAATTCTGCTGATCCTCAGATTCCTTAGAATACAGCAGAAGTGTCTAAAATTCTAGTTCAAAAATGTATCAGTAGTACAAGAGATAAAGTTTCTGAAATATGTTTTCCTAGTAGATAAATAACGACATAGTATTGCTTTAACGTTCCCTATTTCTACATGTCTCTATCTATACATACAAATGCAGTTATTTCTCTACCTCTCTGCCCATTTGTGTACTACAAGAGAGAAATTGAGTAATGAACAGCAAGGTAGGAAGCAAAACTCTCACAAGAATATACTAAAAAGTTACGTGTCACACTGTTTATTTGGAGTTATTCATGACTTTAATCATAAAAGAGGACTGGAAAAAAAAAGCAGTGGATGGGACTTGGGTGGTATAGTGTAGTGGGTAAAGTACAGGTGGCATGAAGCATGAGGACCTGCATAAGGATCCTGCTTTGACCACCACCACCTGCCGGGTTCCCCACCTGCAGGGGAGTCCCTTCACAAGCTTTGAAGCAGGTCTGCAGGTGTGTATCTTTCTCTGCCACTCTCTGTCTTCCACTCCTCTCTCCATTTCTATCTTATCCAACAATGACGACATCAATAACAACAACTAGAACAAGGGCAATAAAAAGGGAAAAATAAATAAAAAGGGAAAATATAAAATAAACATAAATTTTAAAAATTGAAGAAAAAAAAGAAAAAAGCACTTGATACCAGGTCTCACTATTAGATATTTTCAGTATTAGGCCAGATTTCACTATTAAACATCCGTGATCAATGTTGGTAAGTTTGCTTGATAACCCAGTGGACCAGAAGTCATTCTGCTTGTGTTCCTACATTAATGACTGGAAACAACACTATTCATTGTTTCCAGTAAAAAAAGATTCATTTAATTCTACAGAACTTTCAAGAATGATTAATACCTATTCCCATAACTTCTTATTCAGTGATCTGTTATTGGCTACTTGCTTTCCTGTTTGGCTACTGTAAGCAGTGCAGCTGAGAACATGGGGCTCAGATACCTTTTTTTTTTTAATGTGTTTGCCTCCAGGGTTATCTGTGGGGCTGGGTGCCTGCACTACAAATCCACTGCTCCTGGAGGACATTTTTCCAACTTTGATGCCATTGTTGCATTGCTGTTGTTGGAAAGGACAAAGAGAAATTGAGAGAGGAGGGGCAAGAGAGAGTGGAGAGAGAAAGACAGACACCAGCAGACCAGCTTCACCCCCAGTGAAGCGACCCCTCCCTGTATGTGTGGAGCAGGGGGCCAGGGGCTCAAGCCAGGATCCTTGTGCTGCCATGTGCAGTTAACCTGCTGCAATACCACCTGGCCCCCGGGCTCAGATATCTTTGAGAACCAGTGCTTCCATGTCTTTGGATAGAAGCCTAGGGATGGTATTGCTGGATCTTAAGGCACTGCCCTTTTTGTTTGAGGACTCTCCCTGCAGCTTTCCAAAGGGGCTGCACCAGTTTGCATTCCCACACCTTCCCAGACCCCAGATCTTAAAGGTATGTTGATGTGTGAGCTGGGAGTCTCACTGTGATCCCAATCTGCATTGCCAATATCCCTGTAATGGGTTGGCCAGTCAGCAGAATTGTTGTGCAAATGACTTGAAAGCCTGGGGCTCTGAGATCCCAAATCCTGTTTCAGCACCAGAATCAGCCAGAGCTGAGCAGGGAGTGAGCAGCTGAGAAAAAAAAAAAAAATCAAAGGCCCCTGTAACCTCTGAGGTCATGACCTTGGTGTCTTCCTGGCCCTTGACTTGGGCCAGTGCTGGTTGGGGACCTGGGTCTCCCCTTCACAGGAGCTCTTGGGGGAGCTGCTGGGCTTTGACACAAGACCTGCCCCTGCCTGCAACAGCCCCTCAGTCTTCCCTGTGATGGTGCCCAGGAGGACACAGTCCAGGTCACCTGAGTGAAGTGACACTGCTGGGCCTTTATTGGGGATCCCAACACTGACTCACAGCCCCTCCATCCCACACAATTGTTAAAGAGATAATGTGGGGGGGGGCATCTGCCCCCATTCTGAAAGTGCCTCACGCCAATCTCAACAATGAATTAAAAAGAGAGCATGATTATCCAAGTAAACTAAACTGTAGAGAAAACGAAACATGTTAGTGTACAAGAGAGGGAGAGGTAGAGGAATGAACTCACTTACTTTCTCCTTGATCACATGGTATTCCCCAGAAAGAGAGCAAGCCCCACAAGGTTCACCACTTTTAAAGCCAAAGGCCCCACCTACAGCTGTAACCACTACCATTTCTGGGTTGTGCCTCCTCTCCCTCAACACCATGACTCATCCAGGAAAGACTCACCCCTGCTCTCTCTATGCCCTGAGCCTCTGCCTCCTTCTCCTGCTCCCAATCCTGCTCCTGCCTGATTTCCTGGGTCCACATGGGTCTGCACTTCTGCTCTGAGAGGAGGCACCAGGACCCGGGTTGGAGACCACACCCCAAGTCCACCAGGAGTCACAGTGCACAGGGGGATCCCGTCCTGCTGGATGGTAAGAAGGGGTGCACTCAGTGATGTGGGTCTGAGACCTCAGCCACATGCCTATGACCTTGACGTCACTGCTTCCCACCTGGAGCTTCCAGAAGCTTCTTCAAAGGCGCTTCTGCTTTCTGAGGGCAGGAGACAGGGTGTACAGACATAGGTTACAGAGACAGTGATTGGGATTGTGCCCTTATGTCAACTCTCCCATAAACCTGGAGGCCCCCATTAAGATGATGGCAAAAGGAAAACAGACAAACAGCAAAAGCTAGAAGGAAGGCAACAGTGAGGTGAACACTGAACCTTTGAAAGTTCACGGAAATGTTTAGTGTGAGACGGCCTTTACTCTGTGCTTCATTTTGTCCCTCCAGGGCTGGGACTCCACACCTGCCCAACTCCACCATTCCTAGAGGCCGTTCTTTATCTTCTTCTTTTCTCATTTTTCATTCGATGGAGCACCCAGATGGATGGGGGAAACAGTGTCACACACTATAGAGCTCAGCTACGATAATGTACAAGGACCCAGGTTTATGCCTCAGGTCCTCACCGGGGGGAAAGGAGGCTTCACAGAGCAGTTAAGCAGAGCAGCAGGTGTCTCTCCCTTTCTATAATCTCTCTTTCCACTTTCAATTTCTCTCTCTATTCAAAATAAAGAGAGAAGATGATCGCATGCAGCACTGGTCACCTGCTCCTGAGTTCTTACCCCTTCAAGAGGAACCAGGGACTTGAACCCAGGTCCTCTACTGTGGTATCATGTGCTCTCTACCAGATGAGCTAGCACCTGAGCCATGGCTTTTGCCCTGAGCCCTCTCATCAAACATGCCAGGGGTAGTGATGTGTGGATGTAGACACACACATATGCACACACAGAGCCCAAACCTTTTGGTTCCTACTGAGTTAGCTTCTGATGTTGGAGTCCTACAGGCCTTACCTATGAACATGACACAGCATAGCCAGGACTGAACACGATAGGGAAATAACTGAACAGTCTGGGGCCTGGGATTCAGCATCCAAGATACACGCAGATGCACTTGCATTTTCCCAGCAGCTGTTAGACGTTCTCTTCCGTCAGAATGAACTGCATATTAGAATTTAAACATACTTCTGAAGGAAGCTCAGAGTTACTATTATTGAGGTGAGGGAGCAGAGTTTAGTGCAGAGCACAGCGTTCTTAGCACATCAGTGTGCAGAGATGAAGCCTGGCTGCAGGTGGGCACCATCTGAGGAGTTTTTAGACCCCAGAGATTCTGTTCTGTCACAGGATGGACTTCCTCTGGGGGGCCGAGCTCAGTGCTGAATAGCTCCAGGTGAAACTCCCTGTGCTTTACATTTATTTGGAGGGACAGCCACGGGGCTTCAGGGACATTGACATCAACTTAGAGAAGTGGGGTCAGTTAGTCCTGTGAGTGCCCACACACGTCTGGTTTGGTAAGAGCATGCTCAGTGAATATGAAGATAAGATTAAGACAGAGCATTGCCAGTGGTGGTGGCCAGGCTGGTGAGGAAGCCGAGATGCGGAGATCGGCACCATAGTAACAGTGTGTGGATTGTTGTTCTGGGGACCCTTCTGAGCAGCTCATGTTCTTTGGAAGTACATGTCAGGCTGTTCTGTAACTTAGAGTCTTTCCATTTTTCCTTTAAAAACAGAAACTGATGTGAGTGACTTGAACCATGTCTAAATGAAGGAGTGGGGCTTGTCTCACTGACACTGTGGACATAAACATGTTCATGTCTGGGTCCAGGACGTAACACCAATTTTAGCTAAAAATATCAGTGAGAAGTGTAATTTTCCCCTTCAATTTTATATCGTTCCTGCAGTTATTCACAGTGGCATTTTAGATGAATTCAAAGTGTGTTTACATTTTGGTGACTGGAGATAGCTCATCTCTTAGAGTGCATGCCTCCCATGTTTGAATCCCTGCATTTGAGCATCAGCACCATACATGGCCTCAGTCTCGTCATGGGTGGTGACAGGTGCTGTGATGACTCTGTCTCTCTTTCTCCAACTGCTCTCTCTCTCTCTCTCTCTCAAAAATTATTTTAAATATTATACAGTTGGGCATTAGGGCCATTCAGTGGCACTGTGCAGATGGCAGGGCCAGGATTATTCCCTGCAGTGATTAAAATAAATCAAGAGCCAGGGAGAGAGCATAATGGCTATGCAAATGACATTTATGTCAGAGGCTTCAGGGTCCCAGGTTCAAACCCTGCTACCACCATAAGCCAGATCTGAGCAGAGCTCTGAAAAAAAAAAAAAGAAATTAAATTCAAATAAGTCTCCTTTCAAATGAGCTCTTCCAAGGAGCCTTCCTTGTTTGTCCTCTCCACAGTATCATTCAGATTTCATCTTTCACCTTTACTCCCTCACTTCCCTCTTTGTTTTTTTCTGGGTAATATTTCCAGGAGTCTAGAATCACATTGTGATTGGTAGTCTCTTCTGTTGAATTTCTGTCTTCCCCATTCAAAAGTTGGTTGCATGAGAATTGGGCCTTTTTTCTTTTCTTTTTTTTTTTTTTTAGTTCTTACTATAGGACACTATTTCATTTCCTCAGGAAAATAACTTATATATGTAGGCCAATCTGAAGATGCAGATAAGAATTCATTAGTAGCCACTTGTGGTGGACGGTCATTAGCACCTAGAGGTCCGGGACCTGGACAGTGTTGGAAACTTGCCCTGGAAGCTGCATGGACATGTCTGAAACATATAGTCTTGCAAACCAAGGTCTCATCCAAAACTGTGAATGATGCCTGGCAGAGGCATAATGTTGAGGTGGTTGTGTGTCTAGTGGTAAATAAAAGACAGGCGTCCATCAAGCTTCCTGAACAACTAGAAAAACCACGGCCCACATTTCTCCAGTTTAGGACCTATATAGCCCCCATTTGGAAGCAACCCAAATGCCCTTTGACAGATGACTGCATAAAAAAGTTATGGGATGGGGGTCAGGCGGTGGCGCAGTGGGTTAAGCGCATGTGGCGCAAAGCGCAGGAACTGGCGCAAGGATCCCAGTTCGAGCCCCCGGCTCCCCACCTGCAGGGGAGTTGCTTCACAAGCGGTGAAGCAGGTCTGCAGGTGTCTATCTTTCTCTCCCCTTCTCTGTCTTCCCCTCCTCTCTCCATTTCTCTCTGTCCTATCCAACAACGAATCGCGTCAACAAGGGCAATAATAATAACCACAATGAAGCTACAACAAGGACAACAAAAGGGGGAAAAAATGGCCTCCAGGAGCGGTGGATTCATGGTGCAGGCACCGAGCCCAGCAATAACCCTGGAGGAGGAAAAAAAAAAAGTTATGGGACATATACTCAATGAAGTATCCCCTAGGAAAGTAAAGATGATGTTGTATCCTTTGGGATAAATAGGATTATGCTTGGTGAATAAGTAAAGAGGTAAGTGACAGCTACAGAATGGTTTTTGGCACTGGGTAGAAACAACTCAGCAACATAAATCTCAGGTCTGGTCTGTGGCACTGCATATGCTTGTGTCATGTGTCATTCTATCTCTGTCTCTCTCATCAATCAACAAATGGAGTTTTGAAGTAGGCTACCTGGTGATCTATTCCTCTCATCCTAAATACTTGAAAGAAACTCTAAATAAATTTATTTATTTCATTCTTTTATGAAAAAGCTATTGAAATCTTTTTTTCCAATCATGTATTCTTTTCTGTGAAGGCCTGAAATAATTGAGAAGGCCCGGCTTAAAAATTTCATCATTTCTACTAATGTATGAGGTTTAGTAATGTAGTATATACATTAAGTGTAACAAAGTATAAATATCAGAAATTCAGCAACAGGAAAGGAACTCTCAGCATTCTCTGAATGGCATTTGTAAACCCAGAAGAGTGCAGCCACACTGGAGCCTCAGCTCTGAGGGCAGGACCTTCCTGCCTGTGGTGTGGTGTCTCCAGGGTCAGTGAGCACACACAGTGCTCAGGCCCCTCTCCCCACCCTTGCTGAGCTGCCAGATGAGGACAGAGCTGCAGGAGCTCATGGGTTGGGCTAAGAGCAGAGGGGAGAATGACAGAGTGCTTCTCTCTGTCTCTCCGAGTTTGAAAGGAGCTTCAGGATCAAGCACTCAGTGCCTCTGCTTAGCCTGTGGGTGTCTGCCTACTTGCAAAGATCCAAGAGAGCCACCAGCAGAGACAAGAGGTCACTGGTTCTAGGCTGGCCCAGCTTCGTGGTTACTTTCTCCTAAGACCTCCATCTTGGTTTTCCATGTGGTCATGACTTTTACATTTAAAACCTTTTCATCTACTTGTCTGTAAAGCCAATGGCTCAAGCATGAAGCTTTAGTCTTTGTTATTCTCTCTCGTTCTCTTCTTTACATTAAAAGGGAAAAACAAAAGAAAACACGGGTCATCTGGCACAGTGTAATCATGCACAGGAGGCCCACAGATAAAAAAAGGAAATATGGACATCAGTATTTTGTGGAGTTGAACTTATTTCTTCCCAATTTCTTGCACTGCAGGTCAGTTCAGCAAAAACAAGAGTGGCATTCCTGTCTGGAGAGGGTGGAGAGGAAGAGAGTCAGACACCTATAGCACCGCGTCATAGCCCATGAAGCTTCTCCAGAGCAGGTGGAAGCAGGGAACGGAACCCAGGTCCTTGCTCTTGATAACATTTGCACTCTAATGGGTATACCACCTGCATGCTGTGCAGTTGGTTTACTAGGGAAACTACAGATATTTATGTTTATGGGAAACTGTAAAGGCATAGGAAGCAAAAGGAATTCTTAGTGGCTCTACAGCCTAAATATAGAAATAATGTTGCTTATTAAATTCCATAATGTTGATCAGGTTCTTCCTGATGTCAGTCATCATACTCCTTGTAAGGAAGTGAGTTTGAGGGCCAGGTGGCCATGTCCTGAAAAAGCACACACATTACAGAGCACAAGCACACAGGTTCAAGCCCCTGTTGAAGCTTCTGGAGTAGTGAAGCAGGCCTGCAAATGTCTCTGGCTCTCTCCTTCTCTGTATCCCCTCCTCTCTCAATTTATCTCTGTCTCTATCCAATGATAATATTTTTTTTAAAAAAGGGAGTGATGTTTACTAACTGGAAACTCCTACAAGAATCAAAGAAATTTTCTAAAAGCAGGGGAGAGGCCCAAAGCCCTGTGTTCAAGGGAGATAGCATATGGCTGAGGGTGAGAGTTTCTACATGTAGTTTAGGGAGATATGAATGTGAACCCATCAGATGACTACAGTCTTGCAAAACATCATTCCTGGGGGCCAAGAGGTAGCACAGCAGGTTAAGCGCACATGGTAAGAAGTGCAAGGACCAGGTTAAGGATCCAGGTTCTAGTTGCAGGCTCCCCACCTGCAGGGGCCACGCTTCACAGTCAGTGAAGCAGGTCTGCAGGTGTCTGTCTTTCTTTCTCTCCCCCTCTGTCTTCCCCTCCTCTCTTGATTTCTCTCTGTCCTATCCAACAACAGCAGCTATAACAACTACAACAATGGGAAAAATGGCCACTAGGAACAATGGATTCATAGTGCAGGCACCAAGCCCCAGCAATAACCCTTGGGGGTGTTGGTATGCTTCTAAAAACCCCTTCTGTTTCATTAGTTTAATCCCCCCTGCTTAACACTATTCTATTTACATAACCCCTTCATTCTATTTACATAACCGCTGTTAACAAGCACCACCCTCCCTCCAGGGCATTGGTGGTTCAGTGGTAGAATTCTTGCCTGCTCCACCACCTCTCCTTGTCATACCCTGATTTTCACCAGTCACTTTTCTCTCCACCCTCTCTGCGTTGCATCCTGTTCCCACCCTACTGGGCTAGTTTATTTATAAGGACAAGATTGTTTGTAGTTAGTTTAGCTTAGCTTGCTATAGATTGTGCTGTGTCCTGTATGAATAAAGAGATACTGTATACAGCTCAACCATGAGTCCCTCGTCGTCTATTACCTGCCCGTGAAGCCAGCCCGTCGAAAACAACATAATGGCGCTTACAACGTGGGACTGGACCTGCGCAGATAAGTGAAGACTTTGCCTACCTATGCACTATGGTCTTCTCTTCCACTTATGAAGAGGTTTGCCAAAGCCTCTACTGTTTCATCATGAGACAGTTACTCTGTCTCTGGAACATTTTGCTCTGGGCCACACTTTGTTTCCCTGACCAGGAACTTTGGTTTCTTGTGACCCTAATCATAGAGCTTGGGAGATGCACTGAGATTTCTCCTTGGACTTTCTGGATTCCCTCTCCCATGTTTCCTGAGGAAAAGGACTACATTTTGCTCCGGGCCACAATTTGGTTATGACCATGATCATAGACCTTGGGATATGCATGGGGATTTCCACTGAGACTTTCTGGACTTCTTCTCGCATGTTTCCCATGGAGAAGGAATACTCTAATTTGAGGAGCGTTCTCCAGTACCCTGGCAGAGGAGGGGGTGGGATATGGAGATTGGGTGGTGGGAATTGTGTAGATTTATACCCCTCCTATCCTATGGTTCTGTTAATTAATCCTTTCTTAAATAAAAAAAAAATTTTTAAAAAGGAAGTGCAAGGACCAGGTTAAGGATCCAGGTTCTAGTTGCAGGCTCCCCACCTGCAGGGGCCTCGCTTCACAGGCAGTGAAGCAGGTCTGCAGGTGTCTGTCTTTCTTTCTTTCTTTCCCCCTGTCTTCCCCTCCTCTCTCAATTTCTCTCTGTCCTGTCCAACAACAGCAGCTATAACAACTACAACAATGGGAAAAATGACCTCTAGGAACAATGGATTCATAGTGCAGGCACCAAGCCCCAGCAACAACCCTTGGGGGAAAAAATAAAAAGTTCCTCAGCATAAACAAATAACAGTTTCCCTCAGTTAATTGTCATCCTTACAAATGGTGTTTTCAGTGTTTTCACAGGTCCCTGTCCCTTATGATTTACTGAGGTAACCTAGAAAAAAATGGTAAATGTGAAAGGATCATTCAGAATCCCCTCAGGTACTTTATCTGGACTCACCATTTCATGGTCTTTTCCCACCCTCAAGGAGCCCTTCCATCTGGAGCAGATGACTTCAGAGACCCCAGGGCAGCTGGTCTGCAAGGCCAGGCAGTAGAGAAGGAGCCAGCAGGGGAGAGGTGAGCCCCAGCCTTCCCAAAGTGCCTCCTCTGGGATGTCTCCCTTTCTGAAGCAGGATCATGACACAGGACCATTCGCATGTGGGGGGTGCGGGGGTTCAGGGAAGGTTACAGACAGGGACCCAATTCTCATCCGAAGTCATTTCTAGAAAGGTATTTTATTTTGGGAATTGCTCTAGGTCAGTGTGGGCAACCCTTTTTCTGCCAGGGGTGACATGGATATTTAAGAGATAATTTACAGGCCCTACAATTATCAGCTTGAACATGAGCATTGGATGCTATGTGCTGACTTTGATTCCCAGTTGAAATGACTCCCTGGGTCTCGTGTTGTCCACAGGCTAGAGGTGGCTTTTATTTCAGATGCCCAGATCCTGTCCTTCACGGGTTTCTCTGTAGGTGCATTGTTCTGTCATTAGAGCAGGACCTTTAGGGCCTGGGAAGAGGCCTTCCCCACCCCAGTGTGTGTCCAGTATCCTGGCCACCCTGGGAGCAGATGCACTGCCAGGCCTGTCAATCCATACTTGTAGTGGGGAACTCCCATGCACAGAGAGTATTGGGAGGTGAAGGGACTCTGAGCACAGCCTGACTCAGCTAGAATGTGGCTCTGACCTCACTCCACTGACTTACTTCCCACATATTGACTGGATGTTGATTGTCAGGACTAATTTTTTTTTAATTCTCCAGCTTCATATTCCCTCATGATTCCATGTTATGCTTCTAATATTCCTACAACAGAAAAAAAATGATTTGATAAGCTTTTGCATCAGAGGAAGGGCAAAAGGCTCTCTTAGGTAAAGCACTACCTTGCTTTTGTATGACAAAGCCTCAAGCCTAGACCCTCCATGTTGAAAAAAGCTTTGGCACCATCTCTCTCTGTCTCTGTCTGTCTATTTGTCTGTCTCTTCGCCCCTTTGTTTTTCTGTCTCTATCTTGAGAAAAAAGATCTTACACCAAGAATGAAAATCATATAACATACCCTTTATTAAGGTGACTCTTACTTTATTAACATATAGGTGACTCTTACTTTATTAACATATAGTTCAGCTTTTTGTTCTTGTTGTTGTTGTTGTCAATAATATGTTTACTTTACTGAAACCTGAGGAAACTGTACTTGAATCTTGCCTTAACAGATGATGAATGATGAGGTTGCATTAAATTAACTTGTTTAATCATCTCCATTTGCCCTGCCCCCCAAAAAATAAAATAGACCATCTATTGTCATCAGTCACAGAAAATCAGAGTCTACACCAGGGCATGTCTATCTGTAATTAACAATACAGCTGAGCCTGACAGTCCTTCTCGGGATGAGACTCCTTTTCTGACTGTCGGTGTTCTGGAGTCACTATTATAAGATTGCACAAAGGCTCTGTTCCATCAAGGAATAGAGCGTTCTTGCCGAAAGCCTTTGTAAGGGACTATATTTGGGTTCCATTTTAGAAGTCTTGGGTCTCAGGTAGGAAAACCAGGATGCATGTATCAACTCATCTATTAACAAATATTCCCATGTTGATGTAGGAGAATCCCTTCTTGTATTAAATAGGAGTTTGCTGTCCCCTCCTTTCTGTCCTACTGAGCCTCAGTAGGAAGTGGACCTGCCCCAGGCCCCATATTTAGCTGTCCTCCATTCTCTCCAAGCCTCTACTGAGCAGACAGGAACCTCTTCCTCTGCTCCTCCCAGAGCTCAGTGTCTTGTTGACAGGTGTCCTTGCTGATGGGCGAGTCCCCTGGTCGGGATTCCAGGGCATTACCAGGAACTCCCAGGCCCTGGGAACCCTGTTGGATGAGCAGAACTTCTCCCCCTGTATCAGCAAGAAGCCACCTGGCAGCAATCCCTGTTCATGCAGATGCGCGTGGCCCTGGTGATACTGCGGGGCCCGTCCATGCTGGCCCTGGGTACAACTCAGTGTCCCCCATCTGTGCAGGTGTGTAGTAGCCTGGGTGCTGCAGTGCACCACAGTACAGCAGGACGGCCCTGCGTTGCCCCAGTTACATCTTCATTGCAGTGACTGGCCTCATAATATGTGTCAGTATCCCCTAGGGACACCCACTAGTCATATGCTGCTGGGCATTTCAGTGTTTCTTTTCCCTTTTGCTTTTATTATTTTTTTTTATATTTTCCCTTTGGTTGCCCTTTTTTATTGTTGTTGTAGTTATTAGTATTGATGTCTTCATTGTTACACAGGACAGAGAGAAACAGAGGAGGGGAACAGACGACGGGGAAAGACACCTGGAGATCTGCTTCACCGCCTGTGAAGTGACTCCCCTACAGGCAGGGAGCTGGGGGCTCGAACTGGGATCCTTCAGCAGGTCCTTGCATTTTGCACCACATTGCTTAACCTGCTGTAGTACTACCCAGCTCCCCTTTTCCCTTTATTAAAAAAATTATTTATTTATTTTTATTCCATTATGTTTCCCTTGTTTTATTGTTGTAGTCATTAGTGTTGTTGTTACTAATGTCTTCATTGTTGGATAGGACAGAGAGAAATGGAGAGAGGAGGGGAAGACAGAGAGGGGAGGAAAGATAGACACCTACAGACCTGCTTCACTGCTTGTGGAGCAACTCCCCTATAGGTGGGAAGCCAGGGGCTCTTACCGAGATCATTGCCTTTTATGCCATGGCCGAGAAGCCTGCTGCGCTACCACCCAACTCCTCTCTTTTCCCTTTCTATATACACTGAGTATGTGCTTGTCTCTGAAGTTCATGTATACCTTATGGGTTTTTGTCTTTTTTTTTTTTGCCTCCAAAGTTATCATTGGGGCTTGGTGACAGCACTATAAATCCACTGCTCCTGGAAGCTGTTTTTCACATTTCATTGCCCTTATTGTTGTTGCTGTTGTTATTGTTATAGCTGTTGTTGTTGGATAAGACAAGAGAATCTGAAAGAGGACAGGAAGCAGAAAGGGGGAGAGAAAGACACCTGCAGACCTGCTTCACTGTTTGTGAAGTGACCTCCCACATACACAGGTTGTTTTTTTCGACGGGCTGGCTTCATGGGCGGGTAACAGACGACAAGGGACTCATGGTTGAGCTGTATGCAGTATCTCTTTATTCACAGGACACAGCACAATCTATACCAAGCTAAGCTAAACTAACACAACTACCAACTCACAACTCACTAAAACGAACAATGCTATCTTTAAATATTTTCCAAGTAGGGTGTAAACAAGATGGTGGAGAGGGTGGAGAGAAAAGTGACTGGTGAAAATCAGGGTATGACAAGGAGAGGTGGTAGAGCAGCTGAGAATTCTACCACTAAACCACCAATGCCCTGGAGGGAGGGTGGTGCTTATTAACAGAGGTTATGTAAATAGAATACACTGTTATGTAAATAGAATGCAGTGTTAAGCAGGGGGTATTTAAACCAAATGAAACAGAAAAGTTTTTTAGAAGTAGAATTAGAAACATACCAACAACTCCCCCTTTCTTTTTGTTTTAGGCAATTCTTTTTTTATTTTTTATTTATTTATTCCCTTTTGTTGCCCTTGTTGTTTTATTGTTGTAGTTATTATTGTTGTTGTCGTCGTTGTTGGATAGGACAGAGAGAAACGGAGAGAGGAGGGGAAGACAGAGGGGGAGAGAAAGATAGACACCTGCAGACCTGCTTCACCGCCTGTGAAGCGACTCCCCTGCAGGTGGGGAGCCGGGGTTCGAACCGGGATCCTTATACCGGTCCTTGTGCTTTGCGCCACCTGTGCTTAATCCCCCTTTCTTTTTAACTAATGGCCATAGTATCAGGATTGTGTGGTGAACAGAAACCTATATCATACAGGCGTTTTCAAAAGAACTGGCATAAGACATGGAAAACAAAATAGGCGAGCAGCAATAACCAGTGTGTTGCCAAGGGGAACATTTCTTGCCTCAAAGGGCAATGCCTAGCAGGCAAAAGTGAATTGCTCCCCCTCCCCATTCCTCCAGCATTCCCTCTCCTTCCCCAAAGCCTTATAATGCCTGTGAACACAATCAAATTTTGCAGCTTGATCAGAAACCTGTCTTGCTGTCGTTCTTCGTGTCTTGTGTCCCTTTCATTGCAGGTTTTTTTCGTTCCTAGCCCCTGTTCACCGCCCTGCTGGTCGGGGCACCCATCCAGAATGACAGTCTGCAACTTTCTTTCCTTCTCCTCCTCCTCCTTTCTCTACTCTCTCTCTTTCTCTCATTAAGAAATGAACCGTCCCACCTGCAAAGGAGTCACTTCACAGGTGGTGAAGCAGGTCTCTCCCCCTCTCTGTCTTCCCCTCCTCTCTCCATTTCTCTATCCTATCCAACAATGACAACATCAACAATAATAACTACTACAACAATAAAAACAACAAGGGCAAGAAAAAGGAAATAAATAAATAATTTAAAATGTCTTTAAGAAAACATTTTAGGAAACAAAAAGAAAAAGAAATGTACCACATTTTTAAAACTCAAATCCACACCACAGCAAACTGTCTTTCTCTAATTTGGGAAGGGCAAGGGAAAGCAATTCTAAGCATGAAGTACTAGCCACTGTTTTTATGCACAGTTACTCCCTGTGTCAGCTCTGGCTTTGTACTTGGCTTCTGGGTTTTCAGTCCCCTGTGTCCTCTCTTTGGTGACTTCATGGGCTGGGAGGAGCAGTGGGATGGGAGCATAGAGCAAGGTGCCTGCTGATCCTTTGTAGCCCTGACAAGGAGAAGGATACTCTAGGACTGGCACAGAGCTCCCACAGCAAAGTTCATTTTATTGTGTAGGAAGCCCCGGGTTCACACCTCAGGTGCACATCAGATCAGCTCAAACAGCACAAAGGGGAGACTCCATGATCAGTGGAGGCTTGCAGTGAGCCTGGATCTCTTATCTCAAAACCTCTGTCTCTCTCTCTTTCTCTGCCTCCAGGGCTATTGCTGGGGCTCTGTGCCCTGCACTATGAATCCACTGCTCCTAGAGGCTATTTTCCTCTTTTGTTGCTCTTGTTCTTTATTGTTATTATCATTGTTTTTGTTATTGCTATCATTGTTGTTAGACAGGACAGAGAGAAATCTAGTGAGGAGAGGAAGAGAGAGAGGGCAGAGAAAGACAGACACCTACAGACCTGCTTCTGCACTTATGGGCCAGGGGCTCGAACCGGGATCCTTAGGCCAGTCCTAGAGCTTCACACCATGTGCACTTAACCTGCTGCACTAGCGCCCAGCCAACTTGTCTCTTTTTAAAGGATTTAAAAGAAAAGATCTTCTGAAATAGTGGGTCACAAGACATAGCAGTTAAGTAAATAATAAAAGAAAAGAAACATTTAAAGTCTCTTAGACTGACCTCATGTGTCAGTATAGTGAGCAGAGCAATTCCACACAATGCGTTGCAGTTATTTAATCACAGCAGTCATCAGTGTTCCTACCTTCATTTGTTTGACTCCTTAACAGATCTCTGTAAAGGAACAGTTTAGAAGGGCAATGTAAGTTTACAGGCAGTGGCATATCTGGTAGAGCGCACAGATTACAGTGCACAAGCATCCAGGTTCAAGTCCCTAGCCCCCACCTGCAACAGGGAACCTTGATGGACAGTGAAACAGAACTACAGGCTCCAGTCTATCTCTCTACCCCCCTATCTCTCCTCTCAATATCTCTTATCTTTATTCACAAGAAATAGTAAATCAAATCTTTTCTAAAGAAGGACACATTTAGTGTCAGAACTGACAAATAATCTGCCATAGAAATAAAGATCTCAATGGTATTGGGCATGGATGAGCAGGAGTGTTCTCAGACAGGATCCTAGCAGAAGTTACTAATGGGCCCAGGGGAAGAGCCCTCATACTGCACAGTCGCCTGCTTTTCCTGTGCCAGATCCAGGTTCAAGCTCAATCCTCACCACATGATGGAAATAAGTGTCAGTGCTGTGTTGCTGCTTTTCTCTCTCTCCCTCTCCCTCTCCCTATCTTTCTCCCTCTCTCTCTGCTATCCTGTAATTCAGTGGAGCTGGTTACTGGCACCATGAATTCACTGATCCTGTCAGTCATTTTCCTTTTCTTTTTTCTATTTTATTGAATAAAGATATATTGGAGGGGAAAAGAGAGAATAGAGAATGATAGACACCTGCAGTGTGTTTCATCTCTAAGCATGTTGGGAACTTGGACTCAAACCCAGATCCTTGCACATGTTCATGTGTGCACTCAGCCTGGTGCCCCACCTCCCAGCCTCTTGTTGTTATTTTTGATCTATCTCCCTCCTCTACTGGAAAAAAGACAAACCCAGTGCAATGTCACCCCAGATATCACGTAATATAAAGTTCCTATTGCACCTTGTACCAAGGGATGTCTGCATTCTAAGCAAGGGAACCTGGGAAGCCTGCTCCCACAGACTCAGCAATTTCTATGCCTGGGCACCTGCTTTCTGTAGGGTTTCCCTGGCTGAATGCAGTGATGCTCCCACAGACACAGTGGCTCCATCCTGAGGCCCAGAGGGAGGACCTAAGGCACCATGTGGGCACTAGCTCAAGGTGAGTTGGCCTGATTGGTACCATTCTTCAGCCTGAGTCTGCATGTTGACTGTTCTCCCTGTAGGGCATCAACAAGACTGTGGATAGGAAATGAGTGAGCTGTCAACTACTGAGCTGCTGCGCCGGGGACCACAAGACTCCACTTCTGTCTCCATCATTGTAGAGCCCTGCCATCTGGAGCAGACCTCTGAGGAGACCCCAGGTCAGTGTGTCCTCAGGCCCAGACACTGAGTAGGAACCAGCAGGGAGCACTGGTGAACCCCAGCCATTCTGCAAGTGTCCCCTCTGGGCCCATGACTGCCATCCTGATGTGGCTCCTGACATTGAAAGCCACCTGTAGGGGTGAGGGGGTGGTACAGGCAGGGACCAAGACCCACCCACAGTCCAACTTGGGGACACTTCCTGTTGTGAAATCAGACCCAGCTCACTGCTAGGGAGGGCGCTTATTTTTCAGTGGCTGTAGGTAGATAGTGGCTCCTCCTCTTTGTCTCTGGAGCCTGTCTCACACAGGACTCTGTCTCTGTACACTGTGTCTCTTACCAGACCAGAGTGAAAGAAAGTGAAATGTATACATATCATAAATCCTCACATTTCCCCTTGTAAAGGGCCCAGGGATTTGTACTCAGTCTTCATGCCGGGGAACATGTGCTCTCTGTTATCCCAGATTCACCCTGGTCCCTTTTGGAATTTCTGAAAGCAGCAAGGTGTTCATCACCTCCTGTTTGTGAAAGGCTCAGGCTGTAGCTAGAGGACTGACAAGGCCAGGCTCCCACAGTGGATCAAGTTCAGACATCACAGAATATTAAGGGAGCCATTGTGTTAAAACCTTGGCTGTTCAATTTCAGCTGAGAAGTCACTATAAACAACCTGTCTGCATTGCCTGTCCTGACCAGTCTGAACACTTGCTAGAGTCTGCTCGTGACTGGTAACTTTGCAACAGTTACTCAACTCACACAAGGTAGCAAAGGGTATTGATGAGGTGCTTTCTGGTCATAAATACATGTGGCAGTTTACAAATATATATATATAGAGAGAGGAACAGGGAGAGGGAGAGGGAGAGAGAGAGACATGAAGGAGGGAAGAGAAGGAAAGTATAAAGAAAACAAAAGAAATGAGAACTAAGGAACAATCTGGCCCATTTGATGTCAAAGAGAGGAATCTGACTGATCCCCACCAAAGAGAGGCCAGGTGGCAGTGCTGGCCTTGTGATTGCAGACAGATAGACACAGTGTCACAGAGGGACTGTGGGCCCTTTCCCACATTGGGAGCCCAGAGCGGGCCAGTCAGAGTCAGTGTTACATTAGAAGCATTTGAATGAAATGTTGGTGTCAGGTAAGTTGAGACAGCAATGCCTTCTAGTTGTGGGAAATACACACACACACACACACACACACACACACACACACACACACACACACGCCCAACTTAGGCACACACAGAAAGGAAATAAACAGAGGAATTAAAAAACTGCCATGCAAAAGGAGACAAAGAGGTCTCCAAAGTGATGAGTGCACAGGTGGGTCCAAATCCGGGAGCAACCCCGAAGGTTAACAGAGGGGAGTGTTTTAAATGCTTGTGGTCCATATACACAAGGGAAGTCTACTCACCCATTGAAGATGGAGAAATCATCCTCTTGCGTCCTGCTGTATGGAACTTCAGGTGGCCATGTTTAGTACCATTTGTTGGAAGGAGAAAGATGAGTATTTGGCAATCTCACTTATAGATGGAGCTTAAGATATAAGGAAGAGGTTCAAGGCCCTGGCTCCCCACCTGCAGGGGAGTCTCTTCACAGTCAGTGAAGCAATTCTGCTGGTGTCTATCTTTCTCTCCCCCTCTCTGTCTTCCCCTCCTCTCTCCATTTCTCTCTGTTGTATCCCACAACAACATCAACATTAACTACAACAATAAAACAAAAAGGGCAACAAAAGGGAATAAACCAATAATTATATTTTTAAATGCCCTTTCCCTTCATTTAAAAAAAAATAGCAAGAAAAAGCCAGATACATGGCAGAATTTAGACTGGGCTTGGCCTGTTGCAACAAGACCAGGCCTTGTGCTGTAACAGGAAGAGGAAGAGTGGGTGCTGGAGATACCCACTCTGCCCAAGGGTGGCAGAAAGGCTAAGATGGCTGTGGAGTCAGTGTGCAGGTGACTGTCAGAGACGCGGAGAAATTGTGCCCACTTGATAACTACTATTTTTAAATCATTCTTTCCCAAGTAGAAAAAAAAAAAACGGAAAGGAATTTTGAAGATTAACAGTAGGCTGTTTTGAGTTGAGGTAGATTCATAAACCAGTGTTTCAGAAATTGATATCTTCCCTTTTTCAAAATGTGTTGCAACACCTTATCTTCCACCAGAGTCCACTGAACCCCCTGCACCCCATCTGCAGACTCTGGGGTCTAAGCACTAAACTCTAGTTTTCCACACAAAGAACTTCTACTGTCCTTAATTTAAACTAGATTTTATGGACAGAAGTTACTTTCCTAATTCAGGTGGCTCACTTATGTATTGTTACGATTAAACTGAAGTTATGTAGAATACAGTTTTTAGATCAGTATATAGTGCATAGTAATAGCCTCTCAGTCATTTATTTTTATTTCCCCAAATGTATTGTTCTTAATTTTACAAATACCTCATGTGTTTTAGATTTTGCCCATTTGGCTTTGGCTGGAATTCAATTACTCTGCGGGTCCTTGTCTCATCATCTAGTGGGTAACAACCTTTTCCAAAATGGGCCAGGGAGTGAGTTACTGTTGTTTCCTTTCTCTTAAAGTTAATAATACAGGGTGGAGGAGAGAGCATAATGGTTATGCAAACAGAATCTCATGCCTGAGGCTCCTAAGTCCCAGGTTCAATCCGCCAAGCCACCATAAGCCAGAGCTGAGCAGTGCTCTGGTGTTTCTCTGTGTGTGTGTGTGTCTCTCTGCATTGCTCTAAAAAATAAATAAAATTAATTTAAAAAAAAAGATTAGAATACCATTCCAAGCACACATGAGAAAACTCCATTTAGTCTGGACTATGAATGCCCTAACACAGTAAGGATTAATACTCTTCTGAAATCCCTTCTAGAAAGGTTTTGCAGTACATCTGGTGTCTCTGCTAGAATTATTTTATCTCCAAGAATTTAAAGTATTAACTTAGTGCTATTAGTCATAGGAAATATTCAAAGGCTGTAGTAATACAAAAACCATCCTTGATTAGGTAGCATCATGAATGAATCTCAGCTTGTAAGGAAGTGTGTATCTGTATATATACACATACACATAGTTGTATGAGAAGTTTTCGCTAAGGAACTCAGTGTTCTAAGAAACATTTAAGATTGTTTTATGTACTGCATAATCCTGAAGTGTGAGGGCTTTATTTACATTTATGGTTTTTCATTCCATCAGTGAATGTCCCTCTCTAGTTAAGTGGATTTGAACTGCATTTATACTTCAAGCATTATTGACCTTGTGGATCTAGGACCTCCTGTATGCTTGATTTCACCACTTCTAGGCTGCTTTTTCATTCAGACAGAGGGACAAGAGAGGTGAAGAGAGACAGATGGTGTACTGACTACATTCAAACTTCTCCTGGTCCATTCTCTTCCCATTAGGGCCAGGGCCCAATTCTGGGCAGCCTGCTCTACTTGGTGAACTATGTGTGTTAAAGGGTTCATTTTCCACATTATTTTAAACTGTTTTTCACAGGTAGCATTTGCAAAACAGTGTCTTGGAATGAGGATAGGTTGACTTTAGATGCCAGTTATAGGCATAGCTGCTCTTTACAAATTAGTGAAAATTCAGTTTTCTACATCATGGATATTGCTTTATTATAAATTCCCTTTTCTTTATTATTCCCCACTCCTTCTCTCTGTCTCTCTGTATTATTTGTTTGTTTGTTTGTTTTACCAGAGCACTGCTCAACTCTGGCTCATTTTATGATGGTATAAGCTGCTGAGCCTGGGACTTTGGAGTGTCAGGTGTGAGAGTATTTTTGCAGAACCAATGTGCTCTCTACACCTGCTGGAACAGTGACTTCTTTGTGTCAAATTCTTCTCAAGAGAACATACCAGAGCATCATTCTGGCACATTCAGTGCTGGAACCAAATTCAGGATCCTATGCTTGCAGATCCTGCTTTCTGACTTTTGAGCTCCCTCCTGGGTCACAGTAATTCTGCTTTTAAAAACAACCAGAGCACCTCTGAGCTTTGCTTGTGGTCATGCCAGAGGTTCCACTGGGACTCCAGAGCCTCAGGCATGAAAACCTTTTGTATAACCACTATTATGCCTCCCAGTCGCTGCAGTTGTGTTTGCAAAATGGACTTGTAGCACCAAGGTTTGGTGCAGGGACCTGAAGGAGCAAGGAGCAGCCCTGAGTGCTGCCATGTAGCTGTTGTGAGCTGAAGCTGGGTTTGGAGGTTAGTTTACCATGTCAGGAAAACTTCACAGAACTCATTGTGACACCTGTGCTTTTCCTCCCTTCATTATGCTTTCATCAAAGTCTAGGTGTTCTTTAAAGGAGGCTTGGTACTCTTCTCTTTTCAGAACCACTAGAATTCCTTTCGTCATGGTACTCTCAGCATCATGACTTCCATTGGTTTGAAGCTCATCACTAACTCTTTAGAATCACTGCTGCTTGAATGTTGCTAACATTATGCTTGTTTACACTTGAATTGTGGCTTCTGGTGGGCAGAAGATGTGTGCTTTCTTTCCTCTCTCAGAGCCTAAGTCGTGTCTGATACTACGCAGTTGTAAAATCACTAGTAGCCACAAACAACTTTTCATGCTTCTCTTTTCTGTTTTCATATTAGTATAAGTAGAGATTGCTCTGGCTCTGTGCATGTCTTTTTTCCTTCCCAAGGGATTTTCTGATTGAGTATGATATGTAGTTATTTTTTGTTGTTTTCATTTTTATAACTTACAGGTTTAAATTTATTCTGCTTTGCAATGGCACTTAGTCTTCCTGAGCTAAAACTGCGAAAACTGTTTTAAAAAGACCAGAGGCATAATGATAGTTATAACTAAATGTTATAGTTATAACTAACCAGAGGAAAATGATAGTTATAACTAAATATCTTTTTTAACATTTGTATTAGGGATTTAGTAATGCTTTATAAGATTATAAGATGCACAGCCATGATGTGACACCAAACCTATTGCCAAAGTTCTGTACTGCTGTCCACAAGAGGAACCACCATAGTTTTCACAAAATCTTAGAAGTTAGCTTGGCTGCTGCTGTTTCTGTCACTTTTTTCCAAGTTCATTTGTTTCAGTTTTCTATATTCCTTGTCCAAAAGGACATGGTGCTATCTCTTTTTTAAATTAGAAAATATTTTTCTATAACTATATACCTGAAATTATTATTATTATTATTATTATTTATTATCAACAAATTTATCAGTGGTGTGGTAGAATGAGTAATGGTCATTATTTTTCTGTTTTATGTGTTAGAACAGAAAGAAATTAAGAGGTGAGTGGGAAGAAAAAAGGGAAGGGGACAGGTGTAGTGGGTTAAGAGCCCATGGTAGGAAGTTCATGGACCAGTTTAGGAATCCACATTGGTGCCACCCACTCCCAACCTACAGAGGGGTCACTTTACAAGGGGATGAAGCAGGTTTGCATGTGTCTGTGTTTCTCTCCCCCTGTCTGTCTTCTCCTCCTCTCAGTTTCTCTTTGTCCTGTCCAACAACAATGACAGAAATAACAATAATAATAACTACAACAAAGATAAACAACAAGGGCAACAAAAGGAAAAAATAGCCTCCAGGAACAGTGGAGTTGTAGTACAGGCACTGAGCCCCAGCAATTATCTTGGGGGGGGAATTAAAAAAAAGAGAAAAAAGAGAGAGATGGACTTTTAAACGTACTTCACCACTCATTAAACATTCTTCTTGCTGGTGGGGAGCAGGGGCTCAAACCCAGGTCCCTGTGTATGGTAAGAGCAGTCTCAGCTGTGTGCGTCACCAGCCATGCCCCATTCTAACATGGTTATCTAGTTGTCTGTTTTAGGTTGGTTCCATATTTTGACTTACCAATTATATAGCTATATAAACATAGCTTTTGCATGTGTCTTGGGATTAGCATACAATTTAATATTAGAAATTAAAGTGCATATATATGTTTTTTAACAGACTATTTACTTATTATTGGACAGGGCAGAGAGAAATCTGGGGGGGGGATGGAGAAGGCGAGAGACAGAGAGGCACCTGCAGCCCCGCTTCACTGCTCTTGAAGCTTTCCACACCTCAGGCAGAGACCAGAGGCTTGAACCTGGGTCATTGTGCACTGTAACATATGCGCTCAACCAGGTGTGCCACTGCCTGGACCCTAAAAATATAAATATGTAATTTATATTTTTAATGAGAGAGAAAGAAAAAGAGACAAAACAGAGTACTGCTCAGCTCCAGGTTATGGTGGAGCTGATAATTGAACCAGGGACTTCAGAGCCTCGGGCATGAAAGCCTGTGACATGCAGAACCATTATGCTGGCTCCCCAGCAGGGTCAGTGAAAGATAAGGAAGTCAGATGAGTGACATGCCTGGAGACAATGTGAGTATTCAAGACTATGGGAAGTTCTTAAAAATTGAGAAAAGTGGGCAGTTTGTGTATCACCCAGTAGAGCACTTAAGTTGCCTTGTTGGTAACTTTGGTTCCAACCCCAGTCTCCACCCGTGAGGCGGGGAGGGGGGAAAGTTTTAGAAATAGTAGAGCAGTTCCACATCTCGGTTCTTCATCTTTGTCTCTACATACATTCAAAATGAATAAATAAAATAAAGACAGCTGATGATGATGTTAGAGTCCTGTAGCTAATAATAAAAAGGACATAAATGATATATAAATTATATGTGAATAAAATAAATAAAAATTAAATTAAATGAAGACAGCTGATAATGATGATAGAGTCCTATAGCTAATGAGCAGAAGCCATAGCATTAACAACAACAATGAAACATCAAGAAGAAAATGGCACATTGGCCTTTAGAGGATTTCAAATATTATGAATAGGGTACAGAAAAAGTACAGGTAGTCAATAAATACATAAAAATATTACACTTGTTCATTTATGATCTAGGAGGTGCAAAAGAAACTCTAATGCTGATTGTATTTATAAGTAGCATAAAAATGTGGGTCACTATTGAAAAAAAAAAAACTCCCATGCTCAGTGATTTGGGACTGAAATAATTGTTTCCATCTTTTTTTAAAGAAGATTTTTTAAGGTGCATTTAAAAATTTTTTATTTTCCCTTTTGTTGCCTTTGTTGTGTTTATTTTTGTAGTTATTATTGTTGTTGTCCTTGTTAGATAGGTTAGAGAGAAATGGACAGAGGAGGGGAAGACAGAGAGGGGACAGAAAGACACCTGCAGACTTGCTTCACTGCCTGTGAAGGGACTCCCCTGGAGTTGGGGAACTGGGGTCTAGAACCTGGATCATTACACCACTCCTTGCATTTCAGCCACATACACTTAACCCACTGCTCTACTACCCAACTCCCTGTTTCTATCTTTTTTATTGCCTTTCTGAGCTTTTTAACTTTTTATTTATTTATTCTTTTGTGCCCTTTTTTTAGTTGATGTAGTTCGTATTCTTGTTGATGTTGTTGGATAGGACAGAGAGAAATGGAGAGAGGAGGGGAAGACAGATATGAGGAGGGAAAGATAGACACCTGCAGACCTGCTTCACCACTTGTGAATAGACTCCACTGCAGGTGGGGAGCTGGCGGCTCTAACTGGGATCCTTACACTCGTCCTTCTGCTTTGTGCCACCTGTGCTTTACCCACTGTGCTACCGCCCAACTCCTGACCTTAAACTTGTATAATTTTCAGGTGTGGTAGTAGTGCACACAGGTTTTCATTTTTTTAACTATGATAAAAGCATATTCTGACATTTTAGAAAATTTGTACTTTTTATTTTGGAAAATGTGCACTTGCTTGTTTAAAAATGTTACTTCTCTTTGAAAGAGCATTCATTGAATGTTATATTTTCTGAAGTTCTTAGTAGACAGTGTAGTACTAAGTTATCCTAAAAAGAGAAAGGGCAGTCAGGTTGAACAGTGACCTTCATTTCCCCAGAAGGCCAGTTTTGACCTGTGACCTTCTGAAGTGCACATGGTGCACAGATAACAGTGTCAGCATAATGAGTGGCTATTCCATGACCATTTGTTCCCACACTTGGCTACTGTCTGGGAAGTGCTGGGCTAAGGAGTAAAAGGCTAGTAGCTGAGGGCCTATGGCACTAGGAGTGTCACTTGAACTTTGCAGTGAAATGTGCTGATCACAGTAACAGCCATCCAGAAATCGGAAGTGCAGCATCTTTAGTCTCTGCTACTGTCTCCTCCTGGGCTGACTGCAGACTCAGCCATGTCCTTGCTCTGGCCCATGGAACATGGACAAATGGGAAGGAGGTAGAGACCTCAGTGGCTGTCTGGCTGTGGGAGCCCTTCTTCCAGCACTGAAGAAGCTCGGTGCCACCCTGTAGAGGCTTGGGGGACAGGCAACACACAGAAAGTAGATCCAGTTGAGCTGTTAGCTGCCTGCAGACACATGGGACCTCAGCTAATGTAGAGCTGCCCAGAGGAGCCCACCAAGGTTTCATCAGAGCCCTGAGCAAAGAGAGGGGTCATATAAGGCACAGAGTCAGGTAGTGATATTTATTATAGCAATACAATCAACAAGAAGATACATTAAAAGATTCTATAAATACATACATACAGTGAAAGGAATAAGAGAGAGATTTCTGTGAAAAGACTCTCAAACTAGGATGTAAGAAGGCATCAGGGAAGATGACTCAAATGAAATGAGCTGGATGTGGAATGTTGACATTTTTCATTGTTACCCCACAAGACAAAAAGTTTAAAAGAACTGTCTTATTCAGAGGGCTTCATGTCTTCCACCAGGAAGTTTACACATAGATGGCAGGACGGAGAACTAAGTCAAAATCCTGCAAAGGATTAGGAAAATAATTGTTGTCAGTTGGATATCATAAACTGACAGGGAAAAGAAAGGGTCAGTTCTTCAAAGGGGAAGCTGGCTGTAGGCATTCCAGCAGACACCCAGGTGGCCTCACTGATTGCAGACTTCCCAGGGGAGCCCCCAGCAAGGTGCTGAGAGGAGCCCTGAGCCCTTATCAGCTGAGCAGGGTGTAGACAGGGGGCTGTCTGGATCCTGCTTAGAGAGGCCTGAGATGGTCCATCAGTGCGCCTTTCTGTAGGGGTCACTCTCCTGGCTTAGAATTAAGAGGCTGTCTTCTTTTCATGCCTGAAATGAAACACAGAAAACTGTCTTAGTCAAATCAAAATCTCATATACTAGCTACCTCTTCATTCCTGAAGAAGTAAGCCAAAGAGTGAATTTCTCCAAGGAGATAAATACATGAAGGGGCTAAGTGGTGCCGACCTGGTTAGCACACATGCCACAGTGAACAAGCACCTGGGTTCTAGCCCGAGTCCCCACCTGCAAGGGGGAGGCTTCAGGAGCTGAAAAGCAGAGCTGTAGGTGTCTCTCCCCCTCTGTCTCTCCCTCCCGTCTTAATTTCTTTGTCTAGCAATTAGGTAAATTGAATTATTATGAACAGAGTTAAATATATTAAAGCCTAGTCAGCATGTAGTAGAAACCTTTCCTCTCTATACAGCAAAATTCTGCAGCCTCCACCCAGACTGTGCTGCCACCAAGAGAATGAGTAAAGTCCTGCCATTGTTGGGATGTGATTCTCTTGTGCTGTTTTAGTCAGCCAGAACACCTTGTGTCTCTCACAGACTAGTTGCTCGAATTAATCTCACATGGCCTAGGCTCATCCAGACTCATGGTGTAGATGAGGTGTGTCCAGGAGCCTGGTCACCTTTGTACCACTGGCATCAGTCAGCAAGGAGGAACCTACCTCTAGCAGGAAGGGGACCAGGATGCAGGGCCTCACTCCTCCCTGTCTTCCTTGTTAAGCTCTTTGTGGTTGCCAGTGCAAAGCACGGACATGATGCAGGAGAACTGAGTGCTGGTGGCCTTCTCTTTCTGGTGGAGCAGAGTGGCACAGTCCATGATGTCCTCCACTGCCAGGTTCACAGGGATGATGGGGTGGCTCAGGGCATAGTTGTAGAGTGACAGCTTGTGGGTGGCCCTGTCCCCACAACCCATCAGATATTCAGTACTGAGCTCAGAGGCAGTAAGGTCCAGCAAAGGTGGCCATGAGGGGCCCCCGTGCAGACGATTGAACACGGAGCTCTGCCTGATGCTTTCCCCATCATGGAGGGTGGTGACAGTGTCATGCCTCTGGTCCACAGCCACCAAGATGCTCTTGTGGTGGCCTCTGTCAACAGCTGTCCAGGGTCCAGGTAGAGTCACCCCCAGTGCAGACACCTGTGAACATAGTAGTGGGATTAGCAATGGACAAAGGAGGGGCCCTAGGGAGCTGAGTCAGTGAGAGGATGAAGGACATAGAGAAACAAGGGGCTGAGGGTCTACTTCCTAACTGAAACCTTTGTAGAGGGACAGATGAAGAAAGCAAATCGAGTGTTAAGTGTAGGAGATGATTCCTGCATATCAGCAGGAAAATCTTTGAGGATTTGAGAAAGGAGACCTGGACTCCCTACTTTTTATTGAATTTGAAGGTGTGTGACTGGCCTTGCCTTTTTATTTCAGAAAATAAGAGGTTTCTAGAAACTTGGAAGTAGAAGTTATGCTGGGTCACTATTAGTTCTGGTGTATATTCTGGTCCCATTTCCCCAGTGAGGCTGGTTTTCAATGTCATGAGCTTGTTTTCAGGAGGGGAGAAATTTCCAGAGAGGTGGCACTTGCAGCAAAGTGTTCAATTTCCCTCTCCTTTGCTGGTCCTGACCTGGGATCTGGGCTTGAGGAGGAACTAACCTGGGGTGTCTTCAAATAGCTGCTCCAATAGGAAGGACTCCCGGCAGCTGGAATCCAAGCCAGAGACTTCCTGTTCCTGTAACTGGTCCTCAGTTACAGGCAGTGGAGCCATTCCATTGTCATGGTGGTATTCACCATCTATATGGAGAGAAATCCAAGCATATGTTTAGGCTGAGGTGGTTGTGATGAGCCCATCATGACCACAGGATGTAGCTAGAGTATGGCAAGGAAGCAGTGTCTTCTGGGGAGACGTGCATGGCTTTCTCTGGGGCTACTGGGTCCTTGCCAATCCTGCCCCCCACTCCCTCCTTGAGATTGATTTTCAGTGTCATGAGCTTGTTTCAGGAAGAAGATATGACCTGCCAGGAGGCATATGCAGGAACCCAGCAGGTCCCCTCTCCCCTGCTGGTCTCCACATGCAAGGCTGCAAGAGTCATGTGCTTCTAATGGAAGCCCCTCAGTGGCTGGCATTTGGCCCACTTCATGTTCATGCAGATGTTTGCCACCTACATGGAGAGAAACTGAATCTAGGTCCAGGATGACCATGAAGAGACTCACTTCACTGTAGAAGATGACAGAAGGGCCTTCTCTTGAACCATCTGTGCAAAGAAGGCTGTGTTTCTGTGTCCATGAATCTGACAGGAGACCCTGCCCTAGCATGTGCCCAAGAAAAGAGTTGACAAAGTAAAGAGGAAGATGCTCTTATACATTCCTGTGCCTGGAATGCAATGAATTCCTCATGAGAAAGAGCTCTATAGAGCAACCCTGTCTGCCACAGAAAAGTAAAGAAGCAAGGGCTGTCATTAGAGCCTGTTACAGAGCAGTGAGTTGGTCAGTGTCTGCTGAATGCATCGAGGCCTATTGCCTGCCCTTTTCCCTGTCAGAAGGTATTGAAGCTAAGCTGGAAACCATTTTCCCTGAGCCTTTCAGTTAATGTCTCACTCCTGTCAGCCTCTTTGTAGATTGCCCTGACACTCACCTGCAGGTGGCTCTGTGGTTTCTTCCATCCTGGAACTCACAGACCCCTGATCAGGTTCCTCAAACTCCTGGGAGAGAAAGAAGTCAGGGTCACAATAAGCCTTTGGAGTGAGGAGTGGAAGAACACATTCCCAGCAGCTTAGTTTCCCTAGAGAGAGAGAGAGAGCCCTGTGTCCAGTAACAAAGCTACTTGACCCCTGGGAGTGACTGTGGTTTAGAGTCAACACTGTAGATTTTAGTGAATCCTTGGATTTTCAGTGCATGTTCAGAAGTGTGTTGACAAGGATATGTGGATTTCTTCCTGCTTGCTTTCTAGACTCGGGATATACACACAGGTAACTCCCAGCTGATTAAATACTTTTTAATTTAAAATGTCAACTATCTAATCAAATGCTTTGAACTGCCCCCTCCACTTGAGAAGCATTGGCTGGTGTATGAAGAAGCAGGAAAATGGCATCAACGCTGCAGAGTGAAGGCCAACCCTGATATGATGCAGTTTTCAAATTATGCAAAAGAAGAAATAAAAAAAAGAGGGCTAGGCAATTGTCCAGCTGGTTCGGCACACACCTTACCAAGTTCAGAACCCAGGATTGGGTGCCACTGCCCTGCCAGAAAGCCTTATTGACATACTAAGCTGTTAATGAAGATGAGAAATTAAGGAGGAATTGGTTTGTGATAGATCATTAAAAATGATCCCATCCTAATGAAATAAATAATTGTAAAAAGAGCACACAGTATCCAAGGGACATGCAGACAGAATCCATAGGTCTAGTATATCTGTAAGTGGGATCTTATGAGAATAACGTAGTGGGACCTCTTAGCATAATGTTTATGCAAAGAGACTGTCATGCCTGAGGCTCCAAAGTCCCTGGTTCAATCCCCCAGACCACTATAAGCCATAAGTCAAAGCTGATCAGTGCTCTGGAAAAAAGAAAGAAAAAGAGAAAGGAAGAAAGAACCCTCCTCAGGGCCAGGCAAGGCAGTACACCTAGTTAAGTACACACATTACCATGGACAAGGACCCACATTCAACACTTAGGTCCCACCTGTAATGGAAAAACTTCATGAGTAGTTAAGCAGTGCTCTAGGTGACTCTGTCTCTTTCCTTCTTTATCTCACCTCCCCACTCAATTTCTTTGTGTATTTATCAATAGTAAAACAAACAAAAGAACTCCAAAGGAAGAAGATGGTTTCCATACCTGAAAATGGGGAAAGATTTAAGATGATAAAGAAAAAATATCCAAGGTCACATGACTGAAAGATTCTAACTTAGTGAAAGAAGTACATTTACAAATTGGAGAAGATACTCTGAATTACTTTGTTCAAGTTCATATGACTCATTTCTTTATATTCCTAAATGTGTGAAACCACCTAGTAGCTCTCACCTCCTCAATTCTTTAAACATAATCACCTCCAGCCCCTCCCCCCTAATGGAAGTGCCAAGCTATCTCAAGGTTTACAACAACTATGGGTTTATCTCTTATGGGAAACACAGGGCTTTGGAGTGGGGTGAGCATGGAACTCTACCCCTATAGTTGTATAAGCTTATTAACCATTATTCAGTCACTACTGAAAATGTGGGTAAGAGAATGTCTTAGTTCCCCATAGTAAATGTCGTAGCTATTGTACTGCAATTCCAGAAAACAAATGATACTCAAAGTACTTTCTTTTGCCACTGGGCTTGGTGGCTACATCATGACTCCACAGCTCCTGGCTGTCATTGTCTTCTTTTTTCATTTTATTTGATAAAGGGGAAGAAGAAGGGGGAGAAAGGGGCATAGAAGTAGAGAGACACCTGCAGTACTGCCTCACCACTCATGAAGCTCCCCCTGCCACAAGTAGGACTCAGAGACTTGAACCCAGGTCCTCTTGCATGGTAACATGTGCACTCTACCAGGTACACCACTGCCTGGTCCCTCCTAGCTTGCTTTTGATCCAGTAACATAAAGAAAACTGAGCTTGTTATTTTCTCTTTAATTATTAGAGTCACCCATTCCAGGGGGAAATAATCCACAGGGAGCAATGCAAACCACTCTATGTGCAAGAGAATGTTGCATATAGTCTCGACTCCCTTTTTTTGTGTCTATAGTGATGTGTGTAAATAGGAAAACACATCTTTCTGGATGGTAAGTGTTGGATTCTTCCCTCATCTCTAGACCACTTTCTATGTAAAGCAGGAACATGGGATGTGAGTTCTAGTGTTAGAAACACTCACACAGTTGCCTTCTGCCTCCTCTAGGATGGTGTACAGGTAGTCGAGAACGGCAGTGTAAATTTTTCTAATGGATTCCACAGTGACCCAAAAGAGAGAAGGAGAAATGATCTGTTAAACTATTTTCAAATGACTTGTGTTTGGCTAATCATTTCAGCATTTTTCAATGCTTTTTCAACATACCAACTTTTTGAAGATATATGCAAGATCTAATAAGAGAAACAGTATGCAAATGTATTTCCAGAGAATGAGACAGATCCAAGAAAACATGTCTATGGTGTTAGGTCTCTGAGACCAGGGCTGTAGATCCCATCCTCCTGGCAGCTTTCCTGCCTGGCGTCCAGGCCAGAACCTCCCTGGGCTGTAGGGCTGGCAGGTACATTTCCTTTGAGAACCAGCCCGTGAAGAAATCTGCCCTTAAGTCAGGGCCATTTAATACATGGTGCAGGGTGATGTTAGCTCCCATCACCGCGTGGAGAGAAGGGGGAAAAGAGCGATGGGCATTGACTGCTAGGACTCTGCATTCTGAGAACTTGAAGATTTGAAATATGTGAAATAAGGACATACTCATAAAGCTTGTTGTACCATTGCTCCATCTTCTCAACTGATCTGAAATCCAAGAGAAGGGAAGAAAAAAAGTTAAAATGCACAAAATTCACACAAACATATTATAATGCCAGCCAGTATAAACAGCATCATTGATTGTTATTGGTGGGACTGTGTGATCCAGGAGGCCTGTCCTGGTCACTGGGTGCTGAGGGGCCCTGCTCTTTAACAGTTTGCTGGGTTGACGAGGAAATCTTCTAAATGGAGGAGAAATTGGGTTTGGGGTCAGTTGGTGGTGCTGGTGGTTAACTGCACATGCTACCATGCACAAGGACCTGGTTTCAATCCTGGGTCCCTACTTGCAGAGATCTTAGCAGCTACATGTGTTTGCCTGAATCAGAGCCACTGGAGGACAATGGAGAGCACACAGCTGTACTTGTGGGGGTCAGAGCACCTGTGGCTAAGAGGCCCCCAGATGGAGCTGTGCTCCCCCTGAGAGTCATGAAGAGATAGGCAGGGCCTGGCTGCAATCTTACTGAAAAGACACCATGAAGCTGTGGTCAGCCCAGCCGAGGACCAGTGATGTGCGGGTTCTCGCGGCTTTCTTTATGTTGGGTTCCACCCTCATGTCCATCAGGGGCACCAAGTACTTGATTCGGAAGTGACTCTTGTACCTGGGAGGGAATAGAGCACAGCACTGTAAGCTTGTATCCCAGCGATCTGCGAGCATCTGGGTTTCTCCTGAGGAGATGATGGGTGTGTTTCTTGCTTTTAGTCATTTTTTATTGGGGGATTAATGTATAGTCGACAGTAACTACAATAGTTTGTACATATATAATATTTCTCAGTTTTCCCTGAAAGTTTCCCCCATAATAATACAACCCCCACTAGGTCCTCTTCCATCCTTTTCCAGGACCTGTATTCCCCCCCCCCCAGTCCTCCACCCCAGAGTTTTTTACTTTGTTGCATTACACCAACTTCAGGTTGAGCAGGTATATACTTTGTGTTGGAGATGAGCAAAACGTTGGAATATAAGATCAGTTGCCTTTTCTGCCACCTCCGACCCTTCTGGAATTTGCCAGAGCCGAAGAAATGGATATGGCCATGAGGCAACACTAGGTTCTTCTCTTCTGGACTACCCTCCTCCACAGAAGAGCTGCAACAAAGCAGACCCACAGGGCAGTTTGTCATTGGCAGGTGGAACACAGGCTCCTGCTGATGTCAGCACTCACAGAGCATTACAGAGGAGTCTAGTTCCCCAGAAGGGCTCAGCAACCCAATTCAGGAGTCTTGAGCTAGACAGAGCTCCTGTGAGAGTTGAGGTCACTCAGGGCTGGTGGTAATGGAGGGAAGCTTCAAGGACAGGGCACATGGCCTGTCATTTCTGTGTCAGGGAACAAGGAAGTAGCAGAATCTCAGGACATGGTAGAAAGGAGACACTGAGAGGGAGTTAGGGGGAGTGAGGTATTGGGGCCCTGGTGCTTGGTGCTGGGAGAGGACCTCAGTGGGGGTGAGAGTATTGTGCAGACACCCTGTGTCAACAAATCACACTGTAGTGAATTAACACTGACCCCCAATATAAGGATAAAAAATGTAAGGGGACACTAAGAGGTCAAAGGAGAGAGGATGAGAAATGTTTCAAAGAACCAACTCAGGGACACAGGGCCAAGGCCTGAAGGCAGCACAGTGTCTAGAGTGTTGCTGAACATAATCAACCCCAAGTATCATTTGCAGTTTTTGCCTCAGTGACTCTGCCTCTCTCCCTACCCATTCCTCTCCCCCTTTTCATTTCTCTCTGCTTCTTTTCTTTTTTGTTCTCTCTCTATTCCTTTCTAATAAAAATAATTTTAAACAGATCTATGTGTGACCTATAGGGGTCAGATTGCATAGATCCAAGAGTGTGAAGAAGTCATTCCACTGTGGTCTCAGGTTAACATACACACTTAGATAACAGGATTCTGGAAAACTGACTCTAATCTTCTTTAAGTCAGTCATCACTTTGGGGTTGAGGGGGGCAGGAATCCCATGATCAGCCGAGAATAAACCAAACATTCAAATGTTTCTCAACTCAAAGAAGTACTAAGCTATTCCTTAGCTGTGCCCATAGTAGCCCACAGGACTCAGATCCTAACAGGTCAAGCCTGCTCTCTGGCATCAGCAGAAGGGAATCTCATGAGCACAAGTAATTGTTGATGAGACCAGAGCTAAAGCTGAGGATCCTGTTAGTGGGAATCACACAGAGCACCTCCTGGGACCACCCTCCTCCTCCTCTGCTGGTCACACAGGGCATGTGAACAGACTCTACCTTAAGCAGGGCAGCCAGCGCAGACACCCCGAAAGCCTGGAAGAGTTTCTGGTAGACGCAGACATCCTCTACTCTTCACTCCTTGATGCGAAAGAGAAAGCTGGGCACAGCACTGCGTGCACTGTTCAGCTCAGTCTCCGAGACTGAAGATTCCACTGTAGCCAAGGACCCTGGGCTGTGATGTCAGTGGTCAAAGGTCAGTGTCATAACTGAGAGTTGACAGAGTGACCCTCTGAAGCCAGTTGCACCTACAGCTTTGAGTCTTTTAATCTTTTCCTTTTGAGATGACTATAGACTCCCAGGCTTTTATTGGAAAAAATAGATATTCCACAAGCATTGCCCCTATTTCATGCAGTGGTCATCTAATTATATAATTCTAAACAGTAAATATCACTGTAGGATATCCACATGGATGCTGTCACAGACACACTATTTCCAGGAGCATAAGAGTGTGTGTGTGTGTGTGTGTGTGTGTGTGTGTGTGTGTGTGTGTGTGTGTACATACACAAAAGCAAGGTTATCCTCATAAAACCATTTTTGAAAGAATGAATCCATTGGCAAAGGAGTTGTGGACATTCTTTGATGACCTGTGTGCTGACAGGAGGTGGAGAGCCAGGAGGCCGCCAGGCCCACTTTCTAGTTGAGAGCATTATAGAAGGAGAGAAGGAAGAAAGCCCAACCAGTCTTAAGTCCAGGAGGAGAATGATGTACCTCACCATGGAAATGTTTCCTTTACATACAGTCCTACATCCAAGGACGCCACTATGAGCAAAGACTGAAAGCAGAGAGGGCATTGTGTCACATACTGTCTGTCAGGCTTCTGCCTTTTAATGGACAGTATTTGTTTTAAGAGTCACCAGGGGCCTGGCAGTGGTGCGCCTGGTAGCGCACACATAGGAGCCAGGGGCAGGACCTTGTTTTAAGTCCCTGGACCCTATTCCTGGGTGGGGGAGGGAGTGGAGAACACCTCCCAAGTGGGGGAGCAGTGCTGCTGATGTCTGCCTTTATCCTTCTCTCCCCATGTCTATATCTCTCTGGCGTGGCAAATTAGAAAAGGAAAAAATGACTGCGGAGAGCAATGGAATCATAGTGCAAGCATGAGCCCCAGCAATAACACTGGTGGTTAAAAAAAAAAGAAAAAAGTCAGAATAATAAAATTATTTAACTAGACATCCTAGTCTGGTCATACTACATAGCAAGCTAATATGGTTTTTCAATATATAATTTTTGATGGGAGAGTATTAGAATGGTAGGGAGAAAATGGCTCCTAAGAAATTTAAAAAAAAGAAACTGGTCAAAAACATCCCTGTCTTCTTTCAAAATAACCTGGTTTTGAAGCAGGTATTCATGGTTAGGCACTGTGGGATGAGTTTCTTTCTAATGGGAATCGGAATCCTACCTCATCCCAGTCTCAGAATAGAGTCCATGCCTAATCCAGACACACACTGCATCACTTCCTGGATTGCCTGCGACACTAGAGAAATCTAAAAACATCCCTGATCCATCCATCAACACATATCCAGCATCACTGTACACAGTTTGAGTCTTCTTTTAAGGTCAGTCTTCCAGGATTTTCTCTCCTTTTTCTTACCACTCTATTTCCTTCCCTTAGGCTCTCAGTCTTCCTCAATATATTCTAAGATAGTAATAATATAAGTGAATGAAAACAGATGTACAAAAATTTACAGATCTACTTATATCCCTCTATATAACATACTTGTGCTTGTACTACATGAACAGTCTATACATTTAGAAATAAGTAATATTATAAGTCATTATCAAGACAATATATTAGATTCACTAAAAAGGGTTATTTCAGTTTTTCTAGGAAGGAAAGGTATCTCAGCTATATTATCTTTTTGTTTATCTGGTACTATTATTTAAATTCTAGACACCACTTTTTTTGTGTGTGCATTAAGTATCTGAGTGTCAAAGGAACTGAAAGGACTAGTTTATACCCCTTTGCCTTTCATTATTTCTTCTCTTTCCTTTCAAAGAAATCTTTTCCTTTAAGCAAAATGTACTCTTGGTTATCACAAATATAGTAATGAGAAAATGAATACATAGTATCTGGACAGAAAAGTCAATATTTTTATGCATGGTGTGTGTGTGTGTGTGTGTGTGTGTGTGTGTGTGTGTGTGTGTGTGGTGTAATAGAGAGAGGGAAAGAAACAGGGAGAAGGCCTGTGAGTTTCCTGAGTCATAATCAGCTCTGATAATGATGCCTGATGACCCTGTCCCCAGAGAGGTAGCAGACCTTGCTCTAGACTAGCCAAGTCGGATTCATGTCTTGCTGTCCTGGTGTCAGACCAGTTCCTTTATAGGCCTCCAGCTTTATAAAGGCAAAGCCCTTCACAGAGATTGAACCCATTCTTCCAGGCCCTGGCAAATATGAAGAGGGCTGCACCCTAGTGTTTGAATTAAAACACCAGCCATAATCCTGTTTCCCAAAGCCAGAGGCCGGAATCTCATAGTAGGTCATCTGTGGCGGCTCACCCTTGCTTCTGAACACAGAGACCAACAGGCCAACAACTTTCAATCCCACAGACAGTTCTGTCCTAGTTAGTTTCTGGCTCAGAAATGTTCCTTGTAGAAGGAATGGCGACTGGAGCTTCAGAGGCATGTGGCCATCAGTCCCCCTGGGCATTGCTGGGCTTCTACCTCTCCTCCCATGGGTGTTATGCCTTGACATTTCAGGACCCAGTAGGAGGCTGTCTGAGGACAGAGTTGTCCAGCAGCAGGGAAGGAGAGGAAAGAGCATAAGCTGCTTAGTCTGAGGTTGGCCATGTCTGAGGCTTCTCAAGTGGTCCTTGTCACAGTGGGCACAGGTAGAGCCATCATGAGCAGTGAGGCTGCAGCTCTGTGGGCTGCATCACAGGTGCCATCACGGCCACCCATCCCGGAGCCCAGCCCCTCCCTGGGCCATGTCCCCCATGACAGTAGAGCTGTGCTGTAGGTCTGTGGATTGAACAAGAGTGAGGTTGCTGAGGAACACTATTTATAATCAAGATGACTGAAGCCGACGTGGGTGTAGGAGGAAAGGAGCCTTTTATTTATGCTTGAGCCAGGGTCTCAGATCTTTCTCATAAGTCTGGTACAGGACAAAGGGGCGGTACACCCTTATATCAGGGCACAGGCTGGAGAACAAAAGGCATCATCCCAGAAGCAGAGGCTGCAAGGTTAAGGGGTGGGACTTGGACCCACTGCTCAAGGTCTGTTTGCCTTAGTTATTATTATCTTTCAGCAGAGCTGTGCCTGGGAAAGAAAGTTTAGCCTCCACAAGAGAGAACCCACTGGTGGTGGGGGAGGGTGTCTAGTTGGGCAGGAGTTAGTGGGGTTATTGAAGCCTCTTATTAGTAAACATTTAGTCTGTGTCCCCAACCCCACACCCATAGATAAACCACTAGAGTGCTCACACAGTCTTAGAAATAGGCTCACAGTTTGTTTGTTTTTTCCCACACATGTAGACTCACTATGCCACATATGAGTGAAACCATTCTGTAGTTGTCCTTACTCCTAACTTGCTTCACTGAGCATCATCTTCTCCAGTTTCAGCCACTTTATCTCAAGGACAAAACGCCATCCTTTTTGATTACTGCATAATACTCTTTTTTTCATCTAAGCATCTGTCAGAAGGACATTTTGGTTGTTTCAAGATCTTTGCTATTGTGACTAAAGCAGCTGTGAACATGGGGGTGCACAAATCCCTCTGAACCAGTGCTTTTCTGTCTTTTGGGTATATGCCAAAGAGTGGAATTGCTGTGTCATGTGGTATTTCCTTTTTTATTTGTTTAAGGATTCTCCATACTCAGTTCACCAGTTTGCATCCCACAGGCAGTGCAGTAGTGTTCCCCTCTCTCCACATCCTCTCCAACACTTACCTTCTGTTGTTTTACTGATGGAGTCCGTATCAAAGGTGTGAGGGGGTATCTCAAAGTGGTTTTGATTTGCACATTTCTGATGATGAGTGAACTGGAGCATTTCTGCCTATGTCTGTGGGCCAGGGGTATCTCTAGAGAGTCACCTACTAGTATATTCTGACCACATTTTATTGTGTTCTTTTTGTTGAGTTTAAATCTCAACTTTCTCAATTTCTCTCTATATTTATCAAAAATAAAACAAAAAATGACCCCTAGTAGGGCAACAAAATTGAAAATAAGTAATAAATATAAATTTTAAAAAAATAAGACCACTAGCAGCTGTGGATTCGTCATTCATGCAGGCACCAAGTCCTAGTGGTAATCCTGGTGGTAAAATAAATAAATAAATGCCTTTAGAGAAAATCCTGGAGTCCTTGCACTTAAACATCATTATTCCTACTATGCAGGAAGAGCGCACTTAATAAAATTCAGGGCGCTGGGTGGAGATGGGCCCTTCTCCATGTGAGGGTGATGGAGAACTGCAGCCCCTGTCCCTGTCCTGCCCCTTGGGCTCAGAGCAGATTCGCCACTGCCCTTGGCGTGGGTCACACTCCCAGCTCATGCTCATCCTCACCCAGAGACAACTTTTCCCTCAATCCACAGCCCGCAGTGACCATGTTCAGCAGGGCCTTGGGACAGAAGTGCAGCCTTAGCCAGGCCAGCTCAGCGCTGGGGAGAAGCAAGCCCAGAGAAGATGCTGCAGACAAGGTAGGCAGACAGGCTTCTCCCTGCCTGGTAGAGACAACCTGGCTCTGTCCAGTTTACAGATGTGGTGGTGCTCATTCATGCACTTGAAATCCTGTCTCCTAAGTATTCGTTCCTGTGAAGGCGAGGTCAGTGAACCTGCCAGAACCTGCAGGGACTGTTGTTTTCCAAGATTTGACCCCATGAAAGCAGGACCTCAGTCTGCTAGGGGAGGAAACCGCTCAGCCATGTGGCAGATGGGCACTGAGGTGTTGTGAAAAGTAGAAAGCTTACACCTTGAGGAGAGAAGCTGCTGGCAGTGGGTTCCTTTTTGGCGACAAGAACACTGAGGTGGATGGTTGAGGACTGTGGTGGATTTGGGCATTTGGGCAAGAACTATCCTTTAGAAGTAATAGGCAGCAAATGCAGAGGCAGCAAGGCATGCAACTGGATGGTGTGAGAAGAGACAACTGACATCCTGAGGACAGTGAAGGGGTCAGCTGAAAGGGGGTTAGGGTGGGGTTGTCCTTGTGCCTTGGCAGTAACTCAGCAAGAAGAGCCCCAGGCTTGCCTTTGTGACACTGAACTTGGATGTGTGAGGTCTTCTAAACCAGCACTGCTTGTGTGAGAGATGAGTTGCTTTGCCAGAGGATGTCTTTCTCCTTAAGTAAGTGCTTAAAACTGGAAAACAGAGTTTTTTTTTTAAATGAACTGTAGTTCAGGGAGCCTATGGCCATTGGAAGGTGTGTAAGATAAGAAGGATGTTGTAGCTGTGAATCTCAATGTTATGTGTATTTTTCTCCTTTTTAAATATGAAGGTCAAGTCCATTGGATAAGAGGGGTACAATTCCACACACAATTCCCAACACCAGATATCTCCAAACTACCCCCTCTCTTGGAAGTTTTCCTATTCTTTATTCCTCTTGGAGTATGGGCCCAGGATCATTATGGGGTGCAGAAGGTGGAAGGTCTGGCTTCTGTAATTGCTTCTCTGCTGGACATGGGCATTGACAGGTGGATCCATACTCCCAGCCTGTCTCTCTCTTTTCCTGGTGGAGCAGGGATATGGGGATTTGGGGCTCCAGGACACATTGGTAGAGTTGTCTGCTCAGGGAAGTTAGGTTGGCATCATGGTGTGTGTATTTTTTTTAATGAAATTATACATATAGTAGTGCCTGTGGATAGTAAGTTGTATCTTTACACCTCGATGTGGATGGGTATCAGATCACTCTGAGTGTTGAACCTAGTTATTTAAAGCATCTAAACAGAGGCTGTGGTAGAAAAGCCAGCCATAACAGGATACATTCAGAAATATCCAGATGGTAATTGCAAAAGAATAGAGAGTGTGTCAGGCTAGAGAGATGGAACTAGAATTAAAGCTCCAGACTTTCAGTCCCAAGATACATAAGGCACTTAATTCCATGGTGAATGGGTGAACAGCCCCACAGTCCTGGCACAGTAGTTAGTGCTCAGACTACCTCTGGGCCTCTTACTCCTTTCTCGCCACGGCACATCCACAGTGGTGATTTCTGGTGCAGGCACTGAATCCCAGCAGTAAAACTGTCATTTATGACAAAGAGATGATACAGACACATGGGAAAGCTCCTTTTCTGTAAACACAGATTCCCTCCCCCATTTTATTTAATAGGACTGAGAAAAATTGAGAGGTTAGGGGATATAGAAAGGGAGAAAGATTGACACTTGTAGACCTGCCTTGCCACTTGTGAAGCATTCCCCCCTGCAGGTGGAGAGTGGGGGCTAGAAACTGGATTCTTTAATTTAATTTAATTAATTTATTTATTCGCTTTTGTTGCCTTTGTTGTTTTATTGTTGTAGTTATTATTGTTGTCATTGTTGTTGGATAGGACAGAGAGAAATGGAGAGAGGCGAGGAAGACGGGGAGAGAGAGAGATAGCTGTAGACCTGTTTTACTGCCTTGAAGTGACTCCCCTGAAGGTAGGGAGCTGGGGGCTTGAACTGGAATCCTTATGCAGGTCCTTGGGTTTGCACCACCTGCATTTAACCCACTGTGCTACAGCCCGACTGCCAGAACCTTGATTCTTGCGTGGGCCTTGTGCTTAGTAATATGTGCGCTTAACTAGGTGCACCACCGCCAAATCCTGACTTTTTTTTTATTGTCAACTTAATACTTATTTACAAAATTGTATGATAATGGGGGTATAATTACATACTGTTTCAACCACCAGAGGTCTGTGTCCCATTCCCTGCATTGAAAACTGCAGTCTCCCAATGTTACCGATATGGGCTGATTCTACTACTTACCATCTGCCTGTCTATCTAAAATCTATCTTTATCTATGTATATATATATATATTTTTTTTTTTTTCTCCATTATTTTTGTAGTCCTACCTTCACTTCCTTTCTAGATCAGCCCTACACCTATTACCACTTAGAAGGTCTCTCCTTGTCACACCCTGATCTTCCACCAGTCACTTTTCGCTCCACCCTCTATGTCACATCCTGTTTCCACCCTACTCAGAGAGTATAAAAACAGCTTCTCTTCTGATTAAAGACATTTGGAAATTGCTTTCCAGCTCCGAGAGTTCCAGAGTGTATCTCCTGCGAAGTTAGTGCAGCATGAGTTCCTGATCCCTCTCCCATGCAGCAGCCTAGATCGGCTCCAGTTGAGTTCTCTCCAACCCAGAGAGCACTAGCTCGGGAAGAAGCACCCTCCGGCTATCCCGGCAGGTGTTGGTCGGTCAGTCTCTACCCCTGGACTGTTCTAGTAGAGTAGGGCTCTGGAGAGGTGAAGTTCTGGGAAGCATTGGTGAGATCATCTTCCCAGGGAAGTCAGGATGGAATCACAGTAGCACCTGCAATTTGGTGGCTGAAAGTCAGTAAGATGGAAAACAGGACAAAATGTTTAGTTAACAGGAACCATAAGGTAAGTATAATGCAGATGAAAGTACAGAGCTTAGGGTACAAGGGAGCTAGGAAGTCTATTTTAGGAGTGTTCCTAGGAACTTATGTCTTAGTAATCTTTGCTTGAGCTTATGAGCTAACATGGAGGTGGACTAACAATATTGTCTGAAAAGATGGTGTCAGAGTTGAGAGTAGTACTAGAAATCAGGATTAAGGTAGAGAGTTGCTTGCAAATTTAACAAAAAAATATATAAATGCAATTAACTGTTTACCTCAGTGAGCTAACCTGGGGCTCATATTTATTCATGTTTAGCACTAGAGCCTCTGCAACTTCCAAGTCTCTGTCAGGCTTAGCTCACAGTTGATAATCACATCTGAGAACATTCTAGGATACACTCACTTCAGAAACAGTCTTCTTTGAGTGGCAGAATAGGATAATCCAGCCTCCCTTTGGAGAGTAGTTCATAGTGAAGGTATGGTCCTGAGAAGCCCACAGAAGGGCTTATGATGATGTTCCTAATAGATATAACCAGTTATAATAGAGAGAGGTCTAGGGGAGAATCTATGGGGTATTCAAGGATTCCCTGTCTAGGACCCCAGGTGATGATAACATGGCCTAATGGTGGCCAAAAAGGTCATAGATAAGTGACCTAGTCTTTTGCCCTTATTTGTAGTCCCTTTATCTGATAAGATTAGACTTTCTCCCCATGTTGAGTGTAATTTGTTGTATCCAAACCAGTATTGGATTTATGGAATATGGCCTCATGTTGGGGAGGAAATAGACCTAGGATTTTAGTGAGGTCTTAGTTAGCCTCAAGTTTTTCTTCAGTTACTTGATTAATGATTTTTTTTTTAATACCAGATCAGTGCTCAGTTTTGGCTTATGGTGGTATGGGGGGTTGATCTTTGGTCATTGGAGCCCCAGGCATAGAGTCTGATTACGTAACCATTATGCTATCTCCCCCTCGTTTTTTAATGATTCTAATAATGGTTGTCATTGGGACAGTACTTGTCCTTTACTTGATGTGTAATTTTTGCCTATATATCTCTTGGCCAGTTGTATAGTGTCTCTTCTAAAATTAACCTAAGGGTAACAATAATGCTGATGCTCTGTCAGAAGAGATTTAAAAAGATGGAAGAATATATCTTACTTAAATTATTTTTGAGTTATTTGATACTCAATTAACTACATAAAGTGATTGAGAGAAGTGAAGTAAGGGGTAGGAGAGGAGGGTGTATAAGCCTAAATAATAAATATGTGATTAGAGAATTTATGATGCCTTCTTTAGGACATTCTACTAGAATACCAGGCTTATGCTATCTAAGTCTAATCATAAAGGGCTATTTATTAAGCACTTTTACTTTGAGGTATATAATTGTCCCTTGCTTATACTAGGTACATGTAGGCCCTTGCCTGTATTTAATATCTGTAATTTTGTTAGAATATGTGCCATCTGGAATGGAACTAGGTAGTCCCATGGAAACACAGACTTTCAAAGTTCTACTTTGCTTATTAAATGCAAGAAGCAATGGCTACTACTCAGATGGAGAACCTTAGCCATATGCTAGGACACTGAGATCCCACCCATCCAAATAGCTAGTCTGAGGAAGTCTGGAGGGATGTTCCCAGATACCTCAAGATGGGAGACTGTCCGGTGTATCACTGATCAGAACTCCATCAAAGATTTTATGGATAAAACCACATGTAAAGGAACAAGAAGATCAAAGATGTTTTTAGTTGAACATACATCAGGAACAATTGTCAAGGTACAAATTACTTTCAAGGTAGGGGAGACACCAAGAATGTGTTGGCCTTAATTATGATAGTCTTCTCTCAATATGCACTTTTTTGATGCTCCAAGAAATATTTGTTTATTCTTAGGTCATTTTCTGCACAAACCCCAAAGCCCTCATGGAAGGAGTCAAACATCAGAGTTACAGATAATTAATATTTTTTTTAAAAATTAAAAAATGCATTTATTAATAATTTTCCTTCCTTTTATTTTATTTCTTTAATGTAATTTTTACCAAAGCATTATTCAGCTCTTGCTTATAGTGGGGCAGGGGATTGAACTTGGGTCATTGGAGCTTCAGGCATGAGAGTGATTGCATAACCGTTATGCTATCTACCCTTTGTCCTTTTAATCTTTATTTATTGGGTAGAGACAGCCAGAAGTCAAGAGGGAAGGGGGTAATAGAGAGGGAGAGAGACAGAGAGACACCTGCAGCACTGCTTCACCACTCGCAAAGCCCTCCCCCTGCAGGTGGGGACTGGGGGCTCAAACCTGGGTCCTTGCACATTGTAATACATGTGCCCAACCAGGTGCACCACGACCTGGCCTCCTGACAAAGAAAGAAAGCTTCATGGAACTCATTGTGACACCTGTGTCAGTACCCCCAGCCATTGGTACTGACCAGGAGTGGGAATCTTACCTGCTCAGAGGATTCCAATGCACTGACATCATTGTTTCTTAACCAGGAGGAACAGGGGCTCCCACAGCACACATTCCACCAACTGAGCAAGAGACCACAGGCATAGAAGAGGGCACCACAGCAGGACAGTCCAATCAGGGCGCTAGGGCCACTCGACCAGGCTCTCCAGGCAGTGCCAGTGGCTCCACTGTGTCTGGATCATCTGTGGCAGGGCAACACACCAAGGCTTCATCATCCCAGGGCTCTAGCACCACTGGACCAGCACCTAATGACTCTGGAAAAACAGGGCCACCTGCAGAAAGCTCTGGGACCTCAGGCGAGCCTCAGGAAGGATGTCAGTCCACAAGCTCATCTGTCAATCAACCTCGCACCTCTCAACCAGCTGCAGTGCAGTCTAGAACCACTGGGCTATCTGTCATGGAGGCAGGAACCACAGGGCAATCCGTGCAAGACTCCAGGACCAACCGGCCTGGCTCAGCAGGCAGTAGCAGTGGACCCACTGGGGCTGGAACAGCAGGAGCAGGGCGCCAGACCACGGCTCCATCATCCCAGGGCTCTGGCACCACTGGACCATCTTTTGTTGTCTCTCAGACTTCAAGCCAGTCTAAGGAAGGATCTGAATCCACAGGCTCATCTGTCATAGGATCTGATTCCACTTCAACCTCCTTGGTGTACCCATGGGCACCACTGGCTTCTCTTCTACCCTGCTGGGCACTACTGCTTCCTTGGTGGGCATTGTCACAACCACAAGAGTTTTTCCTCAGGGATCCTCTGCTGACACAGCTCCAGGAGGTAAGCCTACACACAGTATATACAAACGTCTTTTTTTTTCCTTTACATTCTCTCTTTGGTATTTTCAGGCCATTTTGAGCTGTTAATGGCTTCCTGAGTCTTCTTAAAATAATGAAGCTTTCATATTCTAAGTCAGGTCATCATATATTCATCATTTATACATCATGTTCTGTTTAGTCTTTTTTTTTTAATTTCATTATTAGAAATAGAAAGAAATTGAGATGGGAGAGGGCCATAGAGGAGAGAGTCAGACACCTGCAGTTCTACTTCACCACTCGTGAAGCTTCCCACTGCAGGTATGGACTAAAGGTTTGAACCTGGGTCTTGGAGCACTGTAATATGTGTGCTCAACCAGGTGTACCACCACCTGGCTCATCAGGTTCTGGTCTTTTAATTTATCAATATATTATTTAGAAGTGTGCTAGTTGTTCTTATTTAACCCAACATTACAATGGAATTATTTTAATGCTTGCAGATAATTCATCTACATAACAAGTTTATTTTTACCCTAACCCTTGTGATACATGCTCTTTTGTTTCCCCCTCTCTTTCAAATGGAATTCTCAAGAAATAATATTTTTAGGGTTTAATGAGGACTGAAGCTTAGGCTGTCTAGTCTCCAGTCCTGTTCTCAGCCCCTACCCTCCTCACTCCAGTGGCTGTAGGAACAATCTGGGTATAGCACGTATATCCAACCACCCTCTGCCCCTGGAACTTGCAGTACAAAAGCAATGATCAATAAATGTGACTCAGGTATTCTTCCATAAGTAGAATGTACTATCCACTCTGTTTTATGCTTAATAATAATAAGATGTAGCACAGACCTCACTTAGTTGTTGTTAAAATTCGTAGGCTCCAGCCGGCAGGGCTAGCTTCACGGGCGGGTAACAGAGACGCGGAGACAACGGCTGGGCAGGGAAGCTGTATTTCTTTATTCAGGAACAACGATTCACAAACTAAGACAAACTAATCACCAAACAGAACTCTGCTGTCTCTTTGCGGCGGCGCAAGCACTTTTTCTTTTACTCTCGAACTCAGGAACCCTCTCCCTTACTCTGGAACTCAAGAACTCTCGTACTGGGGAACCCTCTCAAACTCTCGCACTCTCGAACTGAGGAACCCTCTCCCTTACTCTCGAACTCAGGAACTCTCTTACTCAGGAACCCTCTCTCGGGGTTCCTTGGGGCGGGGCCAAGCAGGCCCGCGAAATTAAAAGGACTGATCCAATTCTCTTGGCGGGGGAGGGCTAGAACAAACCAGTGTAAAGCATAGGACACTTAGTAGCATGGTTCACTGTGTTATCAATACTGCAGGCTTTATTTCCCCTTTTCATTTGTGATTAATGGTGGTTACAATCTATTAAGATTACAATATGTAGGTCCATGATATACTCCTTATCACTGGTTTTGTTTTTCCCCTATTTCAAACAATTAATCACTTCTGGCCTTTCCACTGCTACTCAGTGATGGTGGAGTATAGCCAAGTTTGTTACCTACCTGAGTGTATATTTGTCACACATAAACTCAACCAAGAATTAGAAATTTCAAGCTTTTTAAAAAAATTATTTATTTATTTATTCCCTTTTATTGCCCTTGTTGTTTTATTGTTGTATTTTTTATTGATGTAATTATTGTTGGATAGGACAGAGAGAAATGGGGAGAGGAGGGGAAGACAGAGAGGGGGAGAGAGAGACACCTACAGACCTGCTTCACCGCTTGTGAAGTGACTCCCCTGCAGATGGGAAACTGGGACTTGAACTGGGATCCTCACGCTGGTCCTTGCACTTGGCGTCACATGTCCTTAACCCACTGTGTTACTGCCCAACTCCTGAAATTTCAAGCTTTATTCAGGAAAATTGAGAACAGACATTTTAGTGTACATGTGTGGAGAGAGGAGAGAGAGAGAGAGAGAGAGAGAGAGAGAGAAATGAGCGTGGGAGTAATTTACTAATATGTTGAGGGCCCCATGTTAGCAGAGCTAGAAAGGGAGAAACCAGGCCTGTAACAGAGCCTTATCAACTCCCAAGCCCCGCCTCCACCTTCTTTCTAAGCCATGCCCATACCTGTTGCCACTCCCATTTCCTGTGCATTCTTTACTTTTTTAACAATTTTATTTATTCATTTATTTTCCCTTTTGTTGTCCTTGTTTTTTATTGTTGTAGTTATTATTGTTGTTGATGTCATCATTGTTAGATAGGACAGAGAGAAATGGAGAGAGGAGGGGAAGACAGAGGGGGAGGGAAAGATAGACTCCTGCAGACCTGCTTCACCACCTGGGAAGGGACTCCCCAGCAGGTGGGGAGCTGGGGCTGGAACAGGGATCCTTACACTAGTCCTTGAGCTTTGCACCACCTGTGCTTAACCTGCTGCACTACTGCCAGACTCCCCCATTCTTTCCTTCCTTCCCCACTGGCTTGGGAAACATGTTCTGGCAGTGGTGCTCCAGGGAGTGTCTATACTCTCCAGGTTCTCCCTATCCATTCTCTGACCTGAGCAGCTCTAAGGGGCAGCACACCTGAAGACACAAAGTCTGTTAATGCCCCTCCCAGAAAGTGAGAGTATCAACGATGTAACACGGGAAGCCTCTCCTTAAAACAGGGCTGTGGTCCAGGAGTGGGCGTGGTAGGTGGAGCATCTCACCTGTGGACCTGAGGTCCTAGTTTATTCCTGCCATCTCGGGTGCTACAGGGATACTGTGCCCTCTGTGTCTGTCCCTTGAGGTCCCCTTCATTAATACATATGTCACTGTAACCACAGGACTGTCATTTATACTTAAGACTCAGTTACCATTGCTATTAGAGCTGCTTCTGACCTCTGTATACTCCAGGAATCTGAGCTGTGGATGCTAGGATAGAGAGTCAGTATTCAGGGGCTGGGTGATGGTGCCTGTGGTAGAGTGCATATGTTGCTATGAACAAGGACCCCACCTGCAGGGAAGCTTCACGAGTGGTGAAGCAAGTCTGCAGGTGACTCTTCGTCTGTCTCACTCTCTATCTTCCCATCTCTCTCAATTTCTCCTTATCTATCTGCTAGCAGATCTATATGCTGAAATTTAAATATATTATTTCTTTTTTCTTTTTTTTCTTCCAGAGTTATCGTTGGGGCTTGGTGCCAACACTATGAATCCACTGCTCCTGTGGCCATTTTTCCATTTCTTTTTAATAGGATGACAGAAATTGAGTGAGGAGGAGGAAGACAGAGAGGATGAGGGTGGGGAGCCGGGGGCTCGAACTGGTATCCTCACACTGGTCCTTGTGCTTAATACTGTTGTAAATGAAGTCCAGTTAAAATTACTTGTCAAAGCAAAAAACTAAGGACCTGAAGCAAGGCGTTTATGCTTTTGCAAAAGGGTGTGCCGCCAACAGTGGCCATCAGGCAGGAGCTTATTCTCCACCACCACCCCCCTTCTCCCAACTTTTATGCTAGAATCAGAACTGTCTCCTCAACCCCTGGGCTGGGCTACAGAGCTCACAGTCTCCTCATTGTCTAAATAAGGAAAGGAGGAAGAGAGTCTGAGGGTCTCTGCTGGAGGAGTAGCAAGCACTGCGAGGAACTGACCTAAAGAATACAAAACTACTGGCCACAGGTGGTCACAGATAACAATTTGTAAAAAGAATTTTTGTACTAAACAGTCATTCTATTTGTGTTTCCTTGAAGACCTAACCATCTCTCAGTACTATGTGCGCTTAACCTGCTACACTGCTGCCCATTCCCCTGTATGCTTTAAAGTATGAATTTACTTTTTCTTAGTTAGTCTCAAGCAATGGAATTCCTCCAGAACTCGTTGAATGTAAGTTGAAATTAACATGAGAAGAATATAATATGCATATCCTTCTGCATAATAGAGCTTGAAAATAATATTTCTGGGCCAGGATAATAGTTCACTTGCATAGTGCACTGCTTTGCTATATGTGCAATCCTGGTCCGAGCCTGGACCCTTTGCATTGAAAGTGTTCTCAGTGCTGTGGCTTCTCTCTGTGTGTGTCCCTCTCCCCTTCTCTGTCTGCTTCTAAAAAATAGATGTAGCATTTCTGTCTACTCCAATTGAGCATTAAAAATATCTATAGAACTATGGTCTTCTTTCCAAAGTATAATCTAATATAACTAAGAACTGTACAAACAACTATCACAAAATAAGAAGTTATTAAAATGTAGTATGATTCATCATTACAAATTTAGATATTAAAATGTATATTTATAAATCTATTTGTGTTTTTAAATTTCAGTGCCATCAAAACAGCCAGAAGTAACAGGTGAGAAAACATAGGACTGTAGATAACCATTTGAAAGAACTGATATGACAGGAACAGAATAGGAAACAGGATACCAAACATCAGACTTACCAGATCAGCAACACATGAATTTCAGAGTAGATGCTGGACTTTTTTCTGTTTTTTGTTTTTCTCCCAGAGCCCTGCTCAGCTCTGGCTGATGGTGGTGTGGGGGATTGAACCTGGGACCTGTGAGCCTCAAGCATGAGTCTCTTGGTATAACCATTATGCCGTCTACCCCTGTCCACTTTTTCTTTTTTTACACCTTTTTTTTTTAGAAATTTTAAAAAAATATTTATTTATTTCCTTCTGTTGCCCTTGCTGTAGTTATTATTGTTGTTGTTATTGATGTCATCGTCATTGCATAGGACAGAGAGAAATCGAGAGAGAACGGGAAGACATAGAGGGGGAGACTGCTTGTGAAGTGACTCCCCTGCAGGTGGGGCTCCAACCAGGATCCTTAAGCTGGCCCACCATGTCTACTTAACCTGCTGCACTACCACCTGCTACACTACCACCTTTTTTACACCTTTTTTAAATTAAATCTTTATTTATTTGACAGAGACAGCCACAAATTGAGAGGAAGGGGGAGATAGAGGAGAGAGGAGACAGACAGACACCTACAGCATTGCTTCACCACTTGTGAAGCTTTCCCCCTGCAGGTGGGGACCAGGGGCTCGAACCCAGGTCCTTTCACACTATAACGTGTGCTCAACCAGGTGTGCCACCACCTGGCCCCTTTTTTTTACACCTTCTTACATTATAACAAAGTTGTGTTGACTTCCTTTCATAATATAAAGTCTGTACTAATTTTGTACAGTCTTCAGTGTCAATCAAATAAAGAAAATAACTCCTAAGAATATTCACATTATTTAAAATAATACTGATGTTATTTGTGACTTACTATTTCCATAAAGAAAAAATGAGATTTTATTGCAACCGACATCTCTGTTTAGTTTAGGATAGAAGTAAGCAAAAGTTTAATCTCATTTCTGGCTGATGGCTGATGCTTGGCAGTTGTGGGGTAGAGTGGAGGAATGGAATCTGGGACTTCAAAGCCTCAGGCTTAAGAGTCTCTTTGCATAACCATTATACTGTCTGCCCCCAACCAAGTTCTTTAGAATACCTTATTTTTTGTTATTTGCCCTTTTTGCATTCTCCTAGCACTTACTGGTTGAGCTAAAAGGCTTTCATGCATGAGGCTCCAAAGTCCCCCACTACCACCACCACCAACAAGACCTGGTAAATATATATACATTTTTTACATACAAATTTGAACTCCAGAAAAGATTCCAAAAGGCTGGATTTTACTAGGAGGGAGTCATTTTCCCTTGGAGTGTGCAGAGAGAAATGTGGCAGAAGAAAGCCTTGCAGATGCTTTATGTGGGGGGACTCAGCTAGACCTCTGCTCCTCTGTCCCTCCCTGCTCCCTGGAGGACCTCCGCCTTGGGTTTCCCTTTGTGACTGTGGCAGCAAGTTCCTGTGGGAGCCCCCAGGCCCTGGCACAGCCCATGGCCTTGGCTACAGACTCTCCATCTTCCCTTGTCCTCCTTTCTCTTACTAAAACCACTTTTTAAAAATTTCTTTATTGGGGGATTCATGGTTTTCAATCGACAGTAAAATACAGTAGTCTGTCCATGCATAACATTTCTCAATTTTCCACATAACAATTCAGCCCCCACTAGATTCCTCTGCCATCATGTTCCAGGACTTAAACCCTCCCCCCCCACCACCATAGTCTTTTAATTCTGTGCAGTACACCAACTCCTACTTTTTTATTTTTAAGTTTCATTGCTTTATTGTGAATTACATTCCCTTTTTTTTTGGATAGAGACAGAAATTGAGAGCTGAGGGAAAGAGATAGGAAGAGAGAGAGACAGAGAGATACCTGCAGCCCTGTGTACCCACTCATGAAGCTTTCCCCTTTCAGGTGGGGACCGGGGGCTTGAACCCTGCTCCTTGCACAGTACCATGTGTACTCAACCAGGTGCAACACCACCTGGCCCCACATTTTTTATTTATTGTATTTTTAAATTGCCACTAAGATATTTATTAGTGATGGAGAAAGAGGAGATGACTAGAGTATCACTCTGGCACATGCAGTGGTTTCAAACTCAGGCCTTTGTATGTGAGAGCCCAACATTATTTACTGCACTACCTCCTGGGCTTCTGGTGATTTAATACTGATTAAAAAAAAAACTATATTTGTCTTCACAACATAGTTACACATCTTGACATTGGTGATTCTAGGTAAAGTGCAGCAACCCTGTGAAGTGGAGGTGGCATGGTCCTCAGGAAGTCCCGGAAGCTGCTGCTGAGCACCATTTCTGCAGAGACTGCTAAGCTGGCAGGGGGTTTAATCAAGAAAATGACATATCATCTTATTTCTTCCCAGAAACCACTGGAAAAGGAGAAGAAGACCAAGAAGCAAAATATAAAATCCCAATTTTAAAACTTATTCAACTAACATTTTAATATAAAACTATATGTGAGGGACTGAGTGGTGATACACCTGGTTGAGTGCACACATTACAGTGCACAAGGACCTGGGTTTAAGCCCCTGGTCCCCACCTGCAGGAGAAAAGTTTTGCAACTGGTGAAGCAGATCTGCAGGTGTCTCTCTCTCTCTCTCTTGACTCTCTCTCTCTCTCTCCCCCTCTCCTCTCAGTTTCTATCTGTCTCTATCAAATAAAGACAAAAATATAAGTAAATAAAATAAAAAGGGGCTTGGCGGTGGTGTACTGGATTCAGCACACACATTACAGTATACAAGGACCTGAGTTCAAGCCCCTGGTCCCCACCTGCAGGAGGACAGCTTCACAAGTGGTTGAGCAGGAGGGCTGCAGGCGTCTCTCTCCCTTTCTAACAACTCCTTCCCTCTTGATTTCTGGCTGTCTCTAGCCAATAAATACATACAGATAATTAAAAAATCAGCTTTTAAAAATGAGGGAGAAAAGTTTCTTTTAAGAAAAAAAGAGACTAAAAAATTTGTACATTTCTTCTTTTGATTCTCCTATGTTCTTTCAACCAACATTACCATCTTCCCGTGATAGATCAGTGAGCCAGGTGTGTCAGTGACTGTTCCGGTGACCTGAAGGCCTGACTGACTAAGATTCTGTGTCCACAGGTTGTCCAGCTGCCCTGCCTCCGCCTCCAGGTATGTATCCTCGCTCTGAGCTGACTTGTAGGCTTCACTGGTCCTCTCAGGCCTCACCTGTCAGGAATCATCTGGTGAATGCCACTCCTGTGGGAATGTTGCTGAAAGGGAAAACCTGAGTGACTACATTTAGCTTTTTGTCCCCAAATGCACAGTGAATGTTGATCACAGATAAATAGTCAGACAAAAGAAGTGGGTTTCATGACTTGAGTGAAAATACAGCTTAACTACTGCTTCATGAAATCAGATGCTATCGACAAAAATCTTGAAAAAAAATCTCAGTGATACTTTTAAAACTAGGTAACTTATCCCCCCACTCTTTTTAAACCCTGAATTGTAGCAAGACACATTTGTATGGTCAGAATTTAGTTAAAAAAGACAGACACCTGCATCCCTGCTTTACCATTCGCAAAGCTTTTCCCTGCAGTTGGAGACCAGGGCCTTGAACCCAGGTCCTTGCGCACAGTAGTGTGTCTGCTTAACCAGGTGGACCACTGCCTGGCCCCCTAAAGAGGACAGTTTCAACATAAGTGTTTAAAATTCACTGCTTGCCCAGAATTTGAAAACTGAGAAAGCCCTTGGAACTGATCCTTTAAGAAGTCTTGGGTGACATGTAGGTTTACAGAGGCAGAATTTGGACTGTAAAACAGTAAAAAGTGGTAGCTAGAAGATCTAGTGACCACTCCCGGAAGCAACCAAGAATTACCCTTTACTTAAAATTATAGAATAAGACATGGGGGCCAGGCAGTGGTGCGCCTGGTTAAACACACATTATAGTGCACAAGGACCAGGCTCCAAGCCCCTGGTCCCCACCTGCAGGGGGGAAGCTTCACAAGTGGTGAAGCAGGGCTGCAGGTGTCTCTCTGTCTCTGTAGGGGGAAAGCTTTTCCAGTGCTCCAGGTGCCTCTCTCTCTCTCCCTTTTTATCTCTCCCTTCCCTCAATTTCTCTGTCTCTATTCAATAATAAAAATATTTTTAAAAGTGATTTTAAAAAGATAAAGAAAAAATAATAAAGGGGCCTGGGCAGTAGTACACCTGGTTAAGTGCACATAGTACTAAGTATAAGAACCCAGTGAAGGATCTGGGATTGAACCCCTGGCTCCCCACTTGCAGGGGGAAGCTTCACAAGCAGTGAGGCAGGTCTGCTGGTCTCTTCCTCTCCTCTCAGTCTCTCTGATCTTTTTTTTTTATTTTTTACTTATTTAAGAAAGGAGACATTAACAAAACCATAGAATAAGAGGGGTACAATTCCCATAATCTGATCTCCACATCCCACCCCCTCCCCTGATAGCCTTCCCACTCTCTATCTCTCCGGGAGTATGGATCCAGAGTCCTTGTGGGTTGCAGAGGGTGGAAGGTCTGGCTTCTGTAATTGCTTCCCCGCTGAACATGGGCCTTGACATGGGTCGATCCATACTCCCAGTCTCTCTGTTCTATCAAATAAAAATGGCCACTAGGAGCAGTGGATTTGTAGTGCAGGCACAGAGCCCTAGCAATAACCCTGGAGGTAGAAATAAAAAGAAAATTAATTAAAATAAGACATGTGCTCATGCATGCTGACTAGGATGGTTTCTTCCTGGTAGATGGGTGTCATTTATGCACCTGTGGGAGCACATACTCAGGGACTCTGAAAGCCAAGGCCAGTGGCCACTATGGCTGCCTGATCATTATCCACAAATAACCTGTTGCATGTTGCCAGATGTAACCTCCATTTTATTAACTTCATATTAACAGTGTGCCGTTGTCCACTGGGAGAAGAAAAAGTGGTGAGTATCCCATTTCTCTTTGCTTGAGTCCACACTTGCTGTCACCCCTCACTTGAATAACATGACATGACCCATAGCCTGGAGACACATGGACGGCCAACTGCCACCAGTGCACCTGCATGGCTGCCAGGTCTGTGGACTGCAGACCCCGGGAGTGCCCTGCCCCACCCACATGTGGGGCCGGAGAGAAGGTGGTCACCTTCTCATCTAGTGATACATACCTGCTGTGACATTGGACACTATGGTGAGTCATACCAGCATGTTTGAAAAAAATTAATAAAAACTTCAGAGGGTCATATAGCATAATGGTTCAGCAAAAAGACTTATTCCTGAGGCTCCTAGGTCCCAGGTTCAAAACCCCACACCAACATAAGCCAGAACTGAACAGTTCTCAAGTCCCCATCCCCCACCTGCAGGGGGAAAGCTTTGTGAGTGTCTCTGCAGGTGTCTCTGTCTCTTTCCCTCTCTACCTCTCCTTACCCTCTCGACTTCTAGCTGCCTCTATCCAGTAAATAAAAGTAATAAAAAAATTAGAAATATTAAACCAGCATGTTTGAACTGAAGGGCCTAGTTTACTTTTGCATAACTAGGAGATATTTATTGAGCTACTTGTACTCTGTGCTTCTGTGACGTTTACCATCCTAAGAGATGCTAACAGATGCTCTGTTTACTGGGTTCAAGACCCTGTTCCCACCTGCACAAGTGGTGGAGCTGTGCTGCTGGTGTCTTTCTCTCTCCCTCTCTTCTTCTGTGGCTCACCTCAAAGGGCACCAATAGGGTTGGCCATTAAGTACCGGGCATGGAGGTTCTGAGACAGTGTCCCAAAAAAACATGCATTATGACATTCAGATCTGTGAGCTGGAAATCTGTGGTTGTGACTAGAGGAAATAGGTGGCCCAATTCTCAGAGATCAGAGAAGAAAACCCAGAGAGACCAGAACCTCATGTTATGTAAATAACAGCACAACATCTTCAGGATTGGATTCTGACAACTGATTTGTCATCTTGGAAAGTTGTTTCATGTTTTTTTTTTTTTGCAGTGAAAATCAGATTCCTTTATTGTATCAAAGTATAATCTGAGTTTTACAAAGTATTTTCCATATATATATATATATATATATATATATATATATATATTCTTTCTCCCTTTCTTTCTTTCTTTCTTCCCATTTTTTTTTTTTACCAGAGCACTACTCAGTTCTGGATGATACTGCTGCAGGAGATTTAACCTGGTATTTTAGTGTCTCAGACATGAGAGTCTCTTTACATAACCATTAAGCCATCTACCCCACCTTTATTTTACATTTCTTAGAGGAGAATTACAATTTAACATGTTGTATAAAGGTAATATAATCTTCTAATTAATCTAAATATTGAAAGCATATAGTTGTGAGGGAAAACATTTAATTTTTTAAGGAACACTATCAAGCAATCCTAAAAAACAGACGATACTCAAGTTGATATCACTATAGTTTAACTCTTGATACTATCAAAACATCTAAAAGGTATGTGGTGGAGCTGGGAAGACAGTTAAGTGGTGTTGCTAAAAGACTTTCACTCCTGAGGCTTCACAGTTCCAGGTTCAGTCCCCAGCAGCAATATCAGCCAGAACTAAACAGTATTCTAGTAATCAACAAATAAATTAAATGAAAAATAATAGTATATAAAGAAAAAAGAGTGGGTGTCGGGCGGTAGCGCAGTGGGTTAAGCACACGTGGCCCGAAGTGCAAGGACTGGCAGAAGGATTCCTGTCCCAGCCTCCGGCTCCCCACCTACAGGGGAGTCGCTTCACAGGTGTCTGCAGGTGTCTCTCTTTCTCTCCTCCTCTCTGTCTTCCCTCCTCTCTCCATTTCTCTCTGTCCTATCCAACAATGACGACATCATCAACAAAAACAATAATAACTATGACAACAGTAAATCAAGGAAAACAAATGGGAAAATCAATAATAATAAAAAATAAAAAAGTAAAATGGAAAACATAGCCACCAGGAGCAGTGGATATGTAGTGCCAGCACCCAGCCTGGAGGCAAAAAAAAAATTTAAACTGTGAAAAAAAATATTAAGAATGGGGAGTCGGGCTGTAGCGCAGTGAGTTAAGCGGAAGCGGAGCAAAATGCAAGGACCAGCTTAAGGATCCTGGTTTGTGCCCCCAGCTCCCCACCTGCAGAGGAGTCACTTCACAGGCAGTGAAGCAGATCTGTAGGTGTCTATCTTTCTCTCCCCCTCTCTGTATTCCCCTCCTCTCTCCCTTTCTCTCTGTCCTATCCAACAACTATGACATCAGTAACAACAACAAAACAACAAGGGCAGCAAAAGGGAATACATAAATAAATATTTTAAAAAATTAAAAATATAACCCCTAGGATTTTAAATTGACAACTTATTTATCACACTGAAATTATCATCTACCCTTCCTAGTTTTTAGTTTCCAAAGGTGATCTGACTGGAGAATAGATGAGTTTGGTTTTTTATAATTATTTTCCCCTTTGTTGCCCTTTTTTAAATACTTATTTGTTGTTATTGATGATTGATGTCATTGTTGTTGGATAGGACAGAGAGAAATGGAGAGAGGAGGGAAAGACAGAGCGGGGAGAGAAAGAGAGACACCTGCAGAACCTGCTTCACTGCCTGTGAAGCAACCCCCCTGCAGGTGGGGAACCACGGGCTCCAACTTGGATCCTTATGCCACTCCTTGTGCTTTGCGCTGCCTGTGTTTAACCCACTGTGTAACAGCTAGACTCTCTGCTTTTTTCTTTTAACATAAACCTATGGTGATGTTTAGAAACTATGGAAACAGTAGGAGGTGGCTTGCAGCACTGCATAGAACTTGCTGGCAGGAGACTTGATCCTAGATGCCATGTATGCCAGAGTGATGACCTGCTTCTTACTCTCACTAATAAATATAGAAGTGCATCTACTAAAAAAGAAAATGTTTTACCTCAAGTCATTTATATGAAAAAAAAGTTCCGATAAATAAATGTCAGTTTATTAGTCATCTTATGGTTTGATACCCAGAAATAAATACAACTTTGATTTTCAAACAAAAATTAATAATAGGGGTCAGGTGCTGGTTCACCCAGTGAAGTGCATAGTACTATGTGCAAGGATCCGGGTTTGAGCCCCTGCTCTGTGGCCCTGCTCCCCACTGGCAGGGGGGAAGCTTCACAAGCAGTGAAGCAGGTCTGCAGGTACCTCTCTGTCTCTCTCCCTCTCTGTCTCTCCCTCCTCTCTTCATTTCTCTCTGTCCTATTAAATAAAAAGTAGGAAAGAAAAAGCAAACAAACAAAAAATTATGAAGCACTCTGGGGAGCTTGAAAGGGCACACAAGGAAGAAGATAATTTGTGGATCTTGCCTTTGGTTCTCATCTGATGAGCCAGTTATTCTGTGCCATGTTACCCTTATTATTCGTTATCCTTAAATTTAGACCGTGGTGGCCAGGTGGTGGAGTGCCTGGTTGAGTGCTCACATTATAGTGCATAGGGACCCGGTGCAAGCTCCCAGTCCCCACCTTCAGGGGGAAAGCTTTGTGAGTGGTGAAGCAGTCTGCAGGTGTCTCTGTCTCTCTGCCTCTCTATCTCCCCCTCCCTTCTCAATTTCTCTGTCTCTATCCAATAATAACAACAACAACAATTCAGAGTGTGGTGGTGACTGGCTGCCTGCTTACCATAAAATAACTTTCCTTGAAACCCTGGTATAGTAGATTGTGATAAAAATAAAGATAATAATAGAAAATTAATTTACATGATAGAAGTCTACATCAAATTGGCATTTGAAATAAGAAAGCTCTTTTTTGAGGTCCCCTGTTAGGGAGCACATGAGTGGAAACAAACTGCTTCTGGAAAGCCTTGTTTTCAGTAGCTTAATTTTTTCCTTTCTTTAATTTCCTTTTCTTTTTAAACTATCTATTTATTGGATAAAGACAGCCAGAACTCGAGATGGAAGGGGGAGCGAGAGGGATGGAGAGACATAGAGACACCTGCAGCCCTGCTTAGTCACTTTTGAAGCTTTCCTCCTGCAGTGAGGATCAGGGGCTTGAACCCAGGTCCCTGTGCATTGTTATGTGTTTAACCAAGTATACCAGTGCCTGAATCTCCCCCCCCTTTTCTCTTGGCTTTTCTTTGTCTATTTTTCCTGTCTTTCTTTTTTTGCTTTTGAGCTTATTGCCAGGTTTCAGGGCCAGCACTATGAATCCACTGGTCCTGGCAGCCATTTATTTATTTATTTATTTTTGGCTAAGACTTGCATGGGTCCTTGTACTTCATACTATGTGCACTAAACCCAGTGCACCCCACCTACTCCACCCTCCCATTTGCATTCTTTTATAGGTGAGAGGAAATACAAAATAAGAGGCAAAATCTTCACCCAGCACTTTGTTTAGGCAAGAAGAAGCTCTGCAAATGTCCCCCCTCAGCTCAGAGGGAGAGGGGAGTTTCTCTGCATGTGATGCCTCTTTTTTTTTTAATTATCTATGTCTGGATTGACTGATTGATTAGACAGAAATGGAGAAATTGAGAAGGGAGGAGCATATAGAAAGGGAAAGAGATGGAGACACATGTAGCTACATTTCACCACTTGTGAAGTTTTCCCTCTGCTTGTTTGGGGCCAGGGGCTTGAACCCAGGTCCTTGTGCACTATGATGTATGCACTTAACCAGGTGCACCACCAACTGCCCCCGTTTTTTTGTCTTTTAAAGAAGCTCCCACTGATTTTTTTTTGTATACAACTCTCTATATATGCTATTCTCTTTTAAAATCTTATTTATAAAAAGGAAACATTGACAAGGCCATAGGATAAGAGGGGTACAGTTCCCACCACCAGAACTCCACATGCCATCCCCTCCCAATAGCTTTCCTATTCTTTATCCCTCTGGGAGTATGGACTCAGGGACATTATAGTGTGCAGAATATAGAAGGTCTGGATTCCGTAACTGCTTACATGCTGAATATAGGTGTTTACAGGTGGAATCATACTCTCAGCCTGTCTTTCTCTTTCTCTAGTGGGGCAGAGCTCTGGGGAAGTGGGCTCCAGGACACATTGGTGGAGTCGTCTGTCCAGGGAAGTCCAGTAGGCATCTTGGTAGCATCTGAAACCTGATGGCTGAAAGAAGAGTTAACATATAGAGCCAAATTGTTGACCAATCATGAACCTAAAGGCTGGAATATTGCAGATGAAGATTTGAGGTCTCTGTTTTGAAGATAGCTAGTAGGCCTATTTTAGTTCTATTCCAAAGGGTTATATATTCCAGTGGGATATTATATTCCAAAGGGATAGTATATTCCTACTGCTTTGTCCTCCTCTCAGGCAGTCTCATCGTGCAGGTAGCAGGGGTGGGTCTGGGCAAAGCCCTATTTCTTTTTCTGGCTCTGAGATTTTGAACTTTACATCCTGTCTCTAGATTCTATTCAAACTTAAGTCTGTCTCTAAACCCTAACACCATCAACACAAAATGAGTTGAGTTAGATTCTTAAAATTTATTTTGGATTTGAGTCCCCACCACACCTGCAGAGGAAAAGCTTTGTGAATGGTGAAGCAGTGCTGCAGGTCTCTCTCTCTCTCTCTCTCTCTTCTCCCTCTCTACTTCCCCTTTCCCTTTTGATTTCTGCTGTTACTATTCAATAAATAAAGATAATAAAATATTTTTAAATTATTATTTTTAATTTTTAAAATATTTTCCCTTTTGTTGTCCTTGTTATATTGTTGTAGTTATTGTTGTTATTGATGTCCTTGTAGTTGGATAGGACAGCGAGAAATGGAGAGAGGAGGGGAAGACAGAGAGGGGGAGAGAAAGATAGACACCTGCAGACCTGCTTCACTGCCTGTGAAGCAAACCCCCTGCAGTTTGAGAGCCAGTGTACTTAACCCACTGTGCTGCTGCCTGACTTCCTTTAATTTTAAGGAATTTATATTTAAAATTATATTTTGATTTGATAGAACAAGTCAGTTCATACAAGGAAAGGAGATAATGGAGAGAGAGAGAGAGAAAGCTTGCTTGTCAAGCTTTCCCCCACCCCCTAGCAGGTAGGCACTGGGGCCTTGAACCTGGTTCCTTAGTCATGGTTATGTGCATGCTCAACTGAGATCACCACCACCTGTGTCTATTTTAAAATTATTAAAGAATTTCTTAAGAATCCACTCAGCTCATCATCTGCACTATTCCAGCTTAGGTCCATGATTGGTCAATGATTTGTTTGGCTTTGAGTGTTAACTCTTTTCAACCACCAGGTTCCAGATGCTAGCATGATGCTGACCAGACTTCCCAGGACAGACAACCCCACCAGTGTGTCCTGGAGCTCTGCCTCCCAAGAGCCCTTTCCCACTAGGGAAAGAGAGAGACAAGCTGGGAGTATGGATCAACCAGTCAACGGTCATGTTCAGCGAGGAAGCAATTGCAGAGGCCAGACCTTCCATCTTCTGCATCCCACAATGACCTTGGGTCATACTCCCAGGGTTAAAGTATAAAAAAGGTATCAGGGGAGGGGATGGGATACAGAGTCTGGTGGTGGGAATTGTGTGGAGTTGTACCCCTGTGCTTTACTCAGTGTTTCCTTTTTATAAATAAAAAATTTTAAAAAGGGAGTTCGGAGGTAGTGCAGCAGGTTTAGCGCAAGTGGCACAGCATAAGGATCCTGGTTCCAGCCCCCAGCTCCCCACCTGCAGGGGTCTGGCTTCACAGTCAGTGAAGCAGGTCTGCAAGTGTCTTTCTCTCCTGGTCTTCCCTTCTTCTCTTCTTCCCTTTGTCCCAGCTGCGTCCAGTGCAGCGCCATGGAGCCCAGCGGCCTGCGCCCTAATGCCTCCTCGTCCCCATGCTGCATTGCATTGCGTCGCACCCATAGGTCCCAGCGCTGGGGCTCGACCCCGTGCTCTGAGCACCTGGCCACGACTGTGTGGAGGCCCCCCGCGTGTAAGTACTGCTGAGGACTCAGGACAGTGCTGTGCTGGACAGCCTCGGCCAGGTCCATCGTGCTGGAGCCCATCTACTGAGATTTCTCCAATTCCAAGTAAGTGCCCCCAGGGGCCCTGTGCCCTCAATGGCTTGGGTATTACCCCTGCCTGGGAAGGTGCTGGGTGGGGGGAGGGGCGAAGTCGGGGTGCAGCCACTGAGGGGCCAGAGTCCCTGGACCCTGTCCCCAGGCAGGGACACCCTAGAAGGGTGGCTGGCGCCCCCAGATCCCGCTGCTTTTGGCTTCTGGGAGCAGGAGCGCAGGGACCCCGCCAGAGAGTCTGGGCAGCTGGCCTTCCCTTTCCTTCCTGCAGGGAGAGGGGTCCTTGGGTCCCTGGGCTTCCCCAGTGTGTCCTTGCCAGCAGCTCCCAGCGCCCCGAGGGTGAGGACCCGCCCATGCAGGAGGATTCCGGACAGTGTGCCTCCTGCCCACCCCAACCGCCAGGGCAGGAGGGGACCCCGGAACCCACCAGCCTGCTGTGGCTTCAGTAGTGGCCAAGCCCAGAGAACTTTCTGGGCGCCCGCCCACCCGAAATGTGTGCCAGCTGTCCTTCCTCTCTGTGTGGCCCACGATGAGGTCCTCTTGGAAGGTGGTTTGGAATCCTGAACTTTGAGTTTGGCCTGGGGCAACATGGCGAGCCAAGCCCCCAGACTAGGGTGAAGGCTGGAGCGCCAAGCTCCCAGACTAGGGTGAAGGCTGGAGCGCGGGGTGTGGGTCCAGGTTGGGGGTCTCCTGGCATTTCTAGAACTGGAGTGTTTTCTCTGCCTCTGTTTCCCTCGGAAGAGACATGCATTTCAGAGAAGTGCCCCAGGCCGGCTGGCTTGAACCCATGTGTAGCACTGGTGGTCATGTGCTGGTGGTGCAAAGCACAAGGACCAGAGTAGGGATCCCGGTTCAAACCCGACTCCCCTCTTGCAGTGGAGTCCCTTCACAAGCAGTGAAGCCCGTCTGCAGGTTTCTGTTTCTCTCCCACTCTCTGTCTTCCCCTCCTCTCTCCATTTCTCTTGTCCTATCCAACAACGACCACATCAGTAAGAACAACAATAATAGCTGAAACAAAGAAACAAACAAAACAAGGGCAACAAAAGGGAATAAATAAATAAAATATTTTAGCAATGTTGATGTCTGGGAACAGGTCTTATACTAATTTTAGCTAAAAATGCCAGTGAGAATTGTAAACCCTCCCCCAAGTTTATATTGCTCCTGCAGTTATTCACAGTGGCATTTTAGATGAATTCAAAGTGTGTTTACTACATTTTGGTGACTGGAGATAGCTCATCTGTTAGAGTGCATGCCTCCCATGTTTGAGTCCCTGCATTGGAACATCAGCACCATACATGGCCTCAGTCCCTTCATGGGTGGTGACAGGTGCTGTGATGACTCTGTCTCTCTTTCTCCAACTGCACTCTCTCTCTCTCTCTGAAAATTTATTTTAAATATTATACAGTTGGGCATTAGGGCCACTCAGTAGCACTGTACAGATGGCAGGGCCAGGATTATTCCCTGCAGTGATTAAAATAAATCAAGAGCCAGGGAGAGAGCATAATGGTTTTGCAAATGGCATTTATGTCAGAGGCTCCAGGGTCCCAGTTCAAACCTTCCTACCACCATAAGCCAGATCTGAGCAGAGCTCTGAAAAAAAAAAAGAAATTAAATTCAAATAAGTCTCCTTTCTAATGAGCTCTTCCAAGGAGCCTTCCTTGTTTTTCCTCTCCACAGTGTCAGTCAGGTTTCATGTTCCACCTTTACTCCCTCACTTCCCTCTTTGTTTTTTTCTGGGTGATATTTCCAGGAGTCTAGAATCACACTGTGATTGGTGGTCTCTTCTGTTGAATTTCTGTCTTCCCCATTCAAAAGTTGGTTGCATGAGAATTGGGCCTTTTTTTTTTGTTCTCACTATAGGACACTATTTCATTTCTTCAGGAAAATAACTTAAATAGGTAGGCCAATCTGTAGGTGCAGATAAGAATTCACTAGTAGCCACTTGTGGTGGACAGTCATTAGCACCTTGGGGTCCAGAACCTGGACAGTGTTGGAAACTTCCCCTGGAAGCTGCATGGACATGTCTGAAACATACAGTCTTGCAAACCAAGGTCTCATCCAAAACTGTTAATGATGCTTGACAGAGGCAGAATGTTGAGGTGGTTGTGTGTCTAGTGGTAAATAAAAGACAGGTGTCCATCAAGCTTCCTTAACAACTAGGAAAACCACAGCCCACAGTTCTCCAGTTTAGGAACTATATAGCCCCCATTTAGAAATAGCCCAAATGCCCTATGACAGATCACTGGATAAAAAAGTTATGGGACATATACTCAATGAAATATCACTTGGAAAATAAAAAAGATGATATTGTGTCCATTGGGATAAAATGGATTATACTTAGTGGATGAGTAAGGAGGTAAGGGACAGCTTCAGAATGGTTTCACTCACATTCAGAATGTAGAGAATTAAACACACAAATGTGAAAAAAAAAAGATGTTCAGCTTTATCTGAGAATGTGGGAGAACTATAGTGGTTACCAGGGGGTGAGGTGGGGACACAGATGTTTGGTAATGGGAGCAGTGAGAAACTGTATTCCTAAATGAGGGGAAAAAGAAGAAAGGAGGAAAGAGGAAGACAGAGACAGAAGGATACAGAAAAATTAGGAATGTTATACAGGTACTAACAACTTCATTTATTGTAAGCCATTAATCCCCCCTTAAAAAAGAGATGAAGGAGGAATTCAGTAAAACATTTTTGAAATTTGAAAGTAGTGATAGAGGTGGAAAAAAAAGCTTAGGTGAGTTTAAAGGTATCATGAGCAGATAAATATATATGTCTGACTCTGTCCTTGTGAACATCCTGACCATGATACTATAATCTAGGCAAGTACTACCACTGGGTCAGTAGAACTAAAAGTCCTTTCTTATACCTGCATGTGAGGCTGCCATCATCTCACAAGCGAAATACTGGTTTTTAAAGATCAATAGCTGGGGGCACTGCTGGTCCCAGGAGGCTGTTCTGCAGTGTGTCAGTGATGTCAAGAGCCTTAGACTGTGACATCACAGCTCCAGTGGCCAAGGCTACTGCAGAATCTTCAGACTTGAGGACGAAGTTGGCAGTACTCGGGGTATTGTACTCTTACTTTACTTCAAAGTCAAGGAGTAAGAGTGAAGGATGTCTGCTTCTACCCAAAAGTCCTCAAGGCTTTCAGGGTGTCTTGGCTGGCTCTCCTGCTTGAGGTAGGCTCTCCCTGTGCTGGGTGTGGTTGTCAGAGGAGCAGGGCAGTGATGGGAAGTGCTCTGCTTCATTCCCTCTGAAACATGGGAACAGACTCTGCTGGTCTTCAGCTCTGGTTTCATGAAGAGAGAGTCCTGTTCCTGGCACTCAGTCCTGCGGAATATGAGAAAGCAGGTTAGACCTTCTTAGGCAGACACTTCTCAGGGTCCAGGGGAGGGTTTTCTGTATAAATAATGAAATGAGTAAAATAATCTGCCGTGTTTGTCAAGAACTTTCATGTTCTATTGAATTGAGTTGTCATAGCTGTTAAGACTGGACAGTCCTATTGAAGTCCACCCATAGTTCAGTATTATCTAGCCACTTCCTTGCAGTTAGAGATATGTGGATCTTTTAGTGTTATTTGCTGATTCTGATAATTTTTCCCCAAAGTGTAATAATTGCTTTAGACAAGATTGGAGTCAGTTTTCCAGATTCCTGTTACCTAAATTTTTCGACTCACCTGCAGCCACATTGCCCTCACCTCTCCACAGCTCTACATGCCATTTAATGTAACCTCTGCTAGTTCCCAGAGAACCTTCTTATTGTGTTGGAGATTTTTTATTTCTCTCTCCCTTTGTCTATTTGCTTGTTTTCTTCCTCGCAGCTCTGAGTGGCCTAGCTGCTTCCTCTTGCCCTCCCGTCTAAGATGGCGAGGCCCAGTGTCCTGACTTCAAACTGCTCCCTTCTCCATCAGTCCCTGAGCGACCTCATCTCTCACAGGGGCTCTCTATAACCCAGGGACTCCTGACTGGAAGTCTGGGTTTCTGTTTGGCAGATTAAAATAAATGACTAGCCTGTCGTGTCACTGAGGATGTCAAGCATACAAACCTGCTGTCTATTTGAGCCCTTACTGGCTGTGGTTGATGTGTTCCAGGGGGTCTTCTGAGGACTCAGCCACTTCTGAAGGAGAGTATGCTTGGGAGGGGCCCTGTGGCAGGCTGCTGCTGGCCACCACAGCCATGGTCAAAAGGGGTCACAGGAGGCAGGCGCCACAGCTGCACCTATACTCACACGTCTTGCTCATCTCTAGCTCAAAGTATGTAGATGCTCCATCTCCACGTATGACCTGGGGGTGGGGACAGTGCAGGCCATGTGGGCCAAAGCAGCACTGAATGCTGCCTCCTGGTGCCACCTCCTGGGCTGGTTGGCTGTAGTGGTTACGTTATGCATGTGCAAGGCCCCAGCAGTGCAAAAAAAAAAAAAATGTACATACCAGGAGGGGAGAGAGAAGGAGAGTGACTGTGACTGGAGAAGTTTCTGGCACTGGGTAGAAACAACTCACCAGCATAAATATCAGGTCTGGTCTGTGGCACTGCATATGCTTGTGTCATGTATTATTCTCTCTCTCTGTCTCTCTCATCAGTCACCAAATGGATTTTTAAATTAGGCTACCTGGTGATCTATTCCTCTCATCCTAAATCAATACTTGAAAAAAACTGGAAATAATCTTTTTCTTTCCTTTATGAAAATGAATTGAATTTTTTTCAAATTGTGTTCTTTTGTATGAAGGCCTAAAATAAACTAGCAGGTCTGAAGTAAAAAGTGCATCACTTCTATTAATTTATGAGTTTTATTTATATAGTATATACAATTAAATGTAAAAAAATATATAAGTATCAGAATTTCAGCAACAGGAAAGGATACTCATTGTTCACTGAGTGGCATTTGTAAACACTGAAGTACAGAGTGCGGCCACACTGGAGCCTCAGCTCTGAGGGCTGGCTGCTTCCTGCCTTTGGTGAGATGTCTCCAGGATCAGTCAGCACGCACAGCGCTCAGGCCCTTCTCCCCACTCTTGCTGAGCTGCCAGATGAGGACAGAGCTGCAGGAGCAGGTCTTCATGGGCTCGGCTGAGAGTACAGGGCAGAGTGACTGAGGTTTTCTTGCTGTCTCTCCAGGTTTGAAAGCAACTTCACGATCAAGCACTCGGTGCCCCTGCGTAGCCTGTGGGTGTCTGCCTACCTGGAGAGGTCCAGGAGAGCCACCAGCAGAGACCGGAGGTCACTCATTGTAGGTTGGCCCAGGAAAAGCTTTGTGGTCACTTTCTCGTAAGACCTCCATCTTGGTTTTCCATGTGGTCATGACTTTTACATCTAAAACATTTTCATCTGGTTGTTTGTAAAGCCAATTGCTCAAGCATGAAGTCTTTGTTATTCTCTCTCATTCTCTTCTGAACATTAAAAGGGAAAAACAAAAGAAAGCATGGGTCATCTGGGACAGTGTAATCATGCACGAGAGGGCCAGCAGACAAAGAAAGAAAATATGGACATCAGTATTGTGTGGAGTTGATCTTGCACTGCAGGTATGTTCAGCAAAAGCAAGAGTGGCATTCCTGTCTGGAGAGGTATTTTTGCCAGTACATATTTTCTATCTTTCAAGTGTAATGAAATAATGCAGATATCTTTACAGCAGTGTGGCCCTCTCTCCTGCCCTGCCCCATGTTGGTGAGTTCTGGTTTAGAGCCACCTGCCAATCAGGCAGGTGTTGGTCCCTCCTTCACATATGTACCATACTCCATTATGGATTTCTGAGGGACTTGTGGTCAGCACTCTTTATTTTCCCTTCCTTACAACTTGTGATTGGAGACAACAGCTATTTTCAAAGGTGAATTGAAATTCCATAAACTGCAGACACTTATCATGGTGAGATGGGAAATTTTACCCATGTGAGAACAACTAGACCATAAACCATCACCCTTAATCCTGCACCCACACACACACACTGTTGTTGAGTGAATCAATAGGCCCAGGTTTCCCCTTTGTATGATTCTCAAAACAAGTTTCCTTCCCTCCTTCCCCAGAGTCCTGGGCCATGGGTTCTCGGTCAGAAGTTGAGAGAAGTTGCAGATCTGGAGTTCCAGCCTCACAGACCATATCATACTTTCCAGGGCTCCCTCACTTGCCTGAACTAAAACTCCTTACTTTCCTGAGATTTAGACTTGACTTCATAAGAATGTTCATCCACTTTGAAAAGTAGCACAGGATATTAAACATAGTAGCAACAAATACTGACTTGGGGGAAAAACAGACTAACAGCTCATCTTTTCTCCTTTCTTTTGGGTCCCTGTTGGATTTGATTAGCAGCATCTTTCTTGCTAACGACAGGGACCAGCCTGGAATGACTCCCCAGGACACCCTCCTTGTACAGAGGGAGGATGGGGCATGCATAAGTGTTTTTTTTTTAATTTCTTTATTGGGGAATTAATGTTCTACATTCAGTAGTAAATACAATAGTTTGTACATGCATAACATTTCCCAGTGTTCCATATAACAATACAACCCCCACTAGGTCCTCTGTCATCCTTCTTGGATTCTCTCCACCCACCCAACCCAGAGTCTTTTATTTTGGTGCAATATGCCAATCCCAGTTCTGGTGCTACCTGTGTTTTCCTTTCTGATCTTGCTTTTCAACTTCTGCCTGACAGTGAGATCATCCCATATTCATCCTTTTGTTTCTGACTTATTTCACTTAACATGAATTTTTTCAAGGTCAATCCAAGATTGCAAGATTGGCTGAAAATGGTAAAGTCACCATTTTTTATAACTGATATATATATATATATATATATATATATATATATATATATGTCATTAATTTCTCAGCCACTCATCTGTTGTTGGACACCTGGGTTGCTTCCAGGTTTTGGCTATTACAAGTTGTGCTGCCAACATATGTGTACACAGAGCTTTTTGGATGGGTGTATTGGGTTCCTTAGGATATATCCCCATGAGAGGAATTATAGGATCATAGGGTAGGTCCATTTCTAGCCTTCTGAGAGTTCTCCAGACTGTTCTCCATAGCTGGACCAATTGACATTCCCACCAGCAGTGTAGGAGGGTTCCTTTGACCCCACAGTCTCTCCAGCATTTGCTGCTGTTGCCTTTTCAGATGTATGACATTCTTAGAGGAGTGAAGTGGTATCTCATTGTTGTCTTTACTTGCATTTCTCTGACAGTCAGAGACTTGGAACATTTTTTTCCATGTGTTTCTAGACCTTTTGGATCTCTTCTGTGGTGAATAATCTGTCCATGTCCTCCCCCCATTTTTGGAAGGGGTTATTTTTTTCTTGTTGAGATTTGCAAGTTCTTTACATATTTTGGTTATTAGCCTCTTGTCTGAGGTATGGCATGTAAAGATCTTCTCCCATTCTGTCAGGGGTCTCTTGGTTTGGGTAGTAGTTTCTTTACCTGTGCAGAATCTTTTTAATTTGATGTAGTCCCATAAGTTTATACTTGACTTAGTCTTATTTTTAATTGGATTCATTTCATTGAAGGTGTCTTTAAAATTTATGTAGAAAGGGGTTCTGCCAATATTTTCCTCTAAGTATCTGATAGTTTCTGGTCTAACATCCAAGTCCTTGATCCACTTGGAATTCACTTTTGTATTTGGTGAAATATAGTGATTCAGTTTCATTCTTCTGCATGTTTCAACCCATTTTTTCCAACACCATTTGTTGAAGAGACTTTGCTTTCCCCATTTAATAGTCTGGGCACTTTTGTCAAAGATTAATTGTCCATAGGTGTGGGGGCTTACTTCTGGCCTCTCAATTCTATTGAGACACTGGTCAGTGTGTCTATTCATGTTCCAGTACCTAGCAGTTTTTATGACAAGGGCCCTATAATACAATTTGAGATCAGGGAGTGTGATGCCTCCGGTTCTGTTCTTTCTTCTCAAGATTGTTTTGGCAATTCTAGGTCTTTTCTGGCTCCAGATAAACATTTGTAGCATTTGTTCTATTCTCCTAAAAATGTGTTTGGGATCTTGATAGGAATAGCATTAAGATTGTATATGGCTGTGGGTAGTATATTCATTTTAATGGTGTTAATTCTTTCAACCCATGAGCATGGAATATCTTTCCACTTCTTTGTGTCTTTTGCAATTTCCTTGAGTAGTGACTCATAATTTTCAGTATACAAGTCTTTCACTTTTTTTTCCTTTTTTATTTAAGAAAGGAATAATTAACAAAACCGTAGGGTAGGAGAGGTACAACTCCACACAATTCCCACCACCCAATCTCCATATCCCAGCCCCTCCCCTGATAGCTTTCCCATTCTCTATCCCTCTGGGAGCATGGACCCAGGGTCATTGTGGGTTGCAGAAGGTAGAAAGTCTGGCTTCTGTAATTGCTTCCCCACTGAACATGGGCATTGACTGGTCAGTCTATATTCCCAGTCTGCCTCTCTCTTTCCCTAGTAGGGTGGGTCTCTGGGGAAGCGGAGCTTCAGGACACATTGGTGGGGTCTTCAGTCCAGGGAAGCCTGGCTGACATGATGATGACATCTGGAACCTGGTGACTGAAAAGAGAGTTAACATACAAAGCCAAACAAATTGTTAAGCAATCATGGACCCAAAGCTTGGAGTAGTGGAGAGGAAGTGTTAGGGGGATACTCACTGCAAACTCTAGTGTACTTCTGCTTTCAGGTATATATTTTTGCAGTAGTTTATGGATACGTGTGAACATATGCTCTCTCTCACAGAATCTGGTGTATATCTAGGTTATGGGACTTTGTTAGAAAGTGAACCACCTGAGATGGAATTAGAGTATACTATGAAAGGAAATGTCTCACCCGAGTAATGAAGCTGAAGGGTTGTCATTCCACACATGAAGTCTCTGGACACAGTCTGAAGTGAAGCATGTTGAGGTGGCAATCGTTGTGTTGATTAGGATGTGATCGGCAGATGCAATATTATTTGATATGGATTGGGAGAGGCATACAGGAAAGTGGGTCCTATCCAAGGGTTCCAGGACTGGGGGAAGTAGAGGTTCTATAGTGGAGATGTGAGGTTCCTGCTGTCTTAGGGTTCAAAAAGACAATCAATAGTTAATGTTACCATCACATTATTTGGTAATTGGGTCGCACCCATAGGCTCCAGCGCTGGGGCCTGGGCCCTGTGCCCTGAGCGCCCAGCCAGAACTGTGCGGAGGCCCCCCATGTGGAAGTACTGCTGGGGACTCCCCAAGGTACTATGCCAGACAGCAGCCAGCAGCCAGCAGCCAGGTCCATAGTGCTGGAGCCCATCTAGTGAGATTCCTCCAATTCCAAGTAAGTGGCCCCTGGTTCCTGTGCCCTTGAAGGTTGGGTTTTGTGCCCGCCTGGGAAGGTGCTGGGTGGGGGGAGGGGCAAAGTCGGGGTACAGCCGAAGAGGGGCCAGCGCCCAAGGAACCAGTACTCCGGGCCAGGCGCACCCCTTAGAGGTGGCTGCACACACCCAGAAACCTGCAGGACCCAGTGGCCTTGAGCGGGGCGCTCCCCTGGATCAAGGCCATGCGCACCCCCGGCAGGGGGGAACCCAGGGGAGGTGTCCACGAGCCCCCAGACCCCACACTCCTGGCAGGGACACCCTGGAAGGGTGCCTGCATGCCCTCAGATTGAGCTGCTTTCAGCTTCCATGAGTGCAGGGACCCTGCAGGAGAGTCTGTGAGGTGGGCCTTCCCTTTCCTTCCTGCTGGGAGAGGGGTCCTTGGTCCCTGGGCCTCACCTAGTGTGTCAGTGCTGGTGGCTCCAAGCGCCCTGAGGGTGAGGACCCGCCAGCTCAGCTGGAGTCCGGGCAGTGCGCCTCCTGCCCACCCCAATCGCCTGGGCAGGAGGGGACCCCTGAACCCACCGACCTGGCTTCGGGAGCGACCAGTCCTAGAGAACTTTCCGCACACCCGCCCACCCGAAATGTGCGCCCATTGTCCTTGCTCTCTCTGTGGCCCACTATGAGGTCCTCGGGGAATGACTGTTAGGAATCCTGAACTTCGAGTTTGGTCTGGGGCAACATGGGGAGCCAAGCTCCCAGACTAGGGTGAAGGAGGCTGGGCACAGGGTGCAGGTCCAGGTTGGGGCTCTCCTCACACTTCTAGAACTGGAGTGTTTTCTCTGACTCTGTCTCTCTCGGAAGAGACATGCATTTCAGAGGGGTGCCCCAGGCCAGCTGCCTCCAACCCTTGTTGAGCCCTGGGCCCGGGCTGTGGACTGGGTCTGGGCTGAGGGTCTGGCACTTTGCAACCTGCTGGTCCTGGGAGGCCACAGCGAACGCCCACACCCAACCCCCCTCATGCAGGTGGCCTGGGCTTGGCAAGGCTCCATGTGTGGTGGGGGGTGGGCAGTGGTTGCCTGGGGTTCTTGTGTCTGTGGGGACAGTCCTGGGGAGACTGCAGTCTGCCTGCGCACACAGTGGGGCAGCCAGGGTGCTGGCAGGTGGGAGCTGCACTAGGAGCCCCACAGAGCCAGGCAAGAGCCGATCTTGGAGCTGGGTAGGAACCGGGCAGGAACCGTGGTTTTTTTTTTTTTTAAAAGGAAATTAAAAAAAGGAAAAATGTTACTTATTAATACAAAAAAAGAGAAGCAGAGCATGACTATGGCACATGCAAATCTGGGGATTGAATTCAGGACTTAATTCGTACAGATCCATTGCCCTAGCCATTCTGCAATTCTAAAGTATAAATAGGTTATTTTATTTTTGTTGTTGTTGTCACCAAGGTCTCATTGTCTCCCTTTCTTTTTTTCTTGTCTATTCTTTTCCACTCTTTTTTTATTTTTATTTATTTTTCCTTTTTGTTGCCCTTGTTGCTTAACATTGTGTGGTGATTAATGTTGTTGTTGGATAGGACAGAGAGAAATGGAGAGAAGAGGGGAAGACAGAGGGGGAGAAAAAGACAGACACCTGCAGACCTGCTTCACCACCTGTGAAGGGACTCCCGGGCAGGTGGGGAGCCAGGGGCTAGAACCGCGATCTTTCCTCTGGTCCATGAGCTTTGCGCCATGTGTGCTTAACCCACTGTGCCATTGCCTGACTCCAACTGTCTCCATCTCTTAACACTTTTTAAATAAGATTATAATATAGTCCTAGCTTCGGTAGTACATATACTAAAACTGGCATGATAACAGAGAAGATTAGCATGGCCCCTGCTCAAGGATTACACACAGATTCATGAGGCATACCATATTTTTTCAAAAAAAGGATTATAAAATATATGTACACATATAAATAATTAAAATCTTTTAAAGAGCCAGTTAATGCAACCTGGGAGGTGGTTCAGTGGCAAGAGATCTAGATTTGTATGTGTGGGATCCCAGGTCTGTCTGAACTCTGGTTCTACATATGCTGAAGCTCTTTTAAAAGATTTATTAATCAGTGAGGGAGAAAGGGAGGAGAGAGAGAGAGAGAGAGGAAAAACACTATAGCATCAGTCTGGAACATGTGATGCTGGAGGTAGAATTCAGGACCTCATGCTTGAGTCCAAAACTCCAACCACTGTACCAGCCTCCAGGGCTGCAGATTGGCTTTTTTGAATAAAATCATGGTAATATTGTTCTCTTAACTGTTAATCTTTTAAGCAGTACAAAGTCATTTTAAAATTTTTTCTCAAATATTGTGCCTGGGGATCAATCCCACCCAGAACCTTGCACCTGCATGGGACAACTGAGAAGCCTCCCTGCCAGTCTCCATTCTGTATCCTTTAAGAGACATGCAAAGCACTGCTCCTCTATGCACGGAGTCCCGCCCATTGCCTACCTGTGGTGTGCACTTAGAGTGTGGAGGATCAGAAATAACTTGAATGTTTAGGCTCTTTGTGTCTGTGCCAGAAGGGGTTTGCTAAGAAGTAGTGGTTTGGAAATGTGAATTCATAGCTTCAAGTCTACCTACTGATGCTCCTCTACAATCTGAGACCATCGCAGGCAAGGGATAAATATATTATTTGCGCTGTCAGTTACACTACTGCAGGCTAAAACAAGGGTAGGGAAAGTGGAACGACCAAAAGTAGGGAAAACTAAGATATCTAAATCAAAGTGACTTGTGACAGTTATTATAATGCTTACTGTTATGCAGCCCACTTTTCCAAAAATGCTACAAGGTTTACTGCAAATAACTCAAAAACATGGCTATTTTGCGCTTCCAACCCCAAAATTCTCTTTCAACCACATTCAGGTTTTACTTTAGTTTTTAAAGATTTATTTATTAGTGAGAGAATTAGGGGAGAGGAAGAAGGAGAACCGCAGCATCACTCTGACACATCTGATGCCAGAGATCAATCTTGAGACCTCACACATAAGAACCCCAAAGCTTTATCCACTGCACAACCTCCCAGACAGTGGCAGCCTTTATTTTTTTATAATTTAAAATATTATGATACTTTGCTTACTTAAGAGGCAAAAGATTTATACAATCTGAAGAGAACAAGAGTATACTTTGCTTATTTAAATGATACATACACTTTAGTAGAACTTATACATTTGAATAAAACTACATACATATGTAATTCAAAATCTAGGAAATAGAGAAAAATGAAGTGGGGGAAAAACCCTTTCCTGACCCTCGACCTTAGATTCTCTCAGAAAATATTACAGTATGGTGTTTTTAAATGAATTAATTTATTTTTCCTTTTTAGTTGCCCTTGTTTAACATTGTTGTAGTTATTGATGTTGTTGTTGTTGGATAGGACAGAGAGAAACGGAGATAGCAGGGGAAGACAGAGAGGGGGAGAGAAAGACAGATACCTGAAGACCTGCTTCACTGCTTGTGAAGTGACTTTCATGCAGGTGGGGAGCTGGGGCCAGAACCAGGTTCCTTCCGCTGGTCCTTGCACTTTGCAGTATGGTTTTGGCAGAGCTATTTATTTCTGAACCCACAAGGAGTTGTAATAAAATTTTGTAATAATATGTTTTATTTTAAAACTTGAAAGTATCTTAATTTCCATAAAAAATTTCATAAAAATGACCTTTAAACCAATTTTCTCTTTAGACAGTTATGATACAAATCCTGAATAGAAATAACTTGAGGAAGAAATTTGAGTTAACACATTAGTAAACTTTCTGGAGAACGGACTGATGAGGGTAAAATAGAGTTTTTAAATTATTTGAATTTCATGAATTACAGAAGGGGGTTGAGGGGCACAGAAGCAGCACTCTAGCATATGCAGTGATTGGGATTGGACTCAGGACCTAAAATTTAGAAGCTCTAATTTCTTCCATGGTGCAACCTACCCATCTTCAGAGATAGTTTTGTTTTGTCCTAAAGATCTTATTTATTCATTAATGAGAGAGAGAGGAGCAGGGAGGATCAGCACGTTACTCTGGTATATGTGGCACTGGGGATTGAACTTGGGACCTCATGCCTGAGAATCCTGTACTTTATCCACTCTGCCTCCTTCTCCCAGACCACTGATAATTTGGCTTTGATTGGAATTGGAACTACTGAAGAAGGACTATTGGGGGCTGGGTGGTAGTGCAGCGAGCTGGCTAAGCGCACATGGCACAAAGCTCAAGGATAGGGGTTGGGATCCCATTTTGAGCTCCCGACCTGCAGGGATGTCACTTCACAAGTGGTGAAGCAGGTCTGCAGGTGTCTGTCTTTCTCTCCCACTCCTTGTCTTCCCCCCACCCTCAATTTCTCTGTCCTATCCAGCAACAATGATAAAAAGAACAACAAAAGGTGTGGGGGGGTGATGGCCTGTAGGAGCAGTGGATTTGTAGTGTAGGAAGAAAAAAAAATAAAAAGAAACACTCTTACTCCATAAATAAACCTGTCATAACAAGAGTCTTAAACAATTAAATTCCTTCCATTCTTGCTCTTTGTCAATGTATGTGCCTGACCTTCAGAAATAGAAATTCTTAGAAAAGAATTTGCGGGTGCCTTTTCCATTGTAGTAAAGATAGTAATTATGTTAAAATGTGAATTCCTTTCTATGTCTGCACAGGTTGGAACAAGAACCCAGTCAGAAAGAATTCAGACATACAATATCACCCAGAATAGTGTCACTGACCACAGGGTAGTATATGAAGTCCAAAATATTAAGGTAATATTACTGAATGTGCTTACTGTATCTTTGATTTATTAAGGAATCAAATTTCAGGGCCTGGTGGTAGCACAACGGGTTAAGCGCACATGGCGCAAAGCACAAGGACCAGTGTAAGGTTCCTGGTTGAAGCCCCTGGATCCCCACCTGCAGGGGGTTGCTTCATAGGCGGTGAAGCAGGTCTGCAGGTGTCGATCTTTCTCTCCCTTTCTCTGTCTTCCCCTCCTTTCTCCGTTTCTCTCTGTCCTATATAACAAAGCCGACATCAATTGTGACAACAATAATAACTAGACCAACAGTCAAAAACAAGGGCAATAAAAGGGAAAATAAATAAGTATAAAAATTTAATTGGCTAGCAATAATTTAGCAGGACCATTTAGACACATTGTTTTGTTTTGTTAGATTTACTTTTCTTTCTATTTGATTGAATAGGAAAGAGAAATTGAGAAAGATGGAGAGAAAAAGGAAGAAAGACCTGGTTCACTGCTTGGGAAGTGTCCCTCTTGTAGGTGTAGAGCAGGGCTTTGAACCCAGAACCTTGCACATGGTTATATATGTGCATAACCTGGTGCACCACAGCCCAGTCCCCAAAATTTACTTATTTGTTAATATGAGGAAGAGAGAGAACTGGAGCATCGTTCTGTATATGCAGTGCTGGGGACTGAATTTAGGACTTCATTCTCAAGAGTCTAGCACTTATTCCACTGCACCGTATCCCAGTTTTCTTGTTCATATTGTTCTAATTATTCCTATGCCCTCAATAGTAGCTGGTATTGTAGAATAGTGTTGGGTTTAAGGACCAGATGCCTGGAGCCTGAGCTCTATAATGAAGATTGGCAGGCACATGGTGTACCTCTTACAACAAGATTCTGCCCTGTTGAAGCACATGTGGCACAAAGCTCAAGGACTGAGTGAAGATCCTGGTTCTAGCCCCCAGCTCCCCACCTGCAGGGGGTCAATTCACAGGCGGTGTAGCAGGTCTGCAGGTATCTATCTTTCTCTCCCTGTCTCTGTCTTCCCCTCCTCTCTCCATTTCTCTCTTTCCTAGCCAACAACAATGTCAGCACTAACAACAAGGGCACCAAAAGGAAAAAATAGCCTTCAGGAGCAGTAGATTCATAGTGTAGGCACTGAACCCAGCAATAACCCTGGAGACAAAAAAAAAAAAAAAAAGAGTCTGCCCTGTATGTGTTCTGCACTGGCAGCATTTTTCTTTATATATTGACTGTGTATACATGTAGCTATGTCAAGTATAAATATCTTAAGGGCATACACAGTAGAATGGTCTCTCTCCTCATCTTTAACTGTTCTATATCAGACTTGTTATCTCCATTTTAGTGACTATATCTGATTCTCTGTTTACTTTTCAAATTCTGACCTTATGCCAAGGAAGTAGGCATAATTCAGGGGTATCAAATAAGACAGGCTTATTTTTAGCCTAAAGGGCCCTGGTGACCACTGTCTGAGTTTACCCTGATGTGTCCAAAACACTGTGAAAGCTGGAAACAGAACTACAAAGATGACAAAGAATTTGTATCATAACTAGTTTTAATACATAGCTGCCAGTACGAGAGAAATGGGTCACATAAGTGATGAGACATTATAGTTTCAGGGTCCCCAACAAGCTGGCTCTTCCTAGAGACAGCTGCATTCTTATGAAGAATATTGTTTGCATTATCTCGTGTTGCCCACCGGCTGGAGGTCCCCACCTGTGTATGGTGACAGTGGCTCCTATGCTGGGTGCCAAGAGCCTGTTCTGCGTGAGCTTCTGTGTAGGTGCTTTGTTCTCTCATTTGAGCAGGGCCTTTAGGACCTGGGAGGAGGCCTTCCCCACCCCAGGGTATGTCCAGTATCCTGGCAACCCCGGGAGCAGATGCACTGCCAGGCCTGTCAATCCATACTGGGGACTCCCATGCACAGGGACTATTGGGAGGGGATGAAAGGGACTCTGAGCACAGCCTGGGCTGAAGTGGCCTTGACTCAGCTAGAATGTGGCTCTGACCTCACTCCACCCTGACTTACTTCCCACATACTGACTGGATGTTGATGGTCAGAGCTAATTTTTTTTTTTTGTAATTCTCCAGCTTCCTATTCCCACATGCTTACATGTTATGCTTCTAATATGCCTACGAAAGAAAAAAATGATTTGATAAGAATTTGCATCAGAGGAAGGGCAAAAGGCTGTCTTAGATAGTGTACTTCATTGCTTTTTTATGACAAAGCCTCAAAGCCTCCACGATGAAAAAAGCTTTGGCACTGTCTCTCTCTCTTTCTCTTTCTCTCTCTCTCCCTGTCTATTTGTCTGTTTGCCCCTCTGTTTTTCGTCTCTATCTTAAGAAGGAAGATTTTGCACCAAGAATGAAAATTGCATAAAATACCTTTTAGCAGGATGAGTCTTACTTTATAAACACCTAGTTTACGGTTGTTTTATTGTTGTTGTTGTCAATAATATAATAATTTGTACATCTGGGGAACATTATAGTTGCTGGGTCTTTCTGTTTGTCATCACAGTGTAATTTCTTTTAGGTGAAATGATTTATTAAAATAATGAAAGTAGAAAACAGGCATTGTACAATGTAAAGGCATCAATACCCCTGTCCCAAACTCACCTGTTCCCAGTATCTTTTTCATCCCATTTTCCATGATTTCAGCTACATTTTCTCAGGGAAAAAAAAAACAAGCCTCAGACCTGCACCTCTGCACCTCTAACCACGCTTGATGGTGTTAGCCAGAGAGGTGAAGTCTCCTATCTATTTTTTTTTCACAAAGAAATGCTGTCTTGAAAAAAATATTTTGAGAGAGAGGCTAGGTGGTGGTGCACCTAGTTGAGAGCACATGTCACAATGCTAAAGGACACAGGTTCAAGCCCCTGGCTCCCAGCTGTAGGGTGAAAGCTTCATGAGTGGTGAAGCTGTGCTGCAGGTGTCTCTCTCCCTATCATCCCCTTCCCTCTCAACTTTGGCTGTCTCTATCCCATCAATAAATATATAAAGATAATAAAATATTTTTAAGTACGTATATTGAATGGGCTGGCGGTGTACCTGGTTAGGCACACATAGTACTCAGAACAAGGACCAATGCAAGGTTCAAGTTTCAAACCCCACTCCCTACCTTCAGGGGGGTCGCTTCACAAGAGTCTAAGTAGGTCTGCTAGTGTGTACATCATTCTCCCTCCCTCTCACCTCTTAATTTCTGTATTATCCAATAAAATGAAAAAATAGGCCACCAGGAAAAGTAGATTCTTATTGAGCCCCAGCAATAAATAACCCTGGAGGCAAAAAAAAAAAGGAAAAGGAAAAATCTGTTGATTGATTTATTCATTTACTTCACTAATCATATCTTTCTCTCCATCCTCTGTATTCCCCTCCTCTCAATTTCTCTCTGTCCTGTCCAACAACAATGACAGAAATAAAAATCAATAATAACCACAACAAAGATACACAACAAGGGCAACAAAAGGAAAAAGTACCCTCCAGGAGCAGTGGATTTGTAGCATAGGCACTGAGCTGAAGCAATTACCCTGGCATGGGGAATTAAGTAAAAATGAAAAAAGAGAGAGAGGGACTTCTAAACCTACTTCACCACTCATTAAAAATCCTTCCTGCTGGTGGGAAGCAGGGACTCAAACCCAGGTCCCTGTGTATGATAACAGCAGTCTCAGCTGTGTGCATCACCAGCCATGCCCCATTCTAATATGGTTACCTAGTTGTCTGTGTTTAGGTTGCTTCCATATTTTGATTTACCAATATATAGCTATATAAACATAGCTGTGCATATGTCTTGGGACTAGCATACAATTAAATATTAGAAATTAAAGTACATATATATGTTTTTTAACAGACAGTTATTATTGGAAACGGCAGAGAGAAATTTAGAAGGGAGGGGGAGGTGGAAAAGGCAAGAGACAGAGGCACCTGTAGCCCTGCTTCACCACTCTTGAAGCTTTCTCCACCTCAGTTGGAGATCAGAGGCCTCAACCTGGGTCACTGTGTGCTGTAACATGTGCGCTCAACCAGATGTGTCACTGCCTGGACCCTAAATTATATATATATATAATTTTTAAAGATTTTTATTAATATTTATTTATTCCCTTTTGTTGCCCTTGTTGTTTTATTGCTGTAGTTATTACTGTTGTAGTCCTTGTTGGAAAGAACAGAGAAATGGAGAGAGGAAGGGAAGACAGAGGGGGCAGAGAAAGATAGACACCTACAGACCTGCTTCACAGCCTGTAAAGCAAACCGCCTGCAGGTGGGGAGCCTGGGGCTCGAACTGGGATCCTGATGCCTGTCATTGTGCTTTGAGTCACGTGCACTTAACACGATGTGCTACCACCCGACTCTTAATTTTTTATATTTTTAATGAGAGAGATGCAAAAAGAGAAAGATCAGAGCACTGCTCAGCTCCGGGTTATGGTGGAGCTGAAAATTGATACTGGGACTTTGGAGCCTCAGGCATGGAAGCCTTTGACATATAGAAGCATTATGCTGGCTCCCCAGCAGGGACAGTGGAAGATAAGGAAGTTAGATGAGTGACATGCCTGGAGACCATCTGAGTTCTTAAAAATTGAGAAAAGTGGGCAGTTTGTGTGTCACCCAGTAGAGCACTTAAGTTGCCATGTTGGTGACTGGGTTCCAGCTCCAGTCCCCACCCGCGAGGTGTGGATGGGGGAAAGTTTTCGAAATAGTAGAACAGTTCCACACCTCGGTTCTTCATCTTTGTCTCTACATACATTCAAAATGAATAAATAAAATAAAGACAGCTGCTGATGATGTTAGAGTCCTGTAGCTAATAATAAAAATAACATAAATGATATATTTATTATATATTAATAAAATAAATTAAATTAAATGTAGATAGCTGATAATGATGATAGAGTCTATAGCTAATGAGCAGAAGCCATAGCATTAGCAACAATAGTGAAACATCAAGAAGAAAAAGACACATGGGCCTTTAGAGTTTTTCAAATATTATGAATAGGGTACAGAAAAAGTACAGGTAGACAATAAATACATAAAAATATTACACTTGTTATTAGGGGGGTGCAAAAGAAACTATAATGTTGATTGTATTTATGAGTAGCTTTAAAAAAGTGGGTCACTATTGAAAAATATAAAAGAAAACTCCCGTGCTCAGTGATTTGGAACTGACTGAAATAATTGTTTCCATCTTTTCTTTAAAAAAGATTTTATGGTGCATTTAAAAAATTTTATTTATATATTTATTTCCCTTTTGTTGCCCTTACTGTTTTTATTGTTGTTGTAATTATTGTTGTTATCATTGTTAGATAGCATAGAGAGAAAAGGAGAGATGAGGGGAAGACAGAGAGGGGGAGAGAAAGATAGACACCTGAAGACTTGCTTCACCACCTGTGAAATGACTCCCCACAGGTGGCTAGCTGGGGTCTAGAAACGGGATCCTTATGCCAGTCCTTGCATTTCACGCCACATGCCCATTAGCCGTTGCGCTACTGCCCAACTCGTTGTATCTATCTTTTTTTATTGCCTTTCAGAGAGTGAAAACTTTTTTAAATTTATTTATTCCCATTATTGCCCTTGTTTAGTTGTTTTAGTTACTATTTTTGTTGATCTTGTCAGATAGGATAGAGAAAAATGGAGAGACAAGGGGAAGACAGAGACTGGAAGGGAAAGATAGACACCTGCAGACCTGCTTCACCACTTGTGAATCGACTCCCCTGCACGTAGGGAGCTGGCAGCTCTAACTGGGATCCTTACCCCGTCCTCCTGCTTTGTGCCACCTGTGCTTTAGCAGCTGTGTTACTGCCCAACTCCTGATCTTAAACTTTTATAATTTTCAGGTGTAGTAGTAGTGTACACAGGTTTTCATTTTTTTAATTTTGACAAAAGCATACTCTGAAATTTTAGAAAATTTGTGCTTTTAATTTTGGAAAATGTGGACTTGCTTGTTTAAAAATGTCACTTCTCTTTGAAAGGACATTGGGTGTTATATTTTCTTTTTTTATTATTTTTTAATTTTTAATTTAATTTTATATTTATTTATTTATTCATTCCCTTTTGTTGCCCTAGTTGTTGTATTGTTGTAGTTATTGATGTCATCGTTCTTCGATAGGACAGAGAGAAATGCAGAGTGGAGGGGAAGACAGAGAGGGGGAGAGAAAGATAGACACCTGCAGACCTGCTTCACCACCTGTGAAGCGACTCCCCTGCAGGTGGGGAGCCAGGGCTCGAACCAGGGTCCTAATGCCAGTCCTTGTGCTTTGTGCCACCTGCACTTAACCCGCTGAGCTACAGCCCGACTCCTGGGTGTTATATTTACTAAAGTTCTTAGTGTAGTACTAAATTTTCCAAAAAAAGAGAAAGGGCAGTCAGGTTGAACAGTGACCTTCATTTCCCCAGGAAGCCAGTTTTGACCTGTGAACTTCTGACCTGCATGTGGTGCAGAGAGGCCAGTGTCAGCATAATGAGTGGCTATTCCATGACCATTTGTTCCCACACTTGGCTACTGTCTGGGAAGTGCTGGGCTAAGGAGTAAAAGGCTAGTAGCTGAGGGCCTATGGCACTAGGAGTGTCACTTGAACTTTGCAGTGAAATGTGCTGATCACAGTAACAGCCATCCAGAAGTCTGAAGTGTGCCAACTTTAGTCTCTGCTACTGTCTCCTCCTGGGCTGACTGCAGACTCAGCCATGTACTTGCTCTGGCCCATGGAACATGGACAAATGGGAAGCAGGCAGAGACCCCAGTGGCTGTCTGGCTATGGTATGGGAGCCCTTCTTCCAGCACTGAAGAATCTAGGTGCCACCCTGTGGAAGCTTGAGGAACAGGCAACACACAGAAAATAGATCCATTTGAGGTGTTAGCTGTCTGCAGACACGATGGGACCTCAGCTAATGCAGTGCTGCCCAGAGGAGTCCACCAAGGTTTCCTATGAGCCCTGTGCATAGAGAGTGGTCGTATAAGGCACAGAGTGAGGAAGTGATATTTATTATGGCAGTACAAACAAGAAGAAAATACAGCAAAAGACTCTATAACTACATACATACAGTGAAAGGAATAAGAGGGAGATTTCTGTGAAAAGACCTTCAAAGCAGGATGTAAGAGGGGATCAAGGAAGATGCCTCAAATGAAATGAGCTGGATGTAGAATGTTGATATTTTTTACTGTGACCACACTAGATAAAAAGTTTAAAAGAACTTTATTAGTCAGAGGGCTTCATGTCTTCCACTAGGAAGTTTTCACATAGATGGCAGGACTAAGGACTAACTCAAAATCCTGTAAAGGATTAAGAGAATAATTGTTCTCAATTGGATATTATAAAGTAACAGGGTAAAGAAAGGGCCAGTTCTAGAAAGGGGAAGCTGTCTGTTGGCATTCCAGCAGACACCCAGGTGGCCTCACTGACTGCAGATTTGCCAGGGGAGCCCCCAGCAAGGTGCTGAGAGGAGCCCTAGCCCTTAAGCTGAGCAGGGTGTTTCTAGGGGGCTCTCTGGATCCTGCTCAGAGAGGCATGAGTTGGTCCATCACTGCTGCTTTTTGTAGGTGTCACTCTCCTGGCTTGGAATTAGGAGGTTGTCTTCATGTCATGCCTGAAATGAAAAACAGAGAGCTGTTTAGTCAAATCACATTCACATATACTAGTTAACTCTTTATTCCTGAAGAAATAAGTCAAAGGGAGAATGTCTCCTTGGAGATAAATACATGAAAGGGCTAAGTGGTGCCCACCTGGTGAGCATACATGCCACAGTGAGCAAGGACCTGGGTTCTTGCCCCTATCCCCACCTGCAGGGGGGAAGCTTCAGAAGCTGGAAAGCAAAGCTGTAGGTGTGTCTCCTTCTCTCCCCATCTGTCTCTCCCTCCCATCTCAATTACTGTCTCTAGCCATTAGGTAAATTGAATTAACATCAAAAGTTAAATATATTAAAACCTAGTCAGCATGTAGTAGAAACCTTTCCTCTCTATACAGCAAAAATCTGCAGCCTCCTCTCAGACTGTGTTGCCACCAAGAGAATGAGTAAAGTCCTGCCATTGTTGGGATGTGATTCTCTTGTCCTGTTTTAATCAGCCAGAACACCTTGTGTCTCACACAGACTGGTTGCTCAAATTAACCTCACATGGCCTAGGCTCATCCAGATTCATGGTGTAGATGAGGTGTGTCCAGGAGCCTGGTCACCTTTGTACCACTGGCATCAGTCAGGAAGGAGGCACATACCTCTAGCAGGAACAGGGGACCAGGATGGAGGGCCTCACTCCTCCGTGTCTTCCTTGTTACACTCTGTGTGGTTGATGGTGTACAGCACGGCCATGATGCAGGAGAACTGAGTGCTGGTGGCCTTCTCCTTCTGGTGGAGCAGAGTGGCATAGTCCATGATGTTCTCCACTGCCAGGTTCACAGGGATGATGGGGTGGCTCAGGGCATAGTTGTAGAGTGACAGCTTGTGGGTGGCCCTGTCCCCACAACCCATCAGGTATTCAATTCTGATCTCAGAGGCAGTGAGGTCCAGCAAAGGTGGCCATGAGGGGCCCCCGTGCAGATGATTGAACACGGAGCTCTGCCTGATGCTTTCCACATCATGGAGGGTGGTGACAGTGTCATCCTTCTGGTCCACAGCCAGCAAGATGCTCTTGTGGTGGCCTCTGTCTACAGAGATGCCCAAGTTAAAGGGAGAGTCACCCCCAGTCTGGAGACCTGTGAACATAGCAGTGGGATTAGCAGTGGACAAAGGAGGGGCCCTAGGGAGCAGAGCACAGGCAGTGAGAGGATGAAGGACATGGAGAGCCAATGGGTCGAACTTCCATTTCTAACTGCAATCTTTGTAGAGGGATAGTCGGAGAAAACAAACCCAGTTATAAGTGTAGGAGATGTTTCCTGCATATCAGCAGGAAAATCTTTAAGGATTTGAGAAAGGAGACCTGGACTCCCTACTTTTGATTGAATTTGAAGGTGTATAACTGGCCATGGCTTTTTATTGGAGAACTTAAGAGGTTTCTAGAAACTTGGAAGTAGAACTTATCATGCTGGGTCACTATTAGTTCTAGTGTATATTCTGATCCCATTTCCCCAGTGAGGCTGGTTTTCAGTGTCGTGAGCTTGTTTTCAGGATGTAGAAATGGTCACAGAGGTGGCACTTGCAGCAAAGTGTTCAATTTCCCTCTCCTCTGCTGGCCCTGTCCTGGGGTCTGGGCTTGAGGAGGAACTAACCTGGGGTGTCCTCAAATAGCTGCTCCAAAAGGAAGGACTCCTGGTGGCTGGAAGCCAAGCCAGAGATTTCCTGTTCCTGAGACTGGTCCTGAGTCACCGGCAGTGGAGCCATTCCATTTTTTTGGTGATATTCACCATCTGTATGGAGAGAAATCCAAGCATAGGTTCAGGCTGAAGTGGTCATGATGAGCCTATCATGACCATGGGATGTAGCCAGAGCATTGCAATGGAGCTATGTCTTCCTTGGAGATGTGCATGGTTTTCTGTGGGGCTATTGGGTCCCTGCCAATCCTACCCCCACCCCCTCCTTTGGATTGATTTTCAATGTCATGAGCTTGTTTCAGAAGGAGATATGACCTGGCACCTAGCATATACAGGCACCCAGCAGGTCTCCACATGCAAGGCTGCGGGAATCATCTCCTTCTAGTGGAAGCCCCTCAGTGGCTGGCATTTGGCCCACTTCATGTTCATGCAGATGTTTGCCACCTACATGTAGAGAAATCTGAATCTAGGTCCAGGCTGACCATAAAGAGACTCACCTCACTGTAGAAGATGACACATGGGCCTTCTCCTGGACCTTCTGTGCAAAGAAGGCTGTGTCTCTGTGTCTCTGTGTCCATGAATTTGACAGGAGACCCTGCCCTAGCATGTGCCCAAGAAAAGAGTTGGCAAAGTAAAGAGGAAGATGCTCTTATACATTCCTGTGCCTGGAATGCAATGAATTCCCCATGAGAAAGAGCTCTACAGAGCAACCCTGTCTGCCACAGAGAAGTAGAGAAGGACTATCATCAGAGTCTGTTACAGAGCCGTGACTTGGTCAGTGTCGGTAGAATGCACGGAGGCCTATTGCCTGCACTTTTCCCTGTCAGAAGGTATTGAAGCTAAGCTGGAAACCATTTTCCCTGAGCCTTTGCAGTTAATGTCTCACTCCAGTCAGTCTCTTCTTAGATTGCCCTGACACTCACTTGCAGGTGGCTCTGTGGTTTCTTCCATCTTGGAACTCACAGACCCCTGATCAGGTTCCTCAGACTCCTAGAAGAGAAAGAAGTCAGGGTCACAATAAGCCTTTGGAGTGAGTAGTAGAAGAACACATTTCCCAGCAGCTCTGTTCCCCCACAGAGAGGGGGGGGAGCACCCTGTGTCCAGTATCAAAGCTACTTGACCCCTTGGGCGTGACTGTGGTTTAGAATCGCCACTGTAGATTTTATTGATTCTTGGATTTTCAGTGCATATTTAGAAGTGTGTTGACAAGGGTATTTGCTTTTTTCCTGCTTTCTCTCTAGACTCAGGATACATACATAGGTAACTCCTGGTTGAGTAAGTACTTTGTTATTTAAAATGTCAGCTATCTGATCAAATGCATTTAAAAATATATACCCCCCCACTAGAGGAGAAGCATTGCCTGATGTATGAAGAAGCAGGAAAATGGCATCAATGCTATAGAGTGAAGGCCAACCCTGACATGATGCAGATGTTCAAATTATGCAGAAGAAGAAAAATAAGAGAGGGCTAGGTGGTATTGCAGCTGGTTAGGCACACACCTTACCAAGTGCAAGAATCCAGGATTCGGTGCCACTACCCTGCCAGAAAGCCTTATTATTGACATACTAAGCTGTTAATGAAGATGAGAAATTTAGGAGGAATTGGTTTGTGATAGGTCATTAAAAATGATCCCATTCTAATGCAGTAAAGAATTGTAAATAGAGCACACAGTGTCCAAGGGACATGCAGACATCATCCATGGGTCTAATAAGTGGGATCTTATGAGAATAGCATAGTGGGATCTCCTAGCATAATGGTTATGCAAAGTGACTGTCATGCCCAAGGCTCCAAAATCCCAGGTACAACCCCCAGGACCACCCGAATTCAGAAGCCAAAGCGGAGTAGTGCTCTGGAAAAAAAAGAAAGAAAGAAAGAATCCTCCTCAGGGCCAGGCAAGGCAGTACACCTTGTTAAGTGCACACATTACCATGGACAAGGTCTCATGTTCTAGCCCTGGCCCCACCTGTAGGGGGACAGCTTCATGAGTAGTTAAGCAGTGCTGTAGGTGACTCTGTCTCTTTCCTTCTCTATCTCCCCTCCCCTCTCAGTTTCTTTCTGTATCTATCCATAGTAAAACAAAGAAACAAAAAACTCCAAGGGAAGAATATGGTGTCCCATATCTGAAAATGGGGAAAGATTTAAGATGGGAAAGAAAAGATATCCGAGGTCACATGATGGAAAGACTCTAACTGAATGAAAAGTACATTTACAAATTTGAGAAGATACTCAGAATTACTTTGTTCAAATTCACATGACTCAGTTCTTTAGCCCTCACCTCCTCAATTCATTAAGCATAATCAGCTCCAGGCCCTGCCCCTAAATGGAAGCTCCAATGTATCTCAAGGTTTGTGAGAACTATGAAGTTATTTCTTATGGGAGACACAGGGATTTGGAGTGGGGTGAGCATGGAACTCTACCCGTATACTTGGATAAGCTTATTAACCATTATTCAGTCACTACTGTAAATGTGGTTAAGAGAATGTCTTAGTTCTCCATAGTAAATGTCTTAGCTATTGTACTGCAGTTCCAGAAACCAAATGATACGCAGAGCTCCTGGCTGTCATTCTCTTCTTTTTCGTTTTCTTTGATAGTGGGGAAACGGGGGAAAAAGGGGCAGAGAAGGAGAGAGAAACCTGAAGTACTGCCTCACCACTCATGAAGCTCCCCTGCCACAAGTAGGTCTCAGGGACTTGAACCCAGGTCCTCTTGCACGGTAATGTGCACTCTACTGGGCACACCACTGCCTGGTACTTCCTAGCTTGCTTTTGGTCCAGTAGCATAAAGAAATGTGAGGTTGTTATTTTTTCTTTAATTAGTAGAGTCGCCCATTCCAGGAGGAAATAATCCACAGGGAGCAATGCAAACCACTTTGTATATGCAAGAGAGGGTTGCATCCAGTCTGCTCCCTTTATTGTGTCTATAGAGAAGTGTGTGTAAATAGGAAAATACATCCTTCGGGTGGTATGTGCTGAATTCTTCCCTCATATCTAGACAACTTTCTGTGTAAAGCAGGAACTTGGAATGTAAGTTCTAGTCTTAGAAACACTCACACAGGTGCGTTCTGCCTCCTTTTGGTTGATATCCAGGTAGTCCAGAATGGCGGTATAAATTTTGCTAATGGATTCCACAGTGACCCAAAAGAGAGAAGGAGAAACGAGCTGTTAGACTATTATCAAATGAACTTGTGTTTTGGCTAATCATTTCAGCATTTTTCAATGCTTTTTCAAGATGTCAAGTTTTTTAAGATACGTGCAAGACTTAATGAGAATAACAGTATGCAAATGTATTTCTGGAGAATGAGACAGATGCCAGAAAACATGTCTGTGGTGTCAGGTCTCTGAGACCAGGGCTGAAGATCCCATCCTCCAGGCCTGCCTGGAGTCCAGGCCAGAACCTCCCTGGGCTGTAGCTCTGGCAGGTTCATTTGCTTTGAGAACCAGCCCATGGAGAAACCTGCCCTTATGTCAGGGCCATTTAATACATGGTGCAGGCTGATGTTAGCTCCCATTACAGCATGAAGAGAAGGGGGACAGTAGGGATGGGCATTGACTGCTTGGACTCTGCATTCTGAGAACTTGAAGATTTGAAATACATGAAATAAGGACATACTCAGAAAGCTCGTTATACCATTGCTCCATCTTCTCAACTGATCTGAAATCCAAGAGAAGGGGAGAAAAACAGTTAAAATGCACATTCACACAAACATATTATGAGTTCTGGGCAGTATAAACAGTATCATTGATTGTTATTGGTGGGACTGTGTGATCCAGGTGGCCTGTCCTGATCACTGGGTGCTGAGTGGCCCTGCTCTTTGACAGTTTGGTGGGTTGGCAAGGAAATCTTCTAAATGGAGGAGAAATTGTGTTTAGGGCCCTTTGGTGGTGCTGGTGGTTAACTGCACATGCTACCATGCACAAGGACCCGGGTTCAAGCCCCTGGCCCCCACATGCAAAGGACTTAGCAGCTACATGTGTTTGCCTGTATCAGAGCCAGTGGGAGCCAATGGAGAACACACAGCTGTCCTTGTGGGGGTCAGAGCACCTGTGGCTAATAGACCCCCAGATGGAGCTGTGCTCCCCCTAAGAGTCATGAGGAGACAGGCAGGGCCTGGCTGCAGTCTTACTGAAAAGAGACCACGAAGCTGCGGTCAGCCCAGCCCAACACCAGTGATGTACGGGCTCTCGCGGCTTTCCTCATGCTGGGTTCCACCCACATGTCCATCAGGGGTGCCAAGTACTTGATTCGGAAGTGACTCTTGTACCTGGAGAGGGAATAGAGCACAGCACTGTTAGCTTGCATCCCAGCGATCTGGGAGTAGCTGGGTTTCTCCTGAGGAGATGGTGGGTGTGTTTCTTTCTGTAATTTTTTATTGGGGAATTAATGTTTTACAGTTGACAGTAACTACAATAGTTTGTACATGCATAACATTTCTCAGTTTATCCTGAGTGTTTTTCACAGAACAATACAACCCCCACTAGGTCCTCTGCCATCCTTTTCCAGGATGTGTACACCCCCCATTCCTCCACCCCAGTCTTTGACTTTGGTGCATTATACCAACTCCTGGGAGGGAGGTACATACTTTGTGTTGGAGATGAGCAGCACATTGGAATATAGGATCAGCTGCCTTTTCTGCCACCTCCGACCCTTCTGGAATTTGCCAGTGCCCATGAACTGGATATGGCCATAAGGCAACACTAGGATGTTCTCTTCCAGACTGCCCTCCTCCATAGAAGAGCTGCAACACAGCAGACCCGCAGGGCAGTTTGTCTCAGGCAGGACACGGGCTCATTCTGATGTCAGCCCTCACAGAGCATTACAGAGGAGTCTCTGTCCCCCAGAAGGGCTCAGTAGCCCAATTCAGGAGTCTTGAGCTAGACAGAGCTCCTGTGATAGTTGAGGTCACTCAGGGCTGGTGGTAATGGAGGGAAGCTTAAAGGACAGGGCACAGGGCTTGTCAATTCAGTGTCAGGGGACAAGGAAGTAGCAGAGTCTCAGGACCTGGTAGAAAGGAGACACTAAAGGGAGTGAGGGGGAGTGAGGGTACTGGGGCCCCGGTGGCTTGGTGCTGGGAAAGATCCTGAGTGGGGGTGAGAGTATTGTGCAGACACCCTGTGTCAATAAATCACACTGTAGTGAATTAACACTGACCCCAAATATAAGGATAAAAAAATGTAAGGGGACACTAAGAGGTCAAAGGAGAGAAGATGAGAAATGTTTCAAAGAACCAACTCAGGGACACAGGGCCAAGGCCTGAAGGCAGCACAGTGTCTACAGCATTGTCGGAGCATAATCAACTACAGTATCATCTGCAGTTTTAGCCTTTGTGACGCTGCTTCTTTCCCTACCCATTCTTCTACCCCTTTCATTCCTCTTTTCTTCTTTTCTCTTCTTTTTATTCTCTCTCTCTTCCTCTCTCATAAAAATAATTTTAAACAGATCTGTGTGTGACCTATAGGGGTCAGATTGCATAGATCCAAGAGTGTGAAGAAGTCATTCCATTGTGGTCTCAGGTTAACATACACACTTAGATAACAGGATTCTGGAAAAACTGACTCTAATCTTCTTTAAGTCAGTCATCACTTTGGGGTTGAGGGGGGCAGGAATCCCATGATCAGCAGAGAATAAACCAAACATTCAAATGTTTCTCAACTCAAGGAAGTACTAAGCTATTCCTTGGCTGTGCCCTGAGTAAGCCCACAAGACTCTGATGCTAAGGCACTCTGATGCACTCTGCTCTCTGGCATCAGCAGAAGGGAATCTCATGAGCACAAGTAACTATTGATGAGACCACCCTGAAGCTGAGAATCTGTCAGTGGGAATCACACAGAGCACCTCCTGGGACCACCCTCCTCCTCCTCTGCTGGTCACACAGGGCATGTGAACAGACTCTACCTTAAGCAGGGCAGCCAGCGCAGACACGCTGAAAGCCTCGAGGACTTTCTGGTAGACGCAGACATCCTCAACTCTTCACTCCTTGACACGAAAGAGAGAGCTGGGCACAGCACTTTGTGCACTGTTCAGCTCAGTCTCCAAGACTGAAGATTCCACTGTTGCCAGGGACCCTGGCCTGTGATGTCAGTGGTCAAAGGTCAGCATCATAACTGAAAGCTGACAGAGTGCCCCTCTAAAGCCAGTTACACCTACAGCTTTGAGTCTTTTAATCTTTTCCTTTTGAGATGACTATAGACTTCCAGGCTTTTATTGGAAATAATAGAGATGCTACAAGCCTAGCCCCTATTTCATGCAGTGGTCATCTAATTATTTAATTCTAAGCAGAGTAAATATCACTGTAGGATATTCACATGGATGCTGTCACAGACACACTATTTCCAGGAGCATGTGTGTGTGTGTTTACACACACACACAAAAAGGCAATGTTATCCTCATAAAACCATTTTTGAAAGAATGAATCCATTGGCAAATGAGTTGTGGACATTCTTTGATGTCCTTCAACTCTAGTGTAAAAGACCCACATTCAAGGAACCACTGGAGGACTTGATGTAGCCTAGAATAGATGCCTTAGCTTCTTGGTATGTTTTCTCTTTTATTAATTAATTTATTTATCTTAATGAGAAAGATAAGAGCACTGCTCAGCTCTTGCCTTTGGCAATGGGATTGAACCTGGAAAGGATCCCAGATCCTCACACATGAAAGTCTTTCACTTTCTTTTTTTATTATTTTATTCATAGTTCACTGGACAGAAATAGAAAAAGTAGAGTGAAGGAGATGGAGGGAGAGAGGAGAGATATCTGCAGCCCTGCTTCAACTGCTTGTGAAGCTCTTCCTCTTTAGGGTGGACCTGTGTCTGGAACCCAGCATGTTGTAACTAGTGCTCTGAGCTAGGTGCATCCCAGCCTTCTATTACTTCTTGTCTTAAACAGCTCTGTAGGATGCACTCCATCTGATCACAGACAAGAAACATCCAGATTAACATCAGTGAGAGAATCACTGTTCAGAAAAAACAGGGTGTTGAGCACCAGACAGTGTGCTTGTGTCTGTGTCTGCTTGTGTGGAGAGAGAGGTGGGGAGAACCCTGTTCTCACTGTCCTGCTGCATCATCTGAGTGCTTGACCAGGCTGAGTGGTTCCTCAGACTTTTCTTTCTTTCTTACCTTCCCTTAATATAAACTGTTTGAAGGAAAATATGACATTCTTACTAATGATGTGATGGTTGAACAATGCTTTTCCTCACTCAGTCCAGGGAAAGTGAGACAGATGTTTGTCTTTGACATAAGGAATAATTAAAAGATTAAGGAGGCAATGGGTCACATATACAAGATTTCCCTCATGCTGCTGGCACACTGGTAAAGTATAGTCAGGTGGCCGTGATGTCATTCACTTCCCTTGTCTGTCAGAGACTCATTGGCACTTCACCTCTAAAAGGTTCAGGCAGATTGGCTTTAGCTGTTGTTTTAGAATTCAGCCTCTTGAGGGCACTCATCACCTACACAGGGAAGCAAAATGAACAAAACTCACTCAGTTTTTTTCTTCAAGTACTTACTTAGAAAGGAGATTCTTCTAATAGATCCATTCACATAATTTAATTGTGAATGATCAACTTACAACAGTGCATAATGTTGAATAAGAATCAGAAATTCAACATACATGTAGATTGATATTAACTGTCAGATGAAGGCAGTCCACAATATTTTGTAAAATGATTTTTTTCTATGGATTATGCTTTTCAGAACTTTGGAATTATCCCATTCCATACTTTAGAGATGCATGTGGATCTAAATTTACACAACACTTTTTTTTTTTGTAATTTTATTTATTTATCTTCCCTTTTGTTGCCCTTGTTGTCTTTTTGTTGTTGTTGTTGTTGTTGATGATGTCGTCGTTGTTGGATAGGACAGAGAGAAATGGAGAGAGGAGGGGAAGACAGAGAGGAGGAGAGAAAGATAGACACCTGCAGATCTGCAACACCGCCTGTGAAGCGACTCCCCTGCAGGTGGGGAGCCGGGGTTTGAACCGGGATCGTCATGCCGGTCCTTGCGCTTAGCGCCACCTGCGCTTAACCCGCTGCGCTACAGCCCGGCTCCCTGTTTTTTTTTTTTATATTTATTTGTTTTCTCTTTTTTTTGCCCTTGTTTGTTATTGTTGTTGTAGTTATTATTATTGTTGTTAATGATGTTGTTGTTAGATAGGACAGAGAGAATGTATAGAGGAGAGGAAGACAAAGAGGGGGGAAGAAAGATAGACACCTGCAGACCTGTTTCACCGCCTGTGAAGTGTCTCCAGCAGTGAGGAGCTGGGGCTTGAACTGGGATCCTTAGCCAGTCTTTGCGCTTTGTGCCACATGAGCTGAACCCACTGTGCTCTCACCTGACTCCCTACACCACACATTTTATGTGTCCAGCATTAACTACCACAATAATAGTTTGAGTTTCCTTAGGACATTTGGGGTCAGTTCTCTTCCTTGTGTCCAGGGTTATAACCGCTGGGGCTTATTGCAGGCACAGGAATCCACTGCAGCTGGTTGCCATTTTTATCTTTTTTTTTTTTTTTTTTTTTACTAATTCCCTATTTTTTTGGATAGGACAGAAAGAAATTCAGAAGATAAAGGAGGGAGGAATATATATATATATATATATATATATATATATATATATGTAGAGAGAGAGAGACCTACAGACATGGTTCTCCACTTGTGATGCCTCCTTGCTACAGGGATGAGCAGGACCTGGAAGGACCTTGACCATGTACTGTGTGTGCTTATCTGTGTGCACTACCACCAGCCCCATAATGAAGTGATTAAATGCACAGCTTTTTACTCTACAGCCTAGAGAAACACCAGTAAGTGCTCTTTTACATCTTAATATGTAATTCATATAACCATTGAGTAATAACTTTGTCTCATACATTTGGGGCCAAGACTGGAGAATGCATTTTTCTTTACATAGTTGCCTGCAAAGGAGATTCTGCAAATGAGAAAGAGGGAAAGGATCCAGAAGGAGGCAGCATTTTCTGGCCTCAAGTTTCATGATTGAGCTCCAGGGGGTGGTTGGCTCCTGACAGCCAACCACAGAGAAACTCCACAGGGGTGCTGGGTGGTGGCTCACCCTGATGAGAGCACATGTTTTCATGCCCAGGAACCTATAAAAGTTTAGGACAGTAAATATCTGGGAGTCCGGAGTTGGTCTGTAGTGCAGCAGGTTAAGCACACGTGGCAGGAAGTACAAGGACTGGCATAAGAATCCTGGTTCAAGCCCCCGGCTTCCCATTGTGAAGTGACAGGGGAGTCACTTCACAATTGGTGAAACAGGTCTGCAGGTGTCTATCTTTCTCTCCCCCCTCTGTCTTCTTCTCTCTCCATTTTTTTCTGTCCTATCCAACAACAAGGACATCAACAACAACAACGATAGTAACTACAACAATAAAAGAAGGGCAACAAAAGGGAATAAGTAAATATTAAAAAAAAAAAAAAGACAGTAAATGTCCAAGAGCACTGGCTGCCCTCTGCCTTGGTTTTTTACAGTTATGTGTGAGAAATAGTCAGATAGCTTACTGGAAAGTCTTTCACGTATTGGCTTAGATAGCAATCCTAAACTCTAGGACATCTTATATGAATGTCCCCCCAAGTTTGAAGGTAGACAGTCTACAGGTCCTGATAGAAGGTTAAGGATGTACTGGTGGCCTTCAACTTCTCTAGAACCAGAATGAAACAGCTTATGTACTCCACCACTATGTTCTCAGGGAAGAAGGGGGTCTCCTGGGTAGTAGCTACTGTCCGGTAGCAGTTTGGGTCATCCCTGTCCCCAGAGGCCATCACAGATTCAGGGGTGAGCTCAAGGTCCTGAGGAGGAGTAGATTTGGCCATGTTGGGGCCATGGGCGTGTGGTATATGGTGGAGTGCTTGCAGCTAAGTTTCCATATCATTGATGGTGGTGATGTTGTCACTGTTCTGGTCCACTGCCACCAAGAATCTGTGATGGATGGTATCTGATGACAGATTGTACAAGGGCCTGGGATACCCCACCCTCCCCCAGCAAATAGACCTGTGACATAGCAGTGTGTATAATGATGAGCTCAAGTGGCCACTCTGTGTGCTGAGAGGAGGTGGAGAGCCAGGCAGCCACCAGGCCCACTTTCTAGTTGAGAGCATTATAGAAGGAGAGAAGGAAGAAAGCCCAATCAGTCTTAAGTCCAGGAGAATGATGTACCTCACCATGGAAATATTTGTGCATGGGCTGATGTATGAGATTTGACTTCTCTACTTTTAACAGGATTTAAGATTTCGTAGGTGGAATCCAGATATATTGTGTTATTCATCTTTCACAGGGAGAATGCCTGTAGAAAGAATGCCCTGTCCCTTGACATACAGTCCTACCTCCAAGGACACCTCTATGAGCAAAGACAGAAAGCAGAGAGGGCACTGAGTCTTGTCACGTACTGTTGCCAGGCTTCTGCCTTTTGAATGGACAGTATCTGTTGCAAGAGTCACCAAGGCCTGGCAGTGGTGCACCTGGTAGTGCACACAGAGGAGCCGGGGGCAGGACCTTGTTTTAAGTCCCTGGACCCTAATCCTGGGTGGGGGGGAGGGAGAGGAGAACACCTCCCAAGTGGGGGAGCAGTGCTGCTGATGTCTGCCTTTATCCTTCTGTCCCCATCTCTATATCTCTGGTGTGACAAATTAGAAAAGGAAAAAGTCACTGTGGAGAGCAATGGAGTCATCGTGCAGCCAAGAGCCCCAGCAATAACCCTGGTGGTAAAAAAGAAAAAAAGTCATAATGAAAAATTTATTTAATTCGTCATCCTAGTCTGGTCATAGTACATAGCAAGCCGATACACTTTTTTCAATATATAATTATTGATGGGAGAGTATTAGAATGGTATGGAGAAAATGCTCCTAAGAAATTTAAAAAAACCTGGTAAAACACATTCCTGTCTTCCTTAAGGGTAGGGGATTGGATATAGAGATCTGGTGGTGGGAATTGTTTAGAGGTTTACCCTTCCTATCCTATGGTTTCATTAACATCTCCTTTTTTAAATAATTAGAAATAGGGGGTCGGGCAGTGGCACAGTGGGTTAAGCGCATGTGGCGCAAAGCACAAGGACCAGCGTAAGGATCCCAGTTCAAGCCCCCGGCTCCCCACCTGCAGGGGAGACGCTTCACAGGCAGTGAAGCAGGTCTGCAGGTTTCTATCTTTCTCTCCCCCACTCTGTCTTCCCCTCCTCTCTCCATTTCTCTCTGTCCTATCCAACAATGAATAGCGTAAACAAGGGCAATAATAATAACCACAAGGAGGCTACAACAACAAGGGCAACAAAGGGGGGAAAAATGGCCTCCAGGAGTGGTGGATTCATGACGCAGGCACCGAGCCCAGCAATAACCCTGGAGGAAAAAAAAAAGAAATAAAAAAAATACTGGCCAAAAACATCCCTGTCTTCTTTCAACATAACCTGGCTCTGAGGCAGGTATGGATGGTGAGACACTGTGGGATGAAATAGTTTCTTTCTAATGGGGATCCCAATCCTACCACCTCCCACTCTCATAATAGACTCCATGCCTAATCCAGACACTGACTGCATCACTTCCTGGATTGCCTGAGGCACTTGCCTGAGAAATCTTAAACATCTCCAATCCATCCATCAACACAGATCCAGCATCACTGTAAACAGTTTGAGTCTCACTTTTAGGTCAGTCTTCCAGGATTTTCTTTCCTTTTCCTGGCCACTCTCTTCTTCCTTCCCTTAGGCTCTCAGTTTTCCTCAATATATACTAAGATAGTAATAATATAAATGAAAGAAAACAGATGTACTAAAACTTACTGATCTACTTATATCCCTCTATATAACACACTTTTGTGTGTACTACATGGACAATCTCTATACGTTTAGAAACAAGTAATATTACAAGTCATTACACAGACAATGTATTAGATTCACTAAAAAGGGTTATTTCAGTTTTTCTAGGAAATAAAGGTATCTAGTGTACATTATCTTTTTTTTTACATGGTAGTATTATTTAAATTCTAGACACCCTTGATTTTTTTTGTGTGTGTGTGCATTAGGAATCTGAGTGTCAAAGTAATTGAAAGGACTAGTTTATACCCCTTGCCTTTCATTATTTCTTTCTTCTCTTTTCTTTTTTTAATATTTATTTTATTTATTTATTCCCTTTTGTTGCCCTTGTTGTTTTATTGTTGTAATTATTATTGTTGTTGTCGTTGTTGGATAGGACAGAGAGAAATGGAGAGAGGAGGGGAAGACAGAGAGGAGGAGAGAAAGATAGACACCTGCAGACCTGCTTCACTACCTGTGAAGCAACTCCCCTGCAGGTGGGGAGCCGGGGTTCGAACCGGGATCCTTGTGCCGGTCCTTGTGCTTTGTGCCACCTGCACTTAACCTGCTGTGCTACAGCCCGACTCCCTCTCTTTTCTTTAACAGGAACCTTTTCCTTTAATGAAGATGTACTCTTGGTTATCACAAAGGTAATAATGAGGAGAATGGGTAAAAAATATCTGGTCAAATAGTCCATTATTTAAAGTATTTTTTTATTAACTTTTGTTGCCCTGGTTATTTTATTGTTGTAGTGATTGATGTCCTTGTTGGATAGGACAGAGAGAAATGGAGAGGGGGAAGACAGAGAGGGGGAGAAAGATAGACACCTGCAGATCTGTTTCACTACTTGTGAATCAACTCCCCTGAAGGTGGGGAGCCAGAGGCTCGACCAGGATCCTTACACCTGTCCTTGTCTTTTGCTCCATGTGCGCTTAACCCTCTGTGCTATCACTCGACTCCGAAAAGTTAATATTTTTATGCATGGCGTGTGTGTGTGTGTGTGTGTGTGTGTATAATAGGGAGAGGGAGAGAAATGGAGTGAAGGCCTGTGAGTTTCCTGAGTCATAATCAGCTCTGATAATGATGTCTGATGACACTGTCCCCAGAGAGGTTGCAGACCTGGCTCTAGAGCTAGCTAAGTGGGATTCATGTCTTGTTGTCCTGGTGTCAGACCAGTTCCTCTATAGGCCTCCAGCTTTATAAAGGCAAAGCCCTTCACAGAGATTGAACCCTTTTTTTCCAATTCCTGGACATATTGGGAGGGCTGCACCCTAGTTTTTGAATTAAAATACCAGTCATAATCCTGTTTCTCAAAGCCAGAGGCCGGAATCTCATAGTAGGTCATCTGTAGTGGTTCACTCTTGCTTCTGGACACAGAGACCAACAGACCAACAACTTTTGATCCCACAGACAGTTCTGTCCTGGTTCGATACTGGCTCAGAGATGTTCCTTGTGCAAGGAATGGCGACTGGAGCTTCAGAGTATGTGGCCATCAGTCCTCCTGGGAATTGCTGGGCTCTGCCTCTCCTCCCATGGGTATTATGCCTGAACATTTTAGGATCTAGTGGAAGACTGTCTGCGGACAGAGTTGTCTAGCAGCAGGGAAGTGACCGTGTTCAGCAGGGCCTCGGGACAGAAGTGCAGCCTCAGCCAGGCCAGCTCAGCGCTGGGGAGAAGCAAGCCCAGAGAAGATGCAGCAGACAAGTCAGGCAGACAGGCTTCTCCCTGCCCTGGAGAGCCCACCTGGCTGTGTCCAGTTTACAGATGTGGTGGTGCTCTTTCATGCACTTGAAATGCTGTCTCCTAAGTATTCCTTTCTGTGACTGGCAAGGTCAGTGAAACTGCAGGAATCCAGCGGGGATTGGTTTTTTCCCAGAGGTGACCCCAGGAAGGCAGGACCTCAGTCTGCCAGGGGAAGAAGCTGCTCAGCTGCGTGGCAGATGGGCACTGACTGAGGTGTTGTGAAAAGCAGAAAGCTTAGTCTTTGAGGAGAGAAGCTGCTGGCAGCGGGTTCCTTTTTTGCGACAGGAACACTGAGCTGCATGGTTGAGGACTGAGGTAGAGTTGGGCAATTGGGCAAACACTATCCTTCAGAAGTCACAGGCAGCAGATGCAGAGGCAGCTGGCATGAAACTGGATGCTGTGAGAAGAGACAACTGACATCCTGAGGACTGTGTGAAGGGGTCAGCTGAAAGGGGGTTAGGGTGGGGTTGTCCTTGTGCCTTGGCAGTAACTCAGCAAGAAGAGCCCCAGGCTTGCCTTTATGACACTGAACTTGGATGTGTGAGGTCTTGTCTTCTGGACAGCATTGCTGTGTGAGAGATGAGTGGTGATTTGCCAAAGGGTGTCTTTCTCCTTAAGTAAGTGCTTAAAACTGGACAACAGAGGTTGTTAAATGAACTATAATTCAGGGAGCCTATGGCCATTGGAAGGTGTGTAAGATAAGAAGGATGTTTTAGCTGTGAATCTCAATGTTATGTGTATTTTTCTACTTTTTAAAAAATTATTTAATTATGATGGTCAAGTCCATTGGATAAGAGGGGTACAATTCCACACACAATTCCCAACACCAGATATCTCCATCCTACCCCCTAGTTCAGTAGCTTCTTTATTGTTTATCCCTCTGGGAGTATGGGCCCAGGATATTTATGGGGTGCTGAAGGTGGAAGGTCTGGCTTCTGCAGTTGCTTCTCTGCTGGACATGGGCATTGACAGGTGGATTCATACTCCCAGCCTGTCTCTCTCTTTCCCTAGTGGAGCAGGGAAACATTGGTGGAGTTGTCTGCCCAGGGAAGTTTGGTTGAAAGCATCGTATGTGTATTTTTTTTTTTAATGAAATGATACATATAGTAGTGCCTGTGGATAGTAAGTTGTATCTTTACACCTCAATGTGGATGGGTTTAGCACTGTTATCAGATCACTATGAAGGTTGAACCTAGATATTTTAAGCATCCTAACAGATGCCGCGGTATAAAAGCCAGCTATAACAGGATTCATTCAAGAAATATTCAGAAGGTAATTTCAAAAGAATACAGAGTGTGTTGGGCTGGAGAGATGGAAGTAGAATTAAAGCTCCAAACTTTCAGTCTCAAGATACATGAGGCCCCAGGTTTTGTTCCCAATACCAGGGCAAGCCAGGGCTCATCAGTGCTTTGTCCAAAACAGCAACAACAACAACAACAAAACAAACAAAAAAAAAACAAGAAAAGAAACAAAAACTAAATTAAATAATATTCTGTAGAGGTAGCCATGAGGGGTCCTTAAACAAACTGAAATCAAACCTCCTAGAACTAATGGTTCTCTGTCACTAGCAGTACTGGCACCTGCCACCTCCTTGCAGCACTTTGCCTGCATGATTTTCTCTCTTCAGATACTGGCCTGACAGTGGAGCTGCACAGAGGATATATAAACAGATCACCAGAGCCTCCTTTGAAATACCCAGTGTACTGTTCATGTATTTGTTTCTCTAAACTGGTCAGTAGACCTGCATCCATGAAAGCTAAATAGTAAAATCACGGGTTTCTTAATTGTGTTTTACTCGAAGAGATAGAATGACAATATTTTTGAGGCCTACAACCCCACAGAGTCTATTCTTCAAAGCTCTTTCTGGACCTTCTCAGATTGATTTACACTTATGGGACCTTGCTTGTGACTACTGGGGATATTCTAACCTTCCCTTCAGTTATCTTCCTGCCTTTCTGTCATCCCATTAACTCAATCCTCCAAAGTGTTACAGAATGCTTTCTCTAGAAGTCAGTAATATTTGGACAGGCTTGTTCTAAACTCTGGAAGCACATTCTCCTATTCCTATACTTAAATTACCAGAAGCCAGGCACTAAGAACTTCAGGGTACACTCTGCAACTTAGTGCTTATTTTGTTAATTTTTTTTCTAGAGATGGAAAGAAATTGAGAAGAGGGGGATAGAGACCCCCATAGCCCTGCTTTAGTACTTGTGAAGCTTTCCCCCTGCAGGGAAGGATAGGTGGTTCAATCCATGGTATTCTTAGGCACTGTAGTGTATGCACTTAGTGTGTGGCAGCCGGGCCATGCCATGTATTGTTTAAATTCCATGGTAAAACGGTGAGTAGCCCCGTAGCCCCGCTACAGTAGTTAGTGCTCAGACTACCTCTGGGCATCTTATTCCTTTCTCGCCACATCACATTCACAATGGGGATTTGTTTTACAGGGACTGAGCCCCAGCAGTAAACCTCGAGGCAAAAAAAAAAAAAAAAAAAAAAAATCATTGCCGGAGCCATTTTTTAAAAATAATTATTTAAGTGTTTTTTTTTCATTTCTTCACCTTTTTAATTTAATTTATTTATTTTATTTTAAAAAGGAGACATTAACCAAACCATGGATAAGAGGGGTACAACTCCACATAATTTTCACCACCAGATAGCTGTATCCAATCCCCTCCCCTGATAGCTTTCCTATTCTTTATCCCTCTGGGAGTATGAACCCAAGGTCATTGTGGGATGCAGAAGGTGGAAAGTCTGGCTTCTGTAATTGCTTCCCCACTGAACATGGGCATTGACTGGTCAATCCATACTCCCAGCCTGCCTCTCTCTTTCCCTAGTGTGCTGTGGTTCTGGAGAAGCAGAGCTCCAGGGCACATTGGTGGGGTCCTCTGTCCAGGGAAGTCTGGTTGGCATCATGCTGGCATCTGGACCCTGGTGGCCGAAAAGAGAGTTAAGATACAAAGCCAAATTGTTGAACAATCAGTACCTGAAAACTGGAATAGTGCAGATGAAGTGTTGAGGAGAGGGAGGTCCTCCATTTTGTAGAAGGTAGTAGGCATGTTTTAGTTAAGGGCCTATAGGTATATTAGTGGACCTATAGGTATATTAGTGTTTTTTATCAAAGGGCCTATAGGTATATAGGTATATTAGCCTATATCAAAGGGCCTATAGGTATATTAGTGTTTTTTTTTCCCTCTGAGCCTGAAATCTGATATGCATGTGGATCCAAGTTATTGTCTGTGGAGGTGATGTCATGGCTGGAAAAGGAACAGAAAGTTGGATCAGGGAAGAAAGTAGCTCCCTAATATGGGAAAGGGGTATAAATATGGTTGACTGTAAACCCCATTGATTTGATTTGGTCTGGGGCCCATATTCAGTTTAGGAGCCAATGTGACTTCTGCATCCCTGTAGATTTGAGCTCACATTCTGTGGTCATGAGTAGGAACATTCCAAGCTGCCCAAATATCGACCCATCTTCCTCAGGTGTAGCATAGAGTATGTTGTCCATCCTCCCTTCAGAGGATGGAACATTCTCTACCATTGTTGATCCAAGATGAGGGCAAGGTCCTATGGGGGCCCCACAAAGGGCTCGGTTTTGTTGTTCTTGATAGAGATGACTGGTAACAATGGAGAGAGGGATTTATTTGAGGTCTTGTCCCATCAGTTGGCATGTAAATAAAGGACTTTTTTATTAACTGCAAAAAAACTAACAATAGTATATTCATATGTTAATTTCTTCATTTGTATATTGGAGATAATAACATAGTTATTGAAGAGACACTTACTCTGAACTTAGAACACTTTTAGTATATTTGGGTGCAACCATATTGGGGGCACATATAATCTTTCTGTTGGATTGATCCTCTAACCAATATGTGGCTAAGTGAGTTATCTTTTTTTAAAAAAAGACATAGTTTTAATTGGTAAGTTTTCATGTAATTTTATTGTTGTTTTAACTTCAATTAGTTGTTTGGGGAGTGAATCTGTTGGTATGCATTTAGTATGCATTTGGAAGTGGGCCAGGATTTATTTGCCTAGGTGCTTTTGGAAGCCTGAGCCAACCACAGGTCTTTAGTTCTCATCTTAATTTTTCCATTAATACTGGTGAATCCTTCTGGGGAGCCCAATATACTGTTGTTATTGAGTTCCTAGCTTAAGCCTCAAGATCTACCTTCATGCCACTAACAGTGTACTCTGCCTTGTAATTCCTAAAATGGTGCCAGCAGTCACTAAGCATAGCTTCTTATGTCCTGAGAATCTCTCCTTCATCCTTTTTCTACTCTTTGACCACATGTGTCTTCACCTACCTGTGGCTTAGTAAGATTCTGAAGAATTCCCAGTTGTGGGTTTTTTATTATTATTATTTTAGGTGATTATTGTTGCTTTAACTTTTTTCTCAGGGGTGCAAACTTCATTGTCATGCAGAATCCTTGCAGGATCTGCTCTAGCATGCTCTGGCCTGTCTCTTTAACCTGCTTCACTTTCAGCAACCTCTTGCCTCCCCTTGCATCTCAGGACCTTGACAGCTTTGAAGAGTGCTGGCTGAGTATTTTGTATTATCTTTATGTTGGGATGCATATGATGCTTTTCTCCTAATTGGACCAGGGTTGTGTGCTCCTGGAAAGTAGAGCACAGAAAAAAAAATGCTATTTTTACCAGGTCATTCAAAAGTACATATTATCAGTATGACATCACTGCTGACAATGACCGCAGTCCCCTAGCTCAAGTTGTATTTGCCCTGTTTCTCCATGGCACTTGTCAGGCTTCTCTAGAAGAACAGAGCCAACAGAATATATATGGAGAGAAATGGAATATATATGGAGAGAAGGGAAAGACAGAGAGAGGTAGAGAATGACACACAACTGGAGACCTGCTTCACTGCCTGTGAAGCAACTCCGCTGCAGGTGGGGAACCAGGGGCTGGAACCGGGATCCTTATGCCAGTCCTTCTGGTTCACACTACCTGCGCTTAACCTTCTGTGCTGTAGCCCGACTCCCATGTTATTTGAATTTCAAGTGGTTTTTGACTTAAGTGAGTTAAGATTATGTTACAGTTCCTTTTCAAAGGGCACATTCTCTAACAACGTGACAGAACTTAGATATAGACTAGGGCCTAAGTGATAGGTTATATGTGCACATCAGTTAGGGGAAAATATATACCTCAAAGTTAAAGTACTCAATAGGCTGCTGTGATTAGATTTAGATTCTATATGTGCAGCAAGCTAGTATAAATGCCTAAAGACACCATAAAGTACCTAATCAAATATTTACTGCTTAGGTCTAAATTCCCTTCTTTCCTACCCCATACTTCACTTCCCTCTACCACTTTATATCTAATCTTGTCAGATACAGTAAGGACTTCAGGGGAGTCGGGTGGTAGTGCAGTGGGTTAATAGCACATGGCACAAAGTGCAAGGACCTGTTAGGATCCAAGTTTGAGCCCCCGGCTCCCCACCTGCAAGGGAGTCACTTCACAGGTGATGAAGCAGGTCTACAGGTGTCTCTCTTCCTCTCTATCTCCCCCTTCTCACTCAATTTCTCTGTCTCTATCCAGTAACAAATACAAAGAGGCAAGGACTTCAAACGCTGTTTAGGGACAAGAGACTGGCACACTTTAATGATGGCCTTTTTGGTCCCTACCAGGAATATCCATCATCTGGGAATCTAGTCAGGGAATCCTTGAATTACCACATAGATAATGATGGGCCTAGACCTCTAATAGGCCCCATCTCTATACCACCACTAGTCATCTTCATCAGGAACATTGTCATAAGCCCTCTTGTTAGCCTCTACAGTACCTTGCCCTCAGTGTAGAATAGCAATGGTAGAAACTGCCCCATTTATTGAAGGGAGACTGGATCAACCTACTGTGGCAGTCAAGGAAGACTGGTCCTAAAATGGGTGCAGTCTAGAATGTTCCTAGCTGTAGCCATCAACTGAGAGCTCACAATGACAGAGATTCAGAGGTTACACAGGCTCCTGTGCTAAATATGAATATATATGGGCCCTAGGTCAGATTTTTGGGTTTACATTTAGTGGTATTTATATAATTTTCAAATATTTGGGAGCTATCCAGGGGAATCAGACCAAAACTAAGTCACTAGATGTGGATTTTAAACACTGGAGATAGCAAAATGTCAACATATAGTATCTTATGCAGTATACTAGATGATGTTTTATTTTAATATATATACATTTTGTTGCCCTTGTTGGTTTTCATTGTTGTTGTACTTATTGTTGTTATTGGCATTGTCATTGTTGGATAGGACACAAGAGAAATAGAGAGTAGAGGGGAAGACAGATGGGAAGAGAAAGATAAACACATGCAGATGTACTTCATCACCTGTGAAGCTACTCCCCTGCAGATGTGGAGCCGAGGGCTCAAACTGAGATCCTTAGGCTGGTCCTTGTGCTTTGTACCAAGTGTGCTTAACGTGCTGTGCTACTGCCCAACTCCTTATAAAATATATTTTAACATATTTTGTGTATTATATATTACAGTGGAAAGTGTATAAGGTAAAATTGTAAAAAATGCTTAATAATTGTATGTTTATAATGTGTAAACTACAATTTAAAAGCTTATATTAATGTGATAATATCCTAACATACAAGGTACTACATATTACATAATAATAATATAAATTACATAATAATATACATACAGTTACCCAAAGTACAGTTTATAATAGTTAATATAATACATAGACAATATTTAATACATACCTGATAATATATAATAGTGTATATTGCTGGCACTCATGTGGGTGGCCTTGCAACCAGAGGTAAGTCACTGGTTTCCCCATGCCAGCTCAAGAGACTGCGCAAACAGAGGGAACCGCCAGGGGAAAATTAAGGTATGAACAATCCGCTTTATTAAGAAAAAGGCAGGGTTTATATAGCAGAGTGGAAGAAAGAACATTTTTCACATATGTCAATGATGATGGGTTTCCAAAAGGTCAGTACCCTTTTGGTGGGGGAATCTAAGGAATGATGAGAATTGATAGGGGTAGTTGAAAGGTCATTGTGATTTGTTACTTTGAGGCAAGAATGCTAATTAACTAAAGTTATTAAGAAAAACATGGTAGTTAAACCAGCATGGTGAGGTAAAGGGCAGAATATTGATGTAAGGAACAGTGATCACAGAATGAGGAAATAGTGTGTGGGTCTTAACTGTTATGTTACTGACAAGGCAGGGTGATGGACTCCGATTTGTATGTGATCAAAGATGGTGAAGTGATCGTGAATTTTAAGTGAAATTTAAAGCAGGCAAACATTTGGTTTGTAGCAAGAGGCAAAAGAAAGGAAATACATACGATAGGGGGTAGGGAGAAGGAAGAAGCGCACACCAGTGATGACTAAACCAGATGTCACAGAGAAAAGGGGGGAAGACCAAACCAATATCCTGGAGGCAGGGGTGTTCCCAGCCAACAGTGGACATGCAAAAAGAACACATAGCAAGCAGCACAAGGGAACGCAATGTGTTAATAAAAAGAGAAGGCTTCACAAGCAGTATCCAGAAGCATACCAACAATTCCCCCTTTTCTTTTTAACTAATGGCCATAGTATCAGGAATGTGGGGGGAACAGAAACCTGTACAGGCATTTTAAAAAAAAAACTGGCACAAGACATGGAGGAACAAGTAAGAGAGCAGCAAGAACCAGTGTGATTCCAAGGGAAGGCCTGAGGGGGCGTTTCTTGCCTCTGTGGGCAAGGCCTATCAGGCTAAAGAACATTTCCTGCCTCTGTGGGCATCTCTTGCCTCTGGGGGCGCTTCATGCCTCAACAGGCATTTCCTGCCTCTGTGGGCTTCTCTTGCCTCTAGGGGCGTAAAATGCCTCAATGGGCGTTTCTTACCTCTGTGGGCTTCTCTTGCCTCTGGGGGCGTAAAATGCCTCAACAGGCGTTTCCTACCTCTGTGGGCATTACCTACCAAGGAGGGGTGTGTGTCTGTCCTATAGAGTCCCAAGGCAGCTGGATGCAGTCAGTCTTTGAGACACCCAGCAGCGTAAATCAAAAACAGATAAATCAGCTACAACAATAAATAAGGACAGGAGCCCAGAACAAATTCCAAGTAAGCTAGAAGCAACCAAAATAGAAGAAAATTTCCAAACATTAAATGATGCATTAAACACATGAATGAGAAAAGCTTTTGAGGAAAATACCATCAGTAATAGGGAAATTGGAGTTCCAGTGGGTTAGCAATGGGTTAGCGTGCGGTACTTATACAGAAATAGGGGAATAATCATTGAGACCCTGAAAGAAAACATGAACTATCTCAAGGTAATTAGAGAACTGAAAGCTGAAATACCTGAGGTAGAAGTCCAGCTAGCAGAACAAGCTAATACTGTAACAGAATGAGGTTTTTTTTAAAAAAAACAGGGTTAACTGAAGAAAGAAGCTGAGGGAAGGGAAAGCAAAATAATAGTAGCAGAAAACAGAATTAGCCAGACCAAGGATGAGTTAGAGAAAACTGAAAAATAAGAAAGAATTCAAAGAGCTAAAAGAGAAAGGGAAACACCGAAAACAACAACAGACACATATTGGGCAACCTTAAAAGAGGCAACACACACATAATTGGCCTACCAGAGCAAGAAAGAAAGAAAGAAAGAAAGGGGAAGATAGCATCCAAGAAGAAACAATAGAAGAAAACTTCCCCATACTAAACAACAAAAAGGACATTAAGATACAAGAATCTCAGAGAGTCCTAACAGAATGAACCCAGACCTGAAGGCACCAAGACACATCATAGTTACAATTGGAAGAAATAAGGGTAAAAAAAAAAAAAAGGATCCTGAAGGTTGTAAGAGAAAAACAAAAATTCAAATACAGAGGAAAACCCTTTAGTTATCAGGAGACTTCTCTCAGATTCTAAAAGCCAGAAGAGAATGGCAAGATATCTACTGAACTCTCAATGAAAGAGAGTTTCAACCAAGAATAGTATAACCTGTTAGACTGTCATGCAGAGTAGACAGAGGGATAAAAACCTTCTCAGGCAATCAGCAGTTAAAGGAGGCAACTATCATCAAACCTACCCAGAAAGAGGTTGTAAAAGCTCTCCAATACACATTAACAGCAACATCTCTCAAAAAAAAAAAAAAACTTGCCAAATATCAGAACACGCAAAAAAGTGTTGAATAGGTAGTTGGGCTGTAGTGCAGCAGGTTAAGCGCAGGTGGCACAAAGCACAATAACCAGCATAAGGATCCCAGTTCGAGCCCGGCTCCCCATCTGCGGAGGAGTCGCTTCACAAGTGGTGAAGCAGGTCTGCAGGTGTCTTTCTCTTCCCTTCTCTGCCTTCCCCTCCTCTCTCCATTTCTCTCCGTCCTATCCAACAATGACGACAACAATAATAACTACAACAATAAAAAACAACAACAAGGGCAACAAAAGGGAATAAATATTAAAAATAAATAAAAACATTTAAAAAATATTTTATTTATTCCCTTTTGTTGCCCTTGTTGTTTTATTGTTGTAGTTATTATTGTTGTTGTCATCGTTGTTGGATAGGACAGAGAGAAATGGAGAGAGGAGGGGAAGACAGAGAGGAGGAGAGAAAGATAGACACCTGCAGACCTGCTTCACCGCCAGTGAAGCGACTCCCCTGCAGGTGGGGACCCGGGGTTCGAACCGGGATCCTTATGCCGGTCCTTGTGCTTTGCGCCACCTGCGCTTAACCCACTGCGCTACAGCCCGACTCCCCAAAACATTTTTTAAAAGTGTTGAATAATGGCACTTAAACCCATAATATCAATACATGTCAATGGCTTATATTTACCCTTTAACAGTCAGAATAACAGGATGAACTAGTAAATATAACCCAACCATATGCTTTCTGCAGGAATCCCACCTAATTCAACAATAAAAACACAAATATAAAAACAATAAGGGCAACAACAACAACAACAATGCATGTTCCTTCCAAGATTGAGAGCACAGCCAGTCATCAGTTAATGCAAAATAAAGAAATAAATGCCTTCAGAGAAAATCCTGGAGACTTTGCACTAAAATATCATTATTCCTACTATGCAGGAAGATCTCACTTAATAAAATGCAGGATGCTGGGTGGGTCTGAGCCCTTCTCCGTGTGAGGGTGATGGTGGGCTGCAGTCCCCGCCCCTGGCCTGCCCCTTGGGCCCAGAGCAGAGTCCCCAATGCCCTTCGTGTGGGTCACACACCTGACTCTTGGTCATCCTCACCCGGTGACAACCTTTCCCTCCATCCACAGCCTCCAGTGACCACACCAGCAGGGCCCAGGACAGAAGTGTATCCATAGCCAGGTATGCGCAGTGCTGGGAGACTTGAGCCCAGAGAAGAGGCTTCAGACAGGTAGGCAGACAGGCTTCTCCTGCCCAGGAGAGCCCACCTGGCTCTGTCCAATTTGCAGATGTGGCGGTGCTAATTCATGTGCTTGAACTGCTGTCTCCTTAGTATCCTGCCTGTGAACAACCAGACCAGTGAGGTCAGTGAACCTGCCGGAGGAACACTGCGGGGACTGCTGTTTTCCCTGAAGTGACTTCAGGAAGGCAGGGCCTCAGTCTGCTGGGGGAGGAAGCCGCTGGGCCATGTGGCAGATGGGCACTGAGATGTTGTGGAAAGCAGAAAGCTTAGTCCTTGAGGAAAGAAGCTGCTGGCAGCGGGTTCCTTTTTGGTGGCAGGAGCACTGAGCTGGATGGTTGAGGACTGAGGTGAATTTGGGCAGTTGGGCGAGAACGGCCTTTGAGAGTTGCAGGCAGCAGATGCAGAGGCTGCAGAGCAGGAAACTGGAGGGTGTGAGAAGAGACAACTGAAGTCCCCAGGGCAGTGTGAAGGGGTGGGCTGAAAGGGGGTTTTGGTGGGGTTGTCCTTGTGCCTGGGCAGTGGCTCAGCAGTAAGGGCCCTGGGCTTGCCTTTGTGACACTGAACTTGAATGCATGAGGTCTTGGTTTCTGTGCCAGCACTGCTGGTGTGAGAGATGAGTGGTGCTCTCTCCCTGTCCTATAAAATACAAGGGGGGGGGGGAGAAATGGCATCTGGGAATGGTGGGTTCATAGTCCAGGCACCAAGCCCCAGCGATAATCCTGGTTAGAAAAAATAAATTGCTTAAAAAATTAAAAATAGGGTACAGGCAGTGGTGCACTGGGTTAAGCACACATATAACCATGTGTAAGGATCTGGGTTTGAGCCCCACTCCTCACCTGGATAGAGAAAGTTTCATGAGCGATGAAGATATTTTTCTCTCTCCCTTTCTATCTACCCTTCTCTTTCAATTTCAATCTGTCCTCTCAAATAAACAAAAAACAGAAAAAATTAGTTGCAAGGAGCCATGGATTCCTAGTGTTGGCAGGGAGCCCAGCGATAACCCTGGTAGCAAAAAAATAAACAAAAAGAATAAATTAAAAATAAAATAAAAATGTTTAGGCTCAATTTGTGGCATATATATTAGACATCTTGTAGTTTTCACCACATTTACAGTCACATGTGGAACACTTCAGTTCTGTCATATTGTGACAATGTTGTGACCTCAGGTTTTCTGTAATGAGAGAGTTGATAGACGTCAGACTAGATGATTTGCTTGATGCTGCTTTGCCAAGATTTATGTGGAATTTTGGAACATTATGACATATAGAAAATGTTTACTTGACGTTGCTGATATAATCTCTAGTTCTTTCCTAATGAAAAACAAAAGAATTCTGGGGCCAGGTAGTGGTGTTCCTGATTGAGTGCACATGTTATGATGTGAAAGGATCCAGGTTCAAGGCTCCAGTCTCCACCTGCAGAGGGAAAGCTTTGTGAGTGGTGAAGCAGTATGGCAGGTGTCTCTCTTCATATCACACTTCACTCTCAATTTCTGGCTCTTTCTATCCATTAAATAAAGATAATAATTAAAAAAGACAATTCCTTCCAACAGTTTGCTTTATAGCATGTAGCAGCTCCCTATCAGTCATAGAGAAAAATAGAGGAGAATTAGAAATTCCTGTAAGCTCACTGATAACTTTTCTTGGGTCTTACTTAGAAACATTGCTCAGCTCTGCCTGATAGTTTAAACATGTAAGTAGAGTTTTCCTTCATCAGTCTTCAGTGCATATAATTTAACTCTGATCTAAATTGCATAGAGTAGAAATAAGAAGATGTGAAGTCTAATCATTTAGTAATCACAGTGGCATTTTTGGTGCAGAGGAATAAGGAGTGGTGTCAGGAAATACTAGCACCACACAAGCACTAAGGATTGCCAACTGACTACCCTGATACACAGGGTGCTCTCTCCTGGTCTTTTAGGCTCATATACTTCTTTTTATTTTATATTTTAAATAAATATTAATTTGTTCCCTTTTGTTGCCCTTTTTGTTTTATTGTTGTCCTTATTGATGCCGTTTGTTGTTGGATAGGACAGAGTGAAATGGAGACAGAAGCGGAAGACAGAGAGGGGGAGAGAAAGATAGACACCTGCAGACCTGCTTCACCTCTTTTGAAGCGACTCCAAGGATCCTTACACTGGTTCTTGTGCTTTGCGCCATGTGTGCTTAACCTGCTGTGCCACTGCCCAGTTCCCTTAGGCTCATATTCTAGGAGAACAGGTACATTGACTTGATCCACCTCAGGGATCCTGGAACACTCTAGTCAACTTTAAAAAGAGTCCAATTTTGTTTTGTGGGCTGGGTGTTGTGCAGTAGTAGAGTACAGGACTTGTGAGCATGAGATTCTAAATTAGATTCTAACACGATATGAATCAGATTAATGCACTGATCCTCTTTTCTTAAATAAATTAAAAATACAATTATTAATTAGAAATTGACTTTATCTGTTTGTAGGAATAATTATACCCATCAAAAGTGCTAAATTGTCATATTCCTCTGTTTTAAGCTCCCTTATTTATGACAGTACATGAAAAATCAGATATTTATTAAATTGCATGCCTAAGCTAGAAATTGACTTGTGAGAATTTCCCTATAAGCTTAATGGCATTGGGTTCAGTCTTCATGGATTAAAAAGGCAGTATGGTGAAACTAGGTATCTGCATCAGCATCTTAATGTGTTCTTACTCCTGGAAACAGCTAGAGAACTAGAAAGTTTGTGCTGCTTTCACCACCAAACATACTCAACCCTGCCCTTTGTGTGTGTTCAGGTTTAATGTATTTCACATGCATTAACCTCTTTACATATTAGTGCCACATTGTAGTATAGTAACAACCCCTTTCTTTTTTTGTTTGTTTCTTTTTTTAATATTTATTTTTATTATTCCCTTTTGTTGCCCTTTTTGTTTTATTGTTGTAGTTATTATTGATGTTGTTGTAGTTGGATGGGAAAGAGAGAAATGGAGAGAGAAGGAGAGAAAGGTAGACACTGCAGACCTGCTTCACCACTTGTGAAGCTATTCCTCTGCAGGTGGGGAGCCGGGGGCTCGAGCCGGGATCCTTACACAGGTCCTTGCGCTTTGCGCCAGGTGCGCTTAACCTGCTGCGCTACTGGCCAACTCCCAACAACCCCTTTCTTTGTCTGAAAGTTATTTTATCTACAAAATCTTACTTCTTTGCTTAATAACTGTCTATCCATCTAGCTGGTTTTATAAAGTAACTTGAACATGTGGAGTGTTTTATTATGTCACTTCTTTATCAGTAATGCTACTACTAAGACAAAGTAAGTGTGGATCACTTGTTAAAAATATCCCCCTGGAAGTTAGGCAGTAGCACAGAGGGTTAAGCTCAGGTGGCGCAAGGCACAAATACCAGTGTAAGGATCCTGGTTCAAGCCCTGGGCTTCCCACCTGCAGGGGAGTAGCTTCACAGGCGGTGAAGCAGGTTTGCAGGTGTCTCTTTCTCTTTCCTCCTCTCTGTCTTCCCCTCCTATCTCCATTTCTATCCAGCAATGACTACAACAATAACTATTAAAAAAAAACATCTAGGGCAACAAAGGAATAAATAAATAAGTAAATAAATAAATAAAATATCCCTCTGAGCTTTCCTATAGAGGTTGCTTAGAGACAGAACAGAAGCTTTTGCCAAAGGCTACTTCTAGGTAGGATCTTCCTGGGCGGAGGTCTACTCCTAGACACCTGGGCATTATAGTGGACTAAGCTGTTTGAATTACTGTGTCCAGGTGTGTCATGTTCTGAAAGGGAAGGACTGTCATCTCTCAGTGTGGATAAATCCTCTCAGTTTTCTTCTATTGTGATAGTAAGATTTTTTTTGGAAATATTGAGGTGAAAACATAATAAAACCAACCTATGACAAACCCACAGTTAGTATGGTGGAAGAGAAGTCACACACTCACCATTTGCAGATAGTATGATAGTATTCATAGAAAAACCTAAAGAATCCAGCAGTAAGCTCTTGGAAATTATCAAGTAATATAGTAAGATGTCAGGCTACAAAATTAACATATAAAAGTCAGTGGCATACCTCTATGGAAACACTAAATTAACAGAAGAAGAAATCAATCCCTTTTACTATAGCAGTAAGAACAATAAAATATGTAGGAATAAACCTAACAAAGGAAGTGAAAGATTTGTATACTTAAAATTATGAGTCACTATTCAAGGAAGTAGAAAAATAATAGGAAGAATTAGCATCATCAAAATGAATATGTTATCCAGGACCAAGTACAATTTATTTTTATTTTTAAAAGTTTTTTATAATCTTTATTACTGCATAGAGACAGAGAGAAATTGAGAGGGGAGGGGGATGTAGAGTGGGAGACAGAGACAGAGAGACACCCTCAGCCATGTTTTACCACCTGTGAAGCTTGCTCCCTGCAGGTGGGGGCCAGGAGCTTGAACCTGTGTCCTTGTGCACTGTAATGTGTGCTCTCAAACTGGCTGTGCCATCACCCTGCTGTTCATTTTTAATGCTTTGAGGAACTTCCATTTGCTTTATCTAGAGCCTGGACCAGTTTGCATATCTCTGCATAAGGGAACCTTTTTTTTCATACCCTCACCAATAACTGCTGTTTCTAGTCTTTTTGATGTTGGGGATTTGGTAGTGTGATTTTACTTATTTATTAAATTTATTTTAATAAATAAGTGGAGATATGAAGAGAAAGATATGAAGAGAGAAAGACTGCTCAGGTCTGGCTTATGAAGGTGATAAGGACATGAAACTTAGACCTTTAATCCTCAAAATATCAAATATCAGTCTTTTTTATAACCATTATGCCCTCTCCCCTATTCAAGATTTTTAAAAATAGTAATTAAATGAAAAAAGTGATCTATTTCTGATTTTATTTTACATGTGTTAAGGATCAGAATAATGAAGCTATAGAAATTTCCTTAGGTGATCTTAATTATTTTAAATGAACAATATCATTTGACCTAAAAAATAATCGAGATGTAGTTGTAGTCTTACTTTGTTTGATTTATAGTACCCTTCATTCTCATTATTTGCCCGAGATAGCTCAGATTCAAAATGAAGTATCTTATGCCTTGTAAGTTACATAAAGACATGCACAAAAACCCACAGTTGCCTATAAGATGTATGTAAATTTTCTACCATAAGAAAAATCAAAATAATTGTGGAGTTTGGGGCTGTTGGGTTGGGTTATCTTCTGCCTTATAAGTTACATACACACATGCACAAAAATCCATAGATACCTATAAGATGTATGTGAAATTACCACTTTACAAAAAATCAAAATAATTGTGGAGTTTGGAGCTGATGGGTTGGGTTATGTTCTGCCTTATAAGTTACATACACACATGCACAAAAATCCATAGATAGCTATAAGATGTATGTGAATTTATCACCTTATGAAAAATCAAAATAATTGTGGAATTTGGGGCTGTTGGCTATTTGGCTGTTGGCCAAGACTAAAGTTGTTCAGTTTAGGAAATTTTTTCCCCCAGTGCTAAGAGAGGAGCTGCCGCTGGAGGGCACTTAGCACTTTTTTTTTATTGTTTGACAATTTAAAAAATATCAGAGTCTAGTTTCCTTGCCTTTCTTTTAAAGAGAAGACATTTTTTCCCCCTCCTCCAGACTTATTGCTGGGCTTGGTGCCTGCACCATGAATCCACTACTCCTGGAGGCCATTTTTTCCCACTTTTTTGTTGTCCTTGTTGTTGTAGCCTCATCGTGGTTATTATTATTACCATTGTTGATGTTGTTCATTGTTGGACAGGAAAGAGAGAAATGGAGAGAGGAGGGGAAGACAAAAAGGGGGAGAGAAAGATAGACATCTGCCTCACTGCCTGTGAAGCAACTCCCCTGCAGGTGGGGAGCCAGGGGCTTGAACTGGGATCTTTATGCTGGTCCTTGCACTTTGCGCCACCTGTGCTTAACCCACTGCACCACCACCCAACCCCCAGAGAGAAGACATTTTACCAACAGTACAGATACAGTTATCTTCTCATTCAACTGCATGAGTTTGACCTCAGGTTATTTACCACTTTTGTCTCTAGTCTTTGCAGTCCATAGGACTCAGCTCTTCTAAACACCCCCCCTGGGAGCCCCAGTGATTTCACCTACAGGTTATTTAGGAAACCGGAGTCTATGTATCTGCTGCTTTCTGACTTGAACTGACTTGTCTTCAGCACTCAGATAATTAATAAAGGAATGCTGCCTCAGGTGTTACTATGAGTCTGGTTTTGAGAGGCTTCCTTGTGCCCGTATGAATGAGATACTCTTTCTAGAGAGCTTACACAACAAGATTTCTTTCACTGCCCACGATGACATCTTTGGATTGATCCCAAATCTTTCCTGTATCCTAAAATTTTCTATTTCTCCCACCTTGAATATATGTGGAGATATATATATATATAGATAGATATAGATATAGATATAGATATAGATATAGATATAGATATAGATATAGATATAGATATAGATATAGATATAGATATAGATATAGATATAGATATAGATATAGATATATCCAGGGTTACTGCTGGGGCTCGGTGCCTGCGCTATGAATCCACTGCTTCTGGAGACCATTCCCCACATTTTTGCTGCCTTTGTTGATGCCCTTGTTGTTGGTATTTTTATTGTTGCCATTGCTATTGTTGTTGCTGCTGCAAAGGACAGAGAGAAATCAAGAAAGGAGGGGAAGATAGAGAGGGGGAGAGAAAGACAGATACCTGAAGACCTACTTCCCTGACTGTGAAGCAACTCCCCTATAAGTGGGGAGCTGGGGGCTTGAACTGGGGTCCTTAGGCAAGTCCTTATGTTTCATACCATGTGTGCTTAACCCACTGCAATGCTACAGCCTAGCTCTCTATTTTCTAGTTTTAAGGTCTTCCTTGCAAGGATATGCGTATGCTTACATGATGTTTTTACAATTAGTGCTAAATTTAAAAATATAAAATGTCTGAATTTAAAATGAATTTTCAATTTAAAACTCACCCCTGGAGATGAATAATAATTGTATTTATATACTATTTGCACTTGTGTTTCATTTGGCTCTTACTCTTTTTTTTTCCTCCAGTGTTGTTTCTGGGGCTCAGTGCCTGCACCATGAATCTACTGCTCCTGCGGGCATTTTTTCTATTTTATTAGGCAGGGCAGAGAGAAATTGAGAGAGGAGGGAGAGTTAGAGATAAGGAGAGAAAGATAGATACCTGCAGACCTGCTTTGCTGCTGTGAAGCAACCCCTCTGCAGGAGGGGAGCCAATGGCTTGAACTGGGATCCTAGCGCAGGTCCTTGCACTTTGTGCTATGTGTGATTAACCTGGTGAACCACCACCTGGCCTGGCCTTTACTCTTTAACTAAAATTACAGTATGGTTTTTGTTATGATTGCCACTGTCCAATCAGTAAGGTGGTCCTGACTTTAATCTTGTGATACAGCTATTATCACTATCATTCAAATTTACAGTTGAATTTGCAGCTAGAGATATGTTTTTACCTAATCAGACACTGAAGAAATGTGACCACTAGCTAATTACAGATTGTGTTCATGTAATTGGCAGAGCTGCTCTTGCTGACACTGAAGTTGATTGCACTCACCTCTTAGACTTTCTGTATATTCTGACTTAGAAAGGTACATCAATACTCTGGTGACTGGTATGTGCCAAATATGTATTCATAGGCTTATTAATATTTTCTCAGTAGTGTAAAGCCACCTGTATTCTAAGGCTCATTGGATCAGTCAGTCAGATGTGTACCATACTGGTAGGACCTGAAGGTTCACAAATGAGTAGGAGCACAGCACAGCGTCTGCTTGACGACTTAGCTTCCTACCCACTGCAGCATGTCCTGTCCTGGAGTGAATGGTGCTCTGGCCTGTCCCTTATACAAAATTACAACTTAATACTGTTTGACTCACAGGTTGGTTAGTTTTTGAAATCAGTGATTCTATTCAGTGTCAGTGAGGCTGGGGAAGTTACATTCTTACCAGCATTGCTGAGTTGGTTGCAAATTGATGCACACTTTCAGGAGAAAATGTTCTCAAATTATTGTTAAACTGAAAAAAATCACATGGGCTTGGGAGCCGGACAGTGGCACCCCTGATTGAGCACAGACATGACATGTGCAAGGACCCCTGGCCAGGACTCCAATCTCCACCTGTAGGAAAAAGCTTTACAGTGGTAAAGCAGGGCAGGAGATCTATCTATCTATCTCTATCTATCTATCTATCTATCTATCTATCTCTAACTCTATATCTATCTCTGTTCTCTCTCAATATCTCTTTCCATATTGATTTTTATGGCCCTATTAAACAAAGAAGTAACTTATTAATAAAGAGTTGTAAAAAAAAAGAAAATACATAGACTCTTTGAATAAGAATATACGTTAAAAAACTTGTCCCAAGCAAATCACTGGGCCTTTGCTCCAAAATTCAATACACAAAACCTGGTACTTCAGAGAAAAATAGACAAATAGAAACTGGTTTAAAAAATGTTAAGTTCTGTGGACTGGGAGGTGGTGCAGTGGATAAGGCATTGGACTCTCAAGCATGAGGTCCTAAGTTCAATCCCTGGCAGCACATGTACCAGAGTGATGTCTGGTTCTCACTCTCCTATAATTTCTCATTACTCAATAAATAAAAGCTGAAAGAAAAATTGTTAAGTTCCAGGAAGATAACTCATAAGCAGAGCACAGAACATAGATGCATAAAATTCCCAGGTCTGGTGTGTGTGTGTGTGTGTGTGTGTGTGTGTGTGTGTGTGTGTTAGAAATAAGTGTATCTGGGGCTGGGTGGTAGCACACCTGTTTGAGCACACATGTTACAATGCTGAAGGACCCGGGTTGAGGTCCCTAACCCCCAGCTGCAGGGGGAAAGCTTTGCAAAAGGTAAAGCAGTGCTGCAGGTGTCTCTCTGTCTCTCTTCCTCTCTAACTTCCCTTTTCTCTCAATGTCTGGATGTCTATGTCCAATAAATAAAGATAATAAATTATATATATATATATATATATATGTATATATATTTTAAAACTGAGTGCCACAAAGGAAAGTCACAAATGGGCTGGGTGTATGGATCAACATGCCAACTCCCATGTTAAGAGGAGAAGCAGTTACAGAAGGCAGAATTCTTTTTTTAAAATTATTTTTAATTTATTTCATTTATTTATTCCCTTTTGTTGCCCTTGTTGTTTTATTGTTGTAGTTATTATTGTTGTTGTCTTTGTTGGATAGGACAGAGAGAAATGGAGAGAGGAGGGGAAGACAGAGAGGAGGATAGAAAGATAGACACTTGCAGACCTGCTTCACCGCCTGTGAAGCTACTCCCCTGCAGCTGGAGAGCCGGGGTTCGAACCGGGACCTTTATGCCGGTTCTTGTGCTTTGCGCCACCTGCGCTTAACCCACTGTGCTACAGCCCGACTCCCGGAAGGCAGAATTCTTACCTTCTGCACCCCAAAAGGAATTCTGGTCCATACTCCCAGAGGGAGGAGAAATGTTATGGGAAGGTGACTTAAAGATGACTATTTACAGAAGGAATAAGTCAACTCATATCTTTAACCTTGGGAGAACCACATCAGTTCCCAGTGAAGGGGCAGAGAAGAAATGGAATTGTACTTCTGTTGTCTCATAATTTTGTAAATCAATATTAAGCCACTAATAAAAACCTTTCAAAACTTGAATCATCTGTGTTCAGGCAGTGGCACTCCCAATTGAGTGCACATATTGACATGTGCAAGGACCTAGGTTCAAGCCCTTGGCCTCCATCTGCAGGGAAGAAGCTTCATGAGCAGTGAAGCCAGGATGCAGGCATGTCTCTGTCTCTCTCCTTCTTTCTCCCCAACCCCTGTCAGTTTCTTTCTGTCCTGTCAAATATGAAGGAAACAAAAACCCAAAAAAAAGGGAAGGAAAAATGAATGGTCACTAGGGTCAGTGGATTCATTGTGGAAGCACCAAGCCCCAAATGATAACTCTGGTGGAAAAATAAAATCTGAAAATGGTAGAATTTTGTATTCAATTATCAAAATAATGTAGTAGCATAATTTTGTAGGTTTGGAAATAGATTAAAGATGCCATCTTAAGCAACAAAAGCAAATTAATATATAAAGTATGATGGATTCCTTGTGCAGGCACGAATCCACAGCAATAACCCTGGTGACGAAAAAAACAAACAACAACAACAACAACAAAACTAAAAAAAAATGATGTTGAGATAAAGAAGTTAAAAGAATCTTTAAATCTAAAGCAAACAGGTAAACAGTAACAAGTCAGCCCACATATCCTTGTAGACACTATATAGAAGACAGTGTGCAGACATCAGATAAAACAACAGTGCTGTTGGGGGATGGTCTAGACGTGAATTGCAGTAGAAAATGAAAAATAAAATTGTTTCTAGAATGTGATTAGTAGTCTTTTTAGTTACATAGCCTTTCCTCTCATTGTACACATTCTAGTGTTAATGAATCTAGTTTCCTTGATACCTGATTAAAACCAAGGGCGAAAGACAGTGATAATGAGGAACAATAAGTAACTTCCAAAAAGCCCCCAGGGTTGACTCACTCACCAGCTGGGCGGCCAGTCTCAGTGAAGATTCATGTGACCACCATACTTACCTCTGGACCTGTACGGAGACTTTCCATGAAGTCTTGTAAGAGTGTCTGTCACACTCATGCTTAATGTACCCAAGTGTGGATTAACTAGGGGACAGGTGACCCTTTCAAATCACATGTAGGAACAACTCCAAATTCAGTTAAACTCGGTCCTCTTGCTTGTCTCCTAGACATCCACGGAGCACCCCCTGGTCTCTTCCCTGGCTGGCGAGTTTTTCCACCCGCCTGTTGCTGCTTCTGCTGTTCAGACCTCTTTTAATGTGGATGTCCATGTTCACTACAGGCTGTGTTGCAGAATAGACTCAGTGCCCTGTTTGTTTTTTTTTATTTAAGTTTCAGGTGATCTTCAAGGGTTTTATTCAACAGCTTCTTCCTCGGGACACCATCTTTGAAGTTTCTGAGTTTTCCTTCTGCTTTGATCTGATAAACTAGGCCTTGAAGACTGACTGCTCAGCCTCCTTACATGTTCCTGCTGTGCACTGCTTCCTGCCAGTGGAGGCCTTGGTGCTGTTGCCTGACCTCTTCAACAGTCCTTTTCATCAGCTCAACTCCCACAACTTCCTGCACCTCCTGGTTTGAATGGGAACGTTCCTCGTCCCCATCTCAGGAAGTTTTGCTGCTCCAAGAGTTTTAGTTTCCTCTTCCTCTCCTTTTGTTTGGCAGGGTGGGGAGGACCTCAGGCTTCTAGCATGTGTTCTCACTCTGGCTGATGTTGCCCATTCATATAGTGATAGACTGAAACACCACTGCTGGGGCCAGATGGTGGCACATATGTTACAATGTGCAAGGACCCGGGGTCACCACCAGGTCCCATCTGAAGGGGTGGGGGACAAGCATCACCAATGGTGAAGCAGGGCTACAGGTGTCTCTCTGTCTCTCTCCCTCTGTATCCCCCCTTTCAATTTATGGCTATTTCTATCCAACAAATAAAGATGAAAGAAAGGAAGAATGAGGGACCTGGGTGGTGGTGCAGCAGGTTAAGTGCACAAGGGACGAAGCGCAAGGACTGGCATAAGGCTCCAGGTTCCAGCACCTGGCTCCTCACCTGCAGGGGGTTCGCTTGACAGGTGGTGAATTAGGTCTACAGGTGTCTTTCTTTCTCTTCCATCTCTGTCTTCCCCTCTTCTCTGGATCTTTCTCTGACTTTACCAACATTGATAATAGCAATAACAATAGAGAGAAAGGGAAGAGAGAGGTAGAGAGAGGGAGAAAGGAAACGAGGAATAAAGAAAGAGAAAGGAAGAAAGAAAGAAAGACCACTCTCTGAAACTTGCTCTGGTGCTGTGGTCCCTCACTATGGTACTAGAACTTGAATGTGGACCACATGCATGGCAAGGTTCTTGTCCTGCCTGATGGAATACATCTCCAGTCCTCTTTCTTCACTTTTTATTTCATTTTTATCTGATTGTTGTGTTTTTAATTTTTAAAAGTTTTTAATTAATTAATTTATTTTGTTGCCCTTGTTGTTTTGTTGTTGTTGTTGTTGATGTCGTTGTTGGATAGGACGGAGAGAAATGGAGAGAGGAGGGGAAGACAGAGAGGAGGAGAGAAAGACAGACACCTGCAGACCTGCTTCACAGCCTATAAAGTGACTCCCCTGCAGGTGGAGAGCCAGGGGCTCGAACAGGTTCCTTCTGCTGGTCCTTGTGCTTAGCGCCACCTGCGCTTAACCTGCTGCGCTACCATCCAACTCCCTGTGTTTTTAAATTTTATGATTAGATTGTAAAATTCCAGTGTGTAGTGCCATCTCACACCCACCACGAGTCCTGAATCCCAACCACTCCACTACCCAAAGATGACCACTAGAGTTCTCACTAGAGTTTTACACTTTGCTTGAATCTGTTTTGTTTTTTCAAGTTGATATGTTTCAGTTCTCTATATTCCACATGAGTGAAACCATCTTAGAGTTGTCTTTAATGCCTTTATTTATATCTATAAACAAAATCATCTCCACTTCTATCCATTTTGTCCTGAAAGACACAATATCATCTTTTTGATTGCCGAGTAGTATCCCATTGAATATATATCCCCTACCTTCTTTAGCCAGTCTTCTGATGATGGGCATTTAGGCTGCTTCCACTCTTTGGCTATTGTGAATAATGCAGCTATGAACATAAGAGTGTCTGTGTCCCTTCACATTAGTGTTTGAGTGTACTTTGGATACATGCCTGTATGGAGTTAAAGGATTTATATATATATTGAATGGAATATTACCGTGCATTCAAAAATATGATTACATACAAAACTTTTAGACAAGTTGTTCAATTTTCTTGAAATGTGCCACTGAGTCTTGATAGGGGTTGCATTGTAATTGTAGATTACTTTTGGTAGATAGACCATTTAATATTGTTTATTCTTCCAATACAGGGACAAGGAATGTTCTTTAATTCTTGTGTGTCTTTCTCTATTTCTTTTAACAGTGCCCAATAGTTTTCCTTTATGTGTTTGTGTGGTTTATTTTTTTAACCTCCTTTGTGAGACCATCCCAAGGTATTTTATGTTTTTGGTTTTGATTGTAAATTTAATTGAGTCTTTTATTTTACTCTCTTCTAACATTTTTTATACAGAAATGCCACAGACTTATGAGTATTGACTTTATATCCTGTTACTTTATGAAATTTATTAAATACTTCAGTAATTTGTCCGTCGAGCCTTGAGGTTCTCCAGATATGTTATCAGTCATTAGCAAATAGTGCTAGTTTAATTTTTCTTTCTAATTTGCATATATTTGATATCTCTTTCTTGTCTGGTTGCAGTGGTGAGGACCTCAGTGACTATAGTGAATAACAGTGGAGGTCGTGGACATCCTTGTTTGGTTTTCCCCATTGAGAATGATGTTAGCTGTGGGTTTGTCTTAATGGTGTTTACTAGGTTGAGTAAATGTCCTTCTTTTCTCAATTTCTGGAGTGTCTTTATTATAAATGGCTAATGGATCATGTCAAATTATTTTTCACCATTAGTTGATATGACAGTGTGATTTTTTCTTTTCCTTCTCTTCACTCTCTCTGTCTTTCTGGTATGATAGATTTTATTGATTGGTTTTCAGATATTGTTCCATTCCTGTTTCTCAGGGTTCAATCCCACTTGTACTTGGTGAATTATTTTCTTTTTTTTTTTTATTTAAGAAAGGATTAATGAACAAAAACGTAAGGTAGGAGGGGTACAACTCCACACAATTCCCACCACCCATTCTCCATAACCCACCCCCACCCATGATAGCTTTCCCATTCTCTAGCCCTCTGGGAGCGTGGACCCAGGGTCGTTGAGGGTTGCAGAAGGTAGAAGGTCTGGCTTCTGTAATTGCTTCCCCGCTGAACATGGGCGTTGACTGTTCGGTCCATACTCCCAGTCTGCCTCTCTCTTTCCCTAGTAAGGTGTGTCTCTGGGGAAGCTGAGCTCCAGGACACATTGGTGGGGTCTTCAATCCAGGGAAGCCTGGCCAGCATCCTGGTGGCATCTGGAACCTGGTGATTGAAAAGAGAGTTAACATACGAAGCCAAACAATTTGTTGAGCAATCATGGATCCCAAGCTTGGAATAGTGGAGAGGATGTGTTAGGGAGGTACTCACTGAAAACTCTAGTGTACTACTGCTTTCAGGTATATATTTTGCAGTAGTTTACGGATACGTGTGCACATAAGCTCTCTCTCACAGAAACTGGTGTATATCTAGGTTATGGGACTTTGTTAGAAAGTGAACCACCTCAGATTAAATTAGAGTGTACTATAAAAGGAAAGGTCTCACCCGAGTAATGAAGCTGAAGGGTTGTCCAGAAACAAAAATCAACTCCAAATGGATCAAAGACCTAGATGTCAGACCAGAAAAAATCAAATACTTAGAGGAAAACATTGGTAAAACACTTTCCCACATACAACTCAAGGACATCTTTGATGAATCAAACCCAATTGCAAGGAAGACTAAAGCAGAAACAAACCAATGGGACTACATCAAATTGAAAAGCTTCTGCACATCCAAAGAAACTATTAAACAAACAGAGAGACCCCTCACAGAATGGGAGAAGATCTTCACATGCCAGACATCAAACAAGAAACTAATCACCAAAATATATAAAGAGCTCAGCAAACTTAGCACCAAAAAAGCAAATGACCCCATCCAAGAATTATTTTCTTAACATGTTAGACTCGTTTTTTCAGTGTTTTTTAAAAACAAATTGATTGTAATTTCTTTATTATTATTATTTTAATGTATTTGTTTATAAAATGGAAACACTGTTACAAACATTTGTATGTTTATGGAATGTTGGAAATTATTCTCTAAGAAGAATAAAAAAGCACTGCACCAGAAAAGGCAAAAACACCGAGTAAAACATCAAATTCATGCATTTCCTTTTAAGTTGCACATTACCTGTTCATACTTATTTGAAGCTTTTCTCCCTTGGTCGAGATCAACTGCAGCTTCCATAAGTAAACATGTTTTTTGTGAGATCATAACTACTTGGTCAGAAGGACAAAACTGGGACATCTATGAGAAATGGCCAGAATACTAATAAATAGTAATAACACTTCCAGATGAACACAAAGAATAAGAATGAATTAGATAATTCAGCTAAAAAAACATCTCGCTAAGAATTATATAGACTATAGCATTGATTTTTTGTTTCAATTTTATATTGTTTTCTCACTGATTTTAGCACCTCCATAGAAATAAAAACACTTTATTTACCTGAAAAAAATACTAATTGATTGAAAAACCTAAATGATTTCTTTCCCCCATCATGTCAGTGCTTTAAAACATAAAGTTAAACAGTAGCTCTTTGAGGGCTTTTAACTATTTGTCTCTCATGTAGATTGTTGCTTCTTCTCTTCCTCACTTAATTCAAGTGCATGGTTTTTGTTAATTTTTGGTAATCTTTTTAACAATATGGGGTGTGTTATCTCCTTCCTGCCAGATCTCTTCCCTACATTCTGTACAAATCAGGGATTTAACTATCTCCTTGTGACAGACAGTTCATGTAAAAATCCCTGCAAATATGTGCAGAGATATGATGAGTTAATGAGTTAATGAGATGTCTTTGAGCCCGACATTCCCATGATCATTCTTGGTGCCTAATTTTAATATAAATAGTCATTTCTGTATTCTCATCTAACTCTTCAACTAAGTTTTCTAAAAAGAAATGTCACCCGCTAGTAGATCTAAAATTAAATTTCAGATTGATTATAAAAGCCAGTAGTAATTCAAGAGGTAGATTATGGGGGAAGATCCTGAAGATGATATCATGGCTGGAAAAAGGACCAGAAAGCTGGATCAGGGAAGAGAGTAGCTCCCAAATATGGGAAAGGTGTATAAATATTGTTGACTGTAAGCCCCATAAATTTGATCTGATTCAATGCCCATATTCAGCTTAGGAGCCTATGTGACCTCTGCATCCCTGAGTTCAAATTCTATGGTCATGAGTAGGAATGTTCCAAGCTGCCCCAATTTCAGTATCCAACTTCCTCAGGTGGAACATAGAGTATGTTGTCCAGCCTCCCTTAGGAGGATGAAAATTCTTAACTCAGAGACTATTTGAAAAGATAGAGTCAGCTGTTATGAAGAATTTGAAACAACAAGGGCAGCAAAAGAGAAAATAAATAAATAAAATTTAAAAAAGAATTTGAAAGCATCTTGTAAAAAAAATTAACAAGTATATTATAAAAGAAAAAAAAAACGAGGGCCTGGCGGTAGTGCAGTGGTTTAAGCACACAGGGTGCAAATCTCAAAGACTGGCCTTAGAGTCCCAGTAGGAGACCCTTGCTCCCCACCTGCAGGGGCATCACTTCACAAGAGGTAAAGCAGGATTGTAGGTGTCTCTCTCTCTTTCCCTGTCTCTGTCTTCCTGTCCTCTTTCAAATTCTCTCTGTCCTATCCAACAACAATGACAACAGTGTTAATAACAACAATGATAAGCAACAAAAGGGAAAATAGCCTCCAGGAGCAGTGGAGGCACTGAGCCCCAGCAATAACCCCAGAGGTTTAAAAAAAATCAACATTTTTCATGTTAAATCATAGGAGACTGAAAAAAAGATATGGCTCTTACCTCCACAGAGCCCTGCTGCCTCACTAGGGAAAGACAGAAACAGGTTGGGGGTATGGACCCACCTGTCAATGCCCATGTCCGGTGGAGAAGCAATTACAGAAGTCACAACTCTACTTTCTGCACCCCATAAAATCTTTGGTCCAGGGGCTGGGTGTTAGGGCAGCAGGTTAAGCACACATGGCACAAAGCTCCAGGATTGGAGTAAGGATCCCAGTTTGAGCTCCCAGTTCTCTAACTGCAGGGTGGGCACTTCATAAGTGGTGAAGCAGGTATGCAGGTATCTTGTCTTTCTCTCCCCACCTCTGTCGTCCCATCCTCTCTGGATTTCTCTCTGTCCTATCCAACAACAATATGAATGACAATAATAACAACAGCAATAACAACAAGGACAAAAGAATGGAAAATAATGACCTCCAGGAGCAGTGGACTGTAGTGCAGGCACCAAGCCCCAGCTGTACTCCTGGAGGCAAAAAAAAGAAATCTTTGGTCCATTCTCGCAGAGGGATAAAGATTAGGGAACCTTCCAGTGGAGGGGAGGGTATAGGGAACTCTAGTGACTGTAATTGTATGGGATTGTACTTCTCTTATCCCACAATCTTGTTAATCATTATTAAATCACTAATTAAAAAAAACAAGATAAAAATCTGTAAAAACAAAGTAGCACACTATCTGCTAGGTGCCTTCTTAGTAACTTTCTGAAGCTCCACATCCAATCTGTGTATATTTAGAAAAGAGTTTAGTCTAGCTAGCTTAACACAAATACTAAAGAAAACATGTTCTCTGTACACTTGTTGAGGGAGGAATATTGATTGTTTTTTTTCTATTTTTATTAGTGATTTAATAATGAGTTTGTTCTGTTGTTATTGTTGAGTCATATGATTTATTTATTATCATTTGTTATCCGTCTCATCAGTTGTGTGACATCCAGGTATCTTCTGCCAAATTCTGGGTTACCTTTGTGTGTGTGTGTGTGTGTGTGTGTGTGTTTATTTAGAAGAAGCTGTTAAGTTTGTAGAAGCTGTAAAATTTGTTGTAGTCCCAGTAATTTAACCTTGTTTTAGTTTTGCTTACTCATAGCAATGAGTCTCCAAATAGAGCCTGATGTTAAACTGTAGATGTTTTCCACCAATGTTTTCTTTATATTTTTTATTCTCAGTTCCAATAGCCAGATCTTTGACCCATTTTGAGTTAATTTGGCATATGGTATTAAAGGGTGGTGAAGTTTCATTTTTCTGCAATTGACTACCCAGCCCCAGCTATTGAAGAGGCCTTCTTTCCACTCACTGAAAAGGTTTTAGTCCTTTATAATGTATGCACATGTGGGTTTATTTTCCCTTTCTGCCCTTTTTATTGTTATAGTTATTATTGCTGTTGTTATTGATGTAATCATTGTTAGATAGGACAGAGAGAAATGGAGAGAGGAGGGGAAGACAGAGGGAGAGAGAAAGATAGACACCTGCAGACCTGCTTCACCACCTGTGAAGTGACCCCCCTGCAGCCTCTCTCCATTTCTCTCTGTCCTATCCAATGACAACGATGATATCAACAACAGAAACTACAACAATAAAAATAATAATAATAATCCCAGGCATTATTAAGCTCTAAAAGACATGAGCCTATCATTCAGAAATGTGAAATTTGGTATGTATGGAACAGGCTTCCAAAAATTCTGACATCGTAAGGAAAGAGATGCTTGCTAACACGCATGTACAAGACAGACTGAGAACACAACCAAATTTACCCTGAAGTTCATAAAATTTAAGCAGAGACACACATGACCTTGGCTGATTCCAGAACTGCCCAGGTGAGGCCTCAACAAGGGATTTATGTGAGCCTTGAACAAAAAATAGAGGTCATATAAGTACAGAATTATAGGATAAATTTTATTATATCAATAAATAGAAAAATACAACAAATGACTATATACCAATATATGACATTATTAATGGGATAATGGGTCCTGGAAAGGGCCAGAGAAGTGTTGTAGACTGGTGCATTGTGGGCGGCCCTGTCCCCACAGCCCATCAGAAACTCAGTGTTAGGCTCCGGGGCAGTCTGGGTCAATACAGGTGGCCGTGTTGGAGCCCTGTGCCGATGAATGAACATGGAGCACTGCCTAGTGCTTTCCACGTCACGGTAGGCAGTGTTGTCCTCACTCCTCTGCTCCACAGCCACCGACATACTCTTGTTCTTGTCTCTGTCAACAGAGCTGCCTAAGGTCCAGGTAGAGTCACCCCCGGTGCAGAGACCTGTGAACAAAGCAGTGGGTTTAGCAATGGACAAAGGAGGAGCCCCAGGGAGCAGAGGAGAGGCAGTGAGAGGATGAAGGGCTTGGAGAACCAAGGGGCCGAGGGTCCACTACCTCACTGAAACCATGGTAGAGGGAGAGATGGGAGAGCAAACCCAGTCTTAAGTCAAGGAGACGATTCCTGCATATCAGCAGGGAAATGTTTAATGAGGAGTTGAGGTATGTGACCTTATGCTTTACTGAACTTAATATTTGTAACTGGAATCCAGATAAATTCAATATGGAGTCTCAGCAGAAAGAACGCCTTGAGGAAGAATGCCACATCTCCTTACACTCACTCTACACCCAGAGAGTCCTCTGAGGCTGAGCACAGGCAGAAGCAGTGAGCCAGAGTCCTGTGTCACCCTGTCAGAGTCCTGTGTCACCCTGTCAGGCTTGGTCCTTCTGTGCTGGACATTATTTGGAGGAAGAGCTCATGATCCCTCAGTGACCAAACAAGAGAGATGCTCTATCTGTGGGGGCTGAGTGGGATGAATAAACAGGCTAGCTTATTAAATTGATCTGTCTTCGGGAGTTGGGCGGTAGCACAGTGGGTTAAACACACATGTTGCAAAACACAAGAACCAGATTAAGGATCTCAATTTGAGCCTCCAGCTCCCAACCTGCAGGGGAGTCGCTTCACAGTTGGTGAAGCAGGTCTGCAGGTGTCTATCTTTCTCTCCCCCTCTCTGTCTTCCTGTCCTCCTTCCATTTCTCTCTGTACTATGCAACAACAACATATATAATAACTACAACAATAAAATAAAGACAACAAAAGGAAATAAATAAATATTAAAATTTCTTTCAATGTTCTGTCTTCAATGTTTAGGCAAGATTTGTTTTATGAATACCTCAGGGTTGATGGGGCATGAATACAACCTTGAAAGTGTAAGTCAGTACTTCTGGATTAGAATTATCATAAAAATATCTTAACCCATTTTATTCTGATCCAAATAAATACCAACTAGCACTTTTCTTTAAGGGACAAAGATTGGTGGGAGAGTTTTAGCATTATATTGGGGAAAGGGGAGGGACTGGATAGAAGGACCATTTTAAAGACACCTGATAACACATAGACTTTCAGTCTACTGTCATGCTGATCTGGGCCTGAAGACAACTTGGGAAATGAGACTGCTTTGGGGGTGGAATTGAGAGTTTCACTGTAACAGGAATCCCAAGGCTTCTCCAATACAAGCTCAGAATAGAGTCCAGTCCATTCCTGCAACTCAGAGTTGCTCCACCTCTACCAGAGTCAGTGGAGACGTGCATGGTTTCTGGGGGCTTCTAGGTCCCTGCCAATCCTGCCCTCCCTCCCATGGGATTGGTTTTCAGTGTCATGAGCTTGTTTCAGGAAGGAAGATCTGACCTGGATCAAGGCATACACAGGCACCCAGGGGGTCCCCTCTCCCCTGCTGGTCTTCACATGCAAGGCTGGGGGACTCCTGTGCTTCCTGTGGAAGCTCCTCAGTGGCCGGCATTTGGCCCACTTCATGCTCCTGCAGATGTTTGCCACCTACATGGAGAGAAACCTCAGTCTAGGTCCAGGCTGACCATGAAGAGACTCACCTCACTTTGAGTGTGACATAGGGGCCTTCTCCTGGACCTTCTGTGCAAAGAAGGAGGTGTCTCTGTGTCTCTGTGTCACTGTGTTTCTGTGTCTCTATGTCCCTGAATCTGACAGGAGATCTTGCCCTCACTTGTGCCCAAGAAAAGAGTTGACAAAATAAACAGGAAGATGCTCTTATTCATTCCTGTGCCTGGAATGCCATGAATTCCTCATGAGGAAGAGCTCTACAGAGCAGCCCAATCTGCCACAGAGAAAGAAGTAGAGAAGCAAGGACTATCCCTAGAGCCTGTTACAGAGGAGTGAGTTGGTCACTGTCTACTGAATGCATGGAGGCCTGTTGCCTGCACTTTTCCCTGTCAGAAGGTATTGAAGCAAAGCTGGAAACCATTTACTCTGAGTCTTTACAGTTAATGTCTCACTCCAGTCAGCTTCTTCTCAGATTGCCCTGACACTCACCTGCAGGTGGCTTTCTGTTTACTTCCAGCCTGGAATTCGCATCCTGGAAGAGAAGGAAGGCAGGGTCACAACAAGCTTTTGCAGTGTGCAGTGGAAGAACACATTTCCCAGCAGCTCTGTTTCCCCGGAGAGAGAGCCCTGTGTCCAGGATCAAAGCTACTTGACCCTTGCAGTGACTGTGGTTGAGTCGACACTGTAGATTTGAGTGACTCCTTGGGTTTTCAGTGCATGTTCAGAAGTGTGTTGACAAGGATATGTGGATTTCTTCTTGCTTGCTCTCTAGTCTCAGGTTATACACACAGGTAACTCCCAGTTGAGTGAGTAATTCATAATTTAAAATGTCAAATATATCAACTATCTACTCAAATGCTTTGAAAAAAAAGCAGCTCCTCCCCCACCCCCCTTGAAGAGAAGCATTGCCTGGTGTATGAAGAAGCAGGAAAATGTCATCAATGCTGCAGAGTGAAGGCCAACCCTGACATGATGCAGCTGTTCAAATTATGCAAAAAAAAAAATAAAAAAGAAATAATGAAAAGAAAGCGGGCTAGGAGGTGGTGCAGCTGGTTAGGCACACACCTTACCAAGTCAAGAACCCAGGTCTCAACCCTCACTCCCTACCTGTAGTGGGGAGGCTTCCTGAGAGGTGAAGCAGGTCTGCAGGTTCTATCTCTCTTGAGTGGGGAGAGGTGGGTTATGGTGCACAAGGTTAAGCGTACATAGTACAAACTGCAAGGACCTACATAAGGATCCTGGTTCAGTTCGAGCCCCTGCTCCTGATCTGCATGGGGGTCACTTCACAAGTGGTGAAGCAGGTCTGCAGTGTCTCTTTCTCTCTCCTCTATCTTCCCCTCCCCTCTCAATTTCTCTTTGTACTATCAAAAAAAAAAAAGGAAAAGTCAAAAAAATATCCATAAAAGCACTGGATCTGTAGTGCAGCAATGAGCCCCAGCAATAACCCTGGAGGGAGGGAGAGAGAGAGATAGAGGGGGGGGGAGCAAAAGGAAAGGAAAAAAGGAAAAGAAAGGAAAGGAAAGGAAAGGAAAGGAAAGGAAAGGAAAAGAAAATTAAGGTCAGTATTTTCTCTTAACTTGAAGAGCCATCCTTGAATTGGGTTTGGTGTACTGCACCAAAGTAAAAGACTAGGGCAAATGGTTGTTCCAATCCTGGTGCATGATGGGAGAGGCGGAGCTGGGCTGGGAGTGAAGTGTTTTGCAGAAAACCGATATACATATGTGCCAACAACTGTTTACTGTTTACTGTAAACCATTAATCTCCCCATTAATAAAAAGTAAAAAAAAAAATCCTGGCCAGGGATAAATTATCTACAGGAAACAATGCAAACCACATTGTACATGCAAGAGTTAATTGGGAAAACAATCCTAGCTAATAGAAAAGCTGTCCTGTGAAAATCATTTGGTGCAAGAGACATCAAGGATTGATATTAGGGCAATCTGAAAAAATTGTTAACTTTTCAGATGCAATCTTCTTTCCAAGTTTAAGTCATGTGACCACTAAGGACTGTTGAATATAGTCCCAGCTTTCTTTTCTGTGTATACACAGACCTGTGTGTCTGTAGAAAAATACACTTTTCTATCTGGTACATTCTGGATTCTTCCCTCATCTCTAGACCTCTTTCTGTCCAAGGCAGAAGCTTGGAGTGTAAGTTCTAGTCTTAGAAACACTTACAATGATGTCTTCCACCTGCTTTCGGAGGGTGTTCTGGAAGTCCAAAATCTCATTCTGAATGTTCCTAATCAAGTCCACAGTGACGCAAAACAGAATAATATCTGTTAGATTATGTGCAAGTCAACTTACGTTTTGACTAGTCACTTCAGTATTTTGCACACCTTTTTCAAGATATCAACATACTCAGCAAGATCTAATGAAGAGATATACAAATGTATTTCTGGAAAATGAGACCAAATCCTACAAAACATATATTGTCAGGTCTCTGAGAGCAGGGCTCCAGATCGTGTCTTCACAGCTTTCCTGCCTGGAGTCCAGGCCAGAACCTCCCTGGGCTGTAGGGCTGGCAGGTGCATTTGCTTTGAGAACCACCCCTCAGAGAAACCTGCCCTTAAGTCAGGGCAGGTGAATACATGGTGCAGGGTGATGTTAGCTCTCATCACAGAGTGGAGAGAAGGGGGACAAGAGGGAGAAGCATTGACTGCTAGGACTCTGCATTCTGAGAAATTGAAGATTTGAAATACCATGGCCTGGGAGGTAACATAAAGGAAAAAGGTCTCAAGCATGAGATCCTAGTTCAATTCTTGGAAGCACATGTACCAGAGGGATGTCTGGTTCTTACTCTCTCTCCTCCTATCTTTCTCATTAATAAAATAATGTCTTATAAAAAAGATTTGAAATACCTGAACTAAGGACATACCTATGAAGCTGATTGTACCATTGCTCCATTTTGTCGACTGAACTGAAATCCAAGAGACGGGCAGAAAAGAAGTTAAAATGCACAAAATTCACACAAACATATTGTATTTCCCCCACCAATATAAAGTAAAAACAAATAATAAATAAAATAAAATAAAGTTATCCCTTCCAGGGGGAAATTACCTACAGGAAACAACAACAACAACAAAATCAACATGTAAACATCAACATCAGGTTGTTATTGGTGGGACTGTGTGAGTCAGGAGGCCTGTCCTGCTCATTGGGTGGTGAGAGGCCCAGCTCTCTGACAGATAGTTTGCTGCGTGTTGGCAAGGAAATCTTCTAGCTGGAGGAGAAATTGGGTTGAGGCTCAGGTGGTGGTGCCAGTGGTTAATTGCACATGTTACCATGCACAAGGACCCAGGTTCCAACGCCTGGTCCCCACCTGCAGAGGGCTTAGAAGCTGCATGTGTTTGCTTGAATCACAGCCATTGGGGGACAGTGGAGAGCATACAGCTATCCTTGTAGGGGTCAGAGCACATGTGACAAATAGACCCCCAGATGGAGCTGTGCCCCCTGCCCAGGTGAATCATATGGAGACAGGGCCGGGCTGCAGTCTTACTGAAAAGAGACCACGAAGCTGAGGTCATCCCAGCCCAAGACCAGCGATGTGCGGGCTCTCGCTCCATTCCTTGAGTTGTGTGCCACCCACATGTCCAGCAGGGGCACCCAGTACTTGATTCTGCAGTCACTCTTGAACCTGGAGAGGGAACAGCACAGAGCAGTTAGCTTGCATCTCCAGCATTCTGGGAGCAGCTGGGTTTCTCCTGGGGAGATGGTGGGTGTGTTTCTGTGGCTCCTTCCCCTCTGAGCTGAGCCTTGAGAGCACAGCAGAGGGAGGGCTGGGGCCTGAGTGCTGTGTGCTGACTGGAGCCAGGCCCAGGATGTCCCTGAACACTCCTTACCAGTGGGAGGAAAGCAGCCATTTTCCTGAACATTGCAGAACAGTTAGATACTCCCCCATATTTATGAGCTCGCTTTTTATGAGAACCTTTCACTCAGTTAGCATCTTTCCTGTTGTTTGCTTGTTAGCCATAATGGTCCATGATCATATTTCCCTTATTAATTGTATGGAAATTGCAATTAATATATTAGTTCATTATTGTCATCCTGAAAGTGCTTGAGGATACTAATAAAATAAATCATGCATTACAATGTTAGTTAAGAATATTTTCTGGATGTCTACCCCTCACCACAGAGTTTTTACTTTGGTGCCCTACTTACAATTTGGTCAGGTCCTGCTTTTAGTTTCCCTTTCAGATCTTCTTACTCAACTTCTGTTGATGAGTGGGATCATACCCCTCCTACCCTATGTTTTTGTTAACTTATCCTTTCTTTAAATAAAAAAAAAAACTTAAAGAATATTTTCTGGGCTGGGCGGTAGTGCGCAAGGACCCGGGTTCAAGCCCCGTCCCCACCTGCAGAGGGAAAGCTTCGCCAGTAATGAAGCAGGGCTGTAGGTGACTCTCTGTTTTTCTCCTTCTCCCTATCACCCTCTTCCTTCTTGATTTCTGGCTGTCTCTATCCAATAAGTAAATAAAGATAATTTTTTAAAAAGTTTAAAAGAATATTTTCTATGAGTCCCAAACAATTACGCTGAATTTTCCATGTCTATTATTTTTAATTGCCACTGAGGTTATCACTGTGGCTTGGTGGCTACATGATGAATCCACTGTTTTTGTGGGCCATTTTCCTGGTTTTTGTTTGTTTGTTTTAATATATACTTATTTATGTATTTTTCCCTTTTCTTGTCCTTGTTTTTTTATTGTTGTGGTTATTATTGTTGTTGTTGATGATGATATTGTTGTTGGATAGGACAGAGAGAAATGGAGAGAGGAGGGGAAGATAGAGGGAAGAGAAAGATAGATACCTGCAGACCTGCTTCACCGCTTGTGAAGCGACTCTCCTGCAGGTGGGGAGCCAGGGGCTTGAATCAGGATCCTAATGTTGGTCCTTGCACTTTGTGCCACCTGTGCTTAACCTGCTGTGCTACTGCCCGACTCCCTGTTTTGTTTTGTTTTGTTTTAAAGGACTGAGAGAATTAAGATGGTAAGATGACTGAGTGGAAGATAGGAATGAAACCTACAGCCTTGCTAACTGCTCATGCATCTTTCCCTCTGCAGATGGGGAGTGGGGATTGAACCTGGGTCTTAGGCCATGGATGCTCAACCAGGTGTGCCACCACCACCCAGCCACCCAGTCTCAGTTTCTAAGGGTTTTTCATGCCTTTAAAGCTTAAGTTACTGAAAATTTGCTTTCATGAATTTGTATTCATAATTATCCCACTTAGAGTCTGGCAAAACATGAAAAGCTGCTTTAGTACTGTGCCCACCTAAACCAGGCAGAGGCTCATGTACCATGAGAAGGACCATGGACAGGAGCAAAGGGAACTGCACGGTGGGAGCTGTCACTGGGTGTCTCTCCTCTCTGTTCCCTTTCCAATCTCCTTCTCTGTCTCTCAGGTACTTAAAAAGAAATTTGAGGGTGGTGGGTAGATACTATAATGGTTATGCAAAGATACTCTCATGCCTGAGGCTCCAAAGTTCCAGGTTCACCCCCACATCCCATCAGCCATGAGGAGGACTTTGCTCAACAGTGTTTTCCACTCACTGAATTCACTGCCTCTTGTCACAAGAGAATAAATTCAGTCAGTGAATGAATCATTCATTCCCTCAGTCCCAGGTCCCTGTCTCCATGTGCAGGCTATTGTTTGTATGCATGAGACCCCTTCTGTTTCATTTGGTTTAAATCCCCCCTGCTTAACACTATTCTATTTACATAACCACTTCATTCTATTTACATAACCACTGTTAACAAGTAGCACCCTCCCTCCAGGGCATTGGTGGTTCAGTGATGGGATTCTCGCCTGCTCTGCCACCTCCTTGTCACACTCTGATTTTCACCAGTCACTTTTCTCTCCACCCTCTCTATGTCACATCCTGTTTCCACCCTACTTGGCAAGTATATATAAAGACAGCATTTTACAGTGCCTTGAGTTTAGCTTAGCTCATCTTAGATTGTGCTGTGTCCTGCATGAATAAAGAGATACTGCCTACAGCTCACCCATGAGTCCCTGGTCGTCTGTTACCTGCCCGTGAAGCTAGCCCGGCAAAAACAACATAACCTGTTGAAAACAACCGGCTGTGAATGCAAACACTTTGCAGAAATTCAGTGTGAGTGTCTGTGAGTCCTGGGAAGCAGGGACTGGCTGTGCCTTGTCCTGCCTCCCTCGGGCAGAGCTGGAAGGGCAGACACCTGAAGGAAGAGCAGGCCAGGGGAGGGTCCTCCAGGCTGGTGCCCCCCTGGCCTCTGTCTCTGCATCTCTCCTTTAGCCTCTCCACCCTGGCTGCCCTTCCCCAGGACTCTGGCCCTGCCCAGTCTCCCTGCTTCCCCTCAGACGCCCACCCAGTGCTGGACAGAAACCTCGCAGAAAAGCCACCTCTTCTGTCCTTAGGGCAGCAGAGAAGAGGCAGCTGTGGGGTCAGGAGCAGGGGGAGCAGGTACGTACTTTGTGTTGGAGATGAGCAGCACGTTGGAATATAAGATCAGTTGTCTTTTCTGCCACCTCCGCCTCTTCAGGAATTTTCCAGGGCCACTGAGCAGGGTGCGGCCATGAGGCAATACTGGGATGTTCCTCTCTTTTAGGCCGCTCTCCTCCACAGAAGACCTGCAACACAGCAGACCCCCAGGGCAGCTTGTCAATGGGCAAGTGGGACACAGGGACTCGTGCTAATGTCAACACTCACAAGCATTACAGAGGAGTCTCGGTCCCCCAGAAGGACTCAGCACCCCAATTCAGGAGTCCTGAGCTACACAGAGGTCCTGTGAGAGTTGAGGTCACTCAGGGCCAGTGGAGATGGAGGGTAGCTTGAAGGACAGGGCACAGGGTCTGTCACTTTAGTGTCAGGGGACAAGGAAGCAGCAGAGTCTCAGCAGGATCTGGTAGAAAGGAGACACTAAGAGGGAGTGAGGGGGAGTGAGGTTATTGAGGTCCTGGTGCTTGATGCTGGGAGAGGAGATGAGTGGGGAGGAGAGTGTTCTGCAGACACTTCTCACTGGGCGATGAGAAATCTTACCCCGTGTCAACAAACTGCCCCTCCACTAAATGAAGAAACAGTTACGAGGACAAAGGAGAAATGACAAATGTTTCAAACAAGCAACTCAGGTCCACAGCACAGTGTCTAGTTGAACTGAAAATCATGTAGCCCCAAGTGTCATCCCAAGTTTTGCATATGCCAGTGACTCTCTGGCTGTCTCCTTCCCCTCCTTCCTCTTCCTCTTCCTTTCCCCATCTCCTTCACCCCTTCACTTTCTCTTTCTTCTGCTTCTGTCTCTCTCTCTCTCTTGCAATAATAATAAAAAAATAACGTAAACAGATATATGACCTTGTAGAGGTCAAATTGCAGATTACAAGACATCCAAGAGTGTGAAGAGGTCATTTCACTGTGGTCTCAGGTTAACATACACCCTTAGATAACAGGATTCTGGAAAACTGACTCTAATCTTAACTCAGTCATCACTTTGGGCTTGAGGGAGTTAGGAATCCCAAGATCAACAGATAATAAATCAAACATCCAAATGTTTCTCAACTCAAGGAAGTACTAAGCTATTCCTTGGCTTTGCCCTGAGTAAGCCCACAGGACTCTGATCCTAGCAGGTCAAGTCTGCTCTCTGGCATCAGCAGGAGAGAATCTCATGAGCACAAGTAACCGTTCATGAGACCAGGGCTGAAGCTGAGGATTCTGTCTGTGTGCGTCACACAGAGCACGTCCTGGAACTGCCCTCCTCCTGCTCTGCCGGTCACACAGGGCATGTGAACAGACTCTACCTTAGGCAGGGCAGCCAGCCCAGACACTCTGAAAGCCGCGAAGACTTTCTGGTAGACGCAAACATCCTCTACTCTTCACTCGACGCTAAAGAGAGAGCTGAACATAGCATTGTGTGCACTGTCAACTCAGTCTCTAAAACTGAAGATTCCACTGTAGCCAAGGCCACTGGTCTGTGATGTCAGAGGTCAAAGGTCAGTGTCATAACTGTCCAGCTGACAGACTGAGTCCCTGAAGCAATTTGCATCTTCAGCTTTGAGTTCTTTAATTAGTCCTTTGAAATTTTGTTCTGATAACCACAGACTCCCATGCATTTTTTTTAAACCAGTACAGTGTTCAGCTCTGGCTTACGGTGGTGTGGGGAATTGAACCTGGGACTTTAGAGCCTCAGGCACAAGAGTCTGTTTGCATAAACATTGTGCTATCTACCCTCCACCCAACTGCCATGCATTTATTACAAATAATAGAGATGCGACAAGCCTTGCCCCCATTTCAAGCAGTGGTCATAGAATCCTAAAGAGTAAGTATCACAGTAGGATATTTACATGGATGCTGTCAGAGACACACTATTTCCAGGAGCATAAGTGTGTGTGTGTGTGTGTGTGTGTGTGTGTGTGTGTATGTATGTACAAAGGGAATGTCACTTGGCAAGTGGAATGGCAAAAGAGTTGATATTCTTTGATGACCTTCAACTGTAGTGTAAAAAGTGTACATTCAAGTAACCATTACAGGACTTGATGTAGCCTAGAATAGATCCCTTTGTTTTGTTTTGTTTTTTTATTTTTTATATTTATTTACTTTCCCTTTTGTTGCCCTTGTTGTTGTTATTGATGTTGTTGTTGTTAGATAGGACAGAGAGAAACAGAGAGGAGGGGAAGACAGAGAGGGGGAGAGAAAGATAGACACCTGCAGAACTGCTTCACCCCCTGGCCTGTGAAGCGACCCCCCTGCAGGTGGGGAGCCAGAGGCTCGAGTCTGGCTCTTTACGCCTCACAAAAACTGCGCTTAACCTGCTGCGCTACCGCCCGACTCCCAGTTTTGTTTTTTTAAAGAATTTCTTTATTCATGGGAAATATAGGAGGAGACAGAGAAACAACCAGTCATCACAGGGGCAACCAGGATTGAACTCTGGAACTTCACTTCCAAAAGGTTCAGGCAGATTTGCTTTAGCTGCAGTTTTGGGATTCAGCCACCTGAGGGCACTCATCCCCTACACATAGCAGCAAAATAAACAAAAATCACTCAGTGTTCTTCAGTACCTAGAAACCAGATTCTACTAATAGGTCCATTCACATATTTTAATTGTGAATGACCAACTTATGACAGTGCATAATGTTAAATAAGAACCATAGATATAAAGTACATGTAGATTGATATTACGGCTCAGCTAGAGGCATTCAGCAATTTTTAATTCTATTGATTTGTTATTGGATAGAGACAGAGAGAAATTGAGAGAAGAGGAGGAGAGAGAGAGGGAGAGAGACAGAGAGACACCTGCAGACCTGCTTCACCACTTGCAAAACTTTCCTCCTGCAGGTGAGGAACGGAGGCTTGAACCCTGCTCCATCAGAGCCATCACGGCCACCCATCCCGGAGCCTAGCCCCTCCCTGGGCCATGTGCCCCATGACAGCAGGGCTGCACTGCAGGTCTGTGGACTGAACAAGGGAGAGGATGCTGAGGAACTCTGTTAATAATCAAGACGACCGAAGCCCAGGTGGGTGTAGGAGGAAAAGAGCCTTTTATTCCTGCTTGGGCCAGGGGCTCAGATCTTTCTGATAAGTCTGACACAGGATGGAGGGGAAGCACAGGCTTATATGGGGCGCAGGATGGAGAGCAAAAAGCATCATCCCAGAAGCAGAGGCTGCAGGTTAAGGGGTGGGACTTGGACCCGCTGCTCAGGGTCTGGTTGCCTTATCTGGTTACTGTTATCTTTCCTGCAGAGCTGTGCCTGGGAAAGTTGAGCCTCCACATAAGAGACCCCACTGGGGGTGTGGGGGTCCTCTAGGAGACAGGAGCTAGTGAGGTTACAGAAGTGCCTTCTCAGTAAAGGTTCAGCCCGGCCTTCACCGGCTCCACCTGTCGTCCCTTGCTCACCAAGGCTGGGAAGGCCAGCCTGCACTACACACCTGCACTGCTTCAGACCTTCTACACTTCCTAATCCTTTATTACAGTCTCAGGCTTGTTGTTGTTGTTGCTGTTTTGCCTTCAGGGTTATCACTGGGGCTTCAATCCATTGTTGTTGTTATTGCTGTCGTTGGATAGGACAGACAGAAATGGAGAGAGGAGGGGAAGACAGAGAGGGGGAGAGAAAGACACCTGCAGACCTGCTTCACCGCCTGTGAAGCGACTCCCCTGCAGGTGGGGAGCTGGGGGCTTGAACCAGGATCTTTGCACTTGGTGCCAAGTGGGCTTATCCCGCTGCACCACCGCCTGGCCCCCTATATTTTCAGTCTTTCTGTCCTGTATTGCCGCCCACTTACAAATGCATCACAGGCAGATTATAAACACAAAGTACAAGCAGGCCAGGGGCAAAATCTGGGCATTCCCCATCGGTGAGTGAGTCCCACCTCAGCCCCTGCGGCCAACTTCCAAGCCCCAATGGCTCCCAGCAGGTGCTGGACACGTGTGTGCAGCTGAGTACAGACCCGTGACTTTCACACGTGCCTGGTCTGCGGCTCCTGCTTGGGCCCCTTCCAGGAGACAGCCCCCAGAATACTCACAGCAAGAGCCCTGCCACCGCCCTAACCGCAAAGCCCACGCCTTTGCTTGCAGCTCTGGCAAGAAGCCCCACAACCCCTGCCTGGGCTTCCTGAGGGCGGAGACCGCAGGGCACGTGTCAGGGAAGCGGCCATGTGTGCCCTGTGCCTGTGACCTTCAGGAAATGCCATGGGGCGGCTGCACACTGCTGCACCTGGCTAAGCGCACGTGGAACCACGAGCAAGGACCCAGGTTCAAGCCCCGGCCCCACTGCGGGTTGGGGGTGCTCAGCTTCAGTAAATACATAAATACACATGTGCCTTCAGAGAACACCCTGGAGACTCTGAACTAAAATGTCACTGCTTCCACTGTGTGTGGGGAACTCGCTTAATAAAATCAGGACGCTCATCGCACATGTTACAGTTTGCAGGGACCCTTGTTCGAGCCCTTGCTCCCCACCTGCAGGGAGAAAGCTTTGCAAGTGATGAAGCAATGTGGCAGGTGTCTGCCTCCCTTCCTCTTTTTTTAAATATTGATTTATTTTTCCCTTTTGTTACCCTTGTCTTTTATTTTGATAGTTATTATTGTTGTTATTGATGTCATCATTGTTGGATAGGACAGAGAGAAATGGAGAGAGGAGGGGAAGACAGAGAGGGTGAGAGAAAGAGAGAGATTCCTGCACACGGGGGCCGGGTGGTGGCGCACCTGGTTGAGCGCACATGTTACAATGCACAAAGTCCTGGGTTCAAGCCCCCACTCCCCACCTGCAGGGGAAAACTTCACAAGTGGTGAAGAAGTGCTCGATTTCTGACTGTCTCTATTCAGTAAATAAAGAATTAAAAAAAGTAAAAAGAAAAAAACACCCGAAGACCTGCTCCACCGTCTGTGAAGCGACCCACCTGCAGGTAGGGAGCCAGTGTCTCGAACCAGGGTCCTTATGTCAGTCCTTGCGCTCTGCTGCACGCGCGCTTAACCCGCTGTGCTACTGCCCGGCACCCAATATTTTTTTGTAATACTGCAGGGCGCTGGGTGGAGCTGGGCCCTTCTCCTTGTGAGGGTGATGGAGAGCTGCAGCCCCCCCCCCACCTGCCCTTCGGCCTGGAGCAGAGTCGCCGCTGCCCTTCGTGTGGTCACACACGTGGCTCTTGCTCACCCTCACCCGCTGACAACCTCTCTCTCTGTCCACAGCCAGCAGTGACCGCGCCAGCTGGGCCTGGGACAGAAGTGCGGCTGCCCCAGGCCAGCGCAGCGCTGGGAGACGCAAACCCAGAGAAGAGGCTGCAGAAAGGTAGGCAAACAGGCTTCCTCCCCCGCCCTCACACCCCATCCCCAGACATCGAGTTAGTGGCATCTTTGCAAAGCGGCCAGAACTAGAAACTGTGTCAGCTCTACTGTCATCCGGATCATTGTGGATGATGGGATAATTCCACAGTGGAATAATCTACAGCGATGGAAAGACAAATGTACATGTGCATGGCAAACATTGGATGGATGTCACAACATCCTTTAAGAGAATGAGGATCCCATCAAACATTTCTATTTGCACAAAGTACAAAATAGGCAAAAAGCATCTGAACTGTTGAGCAGGGACCTGAAGGAGACAGGAGGAGCCCTGAGTGCTGCTATGCAGGTGTCTGAGGTGATGCTGGGTTTGGAGGTCAGGTTACCGTATGCAGTTTCCTGGAACTCATTATGACGTGTGCTTTTCTTACTTTTATTATTCTTTGAGGAAATTTTAATTTTTTTTTTAAAGGAGGCTTGGTACTCTTCTCTTTTCAGACGCATTAGAATTTTTTTTTTTGCCCATTGTATTGTCAGCATCCTGAATTTCATTGGTTGGTAGCCCAATACTAATTCTTTATAATCATTGCTGCTTGGATGTTAAATAAATTATAATTTATTACATATGAATTGTAAACTTCTGTTGAGCAGAAACTGTGTCATTTTTTTCTCAGTGTCTTAAGTGAGATTAGATGGTAACAACTGTTAAATCACTGATACCTTCTCCAACCTCATTTTTCTGTACATTATTGATTTAATAATGATCAACAAGACCTTATTGAAGAGGGGTACAATGCCACACAACTCCCACCACCAGAGTTCCATATCCCATCCCCTCCATTGGAAGCTTCCCTAGTCTTTATCCCTCTGGGAGTATGGACCCAGGATCACTGTGGGGTGCAGAAGGTGGGCGTTCTGGCTTCTGTAATTGCTTCTCCGCGAGACATGGGGTTGGCAGGTCGATCCACACTCCCAGTTGTACTTTCTTATTTGTTTAATAGAGTGTCCTCTGGCTCTGTACACATTTTTTTAAATTTTTTGTAAATTATCTTCATTTATTTACTGGATAGAGACAGAGAGAGATCAAGGGGAATGAGGAGATAGAGAGGGAGGCAGACAGATGCAGCCCTGATTCTCCACTAGGGAAGCTTTTCCCCTGCAGATGGGGACCAGGGCCTGAGCCTGAGTTCTTGTGCATAGTAGCATGACCGCTTAAGCAGTTGCGCCACCACCCAGACCCTGTGCACATTTCCTCATTTATAAGGAATTTGGTGTGTGAGTACCGTGTGGGTTTTCTTTTTGTTTTGTTTGTTTGTTTGTTTTGTGTGTTTTTATTTTTTGTAACTCAGAAGTCTAAATTTGTTTGCCTTTGCGATAGCACCTGAGGTTATAAAATATATAAATAAATTGGTTCTTGAGGATTTCAGCTCAGTGGATAAGGGCCAGTAGTCATGATAAAATTTGAGAGTTTCTCTACTGTCATATTGATTTTGAGAGCTCTGCCAAGGTCATCTATCTCTTAGGGCACTATCATGTGAATGGAAAGAATGATGGGCTCTCCTGCTCTCAGGGCCACATCACTGTGCAGACGATGGGGCTTAAATCCAGTTTCTTGTCCTTGCTAATGCAAAGGCCCACGAAGCTGCTCCCCCAGTTCTACTGGCAGATGCTGATTGTCTTCCTAGTGCTCACTGACAGATGAGAGAAAGCTGAGACGGCTGTGCTCCATCGCTCCCCTCAGCTAGTCTTTGAGACAGTGGGTCTCATTCCCTGCAAGGCAACGTGTCAGTAACTCCTACACACACACACAGGTGCCCAAGGAGCATATTTCCACTTGCCCTCAGGAAGATTTTCAGTTTTGCTGGGAAAGGAGTGCTTCAACTTGACTGTCTAGGCAGCGGGCTCTCGAAAGTGCTTGAATGCAAAACACTGTGTGTGTGGGTGCCTGCCATGGATTTGCCTCAAAATACGCACAGGATTATTGTGAAATCACTTTTAAATGTTCACTGTGCAACTTAGACATGTGCTTAAAACATTTATAGTGAGGGTGCTGGGCAGTAGTGCAGCAGGTTAAGCGCAAATGGCACAAAGCACAAGGACCAGCGTAAGGATACAGGTTTGAGTCCCCAGCTCCCCACCTAAAGGGTGGTCACTTTGCAAGTGGTGAAGCAGGTATCTATCTTTCTCACCCCCTCTCTGCCTTCCCCATAGAAAGCCAAACATACAAAGCCAAACAAATTGTTGAGCAATCATGGACCCAAAGCTTGGAATAGTGGAGAGGAAGTGTTAGGGGATACTCACTGCAAACTCTAGTGTACTTCTGCTTTCAGGTATATATTTTGCACTAGTTTATGGATACATGTGAACATATGCTTTCTCTCACAGAAAGTGGTGTATATCTAGGTTTTGGGACTTTGTTGGAAAGTGAAACACCTGAGATGGAATTAGATATACTATGAAAGGAAAGGTCTCACCTGAGTAATGAAGCTGAAGGGTTGTCATTCCACATGTGAAGTCTCTGGACACAGTCTGAAGTGAAGCATCGCTGTGTTGATTAGGTAGTGATTGGCAGATGCAATATTATTTCATACGGATTGGGAGAGGCATACGGGAAAGTGGGCCCTATCCAAGGGTTCCAGGACTGGGAGAAGTAGAGGCTCTATAGTGGAGATGTGAGGTTCCTGCTGTCTTAGGGTTCAAAAAGACAATCGATAGTTAATGTTATCATCACATTATTTGGTAATTGGTTTAACTTTGAAAAGGCCTTTTGTTATGGTTTGCTGTACAGTACCCAGTATCTTGTATATAGCTGTGCTATTGGTTGCTTCTGATCTACTTGGTCTAGGCTTTTGAGAGAGTCCACCTATCAAATACACAGCCTATATATTAAAAAGATTCAGTCTGTGTTGTAAAAAACTTCGAGACATACAATTAATTTTCCCTCTCTCATATTAATTAACTAGTGATTTATATGACTACATTTTACTAGGAGTGTACATAAACACCATTCCCACCATCAAAAGACTGGGACCCATCCCTCCCACCCACTCCCACCCCCCACTGGCCCAGGAAGCTGCATGTCTACCCCTCACCACAGGGTTTTTACTTTGGTGCCCTACTTATAATTTGGGTAGGTCCTGCTTTTAGTTTCCCTTTCAGATCTTCTTCCTCAACTTCTGTTGATGAGTGGGATCATCCCATACTCGTCTTTATCTTTCTGACTTAGCTCACTTAACATAATTCCTTCTAGTTCTGTCCAAGATGGGTCAGAGAAGGTGGGTTCATTGTTCTTGATAGCTGCATAGTATTCCATTGTGTATATATACCACAGCTTTCTCAGCCACTCATCTGTTGTTGGGCACCTTGGTTGCTTCCAGGTTTTAGCTATTATGAATTGTGCTGCTATGAACATAGGAGTACACACCTCTTTTTGGTTGGGTGTTATGGAGTCCTTGGGGTATAATCCCAGGAGAGGAATTACTGGATCATATGGAAGGTACATGTCTAGCCTTGTGAGAGTTTTCCAGACTGCTCTCCATAGAGGCTGTACAAGTTTACATTTCCACCAGCAATGCAAAAGGGTTCCTCTGTCCCCACAACCTCTCCAGCATTTGTTGCTGCTGTCCTTTTTGATGTATGCCATTCTTACAGGAGTGAGGTGATATCTTAGTGTTGTCTTAATTTGCATTTCTCTGACAATCAGTGACCTAGAGCAGTTTTTCATATGTTTGTTAGCCTTTTAGATCTCCTCTGAGATGAATGTTTTGTTCATATCCTCTGCTGTAGTGTATTACACAAATACTCATGTAATTGCAGCTACATAGTGACAAGACCATGACTTAGGATTAGTTCAAATTAACCTTCTCTTATAGAGAGTCCACTAGTTCATTTATTAAAATATTAGTGTCTATTAAAACTGTTTTGGCTTGTCACCAGTGTGTTGTGGATGACTATAGATCAGAAGAGGAGAATGTGTGCATTTGTAATGAATGACCATGAAATATTTTCAATTTATGGTGAGTTGTTGGAGTATTTCACTTGGGATCAGTCCAGATGATTTATGGGCATCTGTCAGTGACTATTTTTGTTCAGAGGATGGTAACATATCTAGTCAGGCTGTTGATGCCAAGGTCTCCTAGATTGTAAGGGAAAGAAGATGGTGAGGTTATTCATTTCTGAAACTCCAGCAAGTCAATTCATGGTAATATCCCCATGCTCCACTTTTTTTCTTTATACTCAGAATCTCATACAGATACAACTTCAGTTTCCAATAGCTTTTAATCCAGTTAGAGAGAGACACACAAAGAAAGAGAGGGAGAGGGAGAGGGAGAGGGAGAGAGAGAGAGAGACTTACCACAGAACCAGAGCTTTCCTTGGGGCCATACTGTTACCATGGGGTGTTCAAGCTTGAACCCAGGCTGCAAGTATGGCAAGGTATGTGCCCAATCTGTTGAGCTGTCTTTCTGTCTAACCCAGCTCCCGTTCTTTCAAAACATGTGGAAATATATGTGTAATCCTCAAAAAATTAAAAATATATGTTGTATATGGTCCAGTTATCCTCCTTCAGGTTTCTTACCTGAAAAAAAAGCATAAACAGTAATTCAAGAGCCACCTACATCTCCATGTTCATTTCAGCACTATTTACAATATGTGAGAACTGAAAAACAACCTATTGCCTATAGAGAGGGGAGTGGATAATGAAAATGTAGTCTGCATACACAATATATATTCAGATCAAAGGAAAAGAAGGCCTGCTGTTTGCAGTAGCCTGGATAGACTTTGTAGATATTATGTTTAGGTGGAGAAAGACAAATGCCTCGTGATTTCACTCATTTGTGATAGATAGAGAAAACAAATGGATGAGTTACACCTCTCCGTAGTCTTCCCTTATTAGGGATAGATAGAGACAGGCTGGGGATATGGATCAACTAGCTAACATCCCTGGCCAGTAGAGAAGCAATCATGCAAGCCAGAGTTCCTTCCTTCTGCACCTCAAAAAGAATTTGGGGTTCATACTTCCAGCAGTGGGGGGATGTGGAGGGAAGATGACCAGAGAACGTTGAACCCCAATTCCGTCAGGCCAGGAAATGTTTGTCACCAGGAATCTTTGTTTTATCCCCATCACTGAAGGGGAAAAAACCTGGAAATCACCAGAGGAAGTCAGGCAGTGTTTTGCTTATCTGAGAGGGAAGAAGAAAATGAAAATTTGGAAGTTGTAATGGGTGTAGGTGTGACTTAGAAATGGTAATAGAAATGGGTGTCATATAAGTCATATGACATAGGTCATATAAGTGAATATAAATGGGCAAAATATATAGAGATAGGTAGGTAGGTAGGTAGATAGATAGATAGATTGGATGATAGATAATAGTCAGTCCTTCCCTGGGCAGATGACCTCATAAATGTATCCTCTAACCTCATCTCTCCTGAGCCCTAACCCACTAGGGAAAGATAGAAACAGATTGGGAGCATGGATCAACATGTCAGTGTCCATGGCCAGCAGAGAAACAATTACAGAAGCCAGACTGTCCACATTCTGTACCCCAAAAAAAAATTTGGTCCATACTCCCAGATGGAGAGACAATAGGAAAGTTTCCAATAGAGGAGATGGGACACAGAACTCTATTGATGGAAGCTGTATGGAATTATTCTCCTATTACAATTATACCTTTTACAATCTAGTAAATCAATATTAATCACTAAAAAAAACCATAAAAATATATAGTCAATCCATATCTGTGACTTTGGGAGAACTATTATAATTTCCACTGGAGGGCTATGGGGACCCAGAACTCTGGTGGTAGGTAGGAACAGTGTGGAATTTTACCTCTATTATCTTTTAATTTTGTAAATCACTATTAAATAATTGATAAGCATAAAAAAGCAAGTAGATGAGCTAAATAAAACAGCAATATACTTCTAGGCTCTGAAAAACAACTATATGGTAAAAGGAAAGTGTTGGTGAGTGATTGGAGAAGCACACCTTTGATTTTTTTTTTTTTTTTGTCTTTGTGGAAGAGAATACTCCTTGCTGTGGTGTAAATGAAACAGGAAAATTTCAGAAGGGAGAGAGGTAAGAACCTGCTGGCCACCTGTCCCAGAGCCTAGTGCCCTGAGGAACTCAGGCCCTGAAGCTTTTCTGCCAGTTGTGTCATTCCACAGGGCAGGGCGGGGTGGATCTGAAACCCTGGTCATACTCCTTTGCTTTATCCTTCAAGAATGTGTCTGAAAGGAGATCCTTTTCTCTTGAAAAAAGAAACCCATAAGGGCAAATCAGCATTAGTTTTGCTGCATTGGGACCATGGGGCAGCTAGGAGGCTCCCACCTAGTGGTACTGAGAAGAAGACGACCATCTCACACCGAGATTCGTTCCACACATCATTTAACCCTAATTTGAATGACCTCCAATGTACACCTAAGTGAACAGCACAACTGCAGTGCATGGAACTCCATGAAGTTACCTTTGTCTTTTTGGTACTTTTTTTCTTCCCTCAGAAGTGTGTTATATTTCCCTCACTTGTTATTCCAGTTTCTACATTGTGTTTCTAGAAGAATGGATTCACTGTGAGTCCTGACTTTATTGTGCATTTCAGTTCAGGACACTGATGTTTTACATGAGTTGCAGAAAGAGTCCTGACTCCCATACACAACAATCCTGGTATCTTATTTTTACACTGATAGAATCAGAGAGGGTTGAAAGCAAAGCCACATGGCCCCTCATCTTCGAAAAGAATGAAGGCAGCAGAATCCATCTGCTTCTATAGATCCAGCATTCACTGAATGTGTGCAGTGCTCATGCCTCTACTAGAGACATAAATAGAAGGCAACCACAGCACATGAGAGAGTTGTCTGCAGGAGGAAGTAGCTACTGTGAAAAGAGGAAGTGTTCTGGCTGCTTGGGTTTATGAAGGCTCTTTCAAGAGGAGGCTGGTGGGTGGAAGGGCTTCCAGAAGAAAGTGTCTGGGACATAGCTGTCCCAGGTGGGAGAGGAGCTGCAAGCAGTGTTTTTGAAACAGCTATACAAACACTGGGGGGTGGAGGAGCATGGGTGTCATGCTGAAATGAGTATTTTTCTAATTTCTAAATCAACTTTTCCACTGGTTGTCCACCAAATAAAACCTCTCCCAGGGGGAACACAGAGGGGCTTCCCTCAAGTCACCACTAGTAGCTTGGGCCTTTTAACATTTCAATGTGAGGCCACTATGCAATCAATTCCACCCTTTCTAAATCTACACTTACTTTAAAATTCTCCGCATGCCACAGAGCTGGTGGTCAGGCCTTCAAGTGAGCTGACCTTCTCTGGAAGGTTTCTGAATGTCAGAGCTTGGGCAGCAACACTCCCAGGAAGCTCTTCTGCCTGAATAGCAGCAGTGCTTTGTCCCAAAGCCCATAACAACTCCGGGGCTCCCCAGCCTACGGGGAGCTCTCCAGGGGCAGACATGAGCGAGGTACAGAGGTACATTTTATATCCCTGCTTCCAGCAGCAGCCGTCAGTTGTGCCACACATCTTGTGCCGTCATTATCCGTCAATGGACGTCAAATGTGCACCTGTCACATCCAACAAAGCTGATGCTTCAAGTTTCCCATCAACTCCACTCTTTAGAGACTGGGTCTAATGATCATTCTTTTATTCAGAAATGACGTGTTCCCCAGGGAAGCCACTTTGAAAAGATGTTAGTTAATGTGTATTTATTTGAATGTCACCTGCATCATAAAGCAAACCCTCCACACTGGATAGAAGGTTTCTGGAATAACAGGATACCTGCCCTGTGGAGGATACGTCCCTACAAGGCCTGAGTGAGGCGCGTGGTAGGCAGAAGGCTCAGGATCACATCCATCCCTGTGAGAGAGTTGGTGGGCTCTCTTCCTGTTCCTATGGCTCACTCATTTCCAAAGGGCCTGGGCTCGGGGGTGACCCTTGTGTATCCCTCAGTAAAGGACCTCTCTTCCTATCTGGTCCTCAGCTGAGTGATATCTCAGCATCTCTCACTTTTGAGGCTCATAGGTGTTCGACCAGATGACCCTCAGGGCTCTTTCAAGTCCTGTATTCTGTGTCCCTGTGATTCCCAGATCAGGTCACAGGTGTTTGGGTTTGAGGGACCAGATGTTCAGACCCTCCTGTACTCCAGTGATCATTCAAGGGGAGTTGAGATCATGCTCATGTTTTCCACTCTCATATATTCTCCCGTCCTTTGCATACCAGATAAGCACTATTGCTGTGCCTGCCCCCTCCATTTCTCTCTCTCTCTATTTTTCTGTGTCTGTCTCTCTATCTCTCCACCAGATACACACAGTGCAGTATTCCCAGTTGAGGCCTGTCTCAGGCTATAGGGTGGTGGTGACTTTTCATGTTAACTAGTTCAGTCTGTCCTTAGTACATTCATCTGCTACATCACTTCTCTCAGAGGAAGTTGAAGTGCAGTAACTAGTTGTGTTTAGATCTTTTCCCTAAGAAAGCCTGAGATGTGTCTGTTAAAACCTCCTCTGAGGGAGTCGGGCTGTAGCTCAGCGAGTTAAGCACAGGTGGCGCAAAGCACAATGACCGGCATAAGGATCCTGGTTGGAACCCCGGCTCCCCACCTGCAGGAGATTCGCTTCACAGGCAGTGAAGCAGGTCTGCAGGTGTCTATCTTTCTCTCCTCCTCTCTGTCTTCCCCTCCTCTCTCCATTTCTCTCTGTCCTATCCAACAACGACAACAATAATAACTACAACAATAAAACAACAAGGGCAACAAAAGGGAATAAATAAATAAAATAAATATAAAAAAAACTCCTCTGAGAGGAGCAGATAAGGAGTGCCTTCACCCAGAGGTGAGACCACCCTGTAGACAAAGAGAAGGGACCGACATCTAAATGTGTCACTTTGTCATGTTGACACATATTATGTTTAGTTCTGAGTATGTGTCAGTGCTATCTGGGAGCTGAGAACATGCACAGAATCCTGCTGTCAGAAACATGAGGCCATGGGGCTAGGAAGCCTTAGACGTGAGCTTTATAAAGTGTCTGAGATTGTGAGGGTAGCAACTAGAAAGATAAACAATTCCTTCTGCTCACATTAGTCCAGCAAGTTTTCCTGAGAGGGGAGGAGCATTTTCAAGTGTGGGTAAAAGGGTGAACAGATAGGGAAGAAGGCAGTGTGTGGACACAAGGACAGAAGAGGGCCTTCAAATCTGAAGACATGTATAATGGGTAGTTTGGTGTCATTTGCGTAGCCCGTGGGGCTTTCAGATGAGAGAGCCCTCTGTGTCCTCTGTGTGTCAGAGGCTAAGGAAGCTCTGAGCCTTGCACTCATCCCACAGAGGCCATGACAGTGGTACCTGGACCAAGCAAATGGCACCTGTCCTATGAAAATAAAATCTGTATATTCAGGACTTCTGAAGTTAGCCTGTGATAAAGCAATGAAACAGCCATTGTCAGAAAGCAAGATACAGACATCCTGGTGACCATGGTGACTAGGTTAATATTGGCAGGGGCTGGGGGCTGCTTCCATGGGGAGCTGGACTCGGGGCTTATGTGATGGGACATGGGGTCATCACGGCTACATGGCTGCATGTGAGTGCTCTGACCCCCACATGCAGCCCTACCACCAGCAACAAAGAATTCCAGGACTGTAAAGGAATCATCATCCTTCAAATCAAAGTGCCATGGTTATCATTAAAGCTGCAGAACACATGGAATCTCAATGAATCTGCAGGAGCCTGGAAAAACCATGGGTCTTGGAGCTTGAGGACTTGGCTCCGTGTCTGAGTATTGCTACTTATTTTATGACTCTTGACATTTACTTAAATTCTCTAAGTTTCCATTTCACCTTTAAAATTGGGATCACAGTAATGGCAGCATCACAAGAAGATGGGGTGATGTGCTTGGGAGATGCATGTAGAACACTTTATGCAGTAAGGAAGATGCTCTGTGACATCTTGGGAGCCAGGATGGAATTGAACGTGTGATGGAACCAGGCACCTCCATTTTACCTGCTTGGATGCTTCCTTTCTGAGCTCAGATTATTCATCTGCAGCATGAAGAGGCAAGGCCTTATATTTTATGATCTATGCAGTATGAACTGTACATGCAGCCTGCACTCCTGTGTGAACCATATACATATATGCACCGTGTGGTGCAGACTACTAGTGCATCACACACATTTGCTACACCTCGTACAGCACACAGTGCACTGTGAATACATTTACTGCACTGTGCAGTGTCCAGCACATGTAAAGCACATACTGTGATGTAATGCACATAAGTATATAAGAAGACACAAGGGCCGGGGATAGCGCACTGGGTTAAGCGCACATGGCACGAAGCACAAGGACAGGCCTAAGGATCCCAGTTTGAGCCCCTGGCTCCCCATCTGCGTGGAGGTCGCTTCACAGATGGTAAAGCAGGTCTGCAGGTGTCTATCTTTCTCTCCCCTTCTCTGTCTTCCCCTTCTCTCTCCATTTCTCTCTGTCCTATTCAACAACAACGATAGCAATGGCAACAATAACAACAACAACAACAACAATAAAGGCAACAAATGGGGAAAATGGCCTCCAGGAGCAGTGGATTCGTAGTGCAGTCACTGAGCCCCAGAAATAACCCTGGATATATATATGATGACACACAGGGCTTGACAGGAATCTCTGAGCAGGAGTTTGCAGGAATTGCATAGTAGTACCCAACCTTTCTTTATTTTTCTTTTTGTCTCCAGGGTTATCTCTGGGGCTTGGTGCCTGCACTACAAATCCACTGCTCCTGGAGGCCATTTCCCCCTCTTTTTTTTTGTTGTTGTTATTTTTAACCTGTTGTGCTACTGTCCATCCCTCAGACCCAGCCTTTGTATATCAGAAATAGAGATGAGCAGACATCTGATTTCAAACAGCCCCAACAAAGAAAGGTCCTACGTGCACGTGTGGCCCTGACCATACAGCTGTGTCTTAACTCCCTCCCAATTTGCAGACCCACAAAACATGTCCTATGTCTGTTCATCCCAGAATCTCCTATTTACAGCAGAAACTTGATCCTGGAACAAACAGCTGCACAGACACCACCATACATCAACTGGAAAACCATCAGCATGAGTGTTCATTAGCAGTGAAAAACAACCTCTCAAAATCCAGTATTTAAAATTGGAAATGATCTCTTGTCTCCCATTCCCATTCCCCCTAATGGGAAAAAATAATAGTAAAATAATAATAAAGTCAAAGTATGTTCTATTTTCAATATTCAGAAACTTCAAAATCCAGTCTGCAAAAAGCAGAAGTTGTGAGCACGAGCATGCTTTCCTCTTGCATCTTTTCCTGATTACTATGCCCTGCTGCTATTTGTGAAATTCCAAGCATATGATATTTTGCACAATTTCTTTTTGAGGAGACAGGGCCTTCTACATGCATGATTTCACCAAACTGGGCTCCTTTTTCTTTCTTTTTAAAAAATCTTTATTTATTGAGAGTCCGTGGTAGCGCAGTGGGTTGGGTGCAGGTGACGCAAAGCACAAGGATTCGCTGAAGGATCCCGGTTCGAGCCCCCGGCTCCCCACCTGCAGGGGAATCACTTCACAAGCTGTGAAGCAGGTCTGCAGGTGTCTATCTTTCTCTCCTCCTCTTTGTCTTCCCCTCCTCTCTCCATTTCTCTCTATCCTATCCAACAACAACGACATCAATCATAACTACAACAATAAAACAATGAGGGCAACAAAAGGGAATAAATAATAAATAAAAAAATATTTTTAAAAATACATTTATTTATTTTCCCTTTTGTTGCCCTTGTTTTATTGTTGTAGTTATTACTGTTGTTGTTATTGATGTCATCATTATTGGACTGGACAGACAGAAATGGAGAGAAGAGGGGAAGACAGAGGAGGAGAGAAAGACAGACACCTGCAGACCTGCTTCACCATCTGTGAAGCGACTCCCCTGCAAGTGGAGAGCTGACGGCTCAAACAGAGATCCTTAACGCAGGTCCTTGCACTTGGAGCCACCTGCACTTAACCTGCTGTACCACCACCCAACCCCCTTTTTCTTTCAGATAGAGAAACACCACAGCACCAGGTCTTCCTCTAGTGCTGTAGCATCTCCCAGGCAGTGCCAGGACTCAAACCTGAACTGTGCGCACATAACAAGGCACATGCTTTACCTGGTGAATTATATCCCCAGATCCTTAAACCATTTTTCAAGGTTCATTTTTTATTTATTATACTTGAGAGAGAGTTTCATATGAGATGGGGTGGAGAAACACCAGAGCACCACTTTGGCACATATGCTGCCAGGAGTCAAGCCAGGAATCTTAGGCATGCAGGTCTGGCGCTCTACCAGTTGAGACAACTGCAGTTCTACTTCACTACTCATGAAGCTTCCTTTCTGCAGGTGGGGACCGTGGGCTTGAACCCAGATCTTTGAGCACTGTAATGTGTGCACTTATCCAGGTGGTTGGTAATTGTATGGGGAAAGGGGTGATTTCTGGACCTTCTTTGAAAGCAACATGTTGTATGATGTGGAATAGCATTTTAGTGTTTCTTGTTAGGTTTTATGATTTAATAGTTTTCTAGATATTTGAACTTGGAAGGTAAATGAGGCTTCACAAGTGCAGGGTGGTGCCTCCTCATTTTCCTTCTGTTATGCTGTGTCTCCTCCCTTTACTTGTTCAGCTCATGAGAGGAGCTCAACATGTTTACATGGAAAGTGCACTCATTCCTCTGTGAGCATAGCCCCCTTACACCCCCAAAGCTGTACTGGACAGTGCCTTCCAGACTACAGGTTTAGGGGACAGGGGTTGAGAGCAGTTTCTTAGCATCATCTTTTTTGGAAATTTATAGAAGACTTTCATATTTCTCCAGGTTTCCTTCCTCTTTCTGTGTCTCTCTATCTGCATGCCAGTCTATATCTCTCCTCTTTTTGAACCACACTCCACATCACGGTATTTTATTTTTATTGGCCTGTTGAAATGCCCATGTTTTAAACTGAGGGCATAGAAGATGTCTAGGAAGTAATGAGAATGACTTTATCTTGTGTGCCCTTTTTGAAGATTAGTCAATAGCTGTGCCCTTTCTCTTTAAACTCTGGGTGGTCTTAATCTCCTCCACTCTTAAAACGGAATGCATTTGCACTGATGGGCCCACTGTGGGCTTTCACTCAGCATCTCTGTGGAAGGTGTGCCCTCCAGAAGGCTCCATAGAAGCAGAGGAGCAGAACTGAAGGTGGAAATATGCCCTCAGCTGCACCTTCTCGGTGGTGCTACTATCTGTTGACACAATTTTTTTTAACTTTTGTAGATGTCTTGGTCAGTGCTGACCTGTCCCCTCCACAGACTCCTTCTTCTGCTGTATCTGTGTTCATCTGCTACGTACAAATGTTAAAGTTCCTGATCTGAGGATTTGTTGGATTTTGCCTAAAGGGTGCACTGCTTCTCTGAGACTACTACTACTTTTTCAGCTCTTACACGGGAAGCAGGGCAGTGAGTAGGATTTCGTGCTGCTTTATTTCTAGGTTAAATGAGGTTCTGAAGTGGCTGTCATAGAAGAAAAAAAGTAAGTGTTAGAAATGGTTGCTCTTTTTCAAGTCATGTTGGTGTCCTCAGCTGAGAATAAGTTGCACATCTGCCTTTGAGAATTCTAGATGAACCCCACAGATCCTAGAGCCAATTCTCCATGCAGAAGCCCCCACAAGCCACTTAGGGAGATTCAATTCAGATTGAATTGTGGACATGATATAGGCAATAATAACTCGGGTGTATTGAAGATTTGCTACAGGTCCTCAGGCATGGTAAGGGCTAGACTGTAATGGATGAATTATTTCCCCTGTCAGTTATACTTCTGATGTCCATTTGCTCCTTGCTTTCAAGAATCTATAGATGATCAGAATGGCAAGTGCCATGCATTGTCCATGGTGCTGCCTGCAGTGGTGATGAAGGTCGTTAGACTCCTGTGCATACATGTTGAGATGACACTGTGCACACCTATCAAGCTGACACCATATATGCACGCCTAATATGATGACACTGTGTAACCTAGTGAGAAGGAGTCAGTGCACACCTTCTGAGACAGTGTGCACACCTAGTGAAATAGACTCAGTGTACACCCTAGCAAAAAGGACTTAGAGCAAGAATGCAGTTGATGATTTTACTAACTAGAAGTAATCTTAAATGTCTTTTCCTAAGTTTCCTTTTCTTGCACCTTCTATTATTTGCCCATAAAGAGAAACCATTTCAAAGTCCTGGTAGAATCATTGGGACCACTTAGAAACAAGTCATTTTTTAGGAATCAAAGAGATACTTCCAGATGTTGAGTTCAACTATGGGTCACCAACTTCAATTTGATCACTGTACTCTCCCAGCGTGCATACACACTCTCACTCTCATGCCTTCCCTCCCTCCCTTACTACCTCTCTCCCTCTGGTGCACTGAGCAGAGCAGCCGCTGTGAAGACTTCTGTGGGCACAGGAGCTCCGCGTGCTGGAGCTTTGGGTCCCTAGCGGGCCTTCCGGCGCGTGGCTGCGCGGTCCTGCAGGGAACTTTGCAGTGCCTGGGGCTGGGCTGGAGTGCACCTCGGTCGAGGCCGCAGCCTCCTTGGGACATGCGCCCAGGCCCTTCGCGGTCCCCATGTCCCCGCTTGACCCGCGGGTCCCTGCGCAACAGTTGTCTGTTTGGAGGGACTCAGGGGGTGGGGTGAAGGAGGGCGGGCCAGGGGCCTGGGCTGGGGCGCTGGGTGCGAGGCACCAGAGGCTGAGTGCCCCCCTAGGCATGCAGGGGGCTGGCCCCTCTGGTGGAGCGAGCACTGGCCGCCCCCCAGTGCGCAGGTGCCTCCCTGGGCGCTGAGTGCGCAGGCGCCAGCCGCTGGCACTGAAGGAAACCAGGCTTGAGCGGGCAGCAGCAGCGGCGGCAGCGCTGGACCAACAGGAACACTGACTGACTGACCAAGGGAGCCTCGAGTCTCGGAGGCAACGGGACTACGAAGCCCGCCTAGGGGCCCGCTAGCCATGTGGCCGGGCACCTGCTGAGCCTGGAGCACTCGGATGTCCACGCTGAGGAAGGTGCAACTGCGGGGCCAGGTCGGGTCGGCGCGGGGGAGGGGGTTGGCGGGTGGCGGGGTAGGGTCCCAGCGGAGCGCGCGGGTGTGGGCGGGGGACCCTGCGGGAGACTGCGTGGGGGCAGGAGCGCGTAGGTCGCTGCTCCTGAGCCAGAGCGAGGTCCCCCCCACACCGGTGCGTGGGACCGCGAGTTGGCAGCGTGGCCCCGCGCCCCGGTGGCACTGAGTGCCCGGAGCCAGCGCGTGCGTCCTGCAACGTGGCGGGGTCCCTGGGTCCCGGGCTATGGGGTGCACGGCGGGCGCCAAGTGGGGCGCCACGGAGGTGCGACTGTCCCTCCTTGGCCCTGTAAGCCCAGTAGGCGGGAGACCCATGGAGGGGCTGACCTGCAAGAGGGCTACATGCTGACTGGGACTCGGGTTCTGGCTCAGAAGGGGTAGCCGCCTTGGTGGTGGTGGGGCAGGCGGCACATTGCACCCCCCCCAACCTCCTTGGTCAATTCCGTGTGGTGACACTCTCTGGGACCCGCGGGAAAGGAGAGGTGTGGGGTCGCTGGTGCGGGGTGGCCTGGGCTGCAGCGACTGAGGTGGGAGGAAGGCGTGCGCAGGCAGGGGGTGGCCGACTCCCAGATCTCCAAGTGCAAGAGAGCTTACCAGGCCTTTTTAGGGGTGGTTGCTAAGCGAGGCACTACCCAGCGCAGGATTTTGTAACCAAGCCTCGCCTTGGCAGAGGCTGTCTCTGCTTGCGCCCCTTCCCTCTCTTGCGGGAGAAATAATGATGTGATGAGCACAGCCCTGTGCGCCATGGCCAGGGTGCAGCGGGTGCGCCCAGGTGGGCTGGCTGGGGTGTGTGTAGGGGGGCCGCTGCCCACCGCCTCGCCCCACCCCCACCACCCACCCCCGCGATGCGCCCGGGGTGTTGGGACTAATTAGACTTGGGGAGCCTAAAGGAGAGAAGAGTTGCAAGAGGTGGGGAGGGGGTGGCGAGCTCCGGCGAGGTGGCAAGCAGAGGGGACCTGCCTGCACCACCCCAGGAAACTCTGGGCTAGTCCTGCATGAGGGACTCCACCAGCCTTTCGCTCTCAGTGAAGGTCTTGGGATTCAGAATCCATGATTTATCAGTGGTGGCAATATTGTATGGATTAACAATATGGCCATTGCCAACAGAACCATCTTCACTGTTGATCGATTCTGCCTGGGCTGCTTTAGGGAGATTGAAGTGCTGTAGCCTCTCCATCACCTTTGGCTGGAGTGTGCTGGGGAGGCCACCTCACCTGCCACTGAACTGGGGGTGGAAGGGGTTGCCAACGGGGGGGATGTCTCTGTTCTCACCCAGTCATCACTTTGGGGGCCGGGAGGCCTGTGCTTCTGATTGACACTCAGGGACTTTAGTCTCCTAAGACTTGAAGACTCTTCTCAGCACAATCGGAGAGTGTCCCTGTGGCACATTCACAGATTCCAAAGACCAGTTAGCGACAGACCCCCTTTTAGCTCCACTTTCACCCCTGGGAGTGACACATTTAGATTTGAGGTTGAGTTGCATTACAGCACAATTTTCAGTTTACCTGCTTTATTTCCCTGGTGAAAGAAAGGTAATAGGTAACCAAGGCAAAAAAAAAAAAAAGGTAAAATGATAAAAACATGCTAATTTTTGGCAGGTCAAGTTGTTACTCTGGTTTTTCAAAAAATACCATTAATCAGAATTTTCCAGTAGCCAAATTGTCTTGTGCAGGCAGCTGTGACTCAGAGATTTTGGCTCTAATAGTAATTGTAGAGTATGCACCATTTCCTTTAGATGGGGTGACTTTTTCATTGCCTGCAAGAGAACAAATGAGAATTATTTTGTACCCCACATCTGGCATTATGGCTAGTGGGATTCAGAGTGTATGGTGTACGTGGGTACATTTGGACTGAGAGGTAGGGCCTTGCAGGCCTGCAGGGACAGGAACAGGAACTACACGCACCAAAGACACTATCTTCTCCACCAACATTTAGAGTCAATTTATCCTCTGTCAGTAGTTCAGCAGACCTGAGGGTTCTTCTCAGTAAAAGTCTTTCAAGGGAACTGCACTTTATACATGCAAATCACTCAGTTCCCTTTATTAACTCTTTCCTCCAGGTTTCTCTGTTCTTGGTTAAGAGTTCATATAAGCCACAGATGTCATCTATGTCACTTGTCATGTCAAACTTGTGTATTGCACTTGAGACTAAGTGGTAACTTGAGTGAGCAAAATGAGTACTATGTCTAGTAACCCAAGCAGATGAAATAAAGGTTCTCAGTTCAGCATTCTAAGTCATTGTTTCAAACTCTTAATCATTTATTCCTCCTTCTTCGAAAGAACTTTGCACTTATAGTATAATTATCCTAAGTGGTACTGTTTGAGACAAAAATAAACATGTATTCTACTTTCCAGTATTTCTGAATGTTATAGGTTACTTGTGGTGGAAATGAAATTTAACATGTAAAACCCTTCTATAGAATTCGGATTACATTGGTATATCTCCCCTTTGACATATATATCCTGTAGGTCTCTGTTGTTAGGTTTTTTTAAATGGTATAAGTTACAAAATAAATAATAGCAGTTAATAATAATAATAGAAAAAGTCCTTTGGGGGGCCAGCAGTAGTGCTTCAGGTTAAGCATACATAGTACGAAGTGCAAGGACCTGTGAAAGTATCCCAGTTCAAGCCCCAGCTCCCTACCTAAAGGGGAGTTGCTTCACAGGTAGTGAACCAGGTCTGCAGTCTTCTCTTTCTCTTCCCCTATCTTCCCTTCCTCTCTCAATTTCACTCTATCCTGGGACCAGATGGTGGCACACCTGGTTGAGTGCACATGTTACAATGTGCAAGTTCCCAGGTTCGAGCCCGGTCCCCACCTGCAGGGGGAAAGCTTCACAAGTGTTGAAGCACGGCTGCAGGTATCTCTCTGTCTCTCTCCCTCTCTATCACCCTCTTCCCTCTTGATTTCTGGCTGTCTCTATCCAATAAATAAATCAATAAAGATAAAAAAGGGAGTTGGGTGGTAGTGCAAGTGTTAAGCACATGTGGCGCAAAGTGCAAGGACTGGCATAAGAATCCCGGTTCAAGCCCCTGGCTCCCCACCTGGACAGGAGTCGCTTCACAAGTGGTGAAGCAGGTCTGCAGGTGTCTCTTTTTCTCTTCCCCCTCACAGTCTTCCCCTTCTCTCTCCATTTTTGTCTGTCCTATCTAACAACGATGACATCAATAACAACAATAATAAAAATCAACAAGGGCAACAAAAAGGAAAAATAAATATTAAAAAAAGAAAAAAATTCACTCTGTCCTATCCTATAAAAAAAGTGCTTTGCAGAATTTAAATACATTGTATTTCATGTACCTAGAACCTGACCAGTTTTGAAAGTAAAGGATTATAATGGGGCTTTTTTTAATTGTTAGAGGATCTGTTATTGCTCTTAACAGAGTATCTTTCATGAAATGCACATAGGGTGCAGAGATGCTTTGATGCTTTTGTTATTTAAAACAACATATTGAGGTGACAACTAGGAGATAGCTCACTTAGTAGAGCACACACTTTGCCATGCTAAGTATTCATAGGAGCACCATGCAGTGGGGAAACTCCATGAGTGGTAAAGTAGTGCTGTGGTGTTTCTCCTCCCTCTCTCTCCCCCTCTCTCTTTCTGTCTCTCTCTCTCACTCTCTCTCTCTCTACCCCTTTCTATATTCCATCTTCTGTATGAAAAAAAAAGAGAAAATAGTCTACTTGGAGTGGTTGATTGTTGCAGACACTGGTGGCAAAAAAGTAAGTATATAATATTGATTTAAGAAAACATGGAAGTCATAGTTTCTCAGTTGCCCAAGTTACTGAATAATAGGCACTTTGACTACAGATTTTAAAGGAGTGTTAATTAAATATATTTTATTGACACACATAATAGATATGCCCTGGTCTTTCACTGGACACAATAAAAATAACTATGCCTTTGTGCCCTCGGCAGAAGGGAGTCCTGTGTCAGCACTGCCAGTACATTGGTTATGAAGAGTTGTGTTCAGGAAGTCAGTCGTAAGGACAAGATGAGTCAGTGGGCAGCACATATACCTTACCATGAGTTTTAGTCTTGGCACCACATGGGAGTATCATGGATAGCACTGTGGTAGCTCCCCTGATGAGGTAGAATGATGATGTGATACCCGTCTTCTCTCCTGTCCCGCATATAGTGAAGAAAGAAAAAGGGCCAAAGAGGTCTCTCAGTAGTGTTATCTGCCACACATGAAGCCATAAATTGATGTTACATATGTACAAGGCTCAGAGCTCATTTCTGGTACTACATTAAAACAAATAAATAAGCAGGAAGTCAGCAAGCAGAGTGTTCTCGTGCAGTAAAATCACTTGTAAGGACTGACAAAGTTGCTTACTTGGATAATGCAGAGCTTTGCCATGTGTGTGACCCAAGTTTGAGCCTGGACCCCCATAGCATTGAAGAAAGCCTCAGTGCTCTGGTCTCTCTCACTCTTTCTACTTCTGCCCATTAAAAAGAAAAGTCATTCTTCATCCACCATAGTTTTACTTAATGCTGTTTTTATCAAACAGTCCATTCCCAGAAGACTGACATTTTCTTTGGGCTCCGGAGTGTATAAGATGGTGTGTGTGTGTGTGTGTGTGTGTGTGTGTGTGTGTGTGGTGTCAGGGCTCTCCTTTGAAACGCCAAGTCTCAGTGCTGTCCTGTGGTGTGCCAGACACAGATAGGAGCACTTACCTGCCTTCTAGCCTGAACAGTAGTGACAAGGAATGGACTGAGCTGTCCATGGCAGCTGGAGTTCAGTAACCACTGCTCTGCTTTTTCAGCCATTACTTTCTGCCCCTATGCTGTGGAGATGCTTCTCAGTCAGCAGCTCCTGGTCCTCACATTCAGTCCCTTGGAGTGACAGTCTTCTTGGGCTGATCTGTCATTTCTCAGAGAGAACATTATAGGGCTCACTCTTGAGAAAATGTTACCTCTCCTGAATTATTCCCAGTCATTTTTCCATGATGGATATCTCCAGCTTTTATTCTTAAACTCTCTTTCCTGCTAGAAGAAGTTGTCCTGCACTCTTGCCCTTGTGATTGGCCCTCCATAGACATTTGCATGTAAATTTCCTTGGACTATTATATTTGCCTTTCTGAGAGTCTTGCTATTTTCAAAATGGGTTCTGCTTTGTCTAATGAGAACCATTCCTGTTTGAGAATTTTGGTATCCGGGGATAAGATAACATGACATTTATTTATTTATTTTTGAGCTGAGACAGAAACATGCCTTTTGAGCAGAGGGAATCCTCGGGTGGAAGGCTGAAAGGGAGTGGGGCCTAGAATTTTTGCTGGGTGCCAACAGCTTAGGTGGTGACTGTCTGTGCACAGAGCAACATGGCCACTTTACTGTGAATTCAGGCAAGAATCTGGTTGTCTGTCCATAGCAACCAAAGTAAAGTATGAGTTTTTCTAAAATAATAATAATAATTACATGAAAACTACTGATGTGCAAGATTTTCAGTCTTCAGCTGATATTCTCATCTGGTGTAGTCATAGAATAACAAAAAAGAAAACTTTTAATGAGTCATTGCTAAAAAGGAACATTTGCAACCAGCCTTTCCTTAAAATCATAGAAAATATTTTAACAGTAACTTTGTAAGTTTAGGTAGGCATTACCTTTAAAATGATGTACTATACACTGCACAAAAGAAAAAAGTACTGAACTAATCCACCAGAACCTGTAAGTATATATGTTAAGCCAGCCAAGATGTCATTATCCCCTTGTCCGTCATGAAAAGTTGTCCTGCTCTCCTGCATGAGGATGAATTGGAGCCCCCCTGGGGTGACAGTTCAAGTGGTATCACTGAGTTCTGATCCTAATACTCAAAAGGGGACAGAATCAATGCTGATTTGATAGGATTGTCACAAGGATGAAGTGAAACTGTGGCTGTACAGCATACAGCATTTAGAGAAGCTCCGGAGGTGACTCAGCAGGTAGAACACAGAGCCTGTGTGTGAGAGTCCCAAGTTCAATCCCTGGTATGTACATGCTAGAGTTGTTACTGATTCTCTCTTTCTCCTAAATAAGTACATACATACACAATGAAATTTCCCCCCTTTTTATTTGATAGGACAGAGAGAAATTGAGAGGAGGGTGAGGAGACAGCCAAAGAGAAAGTGGAAACACTTGCAGTACTGTGTCACTGCACATGAAGCATTCCTCCTGCAGATGGGGACTTGGGACTTGAACACTAGTGCCACTACAACATGTGTGCTCAACTGGGTGCACCACTGCCCAGTCTCCATATTTTAAAAATAAAGCATTTAGCATAGTGCTCACTGTCATGCTCAATGAAGCTGGTTCATTGGGACCCAGTTGCAGCCATCTTGCATAGGTTGTGACCAGGCCATCTTCATATTACCATCCACCCAGAAAATAATGATTCACAGGGCAGTTCTTACATGAGTTACTTGTTCATCCTTCCATGATAGGTATCTACACACCATTCCCACCATCAATTTTGCTCCACCACTGTGCATTGGGTCCCTGATAGCCACTCAACTCCCTTCCTTGGTCTTTCTGCAGTGGAGAACATCTAGTCTGGTTTTCACCCAGTGTTTTATCTTTCTTTCTTTTTAAAAAAATTTTTATTTATTCCCTTTTGTTGCTCTTTTTTTTGTTGTAGTCACTACTGTTGTTGTTGTATAGGGCAGAGAGAAATGGAGAAAGGAGGGGAAGACAGAGAGGTGGGAGAGAAAGACAGACACCTGCAGACCTGCTTCACTGCCTGTGAAGCGACTCCCCTGCAGTTGGGGAGCTGGGGGCTCAAACAGGGATCCTTACACCAGTCCTTGCGCTTTGTGCCACGTGCACTTAACCCACTGTGCTACCGCCCGACTCCCTGTGTTTTATCTTTCTTAAGTTCCACTTATAAGTGAGGTCATATAGTGTTCATTCTTCTCCTTTTGATTGATCTCACTTAACATGATTTCTTCAAGTTCCATTCAAGATGGGGCAAAAGAGATTGTTCCATCATTTTAAATAACTGAATAGTATTCCATCATGAATATAGACCACAATTACCTTTCTCTTCTATTCCCTTCTTCTTCCTCCTCCTTCTTCTCTTCTCTTCTCTTCTCTTCTCTTCTCTTCTCTTCTCCCCTCCCATCACCTCCCCTCCTCTCTCTCTCCCCCCCTCTCCGAACAGGGGCTTAAATCCAGGTCTTTAACATGGTAATATGTGTGTTTTATTGGATGCACCACTGCCTACCCCTAGACGCTAAATTTCTTAACCACCTGTCTGTTGTTGGACATTTAGCATGGTCTGTTGTTGAGCTATTTTCCTAGAGAATTATGGCTGCTGTTCTGTATATGAAACCATGTGGGTGAAGTCTTAAGCTTTTGTCTCCAAATCCAAGCTACGTTTCAGTCCCCCTGCCCAACACTTGGGAAGCAGGGTGAGTGTCCCAATGAGAACTTAGATGTGATATCAGTACCACTTTCTGATCCACAGGGTGGGCCAATTAACACTCTGCACCTTCTATGGAATAGCATCTCACCATCAAAATCTCCCCATCCCCCAGACCCCCTTACACTGCCACCTTTCTTCTGGAGAGACAGCTTTTAAAAAACAGTGCCCGGGGAGTTGGGCGGTGGCGCAGTAGGTTAAGTGCATGTGGCACAAAGCACAAGGACAGGCGTAAGGATCCCTGTTAGAGCCCCCTGCTCTCCACCTGCAGGGGAGTCACGTCACAAGTGTTGAAGCAGGTCTGCAGGTGTCTGTCTTTCTCTCACCTCTCTGTCTTCCCCTCCTCTCTCCATTTCTCTCTATCCTATCCAACAACAACGACATCAATAACCACAACAACGTTAAACAACAAGAGCAACAGAAGGGAAAATAAATAAATTAAACAAAACAAACAAAAAAAAAAACCAGTGCCTGGTCTTATTTAGCTAAGATCTGACCGAAGAGGTCATACTATTCTGTGGATGAGTGAGTGAGACTGTGGGACACATTATAGATTCTCCAGATCTGTCTGACCTTGTCTTGTGAACACTGCCACTTCCTGTGGGCCCAGTACTCTGCTCTTGGGTACTGTTACTCTGTACCAGTTTCTGATTCACCTATACAAGGGCAAGATTCCCTGATTTTTAATTTAATGAATTAATTTATTTAGCCTTTTCCGTGTTTTCTTCTCATTTGTTCTTTATGACCTCACTGAATAGCTACTTCTGCTGTGCCTGTGTCTCAGGTCTTAACTGTCAAAAGTCAATATATCTGTGTGGCCCTGGGTCTCTGCCTGTCTCAGGGAATGTTCTGTGGAAGATTTGTTCTCCAGGCTGCCCAGCTAGAGTATGGCACTGTCTTTAGGGGTTGAGATTCAGTGAATGGGCAAGTTTGGCAGTCTCCCAGTTTCCACATAGTTTTTGAATGAATAAATAAATCCACAACCAACTAACTCCATAGTCCACTACTAGAAAGTGTCCTACTGGCATGTTTTCACATTTCTTCTATAAATTGTGTGAGAGAGACAGATGGAGCTAGAGGACCTCATGAGCATGTTAGTGGGTATGAATACTTTTTATTTGCTTGTAATAGGATAACTTTGACTCTTTAAAAATAACTTCAATCTTTTGTAATATTTTGACAAGTTTTTCAACATTTGTTTTCTGGTTCTATTAAAAACGTAGCACTGAAATCTATACTATAGTCAATTTAGATTTTTTTTTTGCCTCCAGGCTTATTGCTGGTGCACGGTGCCTGCGCTGCAAATCCATGGATCCTGGAGGCTGTTTTTTTTCCTTTCGTTGCCCTTATTGTTTACTGTTATTGCTGTCATTGTTGTTGTATAGGACAGAGAGTAATCACGAGAGAGAGGAAGGAAAGACAGAGAGAGGGAGAGAAGGATAGGCACCTGAAGACCTGCTTCACCGCTTTTGAAGTGATCCCGTGCAGGTGGGAAGCTGGAGGCTCGAACCTGGATCCTTATGCCTGTTCTTGCGCTTTGTACCATGTGTGCTTAACCTGCTATGTTATCTGCCCCCCAGCAATTTAGAATTTTTCACAAACTGTTGATGTTGTCTTTTCAGTCTTTCATCATGATAACTACATATTCCCAAGTCTATACTATGCTGTTTATGTCATCAACCATTAGGCCAAGATTTTAGTTTTTTGTAAGGCAAGTTACATTGCTCTTTGAAGTCTGAACATTATTTCTTAGTCTTCAATTTATCTATTTGTTTATATTTCCTTGTTTCTATAATGATATTGTACTAAGGGTCATAGCACACATTTAAAAATCACTACTATTCCAGGGCCTGGTGGTGGCTCAACTGGCAGAATTGGTAGCACACGCTACCAAGCACAAGGACCCAAGTTCAGGTCCTTGGTGTCTCCCTTCAGGGACTGTCATGGGCTGTGAAGCAGTGTTGCAGACATCTCTCCTTCTCTGTGTCTCTCTATTCTTCTTTCTCTATGTCTCTTGCTCTCTAAAGAAATGTCAGCCTGTAATTGGGGAAGTAGTGTAGGTACCATATTCCAGTGGCAGCAAGAACACCACCACCATTCTTTCTGCTTCCAGCAGTTTCATTTCTGGGAACATATCCTAAGAAAATTATCATGGATTTATAGGAAATTAGCTGAACAGATGTTCTCTTCAGCTTTGTTCATTGTAAGAAGTTGGAAAATAGCATTAACCATTGGATAAAGCCAGTGTGAAAAGTAAAAGAAAAGGAAAAGAAAACTATATGTATGCATTAAAAGGATGAAAGTTTAATACAAAATACTGTGCTCAGAGAAGAAAAGCAGGCCCTTGTACCCCAAATACCTGTCATCCTTTTCAATCCTGACACCAATCTAACTATGTCAACCCATCTGACTGAGTTTGTCCTTATCTAACCAGATTGGAAGACCATGTGGGAGAGTGTGTTACTGTGGTCCGAAGTGCATATGCCACTTCATTCTGTTCTGTTGCCTCCTCACATGCCACACTCATGGGTGGGAGATAAAAGACCCTTAGGGCCCAGGAAGAATAAGGGGTGTGTGTGTGTGTGTGTGTGTGTATGTGTGTGTGTGTGTGTGTTTGTGTGTGATGTATGTGAATCTTTGACTGTTTCATGGAACTGGGAAACCTGATGTGTTTCTTTTCACAGAATAGAGACCTCCTGAGGTTCTCTGGAGGATTGTAACCTGCATCTCACAAACCTAATACTGGTTTGAAAAGCCACTCAACACTTTAAAAACTGGGAGAAAGTCTAAGTTTGTCTGATATAGAAGGGACTCCAAAAGCTGGATAAGGGCAGGAGACTGGCTCACTCAATGATGGTCTCTTTAGCCAGTGTCAAGCCACTCTTATCACCTAGGGTCCTATCCAGAGGATCATATGATTCCCCCATAGATGATGTGGGGCAAGATCTCTAGGAGTTCCCTCTAACACCACTGGTCACATCCATTGGGAATATTACCAGAAACTCCATTGAAAACACTGTGTTTAAAATGGGAGTTGCCTCAGATAAATCAGATCTAGAGACAGCTTCAGAAAATGATGAAAAATTCCCTTTCCTTTTATGTTCATTTCCACCTCCATGTTTCAGAGACAGTAATTAAAATTTTTATTTATAAAAAGGAAACCCTGACAAAAACCATATATACGATGGGTACAATTCCCCACAATTCCTGCCACCAGAATGCCATATCACACCCCCTCCCCTGATAGCTTTCCTCTTCTTTCTCCCTCTGGGAGTATGGACCCAGGGTCACTATGGGGTACAGAAGGTGGAATGCTTGGCTTCTGTAATTGCTTCCCCACTGAACATGGGTGTTGGTAGGTCGATCCATACTACCAGCCTGTCTCTCTTTCCCTAGTGGGGCGGGGTTCAGGGAAGCAGAGCTCAAAGACACATTGGTGTGGGGTTTTCTGCCCACAGAAGTCCAGTTGGCATCATGTTAGCATCTGGAACCTGTTGTTTGAAAAAAGATTTAACATATAAAACAAACAAAAGTTGACTAATCATTATCCTAAATGCTGTAAAAGTTCATATGAAGAGTTGGGGGGTATCCATTTTAGAGTTAGTTATAGCTCTATTTTAGTTGTATTCCAAAGAATCTATGACTATACTACTTTGTTTTCCTGAGCCTAACATCTAATATGCAGGTGGATCTAAGTTATTGTCTGTGGAGATGATATCATGGCTGGAGAAAGGACCAGAAAGCTGGATCAGCGAAGAGAGTAGCTCCCAAGTATGGGATAGGTGTATAAATATTGTTGACTGTAAACCACATAAATTTGATCTGATCTGGTGACCATATTAAGCTTTGGAGCCTATGTGACCTCTGCATCCCTATAGACCTGAGTTAACATTCTGAGGTCATGAGTAGGAATGTTCCAAGCTGCCCCAATTTCAGTATCCAACTTCCTCAGGTGGAAAATAGAGAAACATTCTCTACTCAGAGACTATTTGAAAAGATAGAGTCAGCTATTATTAATAATTTGAAACAAGGGCAACAAAAGGATAAATAAATAAAAAATAATTTGAAGGCATTCTTTAAAAAATTAACAAGTAATATATATATAAATATATAAATATATAAATATATAAATATATAAATATATAAATATATATATATAATTGTGGGCCTGGCGGTAGTGCAGTGGATTAAGTGCACATGGTACAAGGCTCAAAGCCTGGCCTAAGGATCCTGATTGGAACCCCTAGCTCCTGACCTGCGGGGGGGGGGTCCCGTCAGAAGTGGTAAAGATGGACTGTAGGTGTCTCTCTCTTTCCCCATCTCTGTCTTCCTGTCCTCTCTCAGTTTTCTCTGTCCTATCCAACAACAATAACAACATTGTTAATAACAACAATGATAAGCAACAAAAGGGAAATTAACCTCCAGGAGCAGTGGATTATAGTGCAGGCACTGAGCCCCAGCAATAACCCCAGAGGTAAAAAAATAAATAAACATTTTTCATGTGAAATAATAGAAGACTAAAAAAAGATATGGCTTTTACCTCCCCAGAGCCCTGCTGCCTCACTTGGGAAAGACAGAAACAGGTTGGGGGTATGGACCCAACGGGCAATGCCCATGTCCAGTGGAGAAGCAATTACAGAATTCAGAACTCCTCCTTCTGCACCCCATAAAATCTTTGCTCCAGTGGTTGGGCGGTAGCACAGCGCGTTAAGTGCACTTGGTGCAAAGCTCCAGGATTGGAGTAAGGATCCCAGTTCGAGCCCCCAGCTCTCAACTGTAGGGTGGCCACTTAACACTTGTGAGGCAGGTCTGCAGGTGTCTGTTTTTCTCTCCCCACCTCTGTCTTCCCATCCTCTCTGTATTTCTTTCTGTCCTATCCAACAAAAATAGCAATGGCAACAATAACCACAGCAGTAACAACTAGGACAAAAGAATGGAAAATAATGACCTCCAGGAGCAGTGGACTGTAGTGCAGGCACCAAGCCACAGCTGTAACCCTGGAGGAAAAAAAAAAAGAAATCTTTGGTCCATTCTCCCAGAAGGATAAAGATTAGGGAACCTTCCAGTGGAGGGGAGGGTATAGGGAACTCTGTTGACTGGAATTGTATGGGATTGTGCTTCTATTATCCCACAATCTTGTTAATCATTATTAAATCACTAATTTAAAAAAAAAGATAAAAAAATCTATAAAATCACAGAAGCACACTATCTGCTAGCTACCTTCTTAGTAAGTTTCTGAAGCTTTACATCCATTCTGTAGTATATTTAGAAAAGAGTTTAGGTAGCTTAACATAAATACTAAAGAAAACATGTTCTCTGTACACTTGGTGAGGGAGGAACATGGCTTGGTTTTTTTTCCTATTTTTATTAGTGATTTAATAATGGGTTTAATTGTTGTTATTGTTGAGTCATATGATTTATTTATTGTCATTTGTGATCAGTCTCTTGTCAGTTTTGTGACATCCAAGTATCTTCTCCCAGTTTCCAGGTTACCTGTGTGTGTGTGTGTGTGTGTGTGTGTGTGTGTGTGTGTGTGTGTGAAGTTTTCTTTTAATGTGAAGAAGCTGTTAAATTTGATGTAGTCCCAGTAATTTAACCTTGTTTTAGTTTTGCTTACCCATAGTGTGACGAGTCTCCAAATAGAGCCTGATGTTAAATTGTGGATGTGTTTCACCAATGTTTTCTTCTCTATAATTTTTAGTCTCAGTTCCAATAACCGGATCTTTGATCCATCTTGAGTTATTTGGCATATGGTGTTAAGGGCTGGTACAGTTTCATTTTTCATTGACTACCCATCATCAGCTATTGAAGAGGTCTTTTTCCCTCCCACCCCCCACTGAAAAGGTTTTAGTCCTTTATTATGTACACACATATGGGTTTATTTATGAAATTTCAATTTTATTTTGTTGGTCTATAAATTGGTTTTGTTCCAGTACAGTATGTAACATTAATTACTATTGCTTTGTAGCATCAATGGAAGTCAGGAATGTTATGTGTGCATTGTTTGGTTTTTGCTAGACTGCTATGGTGCTGACTCCCCTCTGGACATCTTTATTAAATATTTTCAATAAATGTGAAAACGCATACCTTGGGGTTCATAGTGTGATTATTAGTACATGATTGTTAGTTTCTATACTTAGCATATTTAATAAATATTAAAGTAGATTTTTAAATTAATTCATCTCTATATAATTAAATTATATGGCAAAGTTAGTAAAAATGTAAAACCAAGGTCTCTTTTACAATCTTCTCCTTGGGAAACAGAAGATGGCTTGTCACTTATAAGCCAGGTTCTAGTAGGAATGAACATGTCTGGCTCCACTCTGAAACATTTCTTTTTAATATTTACTATGGCTTTCAATTTCCCATCCAAGTTCAGCTCATTAGCAAATCCAGTAGCAAGTCTAGAATGAAATTTTCAAGAGAAAATTATCTTGTCTTTTACTTCCAAACGCCTGAAGATTCAGTGAAAAGACAGATGTATTTATTTCTTCTAGTGTAGGTGATTATTTTTCTTATGATTAATGAAGAAATAGCTACAATTCAAGGCCAGAGGGTAAGCTGTTGCCCAGGGGTTCTTTTCAACTTTTTGTTAATTAGTAAATTCCTAAGCCCAATTATTCAAGTAATGCTTTGACTACTTTCTTTTTTTATTATCTTTATTTTTAATATTTATTTATTATTCCCTTTTGTTGCCCTTTGTTATTGTAATTTTTGTTATTGTAAGTTTTGTTATTGTTATTGTAATTTATTGCCTTTTTGTTATTGTAATTATTGTTGTTATTGATGCTATCATTGTTGGATAGGACAGAGGGAAGAGGAGGGGAAGACAGAGAGGCAGAGAAAAAGATAGACACCTGCAGACCTGCTTCACCTCCTGTGAAGTGACTCCCCTGCAGGTGGGGAGCCAGGGGCTTGAACTGGGATCCTTACACTGGTCCTTGAGCTTTGTGCCACCTGCGCTTAATCCGTTGTGCTACCACCTGACTCGCTATTTGACTACTTTCTTTGTAAATAGATTTAGGTAAATTAGTTCTCCTCCAGGACCATATTTAAAGCTGACTCTCCATCAAAATCCAAAGGCACACACCTGTGAAAAATGGCAAAAAGGCACTGAAGTTCCCGGTTCAATCTGCCATACCATCGTAAGCCACAGTTGAGCAGTTCTATGGTAAAATAAAAATAAAATAAAACAAAATAAAGAATCTAAATAAAAAATAAATCTGCCACCCTCAAAAGTATGTCTTTGGGGGAAAATAATTTCATGGGAGGAGAATAATGGAGATTCCTTTTTAGAGATAAGGCCAACTTCTTGGGAAAAGTTGACCAGTGAGGAAAGCAGAATTTTATGTGTAGTCATGTCCTTTTATTCACCATGTCTCTTCTTGCTAAGCTTACGAGCTGGCCTTCTGTTACCCCCTCACAATGTCCTCTGTGTTAACTAAGCTATTAAAGATGGCGTCGAAGAACACATGGTGAGTTCCTCACCATATCTGACTCTCATATGTGAAGGTGGTGTGCATGTTATTAATCATCCTTTATTTTTCTCTAATCCGTCTTTCTAATGCCTACTTAAGCAGTATCTGAAGAACTCTGATGGGTAGAAGATAATTTCTTTCTTGTTTGAACACTATAGAACATTCATATTTAGTCTTTTTTCCCTTCCTTTTTGTACTCACTAGGCCAATGTACTCCCAATGTGCAGGTGTCTAAAAATCCCTGAAAAGCAAGCTTTCTCTTCATTTTTTGCTGAGTTTATGTGTGAGGAAATTTTATTTATTTGTTTAAATTTCTCAATTTTCTTTTTTTTATTATTATTTTTGAAAGAATGGAGACACACACACAGAGAACCCCATGTTTAATTTTAAATGTCTTCTTTGGGGGAAATGTTTCTTTTTAATATTCTGTTTACTTATCTATTTCCTGGGTAGAGACAGAAATTGAGAGGGAAGCAGGAGATGATGAGATTAGAGAAAGGACAATTAGAAAAGTGCCCTTCATTTTCCCAGGATGCCAGTTTGACCTGTGACCTTCTGACCTGCATGTGGTGCACAGGGGCCAATGTCAGCAGAATGAGTGACTATTCCATGAACTATTGTCCCCACACTTGGCCTCTGTCTGGGAAGTGCTGGCTAAGGAGTAAAAGGCTAGTAGCTGAGGGACTAGTGTGGGAGAGGCTTCACCTTGAGCTTTGCTGTGAAGTGTGCTGATGACAGTAACAGTCTTCCAGAAATCAGAAGTGCACCATCTCTAGTATCTGCTACTGTATTCAGCCATGTACTTGCTCTGGCCCCTGGGACATTGACAGGTGGGACTCAGGGAGAGACCTCAGTGCCTGTCTGGCTGTGGGGAGCCCTTCTTCCAGCACTTCTTCTTCTAGCGTTTGCCTCTTCCAGCACTGAGGAAGCTAGGGGCCACCCTGTGGAGGCATGGGGAACAGGCAAGACACACATAGTAGCTCCAGTGGAGCTGTTAGCTGCCTGCAGACACACATGACCTCAGCTGATGTAGAGCTGCCCTGAGGAGCCCACCAAGGGCTGATCTGAGCCCCGAGCAAAGAGAGGGGTCATCTAAGGCACAGAGTCAGGAAGTGATCTTTATTATAGCAATAAGCAAGAAAATACAGTAAAAGAATATATAACTACATATATACCATGAAAGGAATAATAAGCGTGAAATTTCTGTGAAAAGACCAGGGAGCAAGGGATTAAGGAAGAAGACTCAAATGAAATGATCTGGATATGGAATGCTGACATTTTCCATTGTGACCCCACTAGACAAGAAGTTTAAAAGTATTAGTCAAAGGGCTTCAAGTCTTCCACCAGAAAGTTTACACATGGATGGCAGGACTGAGGAACAATGCAAAATCCTGCAAAGTATTAGCATATAATTGTTCTCAATTGTATATCATAAACTAATAGGAAAAAGAAAGGGTCAGTTCTCGGAAGGGGAAGGCTGGCTGTAGGCATTTCAGCAGACATGCAGGAGGCCTCACTGATTGCAGACCTGCCAGGGGAGCCCCCAGCAAGGTGCTGAGAGGAGCCCTGAGCTCCTTAGCAGCTGAGCAGGGTGTAGACAGGGTGCTGCCTGGACCCCGCTCAGAGAGGTCGGAGATGGTCCATCACTGCGCCTTTCTGTAGGTGTCACTCTCCCAGCTTGGAATTAGGAGGGTGTCTTATTGTCATGCCTGAAATGAAACACAGAGAGCTGTCTTAGTCAAGTCACATTCTCAGACACTAGCTTCCTCTTGATTCCTGAAGAAATGAATTATCCCAGGAGAGAAGTTTTCCAAGGAGATAAATGCATGAAGGGGCTGAGTATTACCCACCTGGTGAGCACACATGCCACAGTGAGCAAGGACCTGGGTTCTTGCCCCTGTGCCCACCTACAAAAAGGGAAAGCTTCAGGAGCTGGAAAGCAGATCTGTAGGCATCTTTCCTTCTCTCCCCTCTGTCTCTCCCTCTCATTTTAATTTGTTTCTAGCCATTAGGTAAATTGAATCATTATCAGGAGTGAAATATATTAAAACCTAGTCAGCACATAGTAGAAACCTTTCCTCTCAAATCAATACAGCAAAAATCTGCAGCCTCCACCAAGACTGTGCTGCCAGAAGAATGAAGTCCTGCCATTGTTGGGATGTGATTCTCTTGTCCTGTTTTAAACAACCAGAACACCATGTGTCTCACCCAGACTGGTTGCTAGACTAATCTCACATGGCCTAGGCTCACCCAGACTCATGGTGTAGATGAGCAGTGTCCAGGAGCCTGGTCGCCTTTGTACAACTGGCATCAGTGAGGAAGAAGGTGCCTACCTCTAGCAGAACAGGGACCAGGATGGAGGGTCACACTCCTCCCTCTCCTCCTTGTTAATCCTTGTATGGTTGTGGGTGCACAGCACGGCCATGAAGCAGGAGAACTGAGTGCGGGTGGCCTCCTCCTTCTGGTGGACCAGATGGACACAGTCCCTGATATCCTCCACTGCCAGGTTCACAGGGATGATGGGGTTGCCCAGGGCATAGTTGTATAGTGACACCTTGTGGGTGGCCCTGTCCCCATAGCCCATCAGATAGTCAACCCTGAGCTCAGAGGCGGTGAGGTCCAGCAGAGACAGCCATGAGAGGGCCCCGTGCAGACGGGTGGACACGGAGCTCTATCAGATGCTTTCCACATCATGGAAGGCGGTGACAGTGTCACTCCTCTGGCCCACAGCCACCAAGATGCTCTTCTGGTGGCTTCTGCCAACAGAGCTGACCAGGGTCCAGATAGAGTCACCTCCAGCACAGATACCTGTGAACATAGCAGTGGGTTTAGCAATGGACAAAGGAGGCACCCCAGAGAGCAGAGCAGAGGCAGTGAGAGGATGAAGGACTTGGAGAACCAAGGGTCCAAGGGTCCACTACTTCACTGACACCATTGCAGAGGGACTGATGGGGAGAGCAAACCTAGGCTTAAATCTAGGAGACGATTCCCACATATCAGCAGGAAAATGTTTAATGAGGAGTTGAGACAGGAGACCAGGAGTCCCTAATTTTTACTGAATTTGAAGGTGTGGGACTGGAGTTGCCTTTTTAATTGAGAACTTAAGAGGTTTCTGTAAACTTGGCACTGGAAGTTATCATGCTGGGTCATTGTTAATTCTGGTGTATAATCTGATCCCATTTCCCCAGGGAGTTTGGTTTTCAGTGTCCTGAGCTTGTTTTCAGGAGGGGATAGATGGCCAGAGAGGTGGCACTTGCAGCAAAGGGTGCAGTTCCCCTCTCCCCTGCTGACCTGACCTGGGGAACTGGGCTTGAGGAGGAGCTGACCTGGGGTGTCCTCTAGTAGCTGCTCCAAAAGGAAGGACTCCTGGCAGCTGGAAGCTGAGCTGGAGTCTTCCTGTTCCTGTGACAGGTCCTCAGTCACGGGCGGTGGTGCCATTCCATTTTCATGGTGATAGTCACAGTCTGTGTGGAGAGAAATCCAAGCATAGATTCAGGCTGAATGTGCCATGATGAGCCCATTGTGATCCCAGAATGTGCCCACAGCTTAGCAAGGGAGCTGTGTTTTTCTTGGAGACGTGCATGGTTTCTGGGGGCTACTGGGTTCCTTCCAGTCCTTTGTCCCCCATGGAACTGGTTTTCAGGGTCATGAGTTTGTTTCAGGAAGGAAGATCTGACCTGGTAGGAGGCATTTACAGGAACCCAGGGGGTCCCCTCTCCTCAGATGGTCTCCACATGCCAGGCTGTGGGAGTCATCGGCTTCTCGTGGAAGCTCCTCAGTGGCTGGCATTTGGCCCACTTCATGCTCCTGCAGATGTTTGTCATCTAGATGGAGAGAAACCTCAGTCTAGGTCCAGGCTGACCATGACCATGAAAAGACTCACCTCATATAGAATATGACACATGGGCCTTCTCCTGGACCTTCTGTGCTAAGAAGGCTGTGTCTCTGTGTCCCTGAATCTGTCAGGAGACCCTACCCTCCCATGTGCCCAAGAAAAGAGTTGACAAAATAAACAGGAAGATGCTCTTATACATTCCTGTGCCTGGAATGCCATGAATTCCTCATGAGGAAGAGCTCTACAGAGCAGCCCAATCTGCCACAGAGAAAGAAGTAGAGAAGCAAGGACTATCCCTAGAGCCTGTTACAGAGCAGTGAGCTGGTCACTGTCTACTGAATGCACGGAGGCCTGTTGCCTGTGCTTTTCCCTGTCAGATGGTGTTGAAGCGAAGCTGGAAACCATTTATTTACTCTGAGTCTTTGCAGTTAATATCTCACTCCAATAAGCTTCTTCTCAGATTGCTCTGACACTCACTGGCAGGTGGCTCTGTGGTTTCCTCCATCCTGGAACTCACAGGTCCCTGATCATCTTTCTCAGAGTCCTGGAAGAGAAAGAAGTCAGGGTCACAATAATCATTGCAGTGATCAGTGGTAGAGCACATTTCCGAGCAGCTCTGTTTCCCCAGAGAGAGCCCTGTGTCAGTAGCAAAGCTACTTCACCCCCGGGGGGTGGTGGGGTGACTGGTTTAGAGTCTACACTGTAGATTTGAGTGAATCCTTGGGTTTTCAGTGCATTTTCAGAAGTTTATTGACAAGGATATGTAGATTTCTTCCTGCTTGCTCTCAAGTCTCCCTTGCTGCAAGTAGGACCCAGGGACTTGAACTCAGGTCCTCTTGCATGGTGACATGCGCACTCTACCAGGTACACCAGTGTCTCCCCCCACACCCTTTCTTGCTTTTTTCCAGTTGAATAAGGAAAACTGGGGTCAATATTTTCTCTTCACTTAAAAGTGTCACCCTGTCCAGGGGTAAATAATCCACTGAAAACGACACAGACCACTCTGTATACACAACAGTCAATTGGGGAAAAAATCCCTGTGAATAGAAAAGCTGTCTCCTGAAAACAGTTCAGTACAAGAGCCATCAAGGATTGACACAAGAAGCCTTCTGGAAAAAATTGTGACATTTCAGGTGCCATGGTCTCTCCATGTTTAAGTCAAATTAATTATTGTTGCATATAGTCCCAACTTCCTTTTCTGTGTATACACAGACCTGTGTGTCTGCAGGAAAATACACTTTCCTGTCTGGTACATTCTGGATTCTTCCCTCAACTCTAGACCTCTTTCTGTCCAAGGCAGGAGCTTGGAATGTACGTTCTAGTCTTAGACACACTTACACTGATGTTGTCCTCTGCATACTCCAGGATGGCATCTTCATAGTCCATGTTTCACTGTAAATGTTGCTAATCAAGTCCACAGTGACCCAAAACAAAAGAATACCTGTTAGGTTGTTTTCTAATTAACTTAAGTTTTAGCTGGTTACTTCAGTATTTTCCACTACTTTTTCAAGATAATCAACATTTTAAAGATATATGCAAGATCTAATGAGAGAAACAGTATGCAAATGTATTTTTGGAGAATGGACAGATACCAGAAAAAGAATGAAAGCTATGTTGTCAGGCCTCTGAGACTAGGGCTGCAGATCCTGTCCTCACAGCTTTCCTGCCTGGAGTCCAGGCCAGAACCTCCCTGGCCTGTAGGGCTGGCAGATGCATTTGCTTTGAGAACCACCCAGTGAAGAAAGCTGCCCTTAAGTCAGTGAAGTTTAATACATAGTCTTGGGTGATGTTAGCTCCCATCACAGCATGGAAAGAAGGGGGACGAGAGGGAGCGGCACTGACTTCTAGGACTCTGCATTCTGAGAACTTAAAGATTTGAAATACCATGGCCTGTGAAGTGGCACAATGGATAAAGTACTGGGCTCTCAAGCATGAGGTCCTGAGTTCAATCCCCAGAAGCACATGTACCAGAATGATATCTGGTTCTTTCTCTTTCTCTCTCTCTCTCTCTCCTCCTTTCTCATTAATAAAATAAAATATTCTTAAGAAATGATTTGAAATATGTAAACTAATGACATACCTACAAAGCTCTTTAAACCATTGCTCCATCCTCTCAACTGATCTGAAATGCAAGGGAAGAGGGGAAATCCAGTTAGAATGCATAAAATTCACACAAACATATTATGAGTGCTGGTCAGTGTAAACATCAATGTAGGTCATTATTGGTGGGACTGTGTGAGTCAGGAGGACTCTCCTGGTCACTGGGTGTGAGGGAGCCCTGCTCTTTGACAGACAGTTTTCTGGGTTGGCAAGGAAGTTATCTAGATGGAGGCTAATTGGGTTTGGGGGTAAGGTGGTTATGCTGGTGGTTACCTGCACATTTTACCAAGCACAAGGACCCAGGTCCAAGCCCCTAGTCCCTATCTGCAGAGGGCTTAGCAGTTGCATGTGTTTGCCTGAATCAGAGCCACTAGGGGACGGTTGAGAGCACACAGATGTTTTTGAGGGGGTCAGAGCACGTTTGGCTAATAGATCCCCAGATGGAGCTGTGTTCCCCCCTGAGAGTCATGAGGAGACAGGGCCGGGCTGCAGTCTTACTGAAAAGAGACAAAGAATCGGTGTTCAGCCCAGCCCAAGACCAGCGATAGGCGGACTCTTGTGAATTTCTTGGCTTTCTTCAAGTTGCATATAACCCACATGTCCAGCAGGGGCACCGTGTACTTGATTCTGAAGTGACCCTTGAACCTGGAGAGGGAACAGAGCACACTGCAGTTAGCTTGCATCAACAGCATTCTGGGAGCAGCTGGGTTTCTCCTGGGGAGATGGTGGGTGTGTTTCTGTGACTCCTTCCCCTCTGAGCTGAGCCTTGAGAGCACAGCAGAGGGAGGGCTGGGGCCTGAGAGCTGTGTGCTGACTGAAGCCTGGGCAAGGATTTCCCTGAACACTCCTGACCAGTGGGAGGAAAGCAGCCATTTTCCTGAACATTGCAGAACAATTAGATACCCCCCTATATTTATGAGCTCGCTAAGAGAACCTTTCACTCAGTTAGAATCTTTCCATGTAGTGTCTTCTTTGTTAATCATAATGATCCATGATCATATTTCCCTTATTAATCATATAAAAATTGTAATTAACTTATTAGGTAATTATTGTCACCCTGAAAGTGCTTGAGGATACTCATGAAATAAGTCATGCATTATAAGTTCCGTTAAATACATTTTCTATGAGAATGAAAGAAGTAAGATGTATTTTCTATGTCACTTTGTTTTAATTGCCACTGGGGTTATCACAGTGGCAGCCCGATGAATCCACTGTTGTTACTGATCATTTCCCTGTTTCTGTGTGTTTGTTTTTGAGAGGACGGAGAGAAATTGAGAGGGTGGGAGACTGAGTTGAAAAGAGGAATGAAATCTTTAGCCCTAGGATGTTGCAGCAGGTTAAGTGCATGTGGCACAAAGTGCAAGGACTGGCATTAAGGATCCTGGTTTGAGGTCCTGGCTCCCCACCTGCAGGGGAGTCACTTCACAAACAGTGAAGGAGTTCTACAGGTGTCTACCTTTCTCTCCCCTTCTCTGTCTTCACCTCCTCTCTCCATTTCTTTTTCTCTTATCCTACAACGACGACAACAATAACTACAACAACAATAAAAAAACAAGGGCAACAAAAGGTAAAATAAATAAATATAAAAAAACAAAAAAAAAGAAAAAATCTATAGCTCTCCTAACTGCTTATGAAGCTTCCCCTCTGCAAATGAAGAGTGGGGATTGAATCTGGAACCTTGGGCATGGTAATATGTACGCTCACTGAACCAGGTGTGCCACCAGCCAGCCACCCAATCTTACTTTCTAAGGGCTTTTCATACATTTTTATAAGTTACAGGAAAAATATATAGCTCAAATAAAAAGTGCACACATTTATAATGAGTCAATAAGTGCAGCAAGCAAGTAGAAAGAAAAAAAAGACACCATAAACTATTTAATCAAATAGTTTATACTTAGACCTAGATACCTCTTCACCCACTTCCTATTTCACTTCCTCAATCACACTAAGGCTAAACTTGTCAGACAAAGTAAGGACAACAAAAGTTGAATAAGGGCAAGAGACCAGCAGACTTCAATTGCTCTTTTGGTCACCACCAGGCCACCCCATCATCTGGGGCCCAAGTGAGGGAATAGTGGGATTCCCACATAGACAAGATGGGCCTTGACCGCTGACAGAGACCTCCCTGCACTATCACTGGTCACCTCCATCAGGAGCAACACCATAAACCCTCTTGTGCGCCTCTACAGGACCTTGCCCTCAAAGGGAACAGCAGTGGTAGGGACTGCCCCACTCTCCGAAGGGAGGCTGGGTCAACATACTCTGACACTGGAGGAAGACTGGTCCTGAAATGAGTGCAGCCTAGAAATGTAAATGAATCATGTGAGATAAGCCAAAAGGGGAAGGATGAGTAGAGATGATCTCACTTGTAGGCAGAACATAAGGTTCAACAACAGAAAGGAGAAACACATAATAAAACATTGACTCGTTTGGTATATTGAACCAAAGGGAAGGACTCTAGGGAAGGGAAGGGTAGGGAGAGGGCTAGGTTGGGGGTGGGGTGATTGTGGAGTCCTGGAGCATGATGGGAAAGGACCTAAGTCGATGAAGAGAGTGTTTTCAGACAACTATTAAGTTGCAATGAAAAATTTACCTTTGTGTCAAGAACTGTACCAAACCATAAACCTCAAATAAAATTATTTTAAAAGATAAAAAGTCAAGTTGTTCCCTGAAGACCCCACCAATGTGTCCTGGAGCTCCACTTCCCCAGAGACCCACCCTAGTTAGGGAAAGAGAGAGGCAGACTGGGAATATGGATCGACCAGTCAACGTCCATGTTCAGCAGGGAAGCATTTACAGAAGCCAGACCTTCCACCTTCTGCAACCCACAACAACCCTGGGTCCATGCTCCCAGAGGGATAGAGAATGGGAAAGCTATCAGGGGTGGGGATAGGATATGGAGATTGGGTGGTGGGAATTATGTGGAGTTGTACCCCTCCTCCCCTATGGTTTTGTTAATTTATTCTTTCTTAAATGAAATATAAATTTAAAAAAAAGAAAAAAATTAACCACTCAAAAAAAAAGTCAAGTTATTTAAAACTTGCTTTCTTAGAGTTCTATTCATAATCTTTCACTTAGAGTTTGCAAAACCTAAACAGCTGCTTATATACTGTGTCCACCATAAAACCGGCAGAGGCTCACAAGTACCCTGAGAAGGACCATGGACATGAGCAAAGGGAACTGCATGGTGGGAGCTGTCACTGGGTGTCTCTCCTCTCTGTTCCCTTCCCCATCTCCTTCTCTGTCTCTCAGGTACGTTAAAAGAAATTTGAGGGTGGTCTGTAGACACTGTAATGGTTATGCAAAGATACTCTCATGCCTGAAGCTCCAAAGTCCCATGTTCAATCCCCCACACCACATCAGCCAGAGAAGATCAGTGCTCTGTTTAAAAAAAAATTGAGGAAGACTTTGCTCAACAGTGTAGTCCACTCACTGAATTCATTGCCTCGTGTCACACAGAATAAATTCAGTTAATAAATCACTCATTCCCTCAGTCCCTGGTCCCTGTCACCATGTGCAGTCTGTGAATGCAAACACTTTGCAGAAATTTAGTGTGAGTGTCTGTGAGTTGTAGGAAGCAGGTTCTGGCTGTGGGTTGTCCTGTCTCCCTCGGGTCGAGCTGGAAGGGCAGACACATAAAGGAAGAGCAGGCTGGGGAGGGTCTTCCAGGCTGGGACCCCGCTGGCCTGTGTCTCTGCATCTCTTCTTCAGCCTCTCCACCCTGGGTGCCCTTCCCTAGGTCTCAGGCCCTGCCCAGTCTCCCTGCTTCCCCTCTGCTGCCTGCCCAGTGCTGGACAGAAACCTTGTAGAAAAGCCACCTCTTCTGTCCTCAGGGCAGCAGAGAAGAGGCAGCTGTGGAGTCAGGAGGACGGGGAGCAGGTACGCACTTTGTGTTGGAGATGAGCAGCATGTTGGAATATAAGAACATTTGTCTTTTCTGCCACCTCCGACCCTTCTGGAATTTGGCAGGGCCGAAGAGCAGGATGCCTCCACGAGGCACCACTGGGATGTTCTCCTCTTGTGGGCTGCTCTCCTCTTGTGGGCTGCTCTCTTCCACAGAAGACCTGCAACACAGAAGACACAGGGCAGTGTGTCACTGGGCAGGCAGGACACAGGGTCTCATGCTGATACCAGCACTCACAGCATGAGTCTCACAGAAGAGTCTTAGTCCCTCAGAAGGACTCAGCACCCCGATTCAGGAGTCCTGAGCTACACAGAACTCCTATGAGATTTGAGGTCACTCAGGGCCTCTCACCTATTCAAGATTTTTAAAAACAGTAATTAAATGAAAAAAGTGATCTATTTCTGATTTTATTTTACATGTGTTAAGGATCAGAATAATGAAGCTATAGAAATTTCCATAGGTGATCTTAATTATTTTAAATGAACAATATCATTTGACCTAAAAAATAATTGAGATGTAGTTGTAGTCTTACTTTGTTTGATTTATAGTACCCTTCATTCTCATTATTTGCCCGAGATAGCTCAGATTCAAAATGAAGTATCTTATGCCTTATAAGTTACATACAGACATGCACAAAAACCCACAGTTACCTATAAGATGTATGTAAATTTTCTACCATAAGAAAAATCAAAATAATTGTGGAGTTTGGGGCTGTTGGGTTGGGTTATCTTCTGCCTTATAAGTTACATACACACATGCACAAAAATCCATAGATACCTATAAGATGTATGTGAAATTACCACTTTACAAAAAATCAAAATAATTGTGGAGTTTGGAGCTGATGGGTTGGGTTATGTTCTGCCTTATAAGTTACATACACACATGCACAAAAATCCATAGAAGATGTATGTGAATTTATCACCTTATGAAAAATCAAAATAATTGTGGAATTTGGGGCTGTTGGCTATTTGGCTGTTGGCCAAGACTAAGGTTGTTCAGTTTAGGAAATTTTTTACCCCAGTGCTAAGAGAGGAGCTGCCGCTGGAGGGCACTTAGCACTTTTTTTTTATTGTTTGACAATTAAAAAAATATCAGAGTCTAGTTTCCTTGCCTTTCTTTTAAAGAGAAGACATTTTTCCCCCTCCTCCAGAGTTATTGCTGGGCTTGGTGCCTGTACCATGAATCCACCACTCCTGGAGGCCATTTTTTTCCCACTTTTTTGTTGTCCTTGTTGTTGTAGCCTCATTGTGGTTATTATTATTACCATTGTTGATGTTGTTCATTGTTGGACAGGAAAGAGAGAAATGGAGAGAGGAGGGGAAGACAGAAAGGGGGACTCCCCTGCAGGTGGGGAGGCGGGGGCTCGAACTGGGATCTTTATGCTGGTCCTTGCACTTTGCGCCACCTGTGCTTAACCCACTGCACCACCACCCAACCCCCAGAGAGAAGACATTTTACCAACAGTACAGATACAGTTATCTTCTCATTCAACTGCATGAGTTTGACCTCAGGTTATTTACCACTTTTTTCTCTAGTCTTTGCAGTCCATAGAACTCAGCTCTTCTAAACATCCCCCACCCCCGGGAGCCCCAGTGATTTCACCTACAGGTTATTTAGGAAACAGGAGTCTATGTATCTGCTGCTTTCTGACTTGAACTGCCTTGTCTTCAGCACTCAGATAATTAATAAAGGAATGCTGCCTCAGGTGTTACTGTGTCTGGTTTTGAGAGGCTTCCTTGTGCCCGTATGAATGAGATACTCTTTCTAGAGAGCTTACACAACAAGATTTCTTTCACTGCCCACGATGACATCTTTGGATTGCTCCCAAATCTTTCCTGCATCCTAAAATTGTCTATTTCTCCCACCTTGAATATATGTGGATATATATATCCAGGGTTATTGCTGGGGCTCGGTGCCTGCGCTATGAATCCACTGCTTCTGGAAACCATTTCCCCCATTTTTGCTGCCTTTGTTGATGCCCTTGTTGTTGGTATTTTTATTGTTGCCATTGCTATTGTTGTTGCTGCTGCACAGGACAGAGAGAAATCAAGAAAGGAGGGGAAGATAGGGGGAGAGAAAGACAGATACCTGAAGACCTACTTCCCTGACTGTGAAGCAACTCCCCCATAAGTGGGGAGCTGGGGGCTTGAACTGGGGTCCTTACGCAGGTCCTTGCATTTCATACCATGTGTGCTTAACCCACTGCACTGCTACCGCCTAGCTCTCTATTTTATAGTTTTAAGGTCTTCCTTGCAAGTATATGGGTATGCTTACATGCTGTTTTTACAATGAGTGGTAATTTTAGGAATATACAATGTCTCATCTTAAAATACATTTTCAATATAAAACTCATCCCTGGAGATGATTAATACGTGTATTTATATACTATTTGCATTTATGTTTCGTTTGTCTCTTACTTTTTTTTTGCCTCCAGTGTTGTTGCTGGGGCTCAGTGCCTGCACCATGGATCCACTGCTCCTGCAGGCATTTTTTCTGTTATTAGACAGGACAGAGAGAAATTGAGAGAGTAGGGGGAGATAGAGAGGAAGAGAGAAAGATAGACACCTGCAGAATAGCTTTGCTGATTGTGAAGTGAAGTGACCTCCCCTGCAGGAGGGGAGTCAGGGGCTTGAACTGGGAACCTTGTGCAGGTCCTTGCATTTGTACTATGTGCGCTTAACCTGGTGAAGCACCGCCTGGCCTGGCCTTTACTCTTTAAATAATATTAAAGTATGGTTTTCATTATGATTGCCACTGTCCAGTCAGTAAGGTGGTCCTGACTTTAATCTTGTGATACAGCTATTATCATTATTATTCAAATTAACAGTTGAAATTGCAGCTAGAGATATGTTTTTAACCAATCAGACACTGAAGAAATGTGACCACTAGCTAATTACAGATTGTGTTCATGTAATTGGCAGAGCTGCTCTTGCTGACACTGAAGTTGATTGCACTCAACTCTTAGACTTTCTGTAGATTCTGACTTAGAAAGGTACATCAAAACTCTGGTGACTGGTATGTGCCAAATAGGTATTCATAGGCTTATTAATATTTTCTCAGTAGTGTAAAGCCACCTGTATTCTAAGGCTCATTGGATCAGTCAGTCAGATGTATACCATACTGGTAGGACCTGAAGGTTCACAAATGAGTAGGAGCACAGCACAGCGTCTGCTTGACGACTTAGCTTCCTACCCACCGCAGCATGTCCTGCTTAACAAAGGCAACTCCCCAACCTGCAACATCCTGCTGACCAGGCAGAAGGGAAGATAACCAAAAGTCGCAACCCCTACCCCCCTGCTTCCTCCTGCTATAGCTTGGGGACACTTTTTTTTAACTAAACTAACACGATGCTTGTCACGTAGCCCCCCTGCCCTAAACCCTATATAATCTCAATAGAAACTATAGAGGGGGTCAAGCATTTCTGACCACCACTGCGTGGTGGCTCAAGTGTGTTCGTCCCTGGTGCCAGCTAATAAAGACTCTGTTGATTTTACATCGCTCTGGTCTCTTGGTGATTTCTGTGGATTACCGGACCCTAACACACGGAGGGCGTCTAGTGGGGTGCCGCGGAGGTGCGACGGTCCCTCCTTGGCCCTGTGAGCCCAGTAGCCGGGAGACCCATGGAGGGGCTGACCAGCAAGAGGGCTACATGCTGACTGGGACTCGGGTTCTGGCGCCGGAGGGGCAGCCACGGTGGTGGTGGCGGTGGCGGTGGCGGTGGCAGTGGCAGTGGCAGCACATTGCACCCCCCCCAACCTCCCTGGTCAATTCCCTGTGGTGACGCTCTCTGGGACCCGCGGGAAAGGAGAGGTGTGGGGTCGCTGGTGCAGGGTGGCCTCCGCTGCAGCTACTGGGGTGGGGGGAAGGCGTGCGCCAGCAGGGGGTGGCTGATGCCCTGCTCTCCAAGTGCCAGCTAGTGCGCCAGTCTTTTTTAGGGGTGGTTGCTAAGCGAGGAGCTACCAGGCGCAGGATTTTATAACCAAGCCTTTTGTAACAAAAGCAAATTAATATGTAAAATATGATAGATTCCTTGTGCAGGCACCAATACCCAGAAATAACCCTGGTGAGGAAAACAAAACACAGAACGTAAAAAAAATAAATAAACAATGATGTTGAGAGAAAAAAGTTAAAAGAATCTGGAGGAGCTGGGCGGTAGTGCAGCAGGTTAAACGCAGGTGGCACGAAGCACAAGAACCGGCCTAAGGATCCCTGTTCGAGCCCCAGGTTCCCCACCTGCAGGGGAGTCCTTCACAGATGGTGAAGCAGGTCTGCAGGTGTCTATCTTTATTCCCACCCCTGCTGTCTTCCCCTCCTCTGTCCATTTCTCTCTGTCCTTTTTAACAATGACGACATCAATAATTACAGTAATAACTGCAACAATTAAAATGAACCAGGGCAAAAAAGGGAAAATAAAAAACATATATATTTTTAAAAAGCACATTTAAAGAATCTTGGAGTTGGGCGGTAGCCCAGTGGGTTTATCACACATGGCACAAAGCACAAGGACTGGCCTAAGGATCCCGGTTTGAGCCCCCAACTCCCCACCTACAGTGGAGTTGCTTCACGGGCTGTGAAATAGGTCTGCAGGTGTCTATCTTTCTCTCCCCTCTCTGTCTTTCCCTCCTCTCTCTATTTCTCTGTCCTATCCAACAAGGGCAACAATAACAACAATAGTAACTACAACAATTAAACAAGGGCAACAAAAGGGAATAAATATTTAAAAAAAGAAGTTAAAAGAATCTTTAAATCTGTAGCAAACAGGTAAACAGTAACAATTCAGTGTACATATCCTTGTAGACACTGTATGGAAGCCAATGTGCAGACATCAGAGGAAACAACACTGCTGTTTGGGGATGGTCTAGATGTGAATTGATATAGTCCCAGAATGAAAAAAATGTTTCTGGACTGAGGTTAGTAGTCTTTCTTAGTTACGTAGCCTTTCCTCTCTTTGTACACATTTGAGAATATTAATAATAGGGTCAGTTATTATTAAGAACTTGAAACAACAAGGGCAACAAAAGGATAAATGAATAAAAATAAAAATTTAATAGAAGAATTTGAAGGTATCTTGTAAATAATTAGCAAGTGTTATACATATATGTATATATATATAAGATTTATATAAATATAAAGCAAATTCAGGGCCTGGCGGTAGTGCAGTGGATTATGTGCACACAGTACAAGGTGCAAAGACTGGCCTAAGGATCCTGGTTGGAACCCCTGGATCCCCACCTGTGGGGGTCATTTCACAAGTGGTGAAGCAGGACTGTAGGTGTTGCTTTCCTTTTCAGTCTCTGTCTTCCTGTCCTCTATGTTTCTCTCTGTCCTATCCAACAGCAATAGCAATGGCAACAATAACCACAGCAGTAACAACTAGGACAAAAGAATGGGAAATAATGACCTCCAGGAGCAGTGGACTGTAGTGCAGGCACCAAGCCACAGCTATAAGCCTGGAGGCAAAAAGAAGAAATCTTTTGTCCATTCTCCCAGAGGGATAAGAATAGGCAACCTTCCAGTGGAGGGGAGGGTATAGGGAACTCTGGTGACTGGAATTGTATGGGATTGTACTCCTCTTATCCCACAATCTTCTTAATCATTATTAAATCACTAATTTAAAGAAAGCAAGAGAAAAAAATCTATAAAAACACAGAAGCACACTATCTTCTAGCTACCTTCTTAGTAACTTTCTGAAGCTCCACATTCATTCTGTAGTATATTTAGAAAAGGGTTTAGTCTAGCTAGTTTAACACAAATACTAAAGAAAACATGTTCTCTATACACTTGGTGAGGGAGGAACATTGCTTGTTTTTTTTTCCTATTTTTATTAGTGATTGAATAATGGGTTTAATTGTTTTGTTGTTATTGTTGAGTCATATGATTGATTTATTGTCATTTGTGATCAGTCTCTTGTCAGTTTTGTGACATCCAGGTATCTTCTCCCAATTTCCGGGTTACCTGTGTGTGTGTGTGTGTGTGTGTGTGTGTGTGTGTGTAAAAATGTAAAACCAAGGTCTCTTTTGCAGTCTTCTCCTTGGGAAACAGAAGATGGCTTGTCATTTTTTTTTAATTTAAGACCTTTATTAACAGATGCTTGCAGCTTATTGCCTTTTTTTTTTTTTTTAAAATCAAGTTGTAAACTTTTATTACAAATTCAAAATGAGGTTCTTAAAAATCTCAACTTGACCAGATATGAAACAATTTAAAAACCTTTAAAGGTGTATTGAGAAAAACCAGGCCTTTAAAAAAAAAAAACATGTTTGTTACCAAAAAGAGACATCTTTAGATAAAAATAATAAACCCCCCCTTGCTGCATAGATAATGCAGATAGTTCTGGTTATCTGGTCAAGGGGCAAAAAGCAAGCACTTAAGGTCTACAGCTCATTCCAGTTGTTGAAACCATATCTGCTCCTTACATTGACCATTTTACTGTTCCCATAACCTTCATTGCCTTGATCTTCTTGTCCCTGCCAGCAGGCGCCACCGATGTGAGGCTGCCTGGGCAGCCGCTCCCTGTGCCACTACCCGTGGCACCAGGCTTGGTGTCGGTGTTGCTGAGGGTGGGGGCGGCCTGCGGCTGCTGGGTCTAGGCCACTCTGCTCATGGTTGCCATGATGGTGACTGGGGCCAGCTGCTGCAGCTGCAGCTCCTCCCAGGGTGTGATGGTAACTAGGAGGCGGTGGCACTGGGGCTGCTCAGGGCTCTCTGGGGTCCGCTCTCAGCTTGTCATTTTTAAACCAGGTTCTAGTAAGAATGAACATGTCTGGCTCCACTCAGAAACATTTCTTTTTAATATTTACTATGGTTTTCAATTTCCCATCCTTTCCCATCCAAGTTTAGCTCATTAGCAAATCTTAGCAAAGATCTTGTTTAATATTTTGGCATCTATGTTCATCAGAGATATTGGTCTGTAGTTTTCCTTTTTTGTTCTGTCCCTATCAGCTTTTGGTATCAGGGTGATGTTGGCTTCATAGAAGGTGGAAGGGAGTATACCTGTTTCTTCAATCTTATGGAAAAGCTTAAGAAGTATGGGTACTAACTGTTTCCTGAAAGTTTTAAGGAGAATGTTGTTTAGTTTCCAACTTCTGTGACTTTTAATAATCTTCTGTTTGTTGTTAAATGTTAGTTTTACTCCACTGTGGTCTGAAAGATACGTGGCATGATTTTGATGCTCTTGAATTTATTGATGCTGTCTTTGTGGCCTAATATGTGGTCTATCCTTGAGTATGTATTATGTGAATTTGAAAAGAAGGTGTATGCCAGTTTTTTGGGGTGAAGGACTCTGAAAATGTCCAAGAGGTCTAGTCTGTCTATCTCTTCATTCAATTCTCTTGTATCTTTGTTGGTTCTCTGCTTTGTTGATCTGTCTAAGTGTGAGAGTGGGGTATTGAAGTCTCCCACTATTACTGTATTATTATTGATGTATTATTGAAATTCTTTCAGTAAGCGCTTGACATATTTAGATAGCCCCTCACTGGGTGCATAGATGTTAATAATTGTTATGTCTTCTTGGCTGATTGATCCTCTAATCATTATGTAATGTCCTTGCCTATCTTTTGTTACTTTTTTTAACCTAAAATCTATAGTGTCTGAGATGAGAATGGCTGTTTCTGCCCTTTTTTGTAGTCCGTTAGCCTGTATGATAGTTTTCCATCCTTTCACTTTAAGTCTGTGTTTATCTTGTTGTGACAGATGGGATTCTTGCAAGCAGCATATGGTTGGGTTATGCTTTCTGATCCATTCCCCCACTCTGTGCCTTTTGATGGGTGAGTTTAAACCATTGACATTTATTGATATTATGGATTTAATGTATTGTAGTGCCATTGTTCAAATAAAAATTTTTGTTTGCTCTGATATATTGCAAGTATTTATAGTGATGTTCTTGTTTATAAGAGGTCTTTTAGAACCTCTTTCAGGGCCGACTTGGTGATGGTTGCCTCCTTTAACTGTTGTTTGTCTAAGAAGGTTTTGATCCCTCCATCTAGTTTGAATGAAAGTCTAGCAGGATATATTATCCTTGGTTGAAACCCTTTTTCATTCAGGGCTCGATAGATATCTTGCCATTCTCTTCTGGCTTTTAGAGTTTGATTGGAGAAGTCTGCAGATAATCTTATGGGCATTTCCCCTGTATGTGACTTTTTGTTTCTCTCTTGCAGCCTTTAGGATCCTTTGTTTATCCTTACTTATTCTCATAGTGACTATGATGTGTCTTAGTGTCTTCAGGTCTGGGTTGTATCTGTTTGGAACTCTCTGGGCCTCTTGAATCTCGATGCCCTTTCTGTTATTCAGGTCTGGTAAGTTTTCTTCTATTATTTACTCTAGAATGTTTGCTTCCCCTTCCTCTCTTTCTTCCACTGGCAGGCCAATTAAACGAATGTTACTTCTTTTGAGATCATCCCATATGTCTCTGTTGTTGTTTCCAGTGTCTCTTTTTGAGCTCTTTCAGCTCTTTCTTAGTTTTCTCTAACTTATCCTCTGTCTGACTAATTCTGTTTTCTGTTTCTGTTAGTCTGCTTTCCCTTGCCTCAGCTTCTTTCTTCATTAGAGCTATTTGAGGTTTCAGTTCTCTAATTGCCTGAAGATAATCAGTATTTTCCTTGGGGGTCTCAACTTGTTTTCCGAATAGTGCCATTCCTTTCCTCCAAAGTTGTTTTCATTTCTGTCATTAATAAGTTTATTATTGCTTGTATCCTTTTCTTATCTATGGTTACTTCTGGCTGATTTGTAGTTTCTTCTGGGCTCCTGTCTTCATTCATTGGAGTAGCAGTTTTATTTGTTTTTGATCTACCCATTTTTAATGTGTTTCTTTTTTATGTTCTGTTATTCCTCTTTTTTTGTGTCTTCAGTACAATTAACACTGTACTAAATACATTTATGACAATTGCACTCACCAACCTCAGGAATTACAATAGCAACTGTAGCAAGTATTGAAGCAGTTTAATCACTACCAGTTAGCCAAACAATATCTCCAGTCTGTGAAAAAATAGTAACCAAATCCCAGTGAAGAAGAAAGAGTAAAAAAAAAGGGATAGCAAGAATAGACAGTTATGCAAATCTACTATCCACTGTATATTCTAGGGGTAACAAGAGGGGAAAGGGAACTAGAGCAGAGATAGACACATAGAGAGTCCACTCTGAGTCAGATTTCTTCCCCAAAATAATTCACAAATTCATAAAGGCAAAGAAGAAGGAAGGAAGAAGTGTATGACAAGATAAAAAAAGAAACAAGAGAGAGAAAAGAGAAAAGATAAAAAAGAGCTGTAATTAAAGAGCAGTGAAAGGAAAGTTTTTTTTTATTACTTTATTTTTAATTTAATATTTTAATTAGCTAGGAGGAGGAAAGCGAGAGTCTGTAGAGGAGGTAGGAGTAATGAGACAAGTTCCTCCCACAATAGATAAGATGCCCACTACCCTAGCAATGAAAGATACCCTAAGAGTTAATTCTGATCAACCTAAAGGGGGGGAAGATATATGCCTTTACATAATATTAATAATAAAATAGAGCAGGGTAAAAAAAATACCCTGTCCCAGATTACCTCAAACCTCGTGAGCAGAGGTAGCTGATTGTTAAGAAAGAAGAAGAAAAAAAATAATAAAAAAAACCTCAGGACTAGACAAGGATAGCTAGGATAGACAATTATACAAATCTATTATCCACTGTATATTCTAGGGGTAGCTAAAGGAGGAAGGGAAGTTGATCAGAGATACTCATAGTGAGAGTCCACTCTGAGTCAGATTTCATCCCAAAAATAATTCCCAAACGTGTATCAGTGAATTCAGTGAAAGCACACTGTTTGGTGATGTGGGAGATGGGGCCTGTGGCTTTGGAAGCCACAAAACTAGAGAGAGAGAGAGAGAGAGAGAGAGAGAGAGAGAGAGAGAGAAAAGAAAAAGACAAGAAAAAGAACAGTAATAAAAGAGCAGTTAAAGGAAAGAGTTTTTTATTTGTTTATTTTTTATTATTTAATTATCTATGTGGGGGAGGGGTGGCTACTTAGAAAGAAAAAAGGCCAGAGGTTTCAGAAGGGAATAGACTTAGAATGAATGGTACTCCCTGGTGGGACAGGAATCTTGGTAAAGAAAGAAGCTCAGCAGAGGAGCCTGCTAGGAGGTGGTCCTCCGGGATTGGTTATGGGGGGGTGAGGGGTAGGAGGTTCGCTTTGGGAATAATAATTTAAAAGAAAAAAATTTTTTTTCCTTTTTTTCTACTCTATTTTTAACCCAAATTAAGTTATAGTCACCTCCTTGGTGTCATCGCTAGGACCCCTTATTGACTGGCGTACTGAAGGCAGAAAATCCTACCATTTCCAGACAATGTGGTCAGAGCTCAAGCCACTAGCAGCTTCTCAGTCCACCATGTTCCGGGAACCCCGCTATTCTTTTTTAAAGTTTTATTTATAAAATGGACAAGGCCATAGGTTAAGAGGGGTACAATTCCCACCACCAGAACTCTGCATGCCATTCCCTCCTGAAAGCTTTCTTATTCTTTATCCCTCTGGGTGTATGGACTTAGGGACATTATGGTATGCAGAATGTAGAAGGTCTGGCTTCTGTAACTGCTTCCATGCTGAACATGGGTGTTTACAGGTGGATCCATACTCTCAGCCTGTCTTTCTCTTTCCCTAGTTGGGCAGAGCTCTGGGGAAGTGGGGCTCCAGGACACATTGGTGGAGTCGTCCAACCAGGGAAGTCCGGTAGGCATCTTGGTAGCATCTGAAACCTGGTGGCTGAAAAAAGAGTTAATATATAAAGCCAAACAAATTGTTGACCCATCATGAACCTAAAGGCTGGAATATTGCAGATGAAGATTTGGGGTCTCCATTTTGAAGATAGCTAGTAGGCCTATTTTAGTTGTATTCCAAAGGGATATATATTCCAAAGGGATATTATATTCCAAGGGATATATATTCCAAAGGGACATTATATTCCTACTGCTTTGTCCTCCTCTCACGCAGTCTCATCCTGCAGGTAGCAGGGGTGGGTCTGGGCAAAGCCCTATTTCTTTTTCTGGCTCTGAGATTTTGAACTTTACATCCTGTCTCTAGATTTTATTCAAACTTAAGTCTGTCTCTAAACCCTAACACCATCAACACAAAATGAGTTGAGTTAGATTCTTAAAATTTATTTTGGATTTGAGTCCCCACCACACCTGCAGAGGAAAAGATTTGTGAATGGTCAAGCAGTGCTGCAGGTTTCTCTCTCTCTCTCTCTCTCTTTCTCTCTCTTCTCCCTCTTTACTTCCCATTTCCTTTTTGATTTCTTCTGTTACTATCCAATAAACAAAGATAATAAAAATATTTTTATTTTTTAATTTTTAAAATATTTATTTTCCCTTTTGATACCCTTGTTGTTTTATTGTTGTAGTTATTATTGTTGTTATTGATGTCCTTGTAGTTGGATAGGACAGAGAAAAATGGAGAGAGGAGGGGAAGACAGAGAGGGGGAGAGAAAGATAGGCAGTGAAGCAGGTCTGCAGGTGTCTATCTTTCTCTCCCCCTGTCTTCCATTCTTCTCTTCTTCCCTTTGTCCCAGCTGCATCCACAGCAGCACCATGGAGCCCTGAGGCCCATGCCCTGAGACCCTGTCGCCCCTTGTCACATTGAGTAGCATAGCATCGCATCACCCCCAGGCAGCATTGAGCCAAGCCGCATTGTGTCACACCCATAGGCCCCAGCGCTGGGACCTGGGCCCTGCGCCCTGAGCGCCCAGCAAGAACTGTGTGGAGGCCCCGTGTGGAAGTACTGCTGGGGACTCCCCAAGGTGCTGTGCCAGACAGCAGCCAGTGGCCAGGTCCATAGTGCTGGAGCCCATCTAGTGAGATTCCTCCAATTCCAAGTAAGTGGCCCTTGGTTCCTGTACCCTTGAAGGCTGGGTTGTTGTGCCCGCCTGGGAAGGTGCTGGGTGGGGTGAGGGGCGAAGTCGGGGTACAGCCGCAGAGGGGCCAGCGCCGCCCCCGGACCCAGTACCCCTGGACAGGCGCACCCCTTAGAGGTGGCTGCGCACCCCCCAAACCTCCAGCACCCAGTGGCCTTGAGCAGGGCGCTCCCCGAGATGGAGCCATGCGCACCCCCGGCACGGGCGCACCCAGGGAAGGTGTCCGTGAGCCCCCAGACCCCGCACCCCTGGAAGGGACACCCTGGAAGGGTGGCTGTGCGCCCCCAGATCGTGCTGCTTTTGGCTTCCATGAGCGCGAGCATAGGGACCCTGCCGGAGAGTCTGGCCATCCGGCCTTCCCTTTCCTTCCTGCCTGGAGAGGGGTCCTAGGTCCCTGGGCCTCACCCAGCGTGTCAGTGCTGGTGGCTCCAAGTGCCCCGAGGGTGAGAATCCGCCAGCGCAGCTGGAGTCCAGGCAGTGCGCCTCCCGCCCACCACAAACGCCCTGGCAGGAGGGGACCCCGGAACCCACCGACCTGGCTTCAGGAGCAGCCAGGCCCAGAAAACTTTCCGTGTGTCCGCCCACCCAAAATGTGCACCCGCTGTCCTTCCTCTCGGTGTGGCCCACGACATGGTCCTTGGGGGACGGCTGTTTGGAATCCTGAACTTCGAGTTTGATCTGGGGCAACATGGCGAGCCAAGCTCCCAAATTAGGGTGAAGGAGGCTGGGGCACGGGGTGCGGGTCCAGGTTGGGGTTCTCCTAGCACTACTAGAACTGGAGTGTTTTCTCTGCCTCTGTCTCTCTCAGAAGAGACATGCATTTCAGAGGGGTGCCCCAAGCCAGCTGGCTCCAACCCTTGTTGAGCCCTGGGCCCGGGCTGTGGATTGGGTCTGGGCTGAAGGTTTGGCACTTTGCAACCTGCTGGTCCTGGAGGGCACTGCCAACACCCACCCCCAATCCCCCTCGTCCTGGTGGCCTGGGCCTGGCAGGGCTCCGTGTGTGGTGGGGGGTGGGCAGGGGTCGCCTGGGGTTCTTGTGTCTGTGGGGACAGTCCTGGGGAGACTGCAGTCTTCCTACTCACACAATGGGGCAGCCAGGATGCTGGCAGGTGGGAGCTGCACTAGGAGCCCCACAGAGCCAGGCAGCAGCCGATCTTGGAGCTGGGTAGGAACAGGGCAGGAACCGCGGTTTTTTAAAAAAAAAAAAAGAAATATAAAAAAGGAAAGTAAAAAAAGGAAAAATGTTATTTATTAATACAAAAAAGAGAAGCAGAGCATGACTATGGCACATGCAAATCTGGGGATTGAATTCAGGACTTAATTCGTACAGAGCCATTGCCCTAGCCATTCTGCAATTCTAAAGTATAAATAGGTTATTTTATTTTTGTTGTTGTTGTTGCCACCAAGGTCTCATTATCTCCCTTTCTTTTTTTTCTTGTCTATTCTTTTCACCTCTTTTTTATTTTTATTTATTTTTCCATTTTGTTGCCCTTGTTGCTTAACATTGTGTGGTGATTAATGTCGTTGTTGTTGGATAGGACAGAGAGAAATGGAGAGAAGAGGGGAAGACATAGAGGGGGAGAGAAAGACAGACACCTGCAGACCTGCTTCACCACCTGTGAAGGGACTCCCGGGCAGGTGGGGAGCCAGGGGCTAGAACCACGATCTTTCCTCTGGTCCATGAGCTTTGCGCCATGTGTGCTTAACCCGCTGTGCCACTGCCTGACTCCAACTGTCTCCATCTCTTAACACTTTTTAAATAAGATTATAATATAGTCCTAGCTTCCGTAGTACATATACTAAAATTGGCATGATACATAGAAGATTAGCATGGCCCCTGCTCAAGGATTACACACAGATTCATGAGGCATACCATATTTTTTCAAAACAAGGATTATAAAATATATGTACACACATATAAATAATTATAATCTTTTAAAGAGCCAGTTAATGCAACCTGGGAGGCGGTTCAGTGGCAAGAGATCTGGATTTGTATGTGTGGGATCCCAGGTCTGTCTGAACTCTGGTTCTACATATGCTGAAGCTCTTTTAAAAGATTTATTAATCAGTGAGGGAGAAAGGGAGGAGAGAGAGAGAGAGAGAGAGAGAGGAAAAACACTATAGCATCAGTCTGGAACATGTGAAGCTGGAGGTAGAATTCAGGACCTCATGCTTGAGTCCAAAACTCCAACCACTCTGCCAGCCTCCAGGACTGCAGATTGGCATTTTTGAATAAAATCATGGTAATATTCTTCTCTTAACTGTACATATTTTAAATAATACAAAGTCTTTTAAAATTTTTTTCTCAAATATTGCACCTGGGGGTCAATCCCACCCAGAACCTTGCACCTGCATGGGACAGCTGAGAGGCCTCCCTGCCAGTCTCCATTCTGTATCCTTTAAGAGAGGGAGACATGCAAAGCACTGCTCCTCTATGCAAGGAGTCCCGCCCATTGCCTGCCTGTGTTTTCACTTGCAGTGTGCAGGATCAGACCCCCAGCCACATGCTATGCTATGTTTTCTTTTTAAGAAACAGACAACCTGCACCTAGATTTAGGCGGGTAACTGGATTCAACAGTAGGCCAGGCCCATTTAAAATCCAAATTCAACAAATTTAGAACCAAGGCAAAGGAAAGAACAGTCACTATAATTTTTTAAGCCACTGGGTAGCTTCTTTGCATTGGTCTCTCTATATAAACATGTTATTTTCAACATCTCTGTATTGATGATTGAAGTGGGTCAAGCTGATTTAGTTCTCCTTGAGACAGACAATGTGTGTATCTAAATTTGGGTCACAATACCCTGCTGTATGTTGATCTTTGAAAGTAAATGAATGTGCTGGGGTGGGATTGGGAGGCAGAACTTGGAGAAAGAATCATCCTCATCCATAGGTGTTGCTACATTCAGCCTTCATATAGGAAACACCTCAAGATATCAGTATCAGAGCAACCATTTACAAGTATTTTTTCAAGATTTATTTTACTTTACTTGTTTATTGAATAAAGACAGAGAAACTGAGATCGTAGGGGGAGGTAGAGAGAAAGACACCAACAGCACTGCTTAACCGCCTGTGAAGCTTCCTTCTTTACAGGTGAGTCAACAGTTATTACATCTTAAGCTCGGTATCATTTCTTCCTTTCTTTCTCTCTTTTTCTTTTTAATTTCTTTATTGGGGAATTAATGTTTTACATTCCACATTAAATACAATAGTTTGTATTTGCATAACAATTCCCAGTTTTCCCATATAGCAATCTATGTATCATTTCTTTTCTTTCTTCCTTTTTTTTTTGTTGTTATTGGATAGCGACAAAGAGAAATTGAGAGAGAAGGGGGAGATAGAGAGGAATAGAGACAGAGAGACACCTGCAGACCTGCTTTACTACCTGTGAAGTGACTCCACTGCAGGTGGGGAGCAGGGGGCTTGAACCAGGATCCTAAACGGTCCTTGCTCTTTGTGCCATGTGGGCTTAGCCCACTGTGCTACCTTCTGCCTCCCTTAGGTATCATTTCTAAAGCCTGTTAAATCTAAAATGTTCTTAACCTTTTGTAGTAATTTCCTGATTCATGTTTGCTTGTCTTAATTATCGTGGTTCTGTTTTAGTTTGCCTTGTGGGAACTCCCATCTGTCTTTGGTCGTGGTAATTTTCCAGGGCTTGTAGTCGAATGCCAGCAAGGACGCTCCCAGATAAAAAAACAAAGAAATCTCTCTGCATGTGCTTCGAGATAGGCTTTACCAGGAGATTATAGAGAAAGTCGTGTCGACAGCAAAATACCAGAAGAATGCAGGTAAATAAAAGAAATAATAAATAAAAATAAAAGAAATAAAATAAAAGAAAATAAATAAAAGAAAAAAAGAAAGGTGGGGGTCAGGTGGTAGTGCAGGAGGTTGAGTGCAGGTGATGCAAATCACAAGGATTGGTGCAAGGAACCTGGGTTGAGTTCCTGGCTCCCCACCTGCAGGTTGTCTCTTCATAAGTGGTGAATCAGGTTTGCAGATGTCTTATCTTTCTCCCACCCTCTATCTTCCCCTCCTCTCTCAATTTCTGTCTGTCCTATCCACAATGACATCAATAACAATAATAATAACCATAATAATGATAAAACAACAAGTGCAACAAAATGGAAAGGAAAAAAAAAGATTTATTAATGAGAAGGTGTGAGGGAAGAACCAGAGCATCACTGTGATCTATGGAATGCCAGAGATTAAACTCAGCACTTCATGCTTGAGAGTCTAATGTCTTATTCACTGCACCACCTCTCAGGACACTGCAGATAAGATTTATTTATTAGAATCACTTAACAACTGTTCGAAGAGTCATTGTGCACATGCCTTACATATGGGAGTCCCTGGGCTTGATTCCTGGCACCACTGAACAGTAACACAGACACAGCAAGCCAAGTTCAGTGGATAGTAGATCTGTGCTTAGGTCTTTATCTCAAAATTGTAAGCATTGAACTGAGAGGTAGCTTATTGGTAAATTGCATACTGCACATGCATAAGGCCCCAAGATTGATCCCCAGCATACAGAAGTTCTGAGTGGTGCTCTATCCATAAAAATAAATAAACGAAGGGGTCCAGAGCTTGCTCCCCCAGTAGAGTGCACATCACATCACCATGCTTGCAGACCTGGTGTTGAGCCCTAACACAACATGGGAGCACCAGGCATGATGGCAGGTTCTGTGATGTTTCTCACATGCTCTTTCTCCCACTTTTTCTATTTCATTTTTTAAAAATTTTAAAGTCAATTTTCATTTATATATATATTAATATATTTATTTATTATTGGACAGAGACAGAGAAATAGGGAGGGTAGGGGGAGATAGAACAGGAGAGAGACAGAGAAACACCTATAGCCTTGCTTTACCACTTGTGAAGCTTCCCCTACCCCCTGCAGCTGGGGACCAAGGTCTTGAACCTGGTTCCTTATGCACTGTAATTTGTGTGCTTAACCAGATGCACCACAGCTGGCCCCCTGTATATTTTATTCATTAATTATTTCCTGGACAGAAATTGAGAGGGAAAAGAAGATGTAGAGGGGGAGACACAGAGAGACATCTGCAGCGCTGCCTTACCACTTGTGAAGCTTCTCCTCAGCTGGTTGGATCTTGGGCTTGAACCTTAGTCCTTGTGCATTGTTACATGTGCACTCCACTGCTTACACCACCTCCTGGACCCCATTTTTTCATTTTAAATTTAAAAGGAGAAAATAACTGTTGGCAACAGTAGAATTATGTAAGTATGAAACTCTGGTGTACTAAAATACATCAATATATACATCTTTTTTTAAAGGTCACTTTGTGAGGCACATGTTATATAGTGTGAGAGGACCAAGGTTCAAGCCCCTGATCCCCACTTGCAGGTGGAAGCTTCACAGGCAGTGAAACACTATCTTAATGTGTCTCACTTTCTTTTTCCACTCTATCTCCCCTTTCCATCTCTGTTTCTCTCTTACCAAGCAAAAAGAAAAAAAAACTTTTAAAAAGGTTTCTTTATATTAAAAATGTTTTTTCATTATTCTTGACCAAGTAAAAATATCTCAGGACATAGAGAAAATATACTCCACTGTGAATAAGAAATAACTTGAATGTTTAGGCTCTCTGTGTCTGTGCCAGAAGGGGTTTGCTAAGAAGTAGTGGTTTGGAAATCCAAATTCCTAGCTTCAAGTCTACCTACTGATGCTCCTTTGCAATCGGAGACCATCTCAGGCAAGGGATTAATATATCATTTGCACTCATTTACACTACTGCAGGCTAAAACAAGGGTAGGAAAGTGGAACGGCCAAAAGTAGGGAAAACTAAGATATCTAAATCAAAGTGACTTGTGACAGTTATTATAATGCTTACTGTTATGCAGCCCACTTTTCCTAAAATGCTACAAGGTTTACTGCAAATAACTCAAAAACATGGCTGTTTTGGCCTTCCAACCCCAAAATTCTCTTTCAACCCCATTCAGGTTTTACTTTTGTTTTTAAAGATTTATTTATTAGTGATAAAATTAGGGGAGAGGAAGAAGGAGAACCGCAGCATCACTCTGACACATCTGATGCCGGAGATCAATCTTGAGACCTCACACATAAGAACCCCAAAGCTTTATCTTCTGCACAACCTCCCAGACAGCGGCAGCCTTTGTTTTTTATAATTTAAAATATTATGATACTTTGCTTCCTTAAGAGGCAAAAGATTTATACAATCTGAAGAGAACAAGAGTATACATACTTTGCTTATTTAAATGATACATACACTTTAGTAGAACTTATACATTTGAATAAAACTACATACATATGTAATTCAAAATCTAGGAAATAGAGAAAAATGAAGTGGGGAAAAAAACCCTTTCCTGACCCTCGACCTTAGACTCTCTCAGTAGAAAATATTACAGTATGGTGTTTTTAAATGAATTAATTTATTTTCCCTTTTTAGTTGCCCTTGTTTAACATTGTTGTAGTTATTGATGTTGTTGTTGTTGGATAGGACAGAGAGAAATGGAGATAGCAGGGGAAGACAGAGGGGAGAGAGAAAGACAGATACCTGCAGACCTGCTTCACTGCTTGTGAAGTACCTTTCCTGCAGGTCCAGGGAGCTGGGGCCAGAACCAGGATCCTTCCGCTGGTCCTTGTACTTTGCAGTATGGTTTTGGCAGAGCTATTTATTTCTGAACCCACAGGGAGTTGTAATAAATTTTTGTAATAATATGTTTTATTTTAAAACTTGAGTTTTAAAGTATCTTAATTTCCATAAAAAATTTCATAAAAATGACCTTTAAACCAATTTTCTCTTTAGACAGTTATGATACAAATCCTGAATAGAAATAGCTTGAGGAAGAAATTTGAGTTAACACATTAGTAAAATTGCTGGAGAACGGACTGATGAGGGTAAAATACAGTTTTTTAATTATTTTAATTTCATGAATTACAGAAGGGGGTTGAGAGGCTCAGAAGCAGCACTCTAGCATATGCATGTTTGGGATTGGACTCAGGACCTAAAATTTAGAAGCTCTAATTTCTTCCATGGTGCAACCTACCCATCTTCAGAGATAGTTTTGTTTTGTCCTAAAGATCTTATTTATTCATTAATGAGAGAGAGAGCAGTAGGGAGGATCAGCACGTTACTCTGGTATATGTGGCACTGGGGATTGAACTTGGGACCTCATGCCTGAGAATCCTGTACTTTATCCACTCTGCCTCTTCCTCCCAGACCACTGATAATTTGGCTTTGATTGGAATTGGAACTACTGAAGAAGCACTATTGGGGGCTGGGTGGTAGTGCAGCGAGCGGGTTAAGCGCACATGGAACAAAGCTCAAGGACAGGGGTCGGGATCCCAGTTTGAGCTCCCGACCCGCAGGGATGTCACTTCACAAGCAGTGAAGCAGGTCTGCAGGTGTCTGTATTTCTCTCCTACTCCTTGTCTCCCCCCCACCCTCAATTTCTCTGTCCTATCCAGCAACAATGATAAACAAAAAGAACAACAAAAGGCGTGGTAGGGGGTGATGGCCTGCAGGAGCAGTGGATTTGTAGTGTAGGAAGAAAAAAAAAAAAAGAAACACTCTTACTCCATAAGTAAACCTGAGATAACAAGAGTCTTAAACAATTAAATTCCTGCCACTCTTGCTCTTTGTCAATGTATGTGCCTGACCTTCAGAAGTAGAAATCCTTAGAAAAGAATTTGCGGGTGCCTTTTCCATTGTAGTAAAGATAGTAATTATGTTAAAATGTGAATTCCTTTCTATGTCTGCACAGGTTGGAACAAGAACCCAGTCAGAAAGAATTCAGACCTACAATTTCACCCAGAATAGTGTCACTGACCACAGGGTAGGATATGAAGTCCAAGATATTAAGGTAATATTACAGAATGTGCTTACTGTATCATTGATTTATTAAGGAATCAAATTTCGGGGCCTGGTGGTAGCACATCGGGTTAAGCACACATGGCGCAAAGCACAAGGACCAGTGTAAGGTTCCTGGTTGGAGCACCTGGATCCCCACCTGCAGGGGGTTGCTTCATAGGCGGTGAAGCAGGTCTGCAGGTGTCTATCCTTCTCTCCCTCTCTCTGTCTTCCCCTCCTTTCTCCATTTCTCTCTGTCCTATATAACAAAGCTGACATCAATTGCGACAACAATAATAACTAGAACAACAATCAAAAACAAGGGCAAGAAAAGGGAAAATAAATAAGTATAAAAATTTAATTGGCTAGCAATAATTTAGCAGGACCATTTAGACACATTGTTTTGTTAGACTTACTTTTCTTTCTTTCTATTTGATTTTATAGGAAAGAGAAATTGAGAAAGATGGAGAGAAAAAGGAAGAAAGACCTGGTTCACTGCTTGGGAAGTGTCCCTCTTGTAGGTGTAGAGCAGGGCTTTGAACCCAGAACCTTGCACATGGTTATATATGTGCATAACCTGGTGCACCACAGCCCAGTCCCCAAAATTTACTTATTTGTTAATATGAGGAAGAGAGAGAACTGGAGCATCGTTCTGTATATGCAGTGCTGGGGATTGAATTTAGGACTTCATTCTCAAGAGTCTAGCACTTATTCCACTGCACCGTATCCCAGTTTTCTTGTTCACATTGTTCTAATTATTCCTATGCCCTCAATAGTAACTGGTATTGTAGAATAGTGTTGGGTTTAAGGACCAGATGCCAGGAGCCTGAGCTCTATAATGAAGATTGGCAGGCACATGGTGTACTACTTACAAGATTCTGCCCTGTTTAAGCGCATGTCGTGCAAAGCTCAAGGACTGAGTGAAGATCCTGGTTCTAGCCCCCAGCTCCCCACCTGCAGGGGGTCACTTCACAGGCAGTGCAGCAGGTCTGCAGGTATCTATCTTTCTCTCCCTGTCTCTGTCTTCCCCTCCTCTCTCCATTTCTCTCTTTCCTAGCCAACAGCAATGGCAGCACTAACAACAATGGCACCAAAAGGAAAAAATAGCCTTCAGGAGCAGTGGATTCATAATGTAGGCACTGAACCCAGCTATAACCCTGGAGACAAAAAAAAAAAAAAAAAAAAAGAGTCTGCCCTGTATGTGTTCTGCACTGGCAGCTCTTTTCCTTATATATTGGCTGTGTATACATGTAGCTATGTCAAGTATAAACATCTTAAGGGCATACACAGTAGAATGGTCTCTCTCCTCATCTTAACTGTTCTATATCAGACTTGTTATCTCCATTTTAGTGACTATATCAGATTCTCTGTTTACTTTTCAAATTCTGACCTTATGCCAAGGATGTAGGCATAATTCAGGGGTATCAAATAAGACAGGCTTATTTTTAACCTAAAGGGCCCTGTTGACCACTGTCTGAGTTTACCCTGATGTGTCCAAAACACTGTGAACGCTGGAAACAGAACTACAAAGATGACAAAGAATTTGTATCATAACTAGTTTTAATACATAGCTGCCAGTATGAGAGAAATGGGTCACATAAGTGATGAGACATTACAGTTTCAGGGTCCCCAACAAGCTGGCTCTTCCTAGAGACAGCTGCATTCTTATGAAGAATATTGTTTGCATTATCTCCTGTTGCCCACCGGCTGGAGGTCCCCACCTGTGTATGGTGACAGTGGCTCCTATGCTGAGTGCCCAGAGCCTGTCCTGCATGAGCTTCTCTGTAGGTGCATTGTTCTCTCATTTGAGCATGGCCTTTAGGACCTGGGAGGAGGCCTTCCCCACCCCAGGGTGTGTCCAGTATCCTGGCAACCCTGGGAGCAGATGCACTGCCAGGCCTGTCAATCCATACCTGTACTGGGGACTCCAATGCACAGGGACTTTTGGGAGGGGGTGAAAGGGACTCTGAGCATAGCCTGGGCTGAAGTGGCCTTGACTCAGCTAGAATGTGGCTCTAACCTCACTCCACCCTGACTTACTTCCCACATACTAACTGGATGTTGATGGTCAGAGCTAAATTTTTTTTTGTAATTCTCCAGCTTCCTATTCCCCCATGCTTACATGTTATGTTTCTAATATGCCTACTAAAGAAAAAAATGATTTGATAAGATTTTGCATCAGAGGAAGGGCAAAAAGCTGTCTTAGTGCACTTCATTGCTTTTTTATGACAAAGCTTCAAGCCCAGACCCTCCACGATGAAAAAAGCTTTGGCTCTCTCTCTCTCTCTCCCTGTCTATTTGTCTGTTTGCCCCTCTGTTTTTTGTCTCTATCTTAAGAAGAAAGATTTTGCACCAAGAATGAAAATTGCATAAAATACCTTTTAGCAGGATGAGTCTTACTTTATGAACACCTAGTTTACAGTTGTTTTATTGTTGTTGTTGTTGTCAATAATATAATAATTTGTACATCTGGGGAACAATATAGTTGCTGGGTCTTTCTGTTTGTTTTGTCATCACAGTGTAATTTGTTTTAGGTGAAATGATTTATTAAAATAATGAAAGTAGAAACCAGGCATTGCACAATGTAAAGGCATCAATACCCCTGTCCCAAACTCACCTGTTCCCAGTGTCTTTTTCATCCCATTTTACATGTTTTCAGCTACATGTTCTCAGGGAAAAAACAAAACTCAGACCTGCACCTCTGCACCTCTAACCACACTTGATGGTGTTGTTAGCCAGAGAGGTGAAGTCTCCTATCTATTTTTTTTTTCACAAAGAAGTGCTGTCTTGAAAAAAAATGTTTTGAGAGAGAGGCTGGGTGGTGGCTCACCTAGTTGAGAGCAGATGTTACAATGCTAAAGGACACAGGTTCAAGCCCCTGGTCCCCACCTGTAGGGGGAAAGCTTCATGAGTGGTGAAGCTGTGCAGAAGGTGTCTCCCTCCCTATCACCCCCTTCTCTCTCAATTTTGGCTGTCTCTATCCCATAAATAAATATATAAAGATAATAAAATATTTTTAAATATGTATATTGAATGGGCTGGCGGTGTACCTGGTTAAGCACACATAGTACTGAGAACAAGGACCAATACAAGGTTCAAGTTTCAAACCCCACTCCCTACCTTCAGGGGGGTCACTTCACAAAAGTCTAAGTAGGTCTGCTAGTGTGTCCATCATTCTCCATCCCTCTCACCTCTTAATTTCTGTATTATCCAATAAAATGAAAAAATAGGCCACCAGGAAAAGTGGATTCTTATTGAGCCCCAGCAATAAATAACCCTGGAGGCAAAAAAAAAAAGGAAAAGGAAAAATCTGTTGATTGATTTATTCATTTACTTCACTAATCATATCTTTCTCTCCCCCCTCTGTATTCCCCTCCTCTCAATTTCTCTCTGTCCTGTCCAACAAGAATGACAGAAATAAAAATCAATAATAACTACAACAAAGATACACAACAAGGGCAACAAAAGGAAAAAGTACCCTCCAGGAGCAGTGGATTTGTAGCATAGGCACTGAGCCGAAGCAATTACCCTGACAGGGGGAATTAAGTAAAAATGAAAAAAGAGAGAGAGGGACTTCTAAACCTACTTCACCACTCATTAAACATCCTTCCTGCTGGTGGGAAGCAGGGACTCAAACCCAGGTCCCTGTGTATGATAAGAGCAGTCTCAGCTGTGTGCATCACCAGCCATGCCCCATTCTAATATGGTTACCTAGTTGTTTGTGTTTAGGTTGCTTCCATATTTTGATTTACCAACTATGTAGCTATATAAACATAGCTGTGCATATGTCTTGGCATACAATTAAATATTAGAAATTAAAGTACAGATATATGTTTTTAACAGACTATTATTATTGGAAAGGGCGAGAGAAATGTAGAATGGATGGGGAGGTGGAGAAGGCGAGAGACAGAGAGGCACCAGCAGCCATGCTTCACCAATCTCGAAGCTTTTTCCACCTCAGTTGGAGATCAGAGGCCTCAACCTGGGTCACTGTGCACTGGAACATGTGGGCTCAACCAGATGTGTCACTGCCTGGACCCTAAAATATATATATATATATTTTATAATTTTTAAAAGTTTTTTATTAATATTTATTCATTCCCTTTTGTTGCCCTTGTGGTTTTATTGCTGTAGTTATTACTGTTGTAGTCCTTGTTGGAAAGAACAGAGAAAAATGGAGAGAGGAGGGGAAGACAGAGGGGGGAGAGAAGATAGACACCTGCATACCTGCTTCGCAGCCTGTGAAGCAAACCCCCTGCAGGTGGGGAGCCTGGGGCTCAAACCAGGATCCTGATGCCTGTCCTTGTGCTTTGCGTCATGTGCACTTAACCCGATGCACTAACACCCGACTCTTAATTTTTTATATTTTTAATGAGAGAAATGCAAAAAGAGAAAGATCAGAGCACTGCTCAGCTCCGGGTTATGGTGGAGGTGAAAATTGATCCTGGAACTTCAGAGCCTCAGGCATGGAAGCCTTTGACATATAAAACCATTATGCTGGCTCCCCAGCAGGGAGCGTGGAAGATAAGGAAGTTAGATGAGTGACATGCCTGGAGACCATCTGAGTATTCAAGACTATGGGAAGTTCTTAAAAATTGAGAAAAGTGGGCAGTTTGTGTGTCACCCAGTAGAGCACTTAAGTTGCCATGTTGGTGACTGGGTTCCAGCTCCAGTCCCCACTCGCTAGGTGGGGATGGGGGAAAGTTTTAGAAATAGTAGAACAGTTCCGCATCTCGGTTCTTCATCTTTGTCTCTACATACATTCAAAATGAATAAATAAAATAAAGACAGCTGATGATGATCTTAGAGTCCTGTAGCCAATAATAAAAATAACATAAATGATATATTTATTATATATGAATAAAATAAATCAAATTAAATGAAGACAGCTGATAATGATGATAGAGTCCTATAGCTAATGAGCAGAAGCCATAGCATTAGCAACAACAATGAAACATCAAGAATAAAATGACACATGGGCCTTTAGAGTTTTTCAAATATTATGAATAGGGTACAGAAAAAGTACAGGTAGTCAATAAATACATAAAAATATTACACTTGTTATTAGGGAGGTGCAAAAGAAACTATAATGTTGATTGTATTTATAATTAGCTTTAAAAAAGTGGGTCACTATTGAAAAATATAAAAGAAAACTCCCGTGCTCAGTGATTTGGAACTGACTGAAATAATTGTTTCCATCTTTTCTTTAAAAAAGATTTTTATGGTGCATTTAAAAAAATTTATTTATATATTTATTTCCCTTTTGTTGCTCTTACTGCTTTTATTGTTGTTGTAATTATTGTTGTCATCATTATTAGATAGCATAGAGAGAAAAGGAGAGATGAGGGGAAGACAGAGAGGGGGAGAGAAAGATAGACACCTGAAGATTTGCTTCACCACCTGTGAAATGACTCCCCTTCAGGTGGGTAGTTGGGGTCTAGAAACGGGATCCTTTCGCCAGTCCTTGCATTTCATGCCACATGCCCATTACCCGTTGTGCTACTGCCCAACTCGTTGTATCTATCTTTTTTTATTGCCTTTCAGAGAGTGAAAACTTTTTAAAATTTATTTATTCCCATTATTGCCCTTGTTTAGTTGTTTTAGTTATTATTGCTGTTGATCTTGTCGAATAGGATAGAGAAAAATGGAGAGACAAGGGGAAGACAGAGACGGGAAGGGAAAGATAGACACCTGCAGACCTGCTTCACCACTTGTGAATCGACTCCCCTGCAGGTAGGGAGCTGGCAGCTCTAACCGGGATCCTTACCCCGGTCCTCCTGCTTTGTGCCACCTGTGCTTTACCAGCTGTGCTACTGCCCAACTCCTGATCTTAAACTTTTATAATTTTCAGGTGTAGTAGTAGTGTACACAGGTTTTCATTTTTTTAATTTTGACAAAAGCATACTCTGATATTTTAGAAAGTTTGTGCTTTTAATTTTGGAAAATGTGAACTTGCTTGTTTAAAAATGTCACTTCTCTTTGAAAGGACATTGGGTGTTATATTTTTCTTTTTTTATTTTTTTTAATTTTTAATTTTATTTTATATTTATTTATTCATTCCCTTTTGTTGCCCTTGTTGTTTTATTGTTGTAGTTATTGATGTCATAGTTGTTGGATAGGACAGAGAGAAATGGAGAGAGGAGGGGAAGACAGAGAGGGGGAGAGAAAGATAAGACACCTGCAGACCTGCTTCACCACCTGTGAAGCGACTCCCCTGCAGGTGGGGAGCCAGGGCTCGAACCGGGATCCTTATGCCAGTCCTTGTGCTTTGTGCCACCTGCACTTAACCCGCTGAGCTACAGCCCGAATCCCGGGTGTTATATTTTCTAAAGTTCTTAGTGTAGTACTAAGTTTTCCAAAAAAGAGAAAGGGCAGTCAGGTTGAACAGTGACCTTCATTTCCCCAGGAAGCCAGTTTTGACCTGTGACCTTCTGACCTGCATGTGGTGCAAAGAGGCCAGTGTCAGCATAATGAGTGGCTGTTCCATGACCATTTGTTCCCACACTTGGCTACTGTCTGGGAAGTGCTGGGCTAAGGAGTAAAAGGCTAGTAGCTGATGGCCTATGGTAGTAAAGGTGTCACCTTGAACTTTGCAGTGAAATGTGCTGATCACAGTAACAGCCATCCAGAAGTCTGAAGTGCGCCATCTTTAGTCTCTGCTACTGTCTCCTCCTGGGCTGACTGCAGACTCAGCCATGTCCTTGCTCTGGCCCATGGAACATGGACAAATGGGAAGCAGGCAGAGACCTCAGTGGCTGTCTGGCTGTGGTATGGGAGCCCTTCTCCCAGCACTGAAGAATCTAGGTGCCACCCTGTGGAAGCTTGGGGAACAGGCAACACACAGAAAATAGATCCAGTTGATCTGTTAGCTGTCTGCAAACACAATGGGACCTCAGCTAATGCAGAGCTGCCCAGAGGAGTCCACCAAGGTTTCGTATGAGCCCTGTGCAAAGAGAGTGGTTGTATAAGGCACAGAGTCAGGAAGTGATATTTATTATGGCAGTACAAATAAGAAGAAAATACAGCAAAAGACTCTATAACTACATACATACAGTGAAAGGAATAAGAGAGAGATTTCTGTGAAAAGACCTTCAAAGCAGGATGTAAGAAGGGATCAAGGAAGATGCCTCAAATGAAATGAGCTGGATGTAGAAAGTTGACATTTTTTTTACTGTGACCACACTAGATAAAAAGTTTAAAAGAACTGCGTTAGTTAGAGGGCTTCATGTCTTCCACCAGGAAGTTTTCACATAGATGGCAGGACTGAGAACTAACTCAAAATCCTGTAAAGGATTAAGAGAATAATTGTTCTCAATTGGATATTATAAAGTAACAGGGAAAAGAAAGGGTCAGTTCTAGAAAGGGGAAGCTGTCTGTTGGCATTCCAGCAGACACCCAGGTGGCCTCACTGACTGCAGATTTGCCAGGGGAGCCCCCAGCACGGTGCTGAGAGGAGCCCTAGCCCTTCAACTGAGCAGGGTGTTGCTAGGGGGCTCTCTGGATCCTGCTCAGAGAGGCATGAGTTGGTCCATCACTGCTCCTTTTTGTAGGTTTCACTCTCCTGGCTTGGAATTAGGAGGTTGTCTTCTTGTCATGCCTGAAATGAAAAACAGAGAGCTGTCTTAGTCAAAACATATTCTCATATACTAACTTCCTCTTGATTCCTGAAGAAATAAGTCAAAGGGAGAATGTCTCCTTGGAGATAAATACATGAAAGGGCTAAGTGGTACCCACCTGGTGAGCACACATGCCACAGTGAGCAAGGACCTGGGTTCTTGCCCCTGTCCCCACCTGCAGGGGGGGAAGCTTCAGAAGCTGGAAAGCAACGCTGTAGGTGTCTCTCCTTCTCTCCCCATATGTCTCTCCCTCCCACCTTAATTACTGTCTCTAGCCATTAGGTAAATTGAATTAATATCAAAAGTTAAATATATTAAATCCTAGTCAGCATGTAGTAGAAACCTTTCCTCTCTATACAGCAAAATTCTGCAGCCTCCTCTCAAACTGTGCTGCTACCAAGAAAATGAGTAAAGTCCTGCCATTGTTGGGATGTGATTCTCTTGCCCTGTTTTAATCAGCCAGAACACCTTGTGTCTCACACAGACTGGTTGCTCAAATTAATCTCACATGGCCTAGGCTCATCCACACTCATGGTGTAGATGAGGTGTGTCCAGGAGCCTGGTCACCTTTGTACCACTGGCATCAGTCAGGAAGGAGGCACATACCTCTAGCAGGAACAGGGGACCAGGATGGAGGGCCTCACTCCTCCGTGTCTTCCTTGTTACTCTCTGTGTGGTTGCTGGTGCACAGCACGGCCATGATGCAGGAGAACTTAGTGCTGGTGGCCTTCTCCTTCTGGTGGAGCAGAGTGGCACAGTCCATGATGTCCTCCACTGCCAGGTTCACAGGGATGATGGGGTGGCTCAGGGCATAGTTGTAGAGTGACAGCTTATGGGTGGCCCTGTCCCCACAACCCATCAGGTATTTAATTCTGAGCTCAGAGGAAGTGAGGTCCAGCAAAGGTGGCCATGAGGGGCTCCCGTGCAGATGATTGAACACGGAGCTCTGCCTGATGCTTTCCACATCATGGAGGTTGCTGACAGTGTCATCCCTCTGGTCCACAGCCACCAAGATGCTCTTGTGGTGGCCTCTGTCTACAGAGCTGCCCAAGGTAAAAGTAGAGTCACCCCCAGTCTGGAGACCTGTGAACATAGCAGTGGGATTAGCAGTGGACAAAGGAGGGGCCATAGGGAGCAGAGCACATGCAGTGAGAGGATGAAGGACATGGAGAATCAAGGGGTCGAACTTCCATTTCTAACTGAAATCTTTGTAGAGGGACAGTCGGAGAAAACAAACCCAGTTATAAGTGTAGGAGATGATTCCTGCATATCAGCAGGAAAATCTTTGAGGATTTGAGAAAGGAGACCTGGACTCCCTACTTTTGATTGAATTTGAAGGTGTATATAACTGGCCATGGCTTTTTATTGGAGAACTTAAGAGGTTTCTAGAAACTTGGAAGTAGAAGTTATCATGCTGGGTCACTATTAGTTCTGGTGTATATTCTGATCCCATTTCTCCAGTGAGGCTGGTTTTCAGTGTCATGAGCTTGTTTTCAGGAGGGGACAAATGGTTACAGAGGTGGCACTGGCAGCAAAGTGTTCAATTTCCCTCTCCTCTGCTGGCCCTGTCCTGGGGTCTGGGCTTGAGGAGGAACTAACCTGGGGTGTCCTCAAATAGCTGCTCCAAAAGGAAGGACTCCTGGTGGCTGGAAGCCAAGCCAGAGATTTCCTGTTCCTGAGACTGGTCCTGAGTCACTGGCAGTGGAGCCATTCCATTTTCATGGTGATATTCACCTTAATATGGAGAGAAATCCAAGCATAGGTTCAGGCTGAAGTGGTCATGATGAGCCCATCGTGACCATGGGATGTAGCCAGAGCATGGCAAGGGAGCTATGTCTTCCTTGGAGATGTGCATGGTTTTCTGTGGGGCTACTGGGTCCCTGCCAATCCTGCCCCCACCCCCTCCTTTGGATTGATTTTCAATGTCATGAGCTTGTTTCAGAAGGAGATATGACCTGGCACCTAGCATATACAGGCACCCAGCTGGTCTCCACATGCAAGGCTGCGGGAATCATCTCCTTCTAGTGGAAGCCCCTCAGTGGCTGGCATTTGGCCCACTTCATGTTCATGCAGATGTTTGCCACCTACATGTAGAGAAATCTGAATCTAGATCCAGGCTGACCATAAAGAGACTCACCTCACTGTAGAAGATGACACATGGGCCTTCTCCTGGACCTTCTGTGCAAAGAAGGCTGTGTCTCTGTGTCTCTGTGTCCATGAATTTGACAGGAGACCCTGCCCTAGCATGTGCCCAAGAAAAGAGTTGACAAAGTAAAGAGGAAGATGCTCTTATACATTCCTGTGCCTGGAATGCAATGAATTCCCCAATGAGAAAGAGCTCTACAGAGCAACCCTGTCTGCCACAGAGAAGTAGAGAAGGACTATCATCAGAGTCTGTTACAGAGCAGTGAGTTGGTCAGTGTCTGTTGAATGCACGGAGGCCTATTGCCTGCACTTTTCCCTGTCAGAAGGTATTGAAGCTAAGCTGGAAACCATTTTCCCTGAGCCTTTGCAGTTAATGTCTCACTCCAGTCAGCCTCTTCTTAGATTGCCCTGACACTCACCTGCAGGTGGCTCTGTGGTTTCTTCCATCTTGGAACTCACAGACCCCTGATCAGGTTCCTCAGACTCCTAGGAGAGAAAGAAGTCAGGGTCACAACAAGCCTTTGGAGTGAGCAGTGGAAGAACACATTTCCCAGCAGCTCTGTTCCCCCACAGAGAGAGAGAGAGCGGGGGGAGCGCCCTTTGTCCAGTATCAAAGCTACTTGACCCCTTGGGGGTGACTGTGGTTTAGAATCGCCACTGTAGATTTTAGTGAATCCTTGGATTTTCAGTGCATGTTTAGAAGTGTGTTGACAAGGGTATTTGACTTTTTTCCTGCTTTCTCTCTAGTCTCAGGTTACATACATAGGTAACTGCTGGTTGAGTAAGTAATTTGTTATTTAAAATGTCAACTATCTGATCAAATGCATTTAAAAAAATATACCCCCCCACTAGAGGAGAAGCATTGCCTCATGTATGAAGAAGCAGGAAAATGGCATCAATGCTACAGAGTGAAGGCCAACCCTGACATGATGCAGATGTTCAAATTATGCAGAAGAAGAAAAATAAAAGAGAGGGCTAGGCGGTGTTGCAGCTGGTTAGGCACACACCTTACCAAGTGCAAGAATCCAGGATTCGGTGCCACTACCCTGCCAGAAAGCCTTATTATTGACATACTAAGCTGTTAATGAAGATGAGAAATTAAGGAGGAATTGGTTTGTGATAGGTCATTAAAAATGATCCCATTCTAATGCAGTAAAGAATTGTAAACAGAGCACCCAGTGTCCAAGGGACATGCAGACATCATCCATGGGTCTAATAAGTGGGATCTTATGAGAATAGCATAGTGGGATCTCCTAGCATAATGCTTATGCAAAGAAACTGTCATGCCCAAGGCTCCAAAATCCCAGGTACAACCCCCAGGACCACCCGAAGCCAGAGCGGAGCAGAGCAGTGCTCTGGAAAAAGAATGAAAGAAAGAAAGAAAGAAAGAAAGAAACCGTCCTTAGGGCCAGGTAAGGCAGTACACCTAGTTAAGTGCACACATTACCATGGACAAGGACTCATGTTCTAGCCCTGGCCCCACCTGTAGGGGGATATCTTCATGAGTAGTTAAGCAGTGCTGTAGGTGACTCTGTCTCTTTCCTTCTCTACCTCCCCTGTCAAATTCTTTCTGTATCTATCCATCGTTAAAATAGTAAAACAATAAAAAAAACTCCAAGGGAAGAAGATGTAGTCCCATCTCTGAAAATGGGGAAAGATTTAAGATGGGAAAGAAAAGATATCCAAGGTCACATGACTGAAAGATTCTAACATAATGAAAGAAGTACATTTACAAATTGGAGAAGATACTCATAATTACTTCGTTCAAGTTCACATGACTCATTGCTTTATATTCCATAAATGTGTGAAACCACCTAGTAGCTCTCACCTTCTCAATTCATTAAGCATAATCAGCTCCAGTCCCTCCCCCCAAATAGATGTGCCAATCTATCTCAAGGTTTGTGAGAACTATGGAGTTCTCTCTTATGGGAGACACAGTGCTTTGGAGTGGGGTGAGCATGGAACTCTACCCCTATAGTTGTATAAGCTTATTAACCATTATTCAGTCACTACTGAAAATGTGGGTAAGAGAATGTCTTAGTTCCCCATAGTAAATGTCTTAGCTATTGTACTGCAATTCCAGAAACCAAATGATACGCAAAGAACTTTCTTTTGCCACTGGGCTTGGTGGCTGCATCATGACTCCACAGCTCCTGGCTGCCACTATCTTCTTTTTTCGTTTTCTTTGACAGAGGGGAAACAGAGGGGGGAGAAAGGGACAGAGAAAGAGAGAGAAACCTGAAGTACTGCCTCACCACTCATGAAGCTCCCCTGCCGCAAGTAGGTCTCAGGGACTTGATCCCAGGACCTTTTGCACGGTAACGTGCACTCTACCAGGTACATCACTGCCTGGTCCCTCCTAGCTTGCTTTTGGTCCAATAGCATAAAGAAAAGTGAGGTTGTTATTTGTTCTTTAATTAGTAGAGTCACCCATTCCAGGAGGAGATAATCCACAGGGAGCAATGCTAACCACTCTGTATATGCAAGAGAGGGTTGCATCCTGTCTCAGCTCCCTTTTTGGTGGCCATAGAGACCTGTGTGTAAATAGGAAAACACATCTTTCTGGGTGGTATGTGCTGAATTCTTCTCTCATCTCTAGACCACTTTCTGTGTGAAGCAGGAACTTGGGATGTGAGTTCTATTCTTAGAAACACTCACACAGGTGTGTTCTGCCTCCTCTTGGTTGGTATACAGGTATTCGAGAATGGCGGTATAAATTTTGCTAATGGATTCCACAGTGACCCAAAAGAGAGAAGGAGAAATGAGCTGTTAGACTGTTATCAAATGAACTTGTGTTTTGGCTAATCATTTCAACATTTTTCAATGCTTTTTCAAGATACCAAGTTTTGGAAGATATGTGCAAGATGTAATGAGAGAAACAGTATGCAAATATATTTCTGGAGAATGAGACAGATCCCAGAAAACATGTCTAGGGTGTCAGGTCTTTGAGACCAGGGCTGAACATCCCATCCTCTAGGCCTGCCTGGAGTCCAGGCCAGACCCTGGGCTGTAGCTCTGGCAGGTTCATTTGCTTTGAGAATCGGCCCATAGAGAAACCTGCCCTTATGTCAGGGCCGTTTAATACATGGTGCAGGGTGATGTTAGCTCCCATCACAGCATGAAGAGAAGGGGGACAGTAGGGATGGGCATTGACTGCTAGGACTCTGCATTCTGAGAACTTGAAGATTTCAAATACATGAAATAAGGACATACTCAGAAAGCTTGTTGTACCATTGCTCCATCTTCTCAACTGATCTGAAATCCAAGAGAAGGGGAGAAAAAAATTAAAAATGCACAAAATTCACATAAACATATTGTGAGTGCAGGCCAGTGTAAACACCATCATTGATTGTTATTGGTGGGACTGTGTGATACAAGAGGCCCGTCCTGGTCACTGGGTAGTGAGGGGCCCTGTTCTTTGAAAGTTTGCTGGGTTGGCAAGGAAATCTTCTAAATGGAGGATTAATTGGAATTAGGTCCCCATGGTGGTGCTGGTGGTTAACTGCACATGCTACCATGCACAAGGACCCGGGTTCAAGCCCTTGGTCACCACCTGAAAAGGGCTTAGCAGCTACATGTGTTTGCCTGAATCAGAGCCATTTTGGGACAGTGGAGAGCACACAGCTGTCCTTGTGGGGGTCAGAGCACGTGTGGCTAAGAGACCGTCCCAGATGGAGCTGTGCTCCCCGAGAGTCATAAAGAGACAGGCATGGCCTGGCTGCAGTCTTACTGAAAAGAGACCACGAAGCTGCAGTCAGCCCAGCCGAAGACCAGCGATGTGCGGGCTCTAGCAGCTTTCCTCATGTTGGGTTCCACCCACATGTCCATCAGGGGCACCAAGTACTTGATTCTGAAGTGACTCTTGTACCTGGAGAGGAAATAGAGCACAGCGCTGTTAGTTTGCACCCCTGCAATCTGGGAGCAGCTGGGTTTCTCCTGAGGAGATGGTGGGTGTGTTTCTTTATTTTTTATTGGGGGATTAATGTTTTACAGTTGACAGTAACTACAATAATTTGTACATGCATAACATTTCTCAGTTTACCCTGAGAGTTTTCCACATAACAATACAACCCCCACTAGGTCCTCTGTCATCCTTTTCTAGGACCTGTACTCCCCCCTGCTCCTCCACCCCAGAGTCTTTGACTTTGGTGCATTACACCAACTCCCGAGGGGGCAGGTACATACTTTGTGTTGGAGATGAGCAGCACGTTGGAATATAAGATCAATTGCCTTTTCTGCCACCTCCGACCCTTCTGGAATTTTCCAGTGCCCATGAACTGGATATGGCCATAAGGCAACACTAGGATGTTCTCTTCCAGACTGCCCTCCTCCATAGAAGAGCTGCAACACAGCAGACCCACAGGGCAGTTTGTCACTGGCTGGTGGGACACAAGAGCTCATGCTGATGTCAGCCCTCACAGAGCATTACAGAGGAGTCTAGTTCCCCAGAAGGGCTCAGCAGCCCAATTCAGGAGTCTTGAGCTAGACACAGCTCCTGTGAGAGTTGTGGTCACTCAGGAATGGTGGTAATTGAGGGCAGCTTAAAGGACAAGGCCCAGGATCTGTCACTTCAGTGTCAGGGGACAAGAAAGTAGCAGAGTCTCAGGACCTGTTAGAAAGGAGACACTAAGAGGGAGTGAGCTGGAGCAAGGGTATTGGGGCCCTGTGCTTGGTCCTGGGTGAGGAACTGAGTGGAGGTGAGAGTGTTCTGCAGACACCCTGTGTCAACAAACTGCACTGTAGTTAATTAAAACTGACCCCCCAATATAAGGATAAAAAATGTAAGGGGACATTAAGAGGTCAAAGGAGAGAGGATGAGAAATGTTTCAAAGAACTAACTCAGGGACACATGGCCAAGGCCTGAAAGCAGCACTGTGTCTATAGAGTGTTGCGAAGCATAATCAACCCCAAATATCATTTGCAATTTTTGCCTGAGTGACTCTGCCTCACTCCCTACCCATTCCTCTCCCCCTTTTCTTTTCTCTTTCCTTCTTTTCTCTTCTTTTTTATTCTCTATCTCATAAAAATAATTCTAAACAGATCTATGTGTGACCTATAGGAGTCAGATTGCATAGATCCAAGAGTGTGAAGAAGTCATTCCATTGTGGTCTCAGGTTAACATACACACTTAGATAACAGGATTCTGGAAAACTGACTCTAATCTTCTTTAATCAGTCATCACTTTGGGTTGAGGGGGCCAAGATCCCCATGATCAGCTGAGAATAAACCAAACATTCAAATGTTTCTCAACTCAAGGAAGTACTAAGCTATTCCTTGGCTGTGCCCTGAGTAAGCCCACAGGACTCTGATCCTAACAAGTCAAGCCTGCTCTCTGGCATCAGCAGTTGGGAATCTCATGAACACAAGTAACTATTGATGAGACCAGGGCTGAACCTGAGGATCCTGTCAGTGGGAATCACACAGAGCACCTCCTGGGACGATCCTCCTCCTTTGCTGGTCACTCAGGGTATGTGAATAGACAGACTCTACCTTAAGCAGGGCAGCCAGCACAGACACCCTGAAAGCCTCGAAGACTTTCTGGTAGACGCAGACATCCTCGACTCTTCACTCCTTGACACGAAAGAGAGAGCTGGGCACAGCACTGTGTGAACTGCTCATCTCAGTCTTCAAGACTGAAGATTCCGCTGTAGCCAGGGCCTGCTCCTGGGCTGTGATGTCAGTGGTCAAAGGTCAGCATCATAACTGACAGCTGACAGAGTGCCCCTCTAAAGCCAGTTGCACCTACAGCTTTGAGTCTTTTAATCTTTTCCGTTTGAGATGACTATAGACTTCCAGGCTTTTATTGGAAATAATAGAGATGCTACAAGCCTAGCCCCTATTTCATGCAGTGGTCATCTAATTATGTAATTCTAAACAGAGTAAATATCACAGTAGTATATTCACATGGATGCTGTCACAGACACACTATTTCCAGGAGCATAAGTGTGTGTGTGTGTGTGTGTGTGTGTCTATGTGTACATACACAAAGGCAATGTTATCTTCATAAAACCATTTTTGAAAGAATGAATCCATTGGCAAATGAGTTGTGGACATTCTTTGATGTCCTTCAACTCTAGTGTAAAAGACACACATTCGAGGAACCATTGGAGGACTTGATGTAGCCTACAATAGATGCCTTAGCTTCTTGGTATGTTTTCTCTTTTAATAATTTATTTATCTTAATGAGAAATATAAGAGCACTGCTCAGCTCTGGCCTTTGGCAGTGGGATTGAACCTGGAATTGACCTGAGATCCTCACACATTTTGAAAGTCTTTCACTTTCTTTTTTATTATTATTGTATTCATAGTTCACTGGTCAGCAACAGAAAAAGTAGAGTGAATGAGATGGAGGGAGAGAGGAGAGACTCCTGCAGCACTGCATCAACTGCTTGTGAAGCTCTTCCTTCTTTAGGGGGGACCCCTGTCTTGAACCCAGCAGCTTGTAACTAGTGCTCTGAGCCAGGTGCACCTCCCGCCTCTCCATGACTTCTTGTCTTAAACAGCTCTGTAGGATGCACTCCATCTGATCACAGACAAGAAACATCCAGATTAACATCAGTGAGAGAATCACTGGTCAGAAAAATCAGGGTGTTGAGCACCAGACAGTGTGTTTGTGTCTGTGTCTGCTTGTGTGGGAGAGGTGGGGAGAAGCCTGTTCTGTCTTGCTGCATCATCTGAGTGCTTGACTAGGCTGAGTGGTTCCTCAAACTTTTCTTTCTTTCTTACATTCCCTTAACTATTTGAAGGAAAATATGACATTCTTACTATGATGTAATGCTCGAACAATGCTTTTCCTCACTCAATCCAGAAAAAGGAGACAGATGTTTGTCTTTGCCATAAGGAATGATTAAAAGATTAAGGAGGGAATGGATCACATATACTAGATTTACCTCATGTGTCTGGCACACGGGTAAAGCACAGACAGGTGGCCATGTTGTCATTCACTTCCCTTGTCTGTCAGAGACTCATTGGAACTTCTCTAAAAAGATTCATGCAGATTTGATTTAGCTGCAGTTTTGGGATTTAGCCACTTGAGGGCACTCATCCCCTACAAAGGGCAGCAAAGTTATTCTAGCGTTTGCCCTTCTTCCATAGCCAGTCAACAGTGTCAGGTTGAGCCTTTTGTAAAGTTTGGAGACCTCCTTTGTTTTTTTGTTTTTTTAAATTTTTTATTTAAGAAAGGATTAGTGAACAAAAGCATAAGGTAGGAGGGGTACAACTCCACACAATTCCCAACACCCAATCCCTATAACCCACCCCCTCCCATGGTAGCTTTCCCATTCTCTATCCCTCTGGGAGCATGGACCCTCGTTGAGGGTTGCAGAAGGTAGAAGGTCTGGCTTCTGTAACTGCTTCCCCGCTGAACATGGCCGTTGACTGGTCGGTCCATACCCCCAGTCTGCCTCTCTCTTTCCCTAGTAGGGTGTGTCTCTGGGGAAGCTGAGCTCCAGGACACATTGGTGGGGTCTTCAATCCAGGGAAGCCTAGCCAGCATCCTGGTGGCATCTGGAACCTGGTGATTGAAAAGAGAGTTAACATATGAAGCCAAACAATTTGTTGAGCAATCATGGATCCCAAGCTTGGAATAGTGGAGAGGAAGTGTTAGGGAGGTACTCACTGCAAACTCTATTGTACTTCTGCTTTCAGGTATATATTTTGCAGTAGTTTATGGATACGTGTGCACATAAGCTCTCTCTCACAGAAACTGGTGTATATCTAGGTTATGGGACTTTGTTAGAAAGTGAACTACCTGAGATGAAATTAGAGTGTACTATTAAAGGAATGGTCTCACCCAAATAATGAAGCTGAAGGGTTGTCATTCCACACGTGAAGTCTCTGGATACAGTCTGAGGTGAAGCATGTTGAGGTGGCAATCGTTGCTTTGGTTATGTTGTGATCGGCGGATGCAATATTATTTGGTTTGGATTGGGAGATGCATACGGGAAAGTGGGCCCTATCCAAGGGTTCCAGGACTGGGGGGAAGTAGGGGCTCTATAGTGAAGATGTGAGGTTCCTGCTGTCTTAGGGTTCAAAAAGACAATCAATAGTTAATATTATCATCACATTATTTGTTAATTGGGTTAACTTTGAAAAGTCACTTTGTTATGGTTTGCTGGACAGTACCCAGTATCTTGTACATAGCTGTGCTATTGGAAGCTTCTAATCTACTTGGTCTAGGCTTTTGAGAGAGTCCGCATATCAAATACATAGCCTATATATTAAAAAGATTCAGTTTGTCTTTTGAGAAACTTTGAGACATACAATTGATTTCCCCCTATCATATTAATTAACTACTGATTTATATGTCTACATTTTGCTAGGAGTGTACATAAACACCATTCCCACCACCAAAGGACTGTGACCCATCCCTCCTGCCCACTCCCACCCCCCACTGGCCCAGGAAGCTACAAGTCTACCCCTCACCACTGGGTTTTTACTTTGGTGCCCTACTTACAATTTGATCAGGTCCTGCTTTTAGTTTTCCTTTCAGATCTTCTTAGTCAGCTTCTGTTGATGAGTGGGATCATCCCATACTCATCTTTATCTTTCTGACTTAGTTCACTTAACATAATTCCTTCTAGCTCTGCCCAAGATGGGTCAGAGAAGGTGGGTTCATTGTTCTTGATAGCTGCATAGTATTCCATTGTGTATATATACCACAGCTTTCTCAGCCACTCATCTGGTGTTGGGCACCTGGGTTGCTTCCAGGTTTTAGCTATTATGAATTGTGCTTCTATGAACATAGGAGTACACACCTCTTTTTGGTTGGGTGTTATGGAGTCCTTGGGGTATAACCCCAGGAGAGGAATTATTGGGTCATATGGGAGACCTTTGAATCTGGAGAGGTGGCAGTCGTTGACTATGTGGGTCATTGTCTGTAGCCGCAGGGCCATTTCGGGTCGTCTCTGGCTCCCCAGCGATGGAACATAGCAGAACACCGGCCATGGCCTGTTCAATAGCGATTGAGGAGGGCCCAATCATACCGTGCTAGGTCAAAGCCGGGTTGATGCTTGCAGGGGTCTGTGATGAGGTGTTTGTTCTTTACCTCAGCTGACTGCCAACTCTGTTTCCAAGAGTCTGGAACAGAGAAGTTCAGTGTAGGCGTAGCAGACCAGCAAAATGAACAAAACTCACTCAGTTTTCAAGTACTTGGAGATTCTTCTAATAGATCCATTCACATATTTTAATTGTGAATGATCAACTTATAACAGTGCATAATGTTAATTAAATGAGAATCAGAAATTCAACATACATGTAGATTGACATTAACTGTCAGCTGGAGGCAATCTGCAATATTTTGTAAAATGATTTTTTCTATGCATTATGCTTTTCAGTACTTTGGAATTATTCCATTCCATACTTTAGAGATGTATCTGGATCTAAATTTACACAACTTTTTAATTGTTTTTTCATATTTATTTATTTATTTTCTCTTGTCTTGCCCTTGTTTTTTATTGTTGTTGTAGTTATTATTATTGTTATTTTGTTGTTGTTAGAGAGGACAGAGAGAAATGTATAGAGGAGAGGAAGACAGGGGAGAATAAAGATAGACACCTGCAGACCTGTTTCACCCCCTGTGAAGTGTCTCCAGCAGTGGGGAGCTGGGGCTTGAACTGGGATCCTTAGCTCGTCCTTGAGCTTTGTGCCACATGAGATTTACCCACTGTGCTCTTGCCTGACTCGCTACATAACACTTTTTATGTGTCCAGCATTAACTACCACAATAATAGTTTGAGTTTCCTTAGGACATTTAGGGTCAATTCTCATCTTTGTGTTCAGGGTTATAACCACTGGGGCTCAGTGCAGGCACCAGGAATCCACTGCTCCTGGTTGCCATTTTTACCTTTTTTTCTTCTTTTTCTTCCCTATTTTGTTGGATAGGACAGAAAGAAATTCAGAATAGACTGGAGGGAGGGGGACACATACACACACATACATATATATCTGGAGAGAGAGAGACGTACAGACCTGCTTCTCCACAAATGAAGCCTCCTTCCTGCAGGGATGAGCAGGAACTGGAAGCTGGGCCCTTGACCATGTACTGTGTGTGCTTATCTGGGTGCACTACTGCCAGCCCAATAATGAAGCGATTAAATGCACAGCTTTTTACCCTACAGCCTAGAGAAACACCAGTAAGTGCTCTCTTACATCTTAATATGTCATTCATATAGCCATGGAGTAATAACTTTGTCTCATACATTTGGGGCCAAGACTGGAACATGCATTTTTCTTTACATGTTTCTGTCTGCAAAGGAGATTCTGCAGATGAGAAAGAGGGAAAGAATCCAGCAGGAGGCAGCTTTTCTGGCCTCAAGTTTCAAGATTGAGCCCCAGGGTGTGGTCAGCTCCTGACAGCCAACCACAGAGAAACTCCACAGGGGTGCTGGGTGGTGGCTCACCCTGATGAGAGCACATGTTTTCATGCCCAAGGAACCTATAAAAGGTTAAGACAGGAAATGTCCAGAGTTGGCCAGTAGCACAGCGGGTTAAGCACACATGGCACAAAGTGAATGGACTGCCTTAAGGATCCCTGTTCCTTTTGAGCCACCAGCTCCCCACCTGCAGGGGAGTTGCTTCAAAAGCAGTGAAGCAGGTATGCAGGTGTCTATCTTTTCCTCTCCCTCTCAGTCTTTACCGCCTCTCTCCATTTCTCTCTGTCCTATCCAACGACAATGACATCAATAACAACAATAATAACTACAACCATAAAACAACAAGAGCAACAAAAGGGAATAAATAAATATTTTAAAAAAGACTATGAAGACTTCACTCCAATTCTAAAAGCCAGAAGAATCTGCTGAACTCTCAATGAAAAAGGATTTCAACCAAGAATAGTATAACCTGCTAGACTGTCATGCAGAAATGCAGAGGGATAAAAACCTTCTCAGACATCAGCAGTTAAAGGAGGGAACTATCATCAAACCAACCCAGAAAGAGGTTGTAAAAGGCCTCCAATACACATTAACAACAACAACCCTCCAAAAAAACAATAATAAATACCTTGATATATATCAGAACACTCAAAAAGTGTTGAATAATGCACTTAAATAATATTAATACATGTCAATAGCCTAGATTTACCCATTAAAAGGCAGAGTAACAGGATGGATCAGAAAATACAACCCAACCATATGCTGTCTGCAGGAATCCCACCTGATTCAACGATAAAAACACAAACATACAGACAACAAGGGCAATAACAAAAAAAATACATGTTCCTTCCAAGATTCAGACCATAAGCAATCATCAGTTAATGCAGCAATAACACCAGCTAAATTTGGTCAAACCAGAGAGAATAGAAAACAAGCGAAACCTCTACGAAAAATATATCTGCAGATTAATCTATACCAAAACTTACCCATCCCCCTTCTAAACAAAGCAAAGACAATTACAGAAATTAACTATCAAACATACACTTCAGAGATAGAGGGAAGAAAGAAAATAGATAAGTAAACTAAGCAAAATCAAACTATTCCCACACAACAGCACCAGCAGAGTCAGGGATTGGTCATGGAAATCAACCAAGCAGAAACCTCCAGCCCCCTTCAAAAAAAAAAGTATGGGAGTCAGGCAGTGGTTCAGCTGGTTAAGTGCAGGTGGCACAAAGCACAAGGATCAGCCTAAAGATCCAGGTGTGAGCCCTGGACTCCCCACCTGCAGGGGAGTCGCTTCACTGGCAGTGAAGCAGCTTGCAGGTGTCTTGTCTTTCTGTCCCTCTCTGTCTTCCCCCTCCTCTCTCCATTTCTCTCTGTCCTATCCAACAACAATGACATCACTAACAACAATAATAACGACAACAATGTTAAACAACAAGGGCAACAAAAGGGAAAATAAATATTTTTTAAAAAGTGCCTTTTTGTAGTCCAATCAGTAAATTTCATTTTCCTTCAAATGACTCTCCACTGAGCTTGGAATCTGGCTTAAGGAGCTTAATTCCACAGGAGAGCCTTTTTTGTAGCTGGTTCCCTTACCAGAATAAGCCTCTGAAGTAGAGGTTGGTTGTGGGGTGGGGTGGAAGGTGGTGCAAGGAAAAGACAAAAACTCACAGGGTCAACTCCAGGTCTCCTCTCTCCTTTTTAGTATCCCATTGCCAGTTCATAGATGGGTTATATGCTCTGCCTGTGATTCCTCTTTGTCCCTTACTCTGTACTTTCCTCCTGGCCTGCAAGTCCTGCTGTCACTTGGAATTCCCAGGTTTAAAGCATTCTTTACTGGTGAGTATGCCAGGTGTTGTCCTCAAGCCTTCATCTTGACTCCACCCTCAATAGCAAACATTTCTTAGCACACTATGAATAATCTAGCATGTCTACAGTCTCCTTTTTTTTTTCCTAAGAGAAGTTGTAAGCACTCTTCAAGTTTAAAAATCTTGATATGTTCATATCAGGTAAACTCTTTAAAAGTACTTCTATATAACTAGGCAGCTATTTAAAAGTCATTTTGTATATTAAAGCTTTTACCATTATTTCTCTTGATGGTTTATAGGTCTGAATAAAGAAGATGAAAAGCAGTTACAAGACCTTGCTGTAGAAGAAAAGCAAACAATCATTCAAAAAATCAGCATGTTATACAATGAGGTATGTGTTGAGAGGTGAACTAACCTCAATTGTTACTATAAAATAATACCATACTTGATAGACTATACTTTGGAGTTTAAAATACTTTCCAAACACCACTAAAATGTATGTACATATTTATTAGTGAGGAGGAGAGGGAGAGAGAACCACAGAGTTCCACTCGGGAATATGAGGTGCTGGACACCAAGCTTAGGACCTCATGATTGGGAGTCCAACACTTGATCTACTGTACCACCTGCTGAGCCATACCAAGCACCGTTTTGTTTGGTTAAGTCTTCACTTAAAATAGGCCGATAAGCTGAGTCTAGTGCTATAGTTTGGCACAGAATCAGACCGAAAAGATTGTGATATAAATGTAAAGCAAACCTTTTACCCCAAGCAAATATAATACAAAGGTAAATCCATTAGAGTCCTATGCCAGAGAATGCATTCTGTTGAGGAAGCTTAAGTCATCATGGGGTAGACGAAGGGGGACTAGTTTATGACGACTGTGTTAAAGACAGAAAAGTTAATAGAGTTGGTTAATAGGAAGTTTTTGCCCACAGCTTGATGAATGACCTATCTAAAAGGCCATGGAAAACATAGTAGGTGACACCATGTTCTCTGTCATGATGTGCCATCTTGCTGCCCTCAGTGTTACTGTGGAAATGCAGTAGAAGGGCATTCTGACAAGTTGAGTGGGGACAGGGGGCAGTATCAGTTATTATGATCACTTTTTTACTTATTTATTTGTTTATTACAACTTATTTTAGACAGAGATAGATCCAGGGAGAGTGAGAGGAAGAGACCAAAGCACTAAAGTGAAGCTTCCTTCAGTGTGGTGGGGGCTGGACTTGAACCTTTACCATACAGATGGCAAAGCAGCACACTGTCTAAGTGAACTATTTCACTGGCCCTGTTATCACTAATTTAGTCTAATAATTAAAGGCAGTGAATATCATGTCTTTTTAAAAATACTTTCTTCATCTATTTTGGATAGAGGCAGAGAGAAATTGAGAGGGGAAGTGGTTATAAAGTGAGAGAAACCTCCTGTACTGCTTCACGAATGAAGCTCTCCTTCTCTCCCCACCCCTGCAGGTGGTACCAGGGGCTTGAACCCAGACCCTTGCACATTGTTTCATATGCACTCTTTGTGGTACATCACCACCAGGCTGCTGACAATATTATTTCTGACAGAGATGGAATATTTACAAAATTGTCCAAAAAAAGGCATGTATTCTATATATACACTGATTTTATAAATTACCTATATCATAAACCGATATTTTGAATTTTATTTGAATGACTTTTAGATGTAATAAAATTGCTTGTGCCCCCCCTTTAAATAAGAGAAAAATTCCTTACTTTTCTTACTAGAAAGCCCCTCATTTCTCTTGCCACTGCCGTGGACCGAGTTGAATCAGATCTTGGAAATCTTCAACATAGTCTAAACAGAGTGACTCTACCAAGAAGACAGGATGCAGCTTCTTCTTCTTCTAGCGTTTGCCCTTCTTCTGTAGCCAGTCAACAGCATCAGGTTGAGCCTGATGTAAAGTTTCGAGACCTCCTTTGAATCTGGAGAGGTGGCAGTCGTTGACCATGTGGGTCATAGTCTGTCTGTAGCTGCAGAGGCATCTCGGGTCGTCTCTGGATCCCCAGCGATGGAACATAGAGGCGCACCGGCCATGGCCTGTTCGATAACGATTGAGGAGGGACCATTCATAACGTGCTAGGTCAAAGCCGGGTTGACACTTGCAGGGGTCTGTGATGAGGTGTTTGTTCTTTACCTCAGCTGACTGCCAACTCTGTTTCCAAGAGTCAGCTTGTGTCTATTGTCATTTATGATGAATAGAGGATACAGACACATGTGAAAGCTCCTTTTCTCCAAACACATATTTTCCCCACCATTTTATTTAATAGGACAGAGAAAAATTGAGAGAGAAGGGGATATAGAAAGGGAGAAAGATTGACAACTGTAGACCTGCTTTGCCACTTGTGAAGCATTACCCCCTGCAGGTGGAGAATGGGGGCTAGAACCTGGATTCTTTTTAAATTAAATTAAATGTGTTCCTTTTTGTTGCCCTTGTTTTATTGTTGCAGTTATTGTTGTCATCATTGTTGGATAGGACAGAGGGAAATGGAGAGAGGAGGGGAAGACAGAGGGGGAGAGAAAGATAGATACCTGCTTCACTGCCTGTGAAATGACTCCCCTGCAGGTATGGAGCCTGGGCTTGAACAGGGCCTTATGCCTGTCCTTGGCCTTTGCACCACCTATGCTTAACCCACTGCGCTACAGCCTGACTCCCAGAACCTGGACCCAGGACCTGGACTTCAGACCCCAGGCCATGGCACGGTGCCACAGCGCGCCCTGGCTGCCTGCTCCCCTGGATCTATAGTGCCCGAGCCCACGCAGAGCCCCCTAAAGCCCCGCCTGCCACCCTGGAGCCACCCAGGAGTCAGCCTTCCCAGCTGCTTCCAGCACAGAGTCATGGAGCCCTGGCCGGCCCCCCACAGCATGTCATGCTTCAATGCACAGCACGCAGAGGCGCCAGCGCTGGGGCCCTGATCTTTAGAAGAGCCCTGCGTGGAAGTACTGCTGGGGACACGCGACTGTGCTGTGCTGGACAGCCGTGGCCAGGACCACCGTGCTGGAGCCCATCTACTGGGATTCATTCAATTCCAAGTAAGTGGCTCCCCAGGGCCCGCACCCTATGTGGCCCGGGAAGGTGTTGGGTGGGGGGAGGGTCGAAGTCGGGGTGCAGCTGCAGAATGGCCGCGCGCCTTTGGACCCAGCGCCCCTGGCCAAGAGAGAAGGTGGCCAGGCTCGAACAAACCCCGCGCCCTGAGACAGGTGCAGCCTGGAGAGGTGGCTGGCTGCCTGCAGCCACCCCCTGCCCCAGGACCCTGCGGCCTTGGCCGGGCGCCCTTGGCGGGGCGCTCCCCAGATCGCAGCCATGCGCACCCCCGCTAGGGGCGCACCCAAGAGAGGTGTGCGCGAGCCCCCAGATGCTGCACCCCCAGCAGCGACACCCTGGAAAGGTGGCTGTGTGCCACCAGATTCCGCTGCTTTTGGCTTCTGCGAGCAGGAGCACTGGGACCCAGCTGGAGAGCTGGGGGTCCGGCCTTCCCTTTCCTCCCTGCCTAGAGAGGGTCCTCAGGTCCTGGGCCTCGCCCCTAGTGTCCGTGCTGGCGGCTTGGCTCTGAGCCCCTGGAGGGTGAGGACTCGCCCGCACAGCTGTAAGCTGACCAGTGCGCGCCCCGCCCACCCCAACCCCCCACACCTCTGCACCCCGGGCAGGAGGGGACCCTGGAACCCACCGGCCTGCGGAGGCTTCGGGTGCAGCCAGGCACTTTCGGAGCGCCCGCCCACCCAAAATGTGCGTCCGTCCTTTCGGTCTGGCCCACGATGAGGTCCTGGGGGGCGGCTGTTTGGAATAGTGAACCCCGAGTTTGACCTGGGGCAACATGATGAGCCAGGCAACCAGACTAGGGTGAAGGCTGGGGTGCAGGATGCGGGACCAGCTTGGGGGGGGGTCCGCTCGCACTTCTAGAACTGGAATGTTTTCTCTGTGTTTCTCTCTGTTTCTCTGTCTCTGTTTCTCTCTCTCTCGGAAGAGACATGCATTTCAGAGCAGTGACCCAGGTCGGCTGGCTGGAACCCCTGCGGAGCCGGGCGCCCGGGCTGTGGATCTGGCCTGGTCTGAGGGTCTGGCACTTTACAAGCTGCTGGTTGCCACTCTGAGCCCCCCATCCCACCCCCAGCCTCACCCCTTCCCCTCAGCCTGGGCCTGGCTGGGCTCCCTGCCCGGTAGGGGGTGGGTAGGGGGCTCCTGTGGTTCTTGTGTGTGCAGGGACAGTGCTGGGAGGGGGGACTGTTGTCTGCCTGCACACACAATGGGTGGCCAGGGCTATGGAGGGTGGGAGCTGCACTAGGAGCTGAGCCTGCACTAGGATCCAGGAAGAGCCAGGCAGGAACTGACCAGGAGCCAACCAGGAGCTGAGCTAGGAGCAACCCAGGGCCTACAGAGGTCACTCTTCCTGCACAGAGCGGCCAGGCCCGCCCAGCCTTTCCCCCCATCCCCTGACACTTTAACACCAGGCCTCTCTTGGGTGGGGTGGGGGCTGTGTGTGTGGATTTGGTTCCCCCCTCCAAGTCCCCCTCACCTGTTCAGCTCTGTGTTTCCCTCCTCTGCAGCTTGGAGCTGGAAGTGGAAGTGGGCACAGGCTTCTTGGAGAAAGCAGACTGGTCTTGACTTCCAGTGAGGGGCAGATCCAGATGCCTTCTCCAGGGGAATTGTGCAGGTGTGTGGGGGGCAGCTGCTGGTCTCTGCATCCCCTCCCTCTCTCTTGTGAGGAACATGCTAGGTTTCTGAGCCTCTGCCTGGCTTGGAAAACCCCCTCCTGGAGGCCTGCATAGTGCAGAGGCTTGGTGGTTGTCCTCCATACTGGGTCTTTGTGGAGGTTTTGCTCAGGCCTCCCTGGCGGGGAATTGCTTTTTTACATTCTCCTGAATGTGGCAGAGCAAATGGCCCAGAGGATCAGGCTCGCATGCTGGGGGTTCCGGGTTCGATTCCCCAGGTCCTGCATGTGTGGATGTGATGCTTTGGTTTCTTCTCTCTCTGGTGCAACTGTCCTATGCAATCAAGACATCTTGTAAAATAGACATGACTGGGTTCACCTGATGGTGGAAATCTTGGTCAATTTCTCCATGAGGGGAAAAAAAAAAAAGAAGAAAGCTTACCCAATAGAATCTGGGTTGCTCCCCAGCCTCAGATCAGGCAGCTATCTCCCTGAGAAAAAGGCTGTGAAATCTTTTCTTTATTCTTTCCTTTTCTCTACTCTTCTGTTCTCTTTCTTTTCCTTTCTAATTTGAAGATGGAGAGAAACTTCACGAAGGCTTCTGAGGTGGGATGGGGGGCCAGTTGACTGGTTTACTCAGTTACTTTCTGGGCAAAAGTTTCTGCAGCCAAGAGAGATGGCAGGAAGGCCCTGGGCTTCCAGAACACCCCTCCAGGAACCTAGGACACTGGGTCTGTGGGGGATTCAGCTATCTCTCTGGTTTTCTGCGGGCTGAGTTCTTTGGGCAGGTGGAGGGAGGACAGAGGAGTCTGGTCCTTTGTCAGATTCCACCCTGTACAACCACCATCTTTCACTCACCCTGCTCGCCACTCTGTAGTTTCTGTAGGGAGGGGGAAGCCCCACTCTCTCTCTACCTGGACAGATGGTTTTCATCAGCTATCTGGTGTGTCTGTCTGTCTGTTGAGAGGGGTATGGTTGACTTGTAACCATTTCGATAGTGTAGCTATTTTATCGTTTTTTTTTTTTTATTTTTAACAGAACAGCACAAAAACCTAGCTTCTATTTTTAATTAGCATTTCAGCCTGAGCAGTTTTTTTCCAATCATGATGTTTTTTGCCAAAATAAAATGGTTGGCCCATCCCCCCAAAAAATATATATTTTATCTTGGAGGAATTGGGTTAGTAGTGCAGTGGGTTAAGCGCCCATGGCTCAAAGTGCAAGGACTGGTATTAGTATCCCAGTTTGAGCCCTTGGCTCCCCACCTTCAGGGGAGTTGCTTCATAAGTGGTGGTGCAGGTCTACAGGTGTCTTTCTCTCCCCATTTCTGTCTTCCCCATCTCTCTCCATTTCTCTCTGTCCTATCCAACAAGTACAACAGTAAAGCAAGGGCAACAAAAGGGAATAAGTAAATATTAAAAATATTATTTATTTATTGGATAGAGACAGCCAGGAATTGAGAAGGAAGGAAGAGATGGAGAGAGACATCTGAAGATCTGCTTTACCAATCATGAAGCTTGCAAGGGGTGTGGGGTTATGAGCCTAGGTCCTTGTGCCTGGGAACCTGTGCATTTACCCAGGTGCACCACCACCTGGCCCCAGAATTACTATTTAGTTAGAGCTGCAGATTCATAGTGAAAGAGACCTCAACAGCCAGAACTCCAATATGGTGGGGACCTGACCAAACCTGGATCAAACACATGACAAAGCAGCACACTGCCCACCTGAGCTATTTTACCACGTTGGATGTCAGCATACTTGCTCCTGGCTGCAGAATGAGCCTGATATATCAGACCTAAGCATTTGCTACTGGGTGTGTCTTAGTGCATCGACCTCTTTGTACAGCTGTTCGACCTTAAAGTGGCCTTGGAATTTGCTTTATGTTTTTTTCCACATCATGTTGCTATCAATATATTTCTTGTTCACAATCTTCTTCTTTTTCTAGCATTTGCCCTTCTTCTGTAGCCAGTCAACAGCATCAGGTTGAGCCTGATGTAAAGTTTCGAGACCTCCTTTGAGTCTGGAGAGGTGGCAGTGGTTAACTATGTGGGTCATAGTCTGTCTGTAGCCGCAGGGACATTTTGGGTCGTCTCTGGTTCCCCAGCGATGGAACATAGCGGCACACCGGCCATGGCCTGTTTGATAGCAATTGAGGAGGGCCCAATCATAACATGCTAGGTCAAAGCCGGGTTGACACTTGCAGGGGTCTGTGATGAGGTGTTTGTTCTTTACCTCAGCTGACTGCCAACTCTGTTTCCAAGAGTCTGGAACAGAAAAGTTCAGTGTAGGCGTAGGAGACCAGATTGGATGACGAGAAGTCAAGCTTTGAACAGGGTGGGCGAAGATATCTGCGTATATTGGCAGGTCTGGTCGAGCGTAGACATGGGAAATGGACTTAGATGATGCCGCATCCCGACGAATATCTGGCGGGGCGATGTTGCTACGAACTGGCAGCCATGGAACCGGGTTGGAACGGATGGTTCCAGAAATTATCCTCATGGAGGAATATAATTTGGAATTGACCAAGTGGACATGGGGGCTACGGAACCATACTGGGGCACAGTATTCTGCAGTGGAATAGCATAATGCCAGAGATGATGATAGTAGTGTGGAAGCGCTCACGCCCCATGAGGAGCTGGCCAGTCTTGCAAGGATGTTATTCCTCGCACCTACCTTTGCTGCAGTTTTTATGAGATGTTCGTAAAATGACAGGGTGCTATCTAGAGTAATGACAAAATAGACTGGCTGGGCTTCATGCCGGTTTCTCGTATCATCAAGCTGCACATTAAGCTCACGCGAGGCCGAGGCATGGGGTAGATGGAAAACAGATGATACCGTTTTTGCAGTGCTAGGGATTAGTCGTCATTTTTTACAGTAATCAGATATCAGAGACAATGTCTTTCGTGAGTGTTTCCTCGAGGATGTCAAAGTTGAACGCCTGAGTTGCACAGCAGATGTCATCGGCGTAGATGAACTTCCTTGAAGAAGTTTCTGGGAGGTCATTGATGTAAATATTAAATAGCGTAGGAGCCAGAGCAGAGCCCTGGGGGAGGCCACTTGAGACAAGTCTCCATCTGCTAGACTTGTCACCCAGATGCACCCGGAATCTTCTGTTTTGGAGAAGAAACGATATAGTGTTGGCCACCCATGGAGGCAGGCATCTTGAGATCTTGACTACGAGACCACAGTGACGGACACAATAAATGTCTTTCAATACATTGCTTGTTTTTATATATATTGAACACTTTTTTTCCCTTTTGTGGAGGAAAGGTACTTCCTTTTGGTGCATAAGCCCATCAGTATTGTTTTAATGTTACACTTTGTGGGATTAATACAGAAGGGATATAGATTTGTTGTCTTAAATCATTTCATGATGTATTGCATGTGATTTTACTGGATTGGAATTGTATGATGTTTAAATTGTTAGGGCTTTATTTTGTCATGGTTACAGGGTAAGAGCTGAAGAGGTAGATTTAGTGGTTTACTTAGAGGCATGTGGATTCCTTCTAGATGCTGTTGGCATGAGGTGTAATGGCTATTATTAGAACATGCATATGATCTGTGCTATAGTTGTGATTTATATTTTTATCCTGCTTACGAATAGGTGGCAGTGGCTTTGAAAGTGGATGTGTGTGCTGTAGCAGTGGGTAGTGTTGTTAAAATTTCGTAGGCTCTTGCCGGGCGGGTCTAGCTTCACGGCAGGTAACAGAGACGCGAAGACAACGGCTGGGCAGGGAAGCTGTATTTCTTTATTCAGGAACAACGATTCATAAACTAAGACAAACTAATCACCAAACAGAACTCTGCTGTCTCTTTGAGGCGGCGCAAGCACTCTTTCTTTTACTCTCGAACTCAGGAACCCTCTCCCTTACTCTGGAACTCAGGAACTCTCTTACTCTGGAACTCAGGAACTCCCTTACTCTGGAACTCTGGAACTCTTGTACTGGGGCACCCTCTGAAAACTCTGGCACTCTGTGGAACTCTCTCTTACTCTGTAATCCTGAAACTCTCTTACTCGAGAACCCCCTGCAACTCTAGCACTCTCGAACTCAGGAACCCTCTCCCTTACTCTGGAACTCAGGAACTCTCCAACTCTGGAACTCTCCTACTGGGGAACCCTCTGAAACTCTTCCACTGTGGAACTCTCTCTTACTCTGTAACCCTGAAAACTCTCGAACTCCGGAACTCAGGAACTCTCCAACTCAGAAACCCTCTCTCGGGATTCCTTGGGGCGGGGCAAGCAGGCCCGTGAAATTAACAGGACTGATCCAATTCTCTTGGCGGGGGGGGGGGGCTAGAACAAACCAATGTAAAACATACGACAATTCCCCCTTTTCTTTTTAACTATATGACTATAGTATCAAGGGTGTGGGGTGAACAGAAACATATATAACAAAAACCAGCATGTTGCCAAGGGAAGGCCTGAGGGGGCCATATCTGAAAAAAAAACATTTCTTGCCTCTGGGGGGCTACTTGCCTCACGGGCAATTGCATGGGGGCGGGGAACGGCCTAGAGTCCCACAGGCAGCTGGCTGCAACTTACCTACTATGAAACAAAACTTGTTATTAGCATATCTACTGCACGATCCAACGTTTCTAATAGAGAAGGAATTTGAGACTTTTACATATCAACAACGTCTTTTAACCTTTTGTTACACCCATTCAAGATGGAGACACACCCTAGGTGTGGGCTGGAGAGGAGACCTCAGGCATGAGAATAATTAGCATACCAAACTTTAAACATACACATAAACATGGTCATTAATACACGAGGAGAGAAACCTTTGTTACGAAGACATGTCATTTTAAACATGAATTTAAATCTGTACTGTCTTAGTTGTTGGGGGGTGGTTCACCATCCAGAGGTGGCTTCCCACGCAGCTTTACTTCTAGGAATTGCAGGTTGCCATGTCTGCACAAATCTCTGTGTACTCAGGCTTGTCTGCCTTCAGACTGGACCGGCGGCTGGAGATCTCGTGTGCCCAGTTTCGGCAGGGAGCCCGGGGGTCCGGGAGGCCTGGGATCGTTCCAGAATTTATAGCAAGAGGGCAGGCATGCCAGTTTTGTAGAAGGCGTGGGCCTAGGTGCCCAGGGGTGGTGGCCATGATAGGCCTCCGCAGCCCTGCCCCATGGCCCTGCCATGTCTGCTGCCCTGTTCGCAGTGGCCGAGCAGCGTGGAGGGATCACGCATCCAGTGCCCTGCGCCACGTGGTGGAGAGCCGGCTCCTGTGTGCTGGCCTGCATGTTGGCATTGGGCTCCTGTATCTCCAGTCTCTTTCTTCACTTTTTCTTTCATTTTTATCTGTCATATGCTTTACATTGGTTTGTTCTAGCCCTCCCCCACCAAGAGAATTGGATGAGTCCTATTAATTTCGTGGGCCTGCTTGGCCCCGCCCCAAGGAACCCCGGGAGAGGGTTCCTGAGTTCGAGAGGAAGAGAGAGAGGGCCAGAGGGTTCCTGAGTGGAGAGTTTCAGGGTTACAGAGTAAGAGAGAGTTCCAGTGTGCCAGAGTTTCAGAGGGTTCTCCAGTACGAGAGTTCCAGAGTTCCAGAGTTGGAGAGTTCCCGAGTTACAGAGTAAGAGGGAGTGCTTATGCCACCGCAAAGAGACAGCCGAGTTCTGTTTGGTGATTAGTTTGTCTTAGTTTGTGAATCGTTGTTCCTGAATAAAGAAATACAGCTTCCCTGCCCAGCCGTTGTCTCCGCGTCTCTGTTAACTGCCATGAAGCAAGCCAGCCCGGCAAGAGCCTCCGAAATTTTAACAACAAATGGCGCCCACGTGGACCGGACCTGCGCATCTCTCAGATAAGTAAAGACAATCTGGCTACCTATGCACTATGGCCTTCTCTTCTGCTTGTGAAGAGATCTCCAAAGGCCTCTGCTCTTTCTTCACAAGACTGTTTTGCTGTTTCTGGAACATTTATCTCTGGACCACTCTGTGGTTTCCACTCGCTCGGGCGAACTCAGAACAGCCAGCGGGAAGAGCCAGTGGGCGGGAGGCAAGGCACTGAGCTGCTGTTGCCACCTGGTTAAACAGCCAGCCAGCCGGCTGTGCCCAGACAACCCCGCACACCGCGCCCGCAGCCCCGCAGCCCACAGGAGGCCGACGCCAGCACACAAGAGCCCCAAGAGCCCGACGCCAGCACGCAGGAGGCTGACGCCAGCACACAGGAGCCCAATGCCAGCACACAGGAGCCCGATGCCAGCACGCTGGAGCCCGATGCCAACACGCTGGAGCCCAATGCCAACACGCTGGAGCCCGATTCCACCACGCAGGAGCCCGATGCCAGCACGCAGGCCAGCCCACAGGAGCCAGCTCTCCACCGCGTGGCGCAGGGCACTGGATGCGTGATCCCTCCACGCTGCTCGGCCACTGCGAACAGGGCAGCAGACATGGCAGGGCCATGGGGCAGGGCCGCGGAGGCCTATCATGGCCGCCACCCCTGGGCACCTAGGCCCACGCCTTCTGCAAAACTGGCCTGCATGCCCTCTTTCTATGAATTCTGGAACCATACCGGGCCTCCCGGACCCCCGGGCTCCCTGCCGAAACTGGGCACACGAGATCTCCAGCCGCCGGTCCAGTCTGAAGGCAGACAAGCCGGAGTACACAGAGATTTGTGCAGAGATCGCAACCTGCAATTCCTAGAAGTAAAGCTGCGCGGGAAGCCACCTCCGGATGGTGAACCACCCCCCAACAACTAAGACAGTACAGATTTAAATTCGTGTTTAAAATGACATGTCTTCGTAACAAAGGTTTCTCTCCTCGTGTATTAATGACCATGTTTATGTGTATGTTTAAAGTTTGGTAAACAGTAGCTTTAAGGCTAAATTCTTACTAGTCAAAGTTAAATGAAAAAGGTTTTCAACGTAATTCTCATAAAGATAAAATTAACTTACATTTAAAGTCTGAGGTAAAAATTAGTTAACAATCAATATATTTTAACTAAGTTGGTCTAAACAAAAGGTTAAATAGACTTGTTGATATGTAAAACACTACCTTCTCTATTAGAAATGGTAGATCGCACAATGGCTATGCTAATTATTCTCATGCCTGAGGTCTCCTCTCCAGCCCACACCTAGGGTGTGTCTCCATCTTGAATGGGTGTAACAAAAGGTTAAAAGACGTTGTTGATATGTAAAAGTCTCAAATTCCTTCTCTATTAGAAACGTTGGATCGTGCAGTAGATATGCTAATAACAAGTTTTGTTTCATAGTAGGTAAGTTGCAGCCAGCTGCCTGTGGGACTCTAGGCCGTTCCCCGCCCCCATGCAATTGCCCGTGATGCAAGTAGCCCCCCAGAGTCAAGAAATGTTTTTTTTTTCAGATATGGCCCCCTCAGGCCTTCCCTTGGCAACATGCTGGTTTTGGTTATATATGTTTCTGTTCACCCCACACCCTTGATACTATAGTCATTTAGTTAAAAAGAAAAGGGGGAATTGTCGTATGCTTTACATTGGTTTGTTCTAGCCCTCCCCCGCCAAGAGAATTGGATCAGTCCTATTAATTTCGCGGGCCTGCTTGGCCCCACGCCAAGGAACCCCGGGAGAGGGTTCCTGAGTTCGAGAGTGCCAGAGTTCCGGAGTTCCTGAGTTCGAGAGTTTCAGGGTTACAGAGTAAGAGATAGTGCCAGAGAGACAGAGTTCCTGGGTTCCTGAGTTCGAGAGTAAAAGAAAGAGTGCTTGCGCCGCCGGAAAGAGACAGCAGAGTTCTGTTTGGTGATTAGTTTGTCTTAGTTTATGAATCATTGTTCCTGAATAAAGAAATACAGCTTCCCTGCCCAGCCGTTGTCTCCGCGTCTCTGTTAGCCGCCCGTGAAGCTAGACCCGCCCGGCAAGAGCCTCCGAAAATTTTAACAACAGGGTAGGAGCCAAATACCAAGCACTTGAAAAATTATGAGCTTCTTCAATGAGTTACATTCATAAGCTCCTAAGAAATCACCTAAATGAAGCTACAATGGCAAATGGGAGGAGCTTGCTGGGGTTTGGGTAGCCAGTTATGAAGCATTACCAGGCAAAGCACAATAAAAATGGTTTGTAGCTTATACTCCTTATGCTGTGAGCCATATCTTGGAGTATGACCTGTTGCTACCTTCACACATCATAGGAAACTACACTGACAGGCATTTTATTGCAGCAAGGTTTATCTTTCACATGAATTTCTTGTTTTAGACTTTCTTATTTTAGTGTTTATGTGACACATACATATAGGGGGGAGAGAGAACAGAGCACACACATACATATATGGGGAGAGAGAGTGAGGATACTAGAAAAGTTACGAGAGAGAGAGAGACAGATAAAAGGCAGAGCACATACAGAAGAGCAGGAGGATTTTCTTATTTTGTAAGGTGTGTTTATTTACTAAGTGACTATGGGCAGGAGAGAGCCAGAGCATCATTCAAGCACATTCCACGTGAATACGATTCCAAGGATTGAATGACAGAACTTGTGCTTTCATTTCTAATACCTACATTGCCTGTGCTAGCTTGTGTCATTTAAATTCATCAGGGTAACCACACTGGCCCTGTGCCTACATGATTCTAAATGCCCCTTCTGGATTGTCTTTATTTTATAGAGGTGTGTGACAGTGAAGTGGGAAGGAGGGCGGTAAGAGAGTAACAAGACAATATCAACTGCTCCTGAAATCTTGAGGCTTCTTGTCAGAGAGGCTGCTGTGTGTCCATGTGTGAGGGGGATGCGTGGTTCTGTGCTGTAACCTCACACATTGTATGATTTGTACTTTACACTCTGAGCCATCTTCTGACCCTAGGCTTGAAACCATAATGTTATGCATGGTATTCTGTGTGCATGGGGAGGAACTTGGGCCTCATATATGTCTGTTCACTGCTCTTAGACACATTGAAATATCTGCATATAAATGAGAGGGGTTTGTGGAGTGGGGAAAGAGTATGAGTGTGTTTGTGCAAGAAAGAGAGAGAACTAGAGAATCAGTCTGGCACATGTGACAGGGTGCATCATACTTGGCACATTATGGATTTCAGCTGAATATTCCAGCCATTGTAGCTCTCCTTGGGTCATTGGTCATTTTTCTTGTTTTCAGATGCAAAGACACTGAGAGGGAGGGAGCTTTTCTGTGAAGCTTTCACTGGGACCTAGCATCTCCCATATGTTGCCAGACCTGGAAGCTTGGTGTTGTGCATGGCCATGTAGATACTTTCCTGGATGATTTCTTTCTCTAGGCTTTCTTCTCAGTCCTATAGGAGCTACTTCTAACTTATGATTTGGAGATACTACTATTTTTGATACTTTTTTTCTTAAGGAGCATTTTCTCCAGTTTTTTACTATCAAATTTTTAATATTTATTTATTCTCTTTGTTGCCCTTGTTGCTTTATTATTGTAGTTACTGTTGTTATTGATGTTGTTGTTATTGGATAGAACAGAGAAATGGAGAGAGGAGGGGAAGACAGAGGGGGAGAGAAAGACACCTGCAGACTGGAACCAGGATTCTTACACAGGTCCTTGCACTTTGCACCATGTGCGCTTAACCTGCTGCGCTAACTCCGGACTCCCTTTAAATTATTTTTGAGGAATTTATATTTACAATTAAATTTTGATTTGATAGAACAAGGAAATTCATACAAGGAGCGGAGATAATGGAGAGAAAGAGAGAGAAAGGCATGTGCAGCTCTGCTTGCTTGTCAATAGACACAACTTTGTCATGCACTTTTAGTCATTTTATCCTACAGCAATACTGTGTCCATTAAAATACAGGAAAGTCATGACAGCATTGTTTTAATTTAAAAAATGTTATCTTGGGGGACTCCTTGGCAGGGATGCGGGCTGGGAGCAGAAGCCGCACAGCACCAGAGCTGTCACACAAAGGCCATACCTGCTGTCTCTGCTGAGGCCAACCTGACCTAGGAAACCTGCACCCAGGACATGGGATCCCTCGCCAGGGCACCGGTTCGCTGCGCACCAAGACCGCTTGCGCCCCTGGATCTGTAGTTCCTGCGCCCACCCAGAGCACCCTGGAGCCTTCGTCTGCACACTGGAGCCGCCTGGAGTTGGCCATCCCAGCTGCCTCCAGTGCAGCCATGGAGCCTGGCGGCCCAGCCCGAGGCCATGACGACCCCACGCAGTGTTGCTTCGCACCCAGATGCCCCAGCGTAGGGGCCCAGACCCCCACGCTGACCCCCGGCCATGGCCATGCAGAGGATCCCAGCTTAGAAGTACTGCTGGGAATTTGCGATGGTGCTGTGCTGCACAGCTGTGACCAGGTCCATTGTGCAGGAGCCCATCTACTGGGATTCCTCCTTTCTTCTTTTAGCATTTGCCCTTCTTCCATAGCTAGTCAACAGCATCAGGTTGAGCCTGATGTAAAGTTTTGAGACCTCCTTTGAATCTGGAGAGGTGGCAGTCATTGACTGTGGGTCATAGTGTGTAGCCTCAGGGGCAGTTCGGGTCGTCTCTGGCTCCCCAGCGATGGAACATAGAGGTGCACTGGCCATGGCCTGTTCGATAGCAATTGAGGAAGGCCCAATCATAACGTGCTAGGTCAAAGCTGGGTTGACGCTTGCAGGGGTCTGTGATGAGGTGTTTGTTCTTTACCTCAGCTGACTGCCAGCTCTGTTTCCAAGAGACTGGAACAGAGAAGTTCAGTGTAGGCGTAGGGGACCAGATTGGGTGAGGAGACGTCAAGCGTTCCTCCAATTCCAAGTTAGTGTACCCCGGGTTCCCGAGCCCTCGGCAGCTAGGGTGTCGCGCCTGCCCAGGAAGGTGCTGGGTGGGTGGAGGGGCGAAGTCGGGGTGGAGCGCAGAGGGGCCGCGTGCCTTCTAACCCAGCACCCTAGCCAAGAGAGATGGTGGCTGGGCTTGCCCAGACCCCGCGCCCCGGGCCAGGCGCACCCTGGAGAGGGTGCTACGCGCCCCCTCACCCCCACCCCCAGGACCCAGTGGCCTTGGCCGGGCGCCCTTGGCGGGGCGCTCCATGGGATTGCAGCCCTGCGCACCCCAAGCAGTGGCGCACCCTGGAGAGTTGTGCATGAGCCCCAGACCCCACACCCCCGGCAGGGACACTCTGGAAGGGTGGCTGCGTGCCCCCAGATCTTGCTGCTTTCAGCTTCAGCGAGGGCGAGCGCGAGCTCAGGGACCCCGTTGGAGAGTCTGGGCATTCCTTCCCTTTCCTCCCTGCTGGGAGAGGGGTCCTAGGGTGCCAGGGCCTCGCCCAGCGTGTCCCTGTAGGTGGCTTCGAGCACCCCGAGGGTGAGGACCTGCCCGCTCAGCTGGAGGCCGGGATTGCGCCCACCCCAAACCCCCACACCTCTGCACCCCGGGCAGGAGGGGACCCTGGAACCCACTGGCCTGAGGGGGCTTCGTGAGTGGCCAGGCCAGGAGAACTTTCCGCTAGCCTGCTCACTGAAAAAGTGCACTCACTGTCCTTCCTCTAGGTGTGGCCCATGAAGAGGTCTTCAGGGGGCGGCTGTTTGAATGGTGAACATTTGACCTGGGACAACATGGGGAGCCGGGCTCCTAGACTAGGGTGAAGGCTGTGGCTGGGGGTGCGGTTCCAAGTTGGGGGTCCCCTTGCATTTCTAGAACGGAGTGTTTTCACTGTGTCTGTCTCTGTCTCTCTGTCTTTCTCTCTCTCTCTCTCTCTCTCTCTCTCTCGGCTGGCTCCAACCTGTGCAGAGCCCCGCGCCCGGGCTGTGGATCTGGTCTGGGCTGAGGGTTGGCACTTTGCAATGTGCTGGTCTGGGGAGGTCACTCCAAGTTCCCCCTCACCCCCACTGCTTCCTGGCTGCCTGGGCCTGATTGGGCTCCATGCGCTGTGGGGTGTGGTTGGGGGCTCCTGGGGCTCTGTTTCTGCAGGGACAGTTCTGGGGAGTCCTGTGCTGTTGGCCTTCCAACACAAGGGGGCTGTCTGGGCGCTGGCTGGTGAGAGCTGCTCTAGGAGCCAAGGAGAGCAAGACAGGGGCCTATCTTGGAGCTGAGTAGGAACCAGGCAGGAACTAGGGTTTTAAAAAAAGGAAATTTAAAAAAGGAAAAAAATGTTATTTATTAATACAAAAAAGAGAAGCAGAGCATGACTATGCCACATGCAATGCTGGGGATCAAATTCAGGACTTAATGCTTATAGATCCATTGCCCTAGCCATTCTGCAATTCTAGAGTATAAATAGGTTATTTTATTTTGTTGTTGTTGTTGTCACTAAGGTCTCACTGTCTCCCTCTCTTTTTTTTCTTTTCTTTTCCATTCTTTTCTTATTTTTATTTATTTTCCCTTTTTGTTGCCCTTGTTGCTTAACATTGTTGTGCTTATTAATGTCCTTATTGTTGGATAACAGAGAGAAATGGAGAGAGGAAGGGAAGACAGAGAGGGGGAGAGAAAGACAGACACCTGCAGACCTGCTTCACCACCTGTGAGGTGGGAGCCAGGGGCTCGAACCCGGATCTTCCTCTACAGGTGGGGAGCCAGGGGCTCAAACCTGGATCTTTCAGTTGGTCTTTGCGCTTTGCGCCATGTGCGCTTAACCCGCTGTGCCACCACCCGACTCCAACTGTCTCCCTCTCTTAACACTTTTTAAATAAGATTATAATATAGTCCTGGCTTCGGTAGCACATATACTAAAATTGGCATGATACAGAGAAGATTAGCATGGCCCCTGCTCAAGGATTACACACAAATTCATGAAGCCTACCATATTTTTTAAAAGATTATAAAACATATGTACACACATATAAATAATTATAATATTTTAAAGAGCCAGTTAATGCAAGCTGGGAGGTGGTTCAGTGGCAAGAGGTCTGGATTTGCATGTGTGGGATCCTAGGTCTGTCTGAACTCTGGTTCTACATATGCTGGAGCTCTTTTAAAAGATTTATTAATCAGTGAGGGAGAAAGGGAGGAGAAAGCGAGAGAGGTAGAGAGAGAGAGAGAGAGAGAGGAAACACTATAGCATCAGTCTGGAACATGTGATGCTGGATGTAGAACTCAGGACCTCATGCTTGAATCCAAAACTCCAACCACTGTGCCAGCCTCCAGGTCTGCAGATTGGCTATAAACTCATGGTAATATTGTTCTTTTAACTGTACATCTTTTAAGTAATACAAAGACCTTTTAAAAATTTTTTTCAAATATTGTGCCTGGGGATCAATCCCACCCAGAACCTTGCACCTGCATGGAACAGCTGAGAAGCCTCCCCTGCCAGTCTCCATTCTATATCCTTTAAGAGAGGGAGACATGCAAAGCACTGCTCCTCTATGCACGGAGTCCCTCCCATTGCCTGCCTGTGGTGTTCAATTGCGGTGTCCAGGATCAGACCCCCAGCCACATGCTATGTAAAGCACGTGCTTTACCCCCTGAGCCACTTTCTGATCCTGAGTTGGGTGCAAATCGCAAGGACTGGAGTAAGGATCCTGGGTTGAGCCCCTTGTTCCCCACCTGCAGGTTTTCTCTTCATAAGTGGTGAAGTAGCTCTGCAGATGTCTTATTTTTCTCTCCCCCTATCTTCCCCTCCTCTCTCAATTTCTCTCTTTCCTATCCAATAACAGTGACATCAATAACAATAATAATAATAACCACAACAATGATAAAACAACGAGGGCAACAAAAGGGAAAGGAAAAAGAAAACAATTTTTTTTAATGAGAAGGATTGAGGGAAGAACCAGAGCATCACTGTGACCTATGGAATGCCAGAGATAAAACTGAGAACTTCATGCTTTAGAGTCCAATGTCTTATTCACTGTACCACCTCTCAGGACACTGCAGATAATATTTAGTAGAATCACTTAACAACTCTTCGAAGAGTCACTTTGCACATACCTTATTGTGGGAGTCCCTGGGCTTGATTCCTGGCACCACTGAACAGTAACACAGAAATAGCAAGTGAAGTTTCATGGATGGTATAGCTGTGCTTAGGTCACTATCTCAAAATCATAAGCATTGAACTGAGAGGAAATTTAGTGGTAAATTGCATACTGCACATGCATGAGGCCCCAAGTTTGATCCCCAGCATACAGAAGTTCTGAGTGGTGCTCTATCCATAAAAATAAATAAACGAAGGGGTCCAGAGCTTGCTCCCCCAGTAGAGTGCACATCACATCACCATGCTTGCAGACCTGGTGTTGAGCCCTAACACAACATGGGAGCACCAGGCATGATGGCAGGTACTGTGATGTTTCTCACATGCTCTTTCTCCCCCTTTTTCTATTTCATTTTTTAAAAATTTTAAAGTCAATTTTCTTTTATATATATTAATATATTTATTTATTATTGGACCGAGACAGAGAAATTGGGAGGAGAGGAGGAGTTAGAAAAGGAGAGAGACAGAGAAACACCTGCAGCCTTGCTTTACCACTTGTGAAGCTTCCCCTACCCCCTGCAGCTGGGGACCAGAGACTTGAACCTGGTTCCTTATGCACTGAAATTTCTGTGCTTAACCAGATGCACCACTGCTGGCCCCCTGTATATTTTACTCATTTATTATTTCCTGGATAGAAATTGAGAGGGAACAGAAGATGTAGAGGGGGAGACACAGAGAGACACCTGCAGCACTGCCTCACCACTTATGAAGCTTCTCCTCAGCTGGATTGATCTTGGGCTTGAACCTCAGTCCTTGCGCATTGTAACGTGCACTCCACTGGTTACATCACCTCCCAGACCCCATTTTTTCATTTAAATTTAAAAGGAGAAAACAACTGTTGGCAACAGTAGAATTATGTGAGTATGAAACAGGTGCACTAAAATACATCAATATATTCATCTTTTTTTAAAGGTCACTTTGTGAGTGCACATGTTATAGTGTGAGAGGACGAGGGCTCAAGTCCCTGATCCCCACTTACAGGGGGAAGCTTCACAAGCAGTGAAACAGTATCTTAATGTGTCTTACTTTCTTTTTCCACTCTATCTCCCCTTTCCATCTCTGTTTATTTCTGTCTTACCAAGTAAAAAGAAAAAAACTTTTGAAAAAGTTACTTTATATAAAAAATGTTTTTTCATTATTCTTGACCAAGTAAAAATATCTCAGGACATATAGAAAATATACTCCGTTGTGAATAGGAAATAACTTGAATGTTTAGGCTCTCTGTGTCTGTGCCAGAAGTGGTTTGCTAAGAAGTAGTGGTTTCTAAATGCAAATCCCTAGCTTCAAGTCTACCTACTGATGCTCCTCTGCAATCTGAGACCATCGCAGGCAAGGGATAAATACATTATTTGCACTGTCAGTTACACTACTGCAGGCTAAAACAAGGGTAAGGAAAGTGGAAAGGACAAAAGTAGGGGAAAACTAAATTATCTGAATGTGTCTAATGACAGTTATTTAATGCTTACTGCTATGCAACCCATTTTTCCTAAAATGCTTCAATTTTTACTGTAAATAACTAAAAAACATGGCTATTTTGGACTTCCACATTGTCTTTCATCCTTACTCAGGCTTTACTTAAAAAAAAAAGATTTCTTTATTAGTGAGAGAAATAGGGGAGAAGAAGGAGGAAAACCACAGCATCACTCTGACACATCTGATGCCTGAGATCAAACTTCAGACCTCACACATAAGAACTCCAAAGCTTTATCCACTGCACAACCTCCCAGACAGTGGCAGACTTTTTTTTTTATAATTTAAAATATTATAATACTTTGCTTACTTAAAAGGCAATAGATTTATACAATCTGAAGAGAACAAGAGTATACATACTTTGCTTATTTAAGTGATACATACACTTTAGTAGAACTTACATATTTGAATAACACTACATACATATGTAATTGAAAATCTCGGAAATATAGAAAAAGGTTGTGGGGGAAAAACCCTTTCCTGCCCATTGATCTTAGACACTATCAGTAGAAAATACTACAGTATGTTTTTTTTTTATTAATTAATTTTCCCCTTTTTTGTTGCCTTTGTTGTTTAACACTGTTGTGGTTATTGATGTAGTTGTTGGTGAATAGGACAGAGAGAAATGGAGAGAGGTGGGTGCCAGGCTACCTTTGTGCGTGGGAGACAGAAGACCAGGGAGTCATGGCTGAACTGGGATGCAGTTCAATCTTTATTGAGTGGGGAATGCAGTGTGATCTAACCAGAGCTATCTCTAATCATAATCCTGTCCTTATATATCCTGAGATGTAACTGTCAGGTTGGAAGAAGATTTAGGTAAGATATGGGGTGGGGAGAAGGAAAAAGCTCAGAAACCAGTGTGGATTAAACCAATGCCCTACAGGCAAGGCAGTTCCCAGGTAACACAGTGATTATGTAAGTAGACCACACCTTAGGTAGTGCAACAGAAGAGGTCTTAGAAGCAGAATTTAGAAGCAGACCAACAGGAGGGGGAAGACAGAGAGGGGAAGATAAAGAGATACCTGCAGACCTGCTTCACAGCTTGTGAAGTGATTCCCCCACAGGTGAGGAGCTGGGGGCCAGAACTGGGATCCTTCCGCTGGTTCTTGCACTTTGCAGTATGGTTTTGGCAGGGGTCAGAACTGTGATCCTTCCGCTGGTTCTTGCACTTTGCAGTATGGTTTTGGCAGAGCTATTTATTTCTGAACCCACAGGGAGTCATAATGAATTTTTGTAATACTGTTTTTTATTTTAAAACTTGAAAGTATCTTAATTTACAAAAAAATCCATAAAAATGACCTTTAAACCAATTTTCTCTTTAGACAGTTATGATACAAATCCTGAATAGAAACAGCTTGAGAAAGACATTTGAGTTAACTCAGTTGTAAACTTGCTGGAGTAAGGACTTGTGTGGGTAAAAATATAATTTTTAATTATTTTAATTTCATGAACTACAGAAGGGGGTATAGGGGCACAGAAGCAGCACTCTAACATATGCAGTGCTTGGGATTGGACTCAGGACCTAAAATACAGAAGCTCTAATTTCTTCCATGGTGCAACTTACCCATCTTCAGAGATACTTTTCTTTTGTTTTTTCTAAAGATCTTATTTATTCATTAATGAGAGAGAGAGGAGAAGGGAGGATCAGCATGTTACTCTGGTATATGTGGCACTGGGGAATTGAACTTGAGACCTCATGCCTGAGAATCCTGCACTTTATCCACTCTGCCTCCTCCTCCCAGACCACTGATAATTTGGCTTTGATTGGAAGTGGAACTACTGAAGAGGCACTCTTGGGGGCTGGGTGGTAGTGCAGCGGGTTAATCACACATGGCATGAAGGGCTAGGATGGGGGTTCGGAGCCTGGTTTGAGCTCTCCACCTGCAGGGATGTCACTTCACAGGGGGTGACGCAGGTCTGCAGGTGTCTGTCTTTCTCTCCCACTCTTTGTCTCCCCCCGACCCTCAATTTCTCTGTCCTATCCAGCAACAATGATAAACACAAAGGGCAACAAAAAGAGGGATGGGGGGATGGCCTCCAGCAGCAGTGGATTTGTAGTGCAGAAGGGGAAAAAAAACACTTACTCCATAAGTAAACCTGAGATAACAAGAGTTTTAAACAACTAAATTCCTTCCACTCTTGCTCCTTGTCAGTTGTATGTGCCTGACCTCTAGAAATAGAAATCCTTAGAAAAAAAAATTTACAAGTGCCTTTTCCATTGTAGTAAAGATAGTGATTATGTTAAAATGTGAATTTCTATCACTGCAAGGTTGGAACAAGAGCCCAGTCAGAAAGAATTTGGACCTACAATTTCACCCAGAATAGTGTCACTGACCACAGGGTAGGATATGAAGACCAAGATATTAAGGTAATATTGCTGAATGTGCTTAATGTATCTTTGATTTATTAAGGAATCAAATTTCGGGGCTTTGTGGTAGCACAACGGGTTAAGTGTACGTGTCACAAAGCGCAAGGACCAGTGTAAGGATCCTGGTTGGAGCCCCAGGATCCCCACCTGCAGGGGGTTGCTTCAAAGGCCGTGAAGCAGGTCTGCAGGTGTCTATCTTTCTCTCCCTCTCTCTGTCTTCCCCTACTCTGTCCATTTCTCTCTGTCCTATGTAACAATGATGACATCATTTACAACAACAATAACTACAACAACAATAAAACACAAAGGCAAGAAAAGGGAAAATAAATAAGTATAAAATTTTAAAAATGTAATTGCCTAGCAATAATTTAGTATGACCATTTAGACACATTGTTTTGTTTTGTTAGATTTATTTTTTTCTTTTCCTTCTACTTTTTTTGAATAGGAAAGAGAAATTGAGAAAGATGGAGAGAAAGAGGGAGAAAGACCTGCTTCCCTGCTTGTGCAGTGTCCCTCTTGTAGGTGTAGAGCAGGGCTTTGAACTGCCCACTTTTCTCAATTTTTGAGAACTTCCGATAGTCTTGAATACTCAGATTGTCTCCAGGCATATCACTCATCTAACTTCCTTATCTTCCACTGACCCTGCTGGGGAGCCAGCATAATGGTTCTGTATGTCAAAGGCTTCCATGCCTGAGGCTCTGAAGTCCCAGGATCAATTTTCAGCTCCACCATAACCCAGAGCTGAGCAGTGCTCTGATCTTTCTCTTTTTATATGTCTCTCATTAAAATATAAAGAATTGGGAGTCCGCTGGTAGTGCATCTGGTTAAGTGTACGTGGTGCAAAGCACAAGGACAGGCATCAGGATCCCAGTTAGAGCCTCAGGCCCCCACCTGCAGGGGGTTTGCTTCACAGGTGTGAAGCACATCTGCAGGTGTCTATCTTTCTCTCCCCCGTATTCCCCTCCTCTCTCCATTTCGCTCTGTTCTTTCCAACAACGGCTACAACGGTAATAACTACAGCAATAAAACAAGGGCAACAAAAGGGAATAAAGAAATATTAATAAAAATATTTTTTAAATATAAAAAGAATATATATATATTTTATGGTCCAGGCAGTGACACATCTGGTTGAGCACACATGTTACAGTGCACAGTGACCCAGGTTGAGGCCTCTGATCTCCGCCTGAGTTGGAGAAAGCTTCAAGAGTGGTGAAGCAGGGCTGCAGGTGCATATGTGTCTCTCGCCTTCTCCACTTCCCCCCCTTCTAAATTTCTCTCTGCCCTTTCCAATAATAATAGTCTGTTAAAAACATATATATGTACTTTAATTTCTAATATTTAATTGTATGCTAGTCCCAAGACATATGCACAGCTATGTTTATATAGCTATATAGTTGGTAAGTCAAAATATGGAAGCAACCTAAACACAGACAACTAGATAACTATGTTAGAATGGGGCATGGCTGGTGATGCACATAGCTGAGACTGCTCTTACCATAAACAGGGACCTGGGTTTGAGCCCCTACTCCCCACCAGCAGGAAGGATTTTTAATGAGTGGTGAAGTAGGTTTAAAAGTCCCCCTCTCTCTCTATTTTTCTTTTTTTCTTTAATCCCCCCCCCCCATGGAATTGCTGTGGCTCAGTGCCTATGCTACAAATCCACTGCTCCTGGAGGGTATTTTTTCCTTTTTTTGACCTTGTTTTTTATCTTTGTTGTAGTTATTATTGATTTTTATTTCTGTCATTGTTGTTGGACAGGACAGAGAGAAATTGAGAGGAGCGGAAGACAGAGGGGGGAGAGAAAGATATGATTAGTGAAGTAAATGAATAAATCAATTAAAAGATTTTTCCTTTTTTTTGCCTCCAGGGTTATTTATTGCTGGGGCTCAATAAGAATCCACTTTTCCTGGTGGCCTATTTTTTCATTTTATTGGATAATACAGAAATTGAGAGGTGGGAGTCGGGCAGTAGCACAGCGGGTTAAGTGCATGTGGCTCCAAATGCAAGGACCGGCGAAAGGATCCCGGTTTGAGCCCCGGCTCCCCACCTGCAGGGGACTTGCTTCACAGGTGGTGAAGCAGGTCTGCAGGTGTCTATCTTTCTCTCCTCTTCTCTGTCTTTCCCTCCTCTCTCCATTTCTCTCTGTCCTATCCAACAATGACATTGATAATAACTACAACAATAAAACACCAAGGGCAACAAAAGGGAATAAATAAGTAAATATAAAAAAATTAAAAAAAAAGAAATTGAGAGGTGAGAGGAGGGAGAACGAAGGACACACTAGCAGACCTGCTTCGACTCTTGTGAAGCGACCCCCCTGAAGGTGGGGAGTGGGGTTTGAAACTTGATCCTTGCATGGGTCCTTGTTCTGAGTACTATGTGTGCTTAACCAGGTACACTGCCAGCCCCTTCAGTATACATATTTAAAAATATTCTATTATCTTTATATATTTATTGATGGGATAGACAGCCTAAAATTGAGAAGGAATGGGGGTGATATGGAGGGAGACACCAGCAGCACAGCTTCACCACTCATGAAGCTTTCCCCCTGCAGGTGGGGAACAGGGGCTTGAACCTGAGTCCTTTAGCACTGTAACATGTGCTCTCAACTAGGTGAGCCACCACCCAGCCTCTCCCTCAAAATATTTTTTTCAAGACAGCACTCTTGGTGAAAAAAATAGGAGACTTCACCTCTCTGGCTAACAACACCATCAAGTGTGGTTAGAGGTGCAGAGGAGCAGGTCTGAGTTTTGTTTTTTTCCCTGAGAACATGTAGCTGAAAACACGGAAAATGGGATGAAAAAGACACTGGGAACAGGTGAGTTTGGGACAGGGGTATTGATGCCTTTACATTGTGCAATGCCTGGTTTCTATTTTCATTATTTTAATTAAGTATTTTACCTAAAACAAATTACACTGAGATGACAAAACAAATAGAAAGACCCAGCAACTATATTGTTCCCCAGATGTACAAATCAGTATATTCTCTAGTGTACTAAAGAAAACTTTTAGCAAGGCAGGTCTGAGTTTTGTGCCACAGTAAGGGCTGGTCAGGATGGATGAAATCTGTGAAGACAATTAAGCTTAATACTAAACAGCTGCTATTGAGAGAGTTTTGAACTGATATTTTAAATCCAACCATCCCAACTTAAATATTTTGACACTCACCCATCAATGTGTCTGGGGTCTCATTTTCCTTAGAAGTCAGACACATCTGATGCTGTGCAACCTTGAATAATAATTTTTAAAAAACTGGGGTTACAACCCACTTTTCACAGGATCTACTTGAAGAAAACTTGCCTTTAGCTTCCCAAAGGTTCACAAAAAATGAATCAAGTAAAAATGTAAATTCTCTTAGCTCCACAGACTTGACTACAGTTTGAGAGTAAACACTGTTGATTTCAGTAACTCTTGGACTGAGTGCATAAGAACACTATATATTTGAAACACTACTGTCAACACTGTATTTCTTCTTGCACAGTGACTGTTTCCTTGTAAATGACAGATATATATTCTAGCAAACTCAGCACTTTGTAAATCAACTTTAAATACAGATCATAGTTTCAAATACTCCCTTGCAAGGAAATATATTGTATCCACATAGCAGTTAAAGTGTTCCTTAATGTAGGGGGGAGGAGGGAAACACCTTGAAAGTGTGAGCAACTTTCAAGAATAGAGACCAACTCTCAAATGACCAAAAATTAATGTTAACTAGGAAAAATGCAGAGGTAGCAATTACTAGGAAGAGGGTCCCAGGACAGGCTGGGAGTAGGGATGAGAACATCTCCTGAGACGGAGAGAGTGCCAGATTAGGTGATCATTCCAGCCAGATAGGTTCTGTATATGCTGGGACGCTGTCTCTCTGTCTCTCAGTCCCGGCCTTTGCCTCTATCTCTGTCTCCATATATATAAAATCGGGCATGTCATGAAAAATATTTAAAAAGAGAAATATAACTCTGAACATGATCTAAAGAAATGCTTCCTGAAAAGTCCGATCAAAGTATTATTCTGAGTCTATATGAGAAATAGTCTCATTATTAGTAAGGTACACCAAAGTCATTAAAGGCAAATACCAGGGGCTGGGCCGTACACAGCGGGAGACGCACACATGGCTCAAAGCACTAGGATGGGCATAAAGATCCCAGTTTGAGCCCCCACTTCCTTATGTGTGTGGGGGAGGTCGCTTCACTAGCAGTGAAGTAGGTCTGCAGGTGTCTGTCTTTCTCTCCCCCTCTCTGTCTTCCTGTCCTCTCTCAGTTTCTCTCTGTCCTGTCCAACAACAACAGGTATGGCAACAACAACAACAACAAGGGCAATGAAATGGTAAAAATAGCCTCCAGGAGCAGTGGATTCCTAGTGCTGCCACCAAGCCCAATGATAACTATGGAGGTAAAAAAAAAAAAAAAGACTAAAACTCATAGGGTATACATGACCTTCAGAGACAAGCACATACTCAGTGCATATAGAAAGGGAAAAGAGGAGACTTGGGTGGTAGTGCAGCTGATTATGTGCCCATGGCTCAAAGTGCAAGGATGGGGGTAATGATCCAGGTTGGAGTCCCTGGCTTCCCACCTGTAGGGGAGTTGCTTAACAAGCAGTGAAGCAGGTCTGTAGGTGTCTATGTTTCTCTCCCCTCTCTGTCTTCCCTTCCTCTCCTCATTTTTTTTCCTCCATGGTTATTGCTGTGCTCAGTGCCTGCACCATGAATCCACCGCTCCTGGAGGCCATTTTTGCCCTTTTTGTTGCCCTAGTTGTTGCAGCCTCATTGCGGTTATTATTGCCATTGTTGACATTGCTTTGTTCTTGGATAGGACACAGAGAAATGGAGAGAGGAGGGGAAGACAGAGAGAGGGGGAGAGAAGGATAGACACCTGCAGACCTACAACACCGCCTGTGAAGCGACTCCCCTGCAGGTGGGGGGCCGGGGGCTCGAACCAGGATACTTACGCCAGTCCCTGCCCTTTGCGCCACGTGCGCTTAACCCACTGCGCCACCGCCTGACCCCCTCCTCTCCTCATTTCTGTCTGTCCTATCCAACAATGATGACATCAGTAACAACAACAACTACAACAGGGGATTTGGTTGGTAGTGCAGCAGGTTAAGCAGAAGTGCGCAAGCAGAAGGATCACCATGTGGATCCCGGCTTCAGTCCCCAGCTCCCCACCTGCAGGGGAGTCGCTTCACAGGCAGTGAAGCAGGTCTGCAGGTGTCTATCTTTCTCTCCCCCTCTCTGTCTTCCCCTCCTCTCTCCATTTCTCTCTGTCCCACCCAACAAAACAACAATAACTACAACAACAACAACAAAAAAAAGGCAACAAAACCGAATAAATAGATATTTAAAAATAAAATCTTAACAACAATAAAACAAGGGCAACAAAAGGGAATAAATAATTTTTTTTAAAAAGCGGGGAAAAAGGGAACTGAGCAGTAGCGCAGCCAGTTAAGCCAAGTGGGGCAAAAACGCAAGGCCTTCTGAAGGATCACAGTTCGAGCCCCCAGCTCCCTGCTTGTAGGGCAGTTGTTTCACAGGCAGTGAGGCAGATCTACAGTTGTCTTTCTCTCCCCATCTGTCTTCCCCTCCTTTCTCAATTTTTCTCTGTCCTGTCTAACAAGGATGACATCAATACTAATAATTCCAACAACAATAAAAAAGGGCAACAAAAGAGAATATATAAAAAATAATAAAAAGAAAGGCAAAACAAACACTGAAATGCCCAGCAGCATATGGCTAGCAGGCATCTCTAGGTGATACTGACAGTCACTCCAGTGAAGATGTTGTAACTAGGGCGACACAGGGGCCTTGCTGCTGTCCTGTGGTCCACTGTGGGCTCCCCGGCCCCTAAGTACTGCACAGATGGGGGCCACTGAGCTGTGCCCAGAGCCAGCATGGATGGGCCCCGCAGTATCACCAGGACCACATGCATCTGCATGAACTGGGACCGCTGCCAGGTGGCTTCTTTGCACCATGTATGCTTAACCTGTTGTGCTACCACCAGGCCCCGAAATTTGATTCCTTAATAAATCAAAGATACAGCAAGCACATTCAGTAATATTACCTTAATATCTTGGACTTCATATCCTACCCTGTGGTCAGTGACTCTCTTCTGGGTAAAATTGTAGGTCTGAATTCTTTCTGACTGGGCTCCTGTTCCAACCTGTGCAGAGATAGAAAGGAATTCACATTTTAACACAATCACTATCTTTACTACAATGGAAAAGGCACTTGTAAATTTTCTTCTAAGGATTTCTATTTCTGAAGGTCAGACACATACAATTGACAAGAGCAAGAGTAGAAGGAACTTAATTGTTTAAGACTCTTGTTATATCAGGTTTACTTATGGAGTAAGAGTGTTTCTTTTTCTTTTGCCTCCTGCACTACAAATCCACTGCTCCTGGAGGCCATCCCCCCCCTTGCCCTTTGTTGTTCTTTTTGTTTATCATTGTTGCTGGATAGGACAGAGAAATTAAGGGTGGGGGGGAGACAAGGAGTAGGAGAGAAATACAGACACCTGCAGACCTGCTTCACTGCTTGTGGAGTTACATCCCTGCAGGTGGGGAGCTCAAACCAGGATCCCAACCCCTAACCTTAAGCTTTGTGCCATGGGTGCTTAACCGCTGCACTACCACCCAGCCCCCAAGAGTGCTTCTTCAGTAGTTCCAGTTACAATCAAAGCCAAATTATGAGTGGTCTGGGAGAAGGAGGCAGACTGGATAAAGTACAGGATTCTCAGGCATGAGGTCCCAAGTTCAATCCCCAGTGCCACATATACCAGAGTAACGTGCAGATTCTCCCTGCTCCTCTCTCTCTCATTAATGAATAAATAAGATCTGTAGAACAAAAGAAAAATATCTCTGAAGATGGGTAGGTAGCACCATGGAAGAAATTAAGAGTTTCTAAATTGTAGGTCCTGAGTCCAATCCCAAGCACTGCATATGCTAGAGCGCTGCTTCTGTGCCCCTCTACCCCTTTCTGTAGTTCATGAAATTAAAAATAATTAAAAAGCTATATTTTACCCACATTAGTCCGTTCTCCAGCAAGTTTACTAATGTGTTAACTCAAACTTCTTTCTCAAGCTGTTTCTATTCAGGATTTGTGTCATAACTCTCTAAAGAGAAAATTGGTTTAAAGGTCATTTTTATGAAATTTTTAATGGAAATTAAGATACTTTCAAGTTGTAAAATAAAACATATTATTACATAGATTTATTACGACTCCCTGTGGGTTCAGAAATAAATAGCTCTGCCAAGACCATACTGCAAAGCGCAAGGACCAGCAGAAGGATCCTGGTTCTGGCCCCAAGCTCCCCACCTGCAGGAAAGGTACTTCACAAGCAGTGAAGCAGGTCTGCAGGTATCTGTCTTTCTCTCCCCCTCTGTCTTCCCCTCCTCTCTCCATTTCTATCTGTCCTATCCAACAACAACAACATCAATAACTACAACAATGTTAAACAAGGGCAACTAAAAAGGGAAAATAAATTAATTCATTTAAAAAACCATACTCTAATATTTTCTACTTATAGAGTCTAAGGTCAAGGGGCAAGAAAGGGTTTTTCGCCCCACTACATTTTCGATATTTCCTAGATTTTGAATTACATATGTATGTAGTTTTATTCAAATGTGTAAGTTCTACTAAAGTGTATGTATCATTTAAATAAGCAAAGTATGTATACTCTTGTTCTCTTCAGATTGTATAAATCTTTTGCCTCTTAAGTAAGCAAAGTATCATAATATTTTAAATTATAAAAAAATAAAGGCTGCCACTGTCTGGGAGGTTGTGCAGTGGATTAAGCTTTGGAGTTCTTAGGTGTGAGGTCTCAAGTTTGGTCTCCGGCATCAGATGTGTCAGAGTGATGCTGTCTCCTTCTTCCTCTCCCCTATTTCTCTCATTAATAAATAAATCTTTAGAAACAAAAGTAAAATCTGAATGGTGTTGAAAGAGAATGTGGAAGCTCAAAATACCCAGATTTTTTAGTTATTTGCAATAAACCTTGTAGCATTTTAGTAAAAGTGGGTTGCATAACAGTAAGCATTATAGTAACTGTCACTAGTCACTTTGATTTAGATATCTTAGTTTTTCCTACTTTTGTCCTTTCCACTTTCACTACCCTTGTTTTAGCCTGCAGTAGTGTAAGTGACAGTGCAAATGGCTCAACAGGGGTTCCAGCCAGCCAGCATGGGGCACAGCTCTGAAATGCATGTCTCTTCGAGAGACAGAGGCATAGAAAACACTCCAGTTCTAGAAGTGTGAGGAGACCCCCCAACCTGGACCCACACCCCGCGCCCAGGCCTTCACCTTAGTCTGGGAGCCCGGCTCACCATGTTGCCCCAGGCCAAACTCCAGGTTCAGGATTCCAAACAGCCGTCCCCCGAGGACCTTGTCGTGGGCCACACCGAGGAAGGACAGCGGGCGCACATTTCGGATGGGCAGGCTCGCGGAAAGTTCTCTGGGCCTGGCCACTCCGGAAGCCAGGGCAGGCCGGTGGGTTCCACCGGGGTCCCCTCCTGCCCAGGCGGTTGGGGTGGGCGGGAGGCACACTGCCTGGCCTCGAGCTGTCCGGGCGGGTCCTCACCCTCAGGGCGCTGGGAGCCGCAGGCATGGACATGCTGGGCGAGGCCCTGGGACCCCAGGACCCCTCTCCTGGCTGGAAGGAAAGGGAAGGCCGGCTGCCCAGACTCTCAGACGGGGTTCCTGCGCTCGAGCTCCTGGAAGCCGAAAACAGCGGGATCTGGGGCGTGCAGCCACCCTTCCAGGGTGCCCCTGCCTAGGGTGTGGGGTCTGGGGGCTCGCGCACACCTCCCCTGGGTGCGCCCCTGCCGGGGGTGCGTATGGCCCTTATCCGGGGACCACCCCGCTCAAGGCCGCTGGGTCCTGGGGGTTGGGGGGGGGGCGCAGTCACCTCTTCGGGGTGTGGCGGGCCCGGGGTAAGGGGTCCGAGGGCGCTGGCGCCTCTGCCGCTATACCCCGACTTCGCCCCTCCCCCCACCCAGCACCTTCCTGGGCGGGCACGACACCCTAGCCTTCCAGGACGGGTGGCACTGGGGGCCACTTACTTGGAATTGGAGGAATGGCAGTAGATGGCCCGAGCACAATGGACATGGCCGCTGCTGTCCAGCACAGCACCGTCGTGACTCCGCAGCAGGACTTCCACGCCAGGAGCCTCCGCACAGTCGTGGCCTGGCGCTCAAGTTGCGGACCAGGGCCCCAGCGCTGGGGCCTATGGGTGCGACGCAACTCAACCCAATGCGGCGTGGGGGTGACATGACGCGACGCAATGCAGCGTGGGGTTGACGTGACGTGACGCAACGCAATGCGCGTGGGGGTGACGTGACGCGACGCGACGCGCGTGGGGTGACGTGACGCGACGCAATGCTAAGCAATGCGGCGTGGGGGCGACGGGGCCTCAGGGCGCGGGCCGCAGGCTCCATGGCGCTGCGCTGGACGCAGCTGGGACAAAGAGAAGAAGAGAAGAAGGGAAGACAGGGGGAGAGAAAGATAGACACCTGCAGACCTGCTTCACCTACTGTGAGGCCAGGCCCCTGCAGATGGGGAGCTGGGGGCTCGAACCAGGATCCTTAGGCTGTGCCACCTGCGCTAAACCCGCTGCGCTACCTCCGAACTCCCTTTTTTTAAAATGTTTTATTTATAAAAAGGAAACATTGAGTAAACTATAGGATAAGAGGGGTACAACTTCCAACAACGACGACAACAATAATAACTACAACAATAAATCAACAAGGGCAACAAAAGGGAATAAATAAATAAAATATTTTTTTTAAAAAAGAGGGGTACAACTCCACACAATTCCCACCACCAGAACTCTGTATCCCATCCCCTTCCCTGATAGCTTTCTTGTTTTTTAACCCTGGGAGTATGGACCCAAGGTCATTGTGGGATGCAGAAGACGGAAGGTCTGGCTTCTGCAATTGCTTCCCTGCTGAACATGGGCGGTGACTGGTTGATCCATACTCCCAGCCTGTCTCTCCCTTGTCCTAGTGGGCAAGGGCTCTGGGGAAGCAGAGCCCCAGGACACATTGGTGGTGTTGTCTGTCCAGGGAAGTCTGGTCAGCATTATGCTAGCATCTGGAACCTGGTGGTTGAAAAGAGTTAACATACAAAGCCGAACAAATTGTTGACCAATCATGGACCTAAGCTGGAATAGTACAGATAAAGTGTTGAGGGATTCTTAAGAAATTCTTTAATAATTTTAAAATAGGCACAGGTGGTGGTGATCTCAGTTGAGCATGCGCATAACCATGACTAAGAACCCAGGTTCAAGGCCCCAGTGCCTACCTGCTAGGGGGTGGGGTTAAGCTTGACAAGCAAGCAGAGCTGTACGTGTCTTTCTCTCTCTCCATTATCTCCCTTCCTTGTATGAATTGCCTTGTTCTATCAAATCAAAATTTAATTGTAAATACAAATTCCTTAAAAATAATCTAAGCAAAGTCAGGAGGTAGCACAGTGGGTTAAGTACACCGGCTCTCAAACTGCAGAGGGTTTGCTTCACAGGCAGTGAAGCAGGTCTGCAGGTGTCTATCTTTCTCTCCCCCTCTCTGTTTTCTCCTCCTCTCTCCATTTCTCTCTGTCCTATCCAACTACAAGGACATCAATAAGAACAATAATAACTACAACAATAAAATAACAAGGGCAACAAAAGGGAAAATAAATATTTTAAAAATTAAAAAATATTTTTATTATCTTTATTTATTGGATAGTAACAGCAGAAATCAAAAGGGAAAGGGGAAGTAAAGAGGGAGGAGAGAGAGAGAGAGAGACCTGCAGCACTGCTTCACCATTCACAAAGCTTTTCCTCTACAGGTGTGGTGGGGACTCAAATCCAAAATAAATTTTAAGAATCTAACTCAACTCCTTTTGTGTTGATGGTGTTAGGGTTTAGAGACAGACTTAAGTTTGAATAAAATCTAGAGACAGGATGTAAAGTTCAAAATCTCAGAGCCAGAAAAAGAAATAGGGCTTTGCCCAGACCCATCCCTGCTACCTGCATGATGAGACTGGCTGAAAGAAGAACAAAGCAGTAGTAATATAATATACCTTTGGAATATATATCCCTTGGAATATAATATCCCTTTGGAATATATATCCCTTTGGAATATAACATTTTTAAAATAGGCCTACTAGCTATCTTCAAAACAGTGACCCCAAATCTTCATCTGCAATATTCCAGCCTTTAGGTTCATGATTGGTCAACAATTTGTTTGGCTTTATATGTCAACTCTTTTTTTAGCCACCAGGTTTCAGATGCTACCAAGATGCCTACTGGACTTCCCTGGAGAGAAGACTCCACCAATGTGTCCTGGAGCCCCACTTCCCCAGAGCTCTGCCCCACTAGGGAAAGAGAAAGACAGACTGAGAGTATGGATCCACCTGTAAACAACCATGTTCAGCATGGAAGCAGTTACAGAAGCCAGACCTTCTACCCCTGCACACCATAACGTCCCTGAGTCCATACTCCCAGAGGGTTAAAGAATAGGAAAGCCATTGGGAGGGGATGGGATACTGAGTTCTGGTGGTGGGAATTATACCCCTCTTATCCTATGGCCTTGTCAATGTTTCCATTTTATAAATAAACCTTTAAAAAAGAATAGCATATATAGAGAGTTGTATGCAAAAAAAATCAGTGGAAGCTTCTTTAAAAGCAAAAAAATGGGGGCAGGTGGTGGTGCACCTGGTTAAGTGCATACATCATAGTGCACAAGGACCTGGGTTCAAGCCCCTGGCCCCCTACCTGCAGGGGGAAAACTTCACAAGTGGTGAAATATAGCTACAGGTGTCTCTATCTCTATCTCTTTCCCTTTCTATATGCTCCTCCCTTATCAATTTCTCTTTCTATCTAATCAATAAGTCAATCCAGACATAGATAATTAAAAAAAAAAAAAAGAGGCATCACATGCAGAGAAACTCCCCTCTCCCTCTAAGCTGAGGGGAGACATTTGCAGAGTTTCTTCTGCCCTAAACAAAGTGCTGGGTGAAGATTTTGCCTCTTATTTTGTATTTCCTCTCACCTATAAAGGAATGCAAATGGGAGGGTGGGGTAGGTGGGGGTTCACTGGGTTTAGTGCACATAGTATAAAAGCACAAAGACCCATGCGATGATCTTGGTTGGAGGCCCTGGCTCCTCACCCGCAGAAGGACACTTCACAAGCAGAGAAACAGGTCTCTATCCCTCTCTATATACCCCCGCCCCTCTCAGTTTCTCTCTGTCTTAGCCAAAATAAATAAATAAATGAATCAATATATATATGGCTGCCAGCACCAGTGGATTCATAGTGCTGGCCCTGAAACCTGGTGATAAGCCCAAAAGAAAAAAAAAAAAGAAAGAAAGGAAAAATAAACAAAGAAAGAATAGCCAAGAGAAAAAAGGGGGGAGTCAGGCAGTGGTATACTTGGTTAAACACACAACAATGGAGAGGGACCTGGATTCAAGCCCCTGATCTTCACTGCAGGAGGAAAGCTTCAAAAGTGACTAAGCAGGGCTGCAAGTGTCTCTGTCTCTCCCTCTCCCTCTCACTCCCCCTTCCATCACATCTCAAGTTCTGGCTGTCTCTATCCAATAAATAAAGATAGTTTAAAAAGAAAAGAAAATTAAAGAAAGGAAAAAGTTAAGCTACTAAAAACAGGCTTTCTAGAAGCAGTTTGTTTCCACTCATGTGCTCTGTAACAGGGGACCTCAAAAAAGAGCTTTCTTATTTCAAATGCCAATTTGATGTAGACTTCTGTCATGTAAATTAATTTTTATATTATTATCTTTATTTATTTAATGGATAGAAACAGCCATAAATTCAGAGGGAAGGTAGGTGATAGGGAAAGAAACAGAGACACCTGCAACATGGCTTCACCACTCAAAAAGTTTTCCCCTTGCAGATGGGGGCCAGGGGCTTGAACTTGGATCCTTGTGCACTGTAACATGTGTGCTCAACCAGGTGTACCACAATCAGGACCCCAGGACTATTTAAAATAGTATCTTGCCAAAAAGCAGTTAGCAGTCACACTCCAACGAGACTGTTCTAGCATCAGGAAACACTTGTAAACACCCCCCCCCACACACACACATGCACAGACAGGCTCCAGGGGGCAGAGGAAGCCAGTCTGACCTGGGAGTGAAGTGGGCAGGGCATACATGTGGCCCTGGATCCTTCCACCTCAGTGGGCCCCCTCCCCTCCTCTTTCAACCTTCTCAGTTCAGATGACAGATTTGCAAGCAAGATAAAGGGACCAAGCCAAGAAGGAAAGGAAGATAATAGAATATTAACAGGGGTTGGGCTGTATCGCAGTGGGTTAAGCACAGGTGGTGCAAAGCACAAGGATCAGCCTAAGGATACCGGCTAGAGCCCCCAAATTTGATTCCTTAATAAACCAGGCCCCCAAATTCCTTAATAAACCAGGCCCCCAAATTTGATTCCTTAATAAACCAGGCCCCAAAATTTGATTCCTTAATAAATCAAAGATACAGTAAGCACATTCAGTAATATTACCTTAATATCATGGACTTCATATCCTACCCTGTGGTCAGTGACACTATTCTGGGTGAAATTGTAGGTCTGGATTCTTTCTGACTAGGTTCTTTTTCCAACCTGTGCAGAGATAGAAAGGAATTCACATTTTAATATAATTACTATCTTTACTACAATGGAAAAGGCACCGCAAATTCTTTTCTAAGGATTTCTATTTCTGAATGTCAGGCACATACAATTGACAAAGAGCAAGAGTGGAAGGAATTTAATTGTTTAAGACTCTTGTTATCTCAGGTTTACTTACAGAGTAAGAGTGTTTCTTTTTCTTTTTTTTTTCTTCCTGAACTACAAATCCACTGCTCCTGCAGGCCATCACCCCCCCCCCCACCTTTTGTTGTTCTTTTTGTTTATCATTGTTGCTGGATAGGACAGAGAAATTGAGGGTGGGGGGAGAGACAATGAGTGGGAGAGAAAGACAGACACCTGCAAACCTGCTTCACCACTTGTGAAGTGACATCCCTGCAGGTGGGGAGCTCAAACTGGGATCCCAACCCCTATTCTTGAGCTCTGTGCCATGTGTGCTTAACCCGCTTGCTGCACAACCACCCAGCACCCAATAGTGCTTCTTCAGTAGTTCCAATTCCAATCAAAGCCAAATTATCAGTGGTCTGGGAGGAAGAGGCAGAGTGGATAAAGTATAGGATTCTCAGGCATGAGGTCCCAAGTTCAATCCCCAGTGCCACATATACCAGAGTAACATGCAGATCCTCCCTGCTCCTCTCTCTCTCATTAATGAATAAATAAGATCTTTAGAACAAAACAAAAGAAAAATATCTCTGAAGATGGGTAGGTAGCACCATGGAAGAAATTAGAGCTTCTAAATTTTAGGTCCTGAGTCCAATCCCAAGCACTGCATATGCTAGAGTGCTGCTTCTGTGCCCCTTTACCACCTTCTGTAATTCATGAAATTAAAATAATTAAAAAACTATATTTTACCCTCATCAGTCCATTCTCCAGCAAGTTTACTAATGTGTTAACTCAAATTTCTTCCTCAAGCTATTTCTATTCAGGATTTGTATCATAACTGTCTAAAGAGAAAATTGGTTTAAAGGTCATTTTAATGAAATTTTTTATGGAAATTAAGATACTTTCAAGTTTTAAAATGAAACATATTATTACAAAAATTTATTACAAATCCCTATGGGTTCAGAAATAAATATCTCTGCCAAAACCATACTGCAAAGTGCAAGGACCAGCGGAAGGATCCTGGTTCTGGCCCCAGCTCCCCGGACCTGCAGGAAAGGTACTTCACAAGCAGTGAAGCAGGTCTGCAGGTATCTGTCTTTCTCTCCCCCTCTGTCTTCCCCTGCTATCTCCATTTCTCTCTGTCCTATCCAACAACAACAACATCAATAACTACAACAATGTTAAACAAGGGCAACTAAAAAGGGAAAATAAATTCATTTAAAAACACCATACTGTAATATTCTCTACTGATAGAGTCTAAGGTCGAGGGTCAGGAAAGGGTTTTCCCCCCACTTCATTTTTCTCTATTTCCTAGATTTTGAATTACATATGTATGTAGTTTTATTCAAATGTGTAAGTTCTACTAAAGTGTATGTATCATTTAAATAAGCAAAGTATGTATACTCTTGTTCTCTTCAGATTGTATAAATCTTTTGCCTCTTAAGTAAGCAAAGTATCATAATATTTTAAATTATAAAAAAGTAAAGGCTGCCAGGAGTCGGGCTGTAGCGCAGCAGGTTAAGCGCAGGTGGCGCAAAGCACAAGGACCGGCATAAGAATCCTGGTTCGAACCCCGGCTCCCCACCTGCAGGGGAGTCACTTCACAGGCGGTGAAGCAGATCTGCAGGTGTCTATCTCTCCTCCTCTCTGTCTTCCCCTCCTCTCTCCATTTCTCTCTGTCCTATCCAACAACGACAACAACAAGAATAACTACAACAATAAAACAACAATGGCAACAAAAGGGAATAAATAAATAAAATAAATATAAAAAAAGAAAAATAAAGGCTGCCACTGTCTGGGAGGTTGTGCAGTGAATAATGCTTTGGGGTTCTTAGGTGTGAGGTCTCAAGATTGATCTCCGGCATCAGATGTGTCAGAGTGATGCTGCGGTTCTCCTTCTTCCTCTCCCCTATCTCTCTCATTAATAAATAAATCTTTACAAACAAAAGTAAAACCTGAATGGGGTTGAAAGAGAATTTTGGAATTGGAAGCCCAATTGGAAGCCCAAAATAGCCATGTTTTTGAGTTATTTGCAGTAAACCTTGTAGCATTTTAGGAAAAGTGGGCTTCATAACAGTAAGCATTATAATAACTGTCACAAGTCACTTTGATTTAGATATCTTAGCTTTCCCTACTTTTGGCCTTTCCACTTTCCCTACGCTTGTTTTAGCCTGCAGTAGTGTAAGTGACAGTGCAAATAATATATTTATCCCTTGCCTGTGATGGTCTCAGATTGCAGAGGAGCATCAGTAGGTAGACTTGAAGATAGGAATTTGCATTTAAAAACCACTACTTCTTAGCAAACCCCTTCTGGCACAGACACAGAGAGCCTAAACATTCAAGTTATTTCTTATTCACAGCGGAGTATATTTTCTATATGTCCTGAGATTTTTACTTGGTCAAGAATAATGAAACAACATTTTTAATATAAAGAAACCTTTAAAAAAGTTTTTTTTTTCTTTTTGCTTGGTAAGAAAGAAAGAAATGGAGATGGAAAGGGGAGATAGAGTGGAAAAAGAAAGTGAGACACATTAAGATACTGTTTCACTGCTTGTGAAGCTTCCACCTGCAAGTGGGGATCAGGGGCTTGAAACTTGGTCCTCTCACACTATAACATGTGCACTCACAAAGTGACCTTTAAAAAAAGATGAATATATTGATGTATTTTAGTACGCCAGAGTTTCATACTTACACCAGAGTTTCATACTTACATAATTCTACTGTTGTCAACAGTTGTTTTCTCCTTTTAAATTTAAAAATGAAAAAATGGGGTCCAGGAGGTGGTATAACCAGTGGAGTGCACATGTTACAATGCACAAGGACTGAGGTTCAAGCCCAAGATACAACCAGCTGAGGAGAAGCTTCACAAGTGGTGAGGTAGCACTGCAGGTGTCTCTCTGTGTCTCCCCCTCTACATCTTCTGTTCCCTCTCAATTTCTATCCAGGAAATAATAAATGAATAAAATATACAGGGGGCCAGCAGTGGTGCATCTGGTTAAGCACAGAAATTACAGTGCATAAGGAACCAGGTTCAAGTCCTTGGTCCTAAGCTGCAGGGGGTAGGGGAAGCTTCACAAGTGGTAAAGCAAGGCTGTAGGTGGTTCTCTGTCTCTCTCCTGTTCTATCTCCCCCTCCCCTCCCTATTTCTCTGTCTCTGTCCAATAATAAATAAATATATTAATATATATATAAATGAAAATTGACTTTAAAATTTTTAAAAAATGAAATAGAAAAAGTGGGAGAAAGAGCATGTGAGAAACATCACAGAACCTGCCATCATGCCTGGTGCTCCCATGTTGTGTTAGGGCTCAACACCAGGTCTGCAAGCATGGTGATGTGATGTGCACTCTACTGGGGGAGCAAGCTCTGGATCCCTTCGTTTATTTATTTTTATGGATAGAGCACCACTCAGAACTTCTGTATGCTGGGGATCAATCTTGGGGCCTTATGCATGTGCAGTATGCAATTTACCAATAAGCTACCTCTCAGTTCAATGCTTATGATTTTGAGATAGAGACCTAAGCATAGATCTACCATCCACTGAACTTGGCTTGCTGTGTCTGTGTTGCTGTTCAGTGGTGCCAGGAATCAATCCGAGGGACTCCCATATGTAAGGCATGTGCAGAATGACTCTTCGAACAGTTGTTAAGTGATTCTACTAAATAAATCTTATCTGCAGTGTCCTGAGAGGTGGTGCAGTGAATAAGACATTGGACTCTCAAGCATGAAGTTCTGAGTTTAATCTCTGGCATTCCATAGGTCACAGTGATGCTCTAGTTCTTCCCTCACACCTTCTCATTAATAAATAAATCATTTTTTTCCTTTCCATTTTGTTGCACTTGTTGTTTTATAATTATTATGGTTATTATAATTGTTATTGATGTCATTGTGGATAGGACAGACAGAAATCGAGAGAGGAGGGGAACATAGAGGGTGAGAGAAAGATAAGACATCTGCAAACCTGATTCACCACTTATGAAGAGACAACCTGCAGGTGGGGAGCCAGGAACTCAACCCAGGTTCCTTGCACCAATCCTTGTGATTTGCATCACCTGCACTCAACCTCCTGCACTACCACCTGACCCCCACCTTTCTTTTTTTCTTTTATTTAAATGTATATATATATATATATATATATATATATATATATATATATATATATATTACCTGCATTCTTCTGTTATTTTGCTGTCGACACGTCTTTCTCTATAATCTTCTGGTAAAGCCTATCTCGAAGCACATGCAGAGTGATTTCTTTTTTTATCTGGGAGCGTCCTTGCTGGCATTCAACTACAAGCCCTGGAAAATTACCAAGACCAAAGACAGATGGGACTTCCCACAAGGCAAACTAAAACAGAACCAAGATATTTAAGACAAGCAAACATGAATCAGGAAATTACTACAAAAGATTAAGAACATTTTAGATTTAACAGGCTTTAGAAATGATACCTAAGGGAGCCAGAAGGTAGCACAGTGGGCTAAGCCCACATGGCACAAAGAGCAAGGACCGTTTAGGATCCTGGTTCAAGCCCCCTGCTCCCCACCTGCAGTGGAGTCACTTCACAGGTAGTAAAGCAGGTCTGCAGGTGTCTCTCTGTCTCTATTCCTCTCTATCTCCCCCTTCTCTCTCAATTTCTCTTTGTCGCTATCCAATAACAAAAAAAAAAAAAGAAAGAAAAGAAATGATACATAGATTGCTATATGGAAAACTGGGAATTGTTATGCAAATACAAACTATTGTATTTAATGTGGAATGTAAAACATTAATTCCCCAATAAAGAAATTAAAAAGAAAAAGAGAGAAAGAAAGGAAGAAATGATACCTAGCTTAAGATCGTAATAACTGTTGACTCACCTGTAAAGAAGGAAGCTTCACAGGCGGTTAAGCAGTGCTGTTGGTGTCTTTCTCTCTACCTCCCCCTACGATCTCAGTTTCTCTGTCTTTATTCAATAAACAAGTAAAGTAAAATAAATCTTGAAAAAAATACTTGTAAATGGTTGCTCTGATACTGATATCTTGAGGTGTTTCCTATATGAAGGCTGAATGTAGCAACACCTATGGATGAGGATGATTCTTTCTCCAAGTTCTGCCTCCCAATCCCACCCCAGCACATTCATTTACTTTCAAAGATCAACATACAGCAGGGTATTGTGACCCAAATGTAGATACACACATTGTCTGTCTCAAGGAGAACTAAGTCAGCTTGACCCACTTCAATCATCAATACAGAGATGGTGAAAATAACATGTTTATATAGAGAGACCAATGCAAAGAAGCTACCCAGTGTCTTAAAAAAATTATAGTGACTGTTCTTTCCTTTGCCTTGGTTCTAAATTTGTTGAATTTGGATTTTAAATGGGCCTGGCCTACTGTTGAGTCCAGTTACCCGCCTAAATCTAGGCGCAGGTTGTCTGTTTCTTAAAAAGAAAACATAGCATAGCATGTGGCTGGGGGTCTGATCCTCCACACTGCAAGTGAAAACACAGGCAGGCAATGGGCGGGACTCCTTGCATAGAGGAGCAGTGCTTTGCATGTCTCCCTCTCTTGAAGGATACAGAATGGAGACTGGCAGGGAGGCTTCTCAGCTGTCCCATGCAGGTGCAAGGTTCTGGGTGGGATTGATCCCCAGGCACAATATTTGAGAAAAAATTTTAAAAAGACTTTGTATTATTTAAAAGATGTACAGTTAAGAGAACAATATTACCATGACTTTATTCAAAAAAGCCAATCTGCAGTCCTGGAGGCTGGCAGAGTGGTTGGAGTTTTGGACTCAAGCATGAGGTCCTGAATTCTACCTCCAGCATCACATGTTCCAGACTGATGCTATAGTGTTTTTCCTCTCTCTCTCTCTCTCTCTCTCTCTCTCTCCTCCCTTTCTCCCTCACTGATTAATAAATCTTTTAAAAAAGTTTCAGCATATGTAGAACCAGAGTTCAGACAGACCTGGGATCCCACACATACAAATCCAGATCTCTTGCCACTGAACCGCCTCCCAGGTTGCATTAACTGGCTCTTTAAAAGATTATAATTATTTATATGTGTGTACATATATTTTATAATCCTTTTTTTGAAAAAATATGGTATGCCTCATGAATCTGTGTGTAATCCTTGAGCAGGGGCCATGCTAATCTTCTATGTATCATGCCAATTTTAGTATATGTACTACGGAAGCTAGGACTATATTATAATCTTATTTAAAAAGTGTTAAGAGATGGAGACAGTTGGAGTCAGGCAGTGGCACAGCGGGTTAAGTGCACATGGCGCAAAGCTCATGGACCAGAGGAAAGATCGTAGTTCTAGCCCCTGGCTCCCCACCTGCCCGGGAGTCCCTTCACAGGTGGTGAAGCAGGTCTGCAGGTGTCTGTCTTTCTCTCCCCCTCTATGTCTTCCCCTCTTCTCTCCATTTCTCTCTGTCCTATCCAACAACAACGACATTAATCACCACACAATGTTAAGCAACAAGGGCAACAAAATGGAAAAATAAATAAAAATAAAAAAGAGGTGAAAAGAATAGACAAGAAAAAAAAGAAAGGGAGACAATGAGACCTTGGTGGCAACAACAACAAAAAAAATAAAATAACCTATTTATACTTTAGAATTGCAGAATGGCTAGGGCAATGGCTCTGTACGAATTAAGTCCTGAATTCAATCCCCAGATTTGCATGTGCCATAGTCATGCTCTGCTTCTCTTTTTTGTATTAATAAATAACATTTTTCCTTTTTTTACTTTCCTTTTTTTAATTTCTTTTTTTTTTTTTAAAAAAACCGCGGTTCCTGCCCGGTTCCTACCCAGCTCCAAGATCGGCTGCTGCCTGGCTCTGTGGGGCTCCTAGTGCAGCTCCCACCTGCCAGCATCCTGGCTGCCCCATTGTGTGAGTAGGAAGACTGCAGTCTCCCCAGGACTGTCCCCTCAGACACAAGAACCCCAGGCAACCCCTGCCCACCCCCCACCACACACGGAGCCCTGCCAGGCCCAGGCCACCAGGATGAGGGGGATTGGGGGTGGGTGTTGGCAGTGCCCTCCAGGACCAGCAGGTTGCAAAGTGCCAGACCTTCAGCCCAGACCCAATCCACAGCCCGGGCCCAGGGCTCAACAAGGGTTGGAGCCAGCTGGCTTGGGGCACCCCTCTGAAATGGATGTCTCTTCTGAGAGAGACAGAGGCAGAGAAAACACTCCAGTTCTAGTAGTGCGAGGAGACCCCCAACCTGGACCCGCACCCTGTGCCCCAGCCTCCTTCACCCTAATTTGGGAGCTTGGCTCTCCATGTTTCCCCAGACCAAACTCGAAGTTCAGGATTCCAAACAGCCGTCCCCCGAGGACCTCGTCGTGGGCCACACCGAGAGGAAGGCCAGCGGGTGCACATTTCGGGTGGGCGGGCACACAGAAAGTTTTCTGGGCCTGGCTGCTCCTGAAGCCAGGTTGGTGGGTTCCGGAGTCCCCTCCTGCTAGGGCGTTTGGGGTGGGCAGGAGGCGCACTGCCTGGACTCCAGCTGAGCTGGCGGGTCCTCACCCTCGGGGCACTTGGAGCCACTAGCACTGACACCCTGGGTGAGGCCCAGGGACCTAGGACCCCTCTCCTGGCAGGAAGGAAAGGGAAGGCCTGCTGCCCAGACTCTCCGGCGGGGTCCCTACGCTCGCGCTCACGGAAGCCAAAAGCAGCACGATCTGAGGGCGCACAGCCACCCTTCCAGGGTGTCCCTGCCACGGGTGCGGGGTCTGGGGGCTCGCGGACACCTCCCCTGGGTGCGCCCCTGCCGGGGGTGCGCATGGCTCCATCTGGGGGAGCGCCCTGCTTAAGGCCGCTGGGTGCTGGAGGTTTGGGAGGGTGCGCAGCCACCTCTAAGGGGTGCGCCTGTCCAGGGGTACTGGGTCCAGGGGCGCTGGCCCATCTGCGGCTGTACCCCGACTTCGCCCCTCACCCCACCCAGCACCTTCCCAGGCGGGCACAACAACCCAGCTTTCAAGGGCACAGGAACCAGGGGCCACTTACTTGGAATTGGAGGAATCTCACTAGATGGGCTCCAGCACTATGGACCTGGCCACTGGCTGCTGTCTGGCACAGCACCTTGGGGAGTCCCCAGCAGTACTTCCACACGGGGCCTCCACACAGTTCTTGCTGGGCGCTCAGGGCGCAGGGCCCAGGTCCCAGCGCTGGGGCCTATGGGTGTGACACAATGCGGCTTGGCTCAATGCTGCCTGGGGGTGATGCTATGCTATGCTACTCAATGTGACAGGGGGCGACAGGGTCTCAGGGCGCGGGCCTCAGGGCTCCATGGTGCTGCTGTGGATGCAGCTGGGACAAAGGGAAGAAGAGAAGAATGGAAGACAGGGGGAGAGAAAGATAGACACCTGCAGACCTGCTTCACTGCCTATCTTTCTCTCCCCCTCTCTGTCTTCCCCTCCTCTCTCCATTTTTCTATGTCCTATCCAACTACAAGGACATCAATAACAACAATAATAACTACAACAATAAAACAACAAGGGTATCAAAAGGGAAAATAAATATTTTAAAAATTAAAAAATAAAAATATTTTTATTATCTTTGTTTATTGGATAGTAACAGAAGAAATCAAAAAGGAAATGGGAAGTAAAGAGGGAGAAGAGAGAGAAAGAGAGAGAGAGAGAGAAACCTGCAGCACTGCTTCACCATTCACAAATCTTTTCCTCTGCAGGTGTGGTGGGGACTCAAATCCAAAATAAATTTTAAGAATCTAACTCAACTCATTTTGTGTTGATGGTGTTAGGGTTTAGAGACAGACTTAAGTTTGAATAAAATCTAGAGACAGGATATAAAGTTCAAAATCTCAGAGCCAGAAAAAGAAATAGGGCTTTGCCCAGACCCACCCCTGCTACCTGCAGGATGAGACTGCGTGAGAGGAGGACAAAGCAGTAGGAATATAATGTCCCTTTGGAATATATATCCCTTGGAATATAATATCCCTTTGGAATATATATCCCTTTGGAATACAACTAAAATAGGCCTACTAGCTATCTTCAAAATGGAGACCCCAAATCTTCATCTGCAATATTCCAGCCTTTAGGTTCATGATGGGTCAACAATTTGTTTGGCTTTATATATTAACTCTTTTTTCAGCCACCAGGTTTCAGATGCTACCAAGATGCCTACCGGACTTCCCTGGTCGGACGACTCCACCAATGTGTCCTGGAGCCCCACTTCCCCAGAGCTCTGCCCAACTAGGGAAAGAGAAAGACAGGCTGAGAGTATGGATCCACCTGTAAACACCCATGTTCAGCATGGAAGCAGTTACAGAAGCCAGACTTTCTACATTCTGCATACCATAATGTCCCTAAGTCCATACACCCAGAGAGATAAAGAATAAGAAAGCTTTCAGGAGGGGATGGCATGCAGAGTTCTGGTGGTGGGAATTGTACCCCTCTTAACCTATGGCCTTGTCCATTATATAAATAAAACTTTAAAAAAGAATAGCGGGGTTCCCGGAACATGGTGGACTGAGAAGCTGCTAGTGGCTTGAGCTCTGACCACATTGTCTGGAAATGTTAGGATTTTCTGCCTTCAGTACGCCAGTCAATAAGGGGTCCTAGCGGTGACACCAAGGAGGTGACTATAACTTAATTTGGGTTAAAAATAGAGTAGAAAAAAAGGACCCTCAGCCCCTTGGTTCTCCAAGTCCTTCATCCTCTCACTGCCTCTGCTCTGCTCTCTGGGGTGCCTCCTTTGTCCATTGCTAAACCCACTGTTATGTTCACAGGTATCTGTGCTAGAGGTGACTCTATCTGGACTCTGGTCAGCTCTGTTGGCAGAGGCCACCAGAAGAGCATCTTGGTGGCTGTGGGCCAGAGGAGTGACACTGTCACCGCCCTGCATGATGTGGAAAGCATCTGGTAGAGCTCCGTTTCCACCCGTCTGCACGGGGCCCTCTCATGGCTGCCTCTGCTGGACCTCACCGCCTCTGAGCTCAGGGTTGACTCTCTGATGGGCTATGGGGACAGGGCCACCCACAAGGTGTCACTCTACAACTAAGCCTGGGGCAACCCCATCATCCCTGTGAACCTGGCAGTGGAGGATATCAGGGACTGTGTCCATCTGGTCCCCCAGAAGGAGGAGGCCACCCGCACTCAGTTCTCCTGCTTCATGGCCGTGCTGTGCACTCACAACCATACAGGGATTAACAAGGAGGAGAGGGAGGAGTGTGACCCTCCATCCTGGTCCCTGTTCTGCTAGAGGTAGGTGCCTTCTTCCTCACTGATGCCAGTTGTACAAAGGCGACCAGGCTCCTGGACACTGCTCATCTACACCATGAGTCAGGGTGAGCCTAGGCCATGTGAGATTAGTCTAGCAACCAGTCTGTGTGAGACACACGGTGTTCTGGTTGTTTAAAACAGGACAAGAGAATCACATCCCAACAATGGCAGGACTTCATTCTTCTGGCAGCACAGTCTTGGTGGAGGCTGCAGATTTTTGCTGTATTGATTTGAGAGGAAAGGTTTCTACTATGTGCTGACTAGGTTTTAATATATTTCACTCCTGATAATGATTCAATTTACCTAATGGCTAGAGACAAATTAAAATGAGAGGGAGAGACAGAGGGGAGAGAAGGAAAGATGCCTACAGATCTGCTTTCCAGCTCCTGAAGCTTTTCCTTTTTGTAGGTGGGCACAGGGGCAAGAACCCAGGTCCTTGCTCACTGTGGCATGTGTGCTCACCAGGTGGGCAATACTCAGCCCCTTCATGCATTTATCTCCTTGGAAAACTTCTCTCCTGGGATAATTCATTTCTTCAGGAATCAAGAGGAAGCTAGTGTCTGAGAATGTGACTTGACTAAGACAGCTCTCTGTGTTTCATTTCAGGCATGACAATAAGACAGCCTCCTAATTCCAAGCTGGGAGAGTGACACCTACAGAAAGGCGCAGTGATGGACCATCTCCGACCTCTCTGAGCGGGGTCCAGGCAGCACCCTGTCTACACCCTGCTCAGCTGCTAAGGAGCTCAGGGCTCCTCTCAGCACCTTGCTGGGGGCTCCCCTGGCAGGTCTGCAATCAGTGAGGCCTCCTGCGTGTCTGCTGAAATGCCTACAGCCAGCATTCCCCTTCCGAGAACTGACCCTTTCTTTTTCCTATTAGTTTATGATATATAATTGAGAGCAATTATATGCTAATACTTTGCAGGATTTTGCATTGTTCCTCAGTCCTGCCATCCATGTGTAAACTTTCTGGTGGAAGACTTGAAGCCCTTTGACTAAGACTTTTAAACTTTTTGTCTAGTGGGGTCACAATGGAAAATGTCAGCATTCCATATCCAGATCATTTCATTTGAGTCTTCTTCCTTAATCCCTTGCTCCCTGGTCTTCTCACAGAAATTTCTCGCTTATTATTCCTTTCATGGTATATATGTAGTTATATATTCTTTTACTGTATTTTCTTGCTTATTGCTATAATAAAGATCACTCCCTGACTCTGTTCCTTAGATGACCCCTTTCTTTGCTCGGTACTCAGATCAGCCCTTGGTGGGCTCCTCAGGGCAGCTCTACATCAGCTGAGGTCATGTGTGTCTGTAGGCAGCTAACAGCTCCACTGGAGCTACTATGTGTGTCTTGCCTGTTCCCCAGGCCTCCACAGAGTGGCACCTAGCTTCCTCAGTGCTGGAAGAGGCAAACGCTAGAAGAAGAAGTGCTGGAAGAAGGGCTCCCCACAGCCAGACAGGCACTGAGGTCTCTGCCTGAGTCCCACCTGTCAATGTCCCAGGGGCCAGAACAAGTACATGGCTGAATACAGTAGCAGATACTAGAGATGGTGCACTTCTGATTTCTGGAAGGCTGTTACTGTCATCAGCACACTTCACAGCAAAGCTCAAGGTGAAGCCTCTCCCACACTAGTCCCTCAGCTACTAGCCTTTTACTCCTTAGCCAGCACTTCCCAGACAGAGGCCAAGTGTGGGGACAATAGTTCATGGAATAGTCACTCATTCTGCTGACATTGGCCCCTGTGCACCACATGCAGGTCAGAAGGTCACAGGTCAAACTGGCATCCTGGGAAAATGAAGGGCACTTTTCTAATTGTCCTTTCTCTAATCTCATCATCTCCTGCTTCCCTCTCAATTTCTGTCTCTACCCAGGAAATAGATAAGTAAACAGAATATTAAAAAGAAACATTTCCCCCAAAGAAGACATTTAAAATTAAACATGGGGTTCTCTGTATGTGTCTCTCCATTCTTTCAAAAATAATATTAATAAAAAAAAAGAAAATTGAGAAATTTAAACAAATAAATAAAATTTCCTCACACATAAACTCAGCAAAAATGAAGAGAAAGCTTGCTTTTCAGGGATTTTTAGACACCTGCACATTGGGAGTACATTGGCCTAGTGAGTACAAAAAGGAAGGGAAAAAAGACTAAATATGAATGTTCTATAGTGTTCAAACAAGAAAGAAATTATCTTCTACCCAGCAGAGTTCTTCAGATACTGCTTAAGTAGGCATTAGAAAGACGGATTAGAGAAAAATAAAGGATGATTAATAACATGCACACCACCTTCACATATGAGAGTCAGATATGGTGACAAACTCACCATGTGTTCTTCCACGCCATCTTTAATAGCTTAGTTAACAAAGAGGACATTGTGAGGGGGTAACAGAAGGCCAGCTCATAAGCTTAGCAAGAAGAGACACAGTCAATAAAAGGACATGACTACACATAAAATTCTGCTTTCCTCACTGGTCAACTTTTCCCAAGAAGTTGGCCTTATATCTAAAAAGGAATCTCCATTATTCTCCTCCCATGAAATTATTTTCCCCCAAAGACATACTTTTGAGGGTGGTAGATTTATTTTTTATTTAAATTCTTTATTTTGTTTTATTTTAATTTTACCATAGAACTGCTCAACTGTGGCTTATAATGGTATGGCAGATTGAACGTTGAACTTCAGTGCCTTTTTGCCATTTTTCACAGGTGTGTGCCTTTGGATTTTGATGGAGAGTCAGCTTTAAATATGGTCCTGGAGGAGAACTAATTTACCTAAATATATTTACAAAGAATGTAGTCAAATATCGAGTCAGGTGGTAGCACAACGGATTAAGCGCAGGTGGCACAAAGCTCAAGGACCAGTGTAAGGATCTCAGTTCAAGCCCCTGGCTCCCCACCTGCAGGGGAGTCACTTCACAGGAGGTGAAGCAGGTCTGCAGGTGTCTATCTTTCTCTCTGCCTCTCTGTCTTCCCCTCCTCTTCCCTCTGTCCTATCCAACAACGATAGCATCAATAACAACAATAATTACAATAACAAAAAAGGCAACAAATTACAATAACAATAACAAAACTTACAATAAGAAAAATTATAATAACAAAGGGCAACAAAAGGGAATAATAAATAAATATAAAAAATAAAGATAATAAAAAAAGAAAGTAGTCAAAGCATTACTTGAATAATTGGGCTTAGGAATTTACTAATTAACAAAAAGTTGAAAAGAACCCCTGGGCAACAGCTTACCCTCTGGCCTTGAATTGTAGCTATTTCTTCATTAATCATAAGAAAAATAATCACCTACACTAGAAGAAATAAATACATCTGTCTTTTCACTGAATCTTCAGGCGTTTGGAAGTAAAAGACAAGATCATTTTCTCTTGAAAATTTCATTCTAGACTTGCTACTGGATTTGCTAATGAGCTGAACTTGGATGGAAAACGATGGGAAATTGAAAGCCATAGTAAATATTAAAAAGAAATGTTTCAGAGTGGAGCCAGACATGTTCATTCCTACTAGAACCTGGCTTATAAGTGACAAGCCATCGTCTGTTTCCCAAGGAGAAGATTGTAAAAGAGACCTTGGTTTTACATTTTTACTAACTTTGCCATATAATTTAATTATATAGAGATGAGTTAATTTAAAAATCTACTTTAATGTTTATTAAATATGCTAAGTATAGAAACTAACAATCATGTACTAATAATCACACTATGAATCCCAAGGTATGCATTTTCACATTTATTGAAAATATTTAATAAAGATGTCCAGAGGGGAGTCAGCACCATAGCAGTCTAGCAAAAACCAAACAATGCACACATAACATTCCTGACTTCCATTGTTGCTACAAAGCAATAGTAATTAATGTTACATACTGTACTGGAACAAAACCAATTTATAGACCAACAAAATAAAACTGAAATTTCATAAATAAACCCATATGTGTGTACATAATAAAGGACTAAAACCTTTTCAGTGGGGGGTGGGAGGGAAAAAGACCTCTTCAATATCTGATGATGGGTAGTCAATGAAAAATGAAACTGCACCAGCCCTTAACACCACATGCCAAATAACTCACGATGGATCAAACATCTGGTTATTGGAACTGAGACTAAAAATTATAGAGAAGAAAACATTGGTGAAACACGTCCACAATTTAACATCAGGCTCTATTTGGAGACTCATCACACTATGGGTAAGCAAAACTAAAACAAGGTTAAATTACTGGGACTACATCAAATTTAACAGCTTCTTCACATTAAAAGAAAACTTCACACACACACACACACACACACACACACACACACACACACACACAAAGGTAACCTGGAAACTGGGAGAAGATACTTGGATGCCACAAAACTGACAAGAGACTAATCACAAATGACAATAAATAAATCATATGACTCAACAATAACAACAATTAAACCCATTATTAAATCACTAATAAAAATAGGAAAAAAAAACCAAGCCATGTTCCTCCCTCACCAAGTGTACAGAGAACATGTTTTCTTTAGTATTTGTGTTAAGCTAGCTAAACTCTTCTCTAAATATACTACAGAATGGATGTAAAGCTTCAGAAAGTTACTAAGAAGGTAGCTAGCAGATAGTGTGCTTCTGTGTTTTTATAGATTTTTTTATCTTTTTTTTTAAATTAGTGATTTAATAATGATTAACAAGATTGTGGGATAATAGAAGCACAATCCCATACAATTCCAGTCAACAGAGTTCCCTATACCCTCCCCTCCACTGGAAGGTTCCCTAATCTTTATCCTTCTGGGAGAATGGACCAAAGATTTCTTTTTTTTTTCCTCCAGGGTTACAGCTGTGGCTTGGTGCCTGCACTACAGTCCACTGCTCCTGGAGGTCATTATTTTCCATTCTTTTGTCCTAGTTGTTACTGCTGTGGTTATTGTTGCCATTGCTATTTTTGTTGGATAGGACAGAGAGAAATACAGAGAGGATGGGAAGACAGAGGTGGGGAGAGAAAAACAGACACCTGCAGACCTGCCTCACAAGTGTTAAGTGGCCACCCTACAGTTGAAAGCTGGGGGCTCGAACTGGGATCCTTACTCCAATCCTGGAGCTTTGCACCAAGTGCACTTAACGCACTGTGCTACCGCCCAACCACTGGAGCAAAGATTTTATGGGGTGCAGAAGGAGTAGTCTGAATTCTGTAATTGCTTCTCCACTGGACATGGGCATTGCCCGTTGGGTCCATACCCCCAACCTGTTTCTGTCTTTCCCAAGTGAGGCAGCAGGGCTCTGGGGAGGTAAAAGCCATATCTTTTTTTAGTCTTCTATTATTTCACATGAAAATTTTTTTTTTTTTTTTTTTTTTACCTCTGGGGTTATTGCTGGGGCTCAGTGCCTGCACTATAATCCACTGCTCCTGGAGGTTAATTTCCCTTTTGTTGCTTATCATTGTTGTTATTAACAATGTTGTTATTGTTGTTGGATAGGACAGAGAAAACTGAGAGAGGACAGGAAGACAGAGATGGGGAAAGAGACACCTACAGTCCATCTTTACCACTTCTGACGTGACCTCCCCCCCGCAGGTCAGGAGCTAAGGGTTCCAATCAGGATCCTTAGGCCAGGCTTTGAGCTTTGTACCATGTGCACTTAATCCACTGCACTACCGCCAGGTCCCCAATTATATATATATATATATTTATATATTTATATATTTATATATTTATATATATTACTTGTTAATTTTCTAAAGAATGCCTTCAAATTATTTTTTATTTATTTATCCTTTTGTTGCCCTTGTTTCAAATTATTAATAATAGCTGACTCTATCTTTTCAAATAGTCTCTGAGTAGAGAATGTTTCTCTATTTTCCACCTGAGGAAGTTGGATACTGAAGTTGGGGCAGCTTGGAACATTCCTACTCATGACCTCAGAATGTGAACTCAGGTCTATAGGGATGCAGAGGTCACATAGGCTCCAAAGCTTAATATGGTCACCAGATCAGATCAAATTTATGTGGTTTACAGTCAACAATATTTATACACCTATCCCATACTTGGGAGCTACTCTTTTCACTGATCCAGCTTTCTGGTCCTTTCTCCAGCCATGATTATCATCTCCACAGACAATAACTTAGATCCACCTGCATATTAGATGTTAGGCTCAGGAAAACAAAGTAGTATAGTCATAGGCTCTTTGGAATACACCTAAAATAGAACTATAACTAACTCTAAAATGGATACCCCCCAACTCTTCATATGAACTTTTACAGCATTTAGGATAATGATTAGTCAACTTTTGTTTGTTTGTTTTATATGTTAAATCTTTTTTCAGACAACAGGTTCCAGATGCTAACATGATGCCAACTGGACTTCCGTGGGCAGAAAAACCCACACCAATGTGTCTTTGAGCTCTGCTTCCCCAGAACCCCGCCCCACTAGGGAAAGAGAGACAGGCTGGTAGTATGGATCGACCTACAAACACCTATGTTCAGTGGGGAAGTAATTACAGAAGCCAAACATTCCACCTTCTGTACCCTATAATGACCCTGGGTCCATACTCCCAGAGGGAGAAAGAAGAGGAAAGCTATCAGGGGAGGGGGTGTGATATGGCATTCTGGTGGCAGGAATTGTGGGGAATTGTACCCATCATATATATGGTTTTTGTCAGGGTTTACTTTTTATAAATAAAAATTTTAATTACTGTCTCTGAAACGTGGAGGTGGAAATGAACATAAAAGGAAAGGAAATTTTCCATCATTTTCTGAAGCTGTCTCTAGATCTGATTTATCTGAGGCAACTCCCATTTTAAATACAGTGTTTTCAATGGAGTTTCTGGTAATATTCCCAATGGATGTGACCAGTGGTGTTAGAGGGAACTCCTAGAGATCTTGCCCCACATCATCTATGGGGGAATCCTATGATCCTCTGGATAGGACCCTAGGTGATAAGAGTGGCTTGACACTGGCTAAAGAGACCATCATTGAGTGAGCCAGTCTCCTGCCCTTATCCAGCTTTGGAGTCCCTTCTATATCAGACAAGCTTAGACTTTCTCCCAGTTTTTAAAGTGTTGAGTGGCTTTTCAAACCAGTATTAGGTTTGTGAGATACAGGTTACAATCCTCTGGAGAACCTCAGGAGGTCTCTATTCTGTGAAAAGGAACACATCAGGTTTCCCGGTTCCATGAAACAATCAAAGATTCACATACATCACACACAAACACACACACACACACACACACACACACACCCCTTATTCTTCCTGGGTCCTAAGGGTCTTTTATCTCCCACCCATGAGTGTGGCATGTGAGGAGGCAACAGAAAAGAATGAAGTGGCATATGCACTTCAGACCACAGTAACACACTCTCCCACATGGTCTTCCAATCTGGTTAGATAAGGACAAACTCAGTCAGATGGGTTGACATAGTTAGATTGGTGTCAGGATTGAAAAGGATGACAGGTATTTGGGGTACAAGGGCCTGCTTTTCTTCACTGAGCACAGTATTTTGTGTTAACTTTCATCCTTTTAATGCATACATATAGTTTTCTTTTCCTTTTCTTTTACTTTTCACACTGGCTTTATCCAATGGTTAATGCTATTTTCCAACTTCTTACAATGAACAAAGCTGAAGAGAACATCTGTTCAGCTAATTTCCTATAAATTCATGATAATTTTATTAGGATATGTTCCCAGAAATGAAACTGCTGGAAGCAGAAAGAATGGTGGTGGTTTTCTTGCTGCCACTGGAATATGGTACCTACACTACTTCCCCATTACAGGCAGATATTTCTTTAGAGAGCAAGAGACATAGAGAAAGAAGAATAGAGAGACACAGAGAAGGAGAGATGTCTGCAACACTGCTTCACAGCCCATGACGGTAACTGAAGGGAGACACCAAGGACCTGAACTTGGGTCCTTGTGCTTGGTAGCGTGTGCTACCAATTCTGCCAGTTGAGCCACCAACAGGCCCTGGAATAGTAGTGCTTTTTAAATGTGTGCTATGACCCTTCGTAGAATATCATTATAGAAACAAGGAAATATAAACAAATAGATAAATTGAAGACTAAGAAATAATGTTCAGACTTCAAAGAGCAATGTAACTTGCCTTACAAAAAACTAAAATCTTGGCCTAATGATGGTTGATGACATAAACAGCATAGTATAGACTTGGGAATATGTAGTTCTCATGATGAAAGACTGAAAAGACAACATCAACAGTTTGTGAAAAATTCTAAATTGCTGGGGGGCAGATAACATATCAGGTTAAGCACACATGGTACAAAGCGCAAGAACAGGCATAAGGATCCAGGTTCGAGCCTCCAGCTCCCCACCTGCACGGGATCACTTCACAAGCGGTGAAGCAGGTCTGCAGGTGCCTATCCTTCTCTCCCTCTCTCTGTCTTCTCCTCCTCTCTCTCGTGATTACTCTCTGTCCTATATAACAACAATGACAGCAATAACAATAAACAATAAGGGCAACGAAAGGAAAAAAACAGCCTCCAGGATCGATGGATTTGCAGCGCAGGCACCGCGCACCAGCAATAAGCCTGGAGGCAAAAAAAAAAATCTAAATTGACTATAGTATAGATCTCAGTGCTACGTTTTTAATAGAACCAGAAAACAAATGTTGAAAAACTTGTCAAAATATTACAAAAGATTGAAGTTATTTTTAAAGAGTCAAAGTTATCCTATTACAAGCAAATAAAAAGTATTCATACCCACTAACATGCTCATGAGGTCCTCTAGCTCCATCTGTCTCTCTCACACAATTTATAGAAGAAATGTGAAAACATGCCAGTAGGACACTTTCTAGTAGTGGACTATGGAGTTAGTTGGTTGTGGATTTATTTATTCATTCAAAAACTATATGGAAACTAGGAGACTGCCAAACTTGCCCATTCACTGAATCTCAACCCCTAAAGATAGTGCCATACTCTAGCTGGGCAGCCTGGAGAACAAATCTTCCACAGAATGTTCCCTGTGACAGGCAGAGACCCAGGGCCACACAGATAGATTGACTTTTGGCAGTTAAGACCTGAGACACAGGCACAGCAGAAGTAGCTATTCAGTGAGATCATAAAGAACAAATTAGAAGAAAACACGGAAAAGGCTAAATAAATTAGTTCATTAAGTTAAAATCAGGGAATCTTGTCCTTGTATAGGTGAATCAGAAACTGGTATGGGGTAACAGGACCCAAGAGCAGAGTACTGGACCCACAGGAAGTGGCAGTGTTCACAAGACAAGGTCAAACAGATCTGGAGAATCTGTAATGTGTCCCACAGTCTCACTCACTCATCCACAGAATAGTATGACCTCTTCTGTCAGATCTTAGCTAAATAAGACCAAGCACTGGTGTTTTTGTTTTGTTTTGTTTTGTTTTTTAAATTTATTTATTGTCCCTTTTGTTGCTCTTGTGGTTTAACATTGTTGTGGTTACTGATGTTGTTGTTGGATAGGATAGAGAGAAATGGTGAGAGGAGGGGAAGACAGAGAGGTGGAGAGAAAGACAGACACCTGCAGACCTGCTTCAACACCTGTGAAGTGACTCCCCTGCAAGTGGAGAGCTGGGGGCTCAAACAGGGATCCTTATGCCTGTCCTTGTGCTTTGTGCCACGTGCACTTAAACCACTGTGCCACCGCCCAACTCCCCAGGCACTGTTTTTTAAGAGCTGTCTCTCCAGAAGAAAGGTGGCAGGGCCAGGGTGTCTGGGGGGATGGGGAGATTTTGATGGTGAGATGTTATTCCATAGAAGGTGCAGAGTGTTACTTGGCCCACCCTGTGGATCAGAAAGTGGTACTGATATCACATCTAAGTTCTCATTGGGACACTCACCCTGCTTCCCAAGTGTTGGGGGGGCACAGAAAAGTAGCTTGGATTTAGAGACATAAGCTTAAGACTTCACCCACATGGTTTCACATTCAGAACCACAGCCATATTTCTCTGGGAAAATAGCTCAACAACAGACAATGCTAAATGCCCAACAACAGACAGGTGGTTAAGAAAGTTAGCGTCTAGGGGTAGGCAGTGGTGCATCCAATTAAACACACATATTACCATGTTTAAAGACCTGGATTTAAGCCCCTGTTCTGAGAGAGGGGGGGAGAGTGAGAGGAGGTGAGGTGAAGTGAGGTGAGGTGAGGTGAGGTGAGGTGAGGTGAGGTGAGGTGAGGTGAGAAGAGAAGAGAAGGATGAGGAGGAGGATGGAGAAGGGAATAGAAGAGAAAGGTAATTGTGGTCTATATTCATGATGGAATACTATTCAGCTATTTAAAATGAGGTAATAATCTCTTTTGCCCCATCTTGAATGGAACTTGAAGAAATCATGTTAAGTGAGATCAATCAAAAGGAGAAGAATGAACACTATATGATCTCACTTATAAGTGGAACTTAAGAAAGATAAAACACAGGGAGTCGGGCGGTAGCACAGTGGGTTAAGTGCACGTGGCACAAAGCGCAAGGACTGGTGTAAGGATCCATGTTTGAGCCCCCAGCTCCCCACCTGCAGGGGCGTCGCTTCACAGGCAGTGAAGCAGGTCTGCAGGTGTCTGTCTTTCTCTCCCATCTCTCTGTCTTCCCCTCCTTTTTCCATTTCTCTCTGCGCTATACAACAGCAGTAGTAACTACAACAATGAAAAAGAGCAACAAAAGGGAATAAATAAAAATTTTTTTAAAAAAGAAAGAAAGATAAAACACTGGGTGAAAACCAGACTAAATGTTCTCTATTGCAGAGAGCCCAAGGAAGGTGAGTTGAGTGGCTATCAGGGACCCAATGCACAGTGGTGGGGCAAAATTGATAGGTATCTACACACCATTCCCACAGTGGTGGGAATGGTGTGTAGATACCTATCATGGAAGTATTAACAAGTAACCCATGTAAGAACTGTCCTGTAAATCATTATTTTCTGGGTGGATGGTAATATGAAGATGGCCTGGTCACAACCTAAGCAAGATGGCTGCAACTGGGTCCCAATGAACCAGCTTCATTGAGCATGACTGTGAGCACTATGCTAAATGCTTTCTTTTTAAAATATGGAGACTGGGCAGTGGTGCACCCAGTTGAGCACACATGTTGTAGTGGCTTTGGTGTTCACGTCCCAAGTCCCCATCTGCAGGAGGAAAGCTTCATGTGCAGTGACACAGTACTGCGTTTCCTCTTTCTCTTTGGCTGTCTCCTCACCCTCCTCTCAATTTCTCTCTGTCCTATCAAATAAAAAGGGGGAAAAGTTCATTGTGTATGTATTTACTTATTTAGGAGAAAGAGAGAATCAGTAACAACTCTAGCATGTACATACCAGGGATTGAACTTGGGACTCTCACACACACAGGCTCTGTGTTCTACCTGCTGAGTCACCTCCGGAGCTTCTCTAAGTGCTGTATGCTGTACAGCCACAGTTTCACTTCATCCTTGTGACAATCCTATCAAATCAGCATTGATTCTGTCCCCTTTTGAGTATTAGGATCAGAACTCAGTGATACCACTTGAACTGTCACCCCAGGGGGGCTCTAATTCACCCTCATGCAGGAGAGCAGGACAACTTTTCATGACAGACAAGGGGATAATGGCATCTTGGCTGGCTTAACATATATACTTACAGGTTCTGGTGGATTAGTTCAGTACTTATTTCTTTTGTGCAGAGTATAGTACATCATTTTAAAGGTAATGCCTACCTAAACTTACAAAGTTACTGTTAACATATTTTCTATGATTTTAAGGAAAGGCTGGTTGCAAATGTTCCTTTTTAGCAATGACTCATTAAAAGTTTTCTTTTTTGTTATTCTATGACTACACCAGATGAGAATATCCGCTGAAGACTGAAAATCTTGCTCTTCAGTAGTTTTCATGTAATTATTATTATTTTTTTAGAAAAACTCGTACTATACTGTGGTTGCCATGGACAGACAACCAGATTCTTGCCTGAATTCACAGTAAAGTGGCCATGTTGCTCTGGGTACAGACAGTCACCACCTAAGCTGTTGGCACCCAGAAACAATTCTAGGCCCCACTCCCTTTCAGCCTTCCTCCCGAGGGTTCCCTCTGCTCAAAAGGCATGTTTCTGTCTCAGCTCAAAAATAAATAAATAAATGTCATGTTATCTTATACCTGGATACCAAAATTCTCAAACAGGAAGGGTTCTCATTAGACAAAGCAGAACCCATTTTGAAAATAGCAAGACTCTCAGAAAGGCAAATATGTTAGTCTATGGAAATTTACATGCAAATGTCTATGGAGGGCCAATCACAAGGGAAAGAGTGCAGGACATCTTCTTCTAGCAGGAAAGAGAGTTTAAGAATAAAAGCTGGAGGCATCCATCATGGAAAAATGACTGGGAATAATTCAGGAGAGGCACATTTTCTCAAGAGTGAGCCCTATAATGTTCTCTCTGAGAAATGACAGATCAGCCCAAGAGGACTGTCACTCCAAGGGACTGAATGTGAGGACCAGGAGCTGCTGACTGAGAAGCATCTCCACAGCATAGGGGCAGAAATTAATGGCTAAAAAAGCAAAGCAGTGGTTACTGAACTCCAGCTGCTATGGACAGCTCAGCCCATTCCTTGTCACTACTGTTCAGGCTAGAAGGCAGGGTAAGTGCTCCTATCTGTGTCTGGCACACAACAGGACAGAGCTGAGACTTGGCCTTTCAAAAGGAGACCCTTGACACCACACACACACCCACCGTCTTACACACTCCAGAGCCCAGACAAAGAAAATGTCAGTCTTCTGGGAATGGACTGTTTGATAAAAACAGCATTAAGTAAAACTATGGTGGATGAAGAATGACTTTTCTTTTTAATGGGCAGAAGTAGTAAGAGTGAGAGAGACCAGAGCACTGAGGCTTTCTTCAATGCTATGGGGGCCCGGGCTCAAACTTGGGTCACACACCTGGCAAAGCTCTGCATTATCCAAGTGAGCAACATACAAGTTGATTTAGAACTTACAAGTGATTTAACTGCACAAGAACACTCTGCTTGCTGACTTCCTGCTTATTTATTTGTTTTAATGTAGTTCCAGAAATGAGCTCTGAGCCTTGTACATATGCAACATCAATTTATGGCTTCATGCGTGGCAGATAACACTACTGAGAGACCTCTTTGGCCCTTTTTCTTTCTTCACTATCTGGGGGACAGGAGAGGAGTATCACATCATCATTCTACCTCATCAGGGGAGCTACCCCAGTGCTATCCATGGTACTCCCATGTGGTGCCCAGACTCAAACTCATGGTAAGGTATATGTGCTGCTCACTGACTCATCTTGTCCTTATGACTGACTTCCTGAACACAAGTCTTCATAACCAATGTACTGGCAGTGCTGACACAGGACTCCCTTCTGCCCAGGGCACAAAGGCATAGTAATTTTTATTGTGTACAGTTAAAGACCAGGGCATATCTATTCTGTGTGTCAATAAAATATATTTAATTAACACTCCTTTAAAATCTGTAGTCAAAGTGCCTATTATTCAATAACGTGGGCAACTGAGAAACTATGACTTCCATGTTTTCTTAAATCAATATTATATACTTACTTTTTTGCCACCAGTGTCTGCAACAATCAACCACTCCAAGTAGACTATTTTCTCTTTTTTTTTCATACAGAAGATGGAATATAGAAAGGGGGAGAGAGAGAGAGAGACAGAAATAGAGAGGGGAGAGAGAGGGTGGAGAAACACCACAGCACTACTTTACCACTCATGGAGTTTCCCCTCTGCATGGTGCTCCTATGAATACTTAGCATGGCAAAGTGTGTGCTCTACTAAGTGAGCTATCTCCTAGTCGCCACCTCAATATGTTGTTGTAAATAACAAAAGCATCAAGGCATCTCTTCACCCTATGTGCATTTCCTGAAAGAAACTCTGTTAAGAGCAATAACAGATCCTCTAACAATTAAAAAAAGCCCCATTATAATCCTTTACTTTCAAAACTGGTCAGGTTCTAGGTACATGAAATACAATGTATTTAAATTCTGCAAAACACTTTTTTTATAGGATAGGACAGAGTGAATTTTTTTCTTTTTTTAATATTTATTTTTCCTTTTTGTTGCCCTTGTTGATTTTTATTATTGTTGTTATTGATATCATCGTTGTTAGATAGGACAGACAAAAATGGAGAGAGAAGGGGAAGACAGAGAGGGGGAAGAGAAAAAGAGACACCTGCAGACATGCTTCACCACTTGTGAAGCGACTCCTCTCCAGGTGGGGAGCCAGGGGCTCGAACCGGGATTCTTATGCCAATCCTTGCACTTTGCGCCACATGTGCTTAACATGCTGTGCTACCACCCGACTCCCTTTTTTATCTTTATTGATATATTTATTGGATAGAGACAGCCAGAAATCAAGAGGGAAGAGGGTGATAGAGAGGGAGAGAGACAGAGAGATACCTGCAGCCCTGCTTCAACACTTGTGAAGCTTTCCCCCTGCAGGTGGGGACCGGGCTCGAACCTGGGTCCTTGCACATTGTAACATGTGCACTCAACCAGGTGTGCCACCATCTGGTCCCAGGACAGAGTGAAATTGAGATAGGAAGGGAAGATAGGGGAAGATAAAGAGATGACTGCAGACCTGGTTCACTACCTGTGAAGCAACTCCCCTGTAGGTAGGGAGCTGGGGCTTGAACTGGGATACTTTCACAGGTCCTTGCACTTCGTACTATGTATGCTTAACCTGAAGCACTACTGCCGGCCCCCCAAAGGACTTTTTCTATTGAGTATTATTATTAATTGCTATTATTTATTTTGTAACTTATACCATTTTAAAACAGAGAGCTACAGGATATATATGTCAAAGGGGAGAAATACCAATATAATCCTACTTCTATAGAAGGGTTTTACATGTTAAATTTCATTTCCACCATAAGTAACCTATAACATTCAGAAATACTGGAAAGTAGGATACATGTTTATTTTTGTCTCAAACAGTACCACTTAGGATAATTATACTATAAGTGCAAAGTTCTTTCGAAGAAGGAGGAATAAATGCTAAAGAGTTTGAAACAATGACTTAGAATGCTGAACTGAGAACCTTTATTTCATCTGCTTGTTTACTGGACATAGTACTCATTTTGCTCACTCAAGTTACCACTTAGTCTCAAGTGCAATACACAAGTTTGACATGACAAGTGACATCGATGACATCTGTGGCTTATATGAACTCTTAACCAAGAACAGAGAAACATGGAGGAAAGAGTTAATAAAGGGAACTGAGTGATTTGCATGTATAAAGTCCAGTTCCCTTGAACAACTTTTACTGAGAAGAACCCTCAGGTCTGCTGAATTACTGACAGAGGATAAATTGACTCTAAATGTTGGTGGAGAAGACAGTGTCTTTGGTGCGTGTAGTTCCTGTTCCTGTCCCTGCAGGCCTGCAAGGCCCTACCTCTCAGTCCAAATGTACCCACGTACACCATACACCCTGAATCCCACTAGCCATAATGCCAGATGTGGGGTACAAAATAATTCTCATTTGTTCTCTTGCAGGCAATGAAAAAGTCACCCCATCTAAAGGAAATGTTGCACACTCTACAATTACTATTAGAGCCAAAATCTCTGAGTCACAGCTGCCTGCACAAGACAATTTGGCTACTGGAAAATTCTGATTAATGGTATTTTTTGAAAAACCAGAGTAACAACTTGACCTGCCAAAAATTAGCATGTTTTATCATTTTACCCTCTTTTTTTGCCTTGGTTACCTATTACCTTTCTTTCACCAGGGAAATAAAGCAGGTAAACTGAAAATTGTGCTGTAATGCAACTCAACCTCAAATCTAAATGTGTCACTCCCAGGGGTGAAAGTGGAGCTAAAAAGGGGTCTGTCGCTAACTGGGCTTTGGAATCTGTGAATGTGCCACAGGGACACTCTCCTATTGTGCTGTGAAGAGTCTTCAAGTCTTAGGAGACTAAAGTCCCTGAGTGTCAATCAGAAGCACAGGCCTCCCGGCCCCCAAACTGATAACGGGGCAACCCCTTCCACCCCCAGTTCAGTGGCAGGTGAGGTGGCCTACCCAGCACACTCCAGCCAAAGGTGATGGAGAGGCTACAGCACTTCAATCTCCCTAAAGCAGCCCAGGCAGAATCGATCAACACTGAAGACGGTTCTGCTGGCAACGGCCATATTGTTAATCCATACAATATTGCCACCACTGATAAATCATGGATTCTGAATCCCAAGACCTTCACCGAGAGCGAAAGGCTGGTGGAGTCCCTCATCCAGGACTAGCCCAGAGTTTCCTGGGGTAGTGCAGGCAGGTTCCCTCTGCTTGCCACCTAGCCCGAGCTCGCCACCCCCTCCCCACCTCTTGCAACTCTTCTCTCCTTTAGGCTCCCCAAGTCTAATTAGTCCAGACACCCCGGGCGCATCGCAGGGGTGAGTGGTGGGGGTGGGGCGAGGCGGTGTACAGCGGCTCCCCTACACACACACCCCAGCCAGCCCACCTGGGCGCACCCGCCGCACCCTGGCCATGGCGCGCAGGGCTATGCTCATCACATCATTATTTCTCCTGCAAGAGAGGGAAGGGGTGCAAGCAGCGACAGCCTCTGCCAGGGGAGGCTTGGTTACAAAATCCTGTGCTGGGTAGCGCCTCGCTTAGCAACCACCCCTAAAAAGGCCTGGCAAGCTCTCTTGCACTTGGAGATCTGGGCGTCGGCCACCCCCTGCAGACGCACGCCTTCCCCCCACCCCAGTCGCTGCAGCCCAGGCCACCCCGCACCAGCGACCCCACACCTCTCCTATCCCGCGGGTCCCAGAGAGTGTCACCACAGGGAATTGACCAAGGAGGTTGGGGGGTGGGGGGTTTGCAATGTGCCGCCTGCCCCACCACCACCTAGGCGGCTGCTCCTTCTGAGCCAGAACCTGAGTCCCAGTCAGCATGTAGCCCTCTCGCCAGTCAGCCCCTCCATGGGTCTCCCGCCTACTGGGCTTACAGGGCCAAGGAGGGACAGTCGCACCTCCGTGGCGCCCCACTCGGCGCCCGCCGTGCACCCCAGAGCCCGGAACCCAGGGACTCCGCCACGGTGCAGGATGCGCGCGCTGGCTCCGGGCACTCAGTGTCGCCGGGGCGCGGGGCCACGCTGCCAACTCGCGGTCCCACGCACAGGTGCCGGGGGACCTCGCTCTGGCTCAGGAGCAGCGACCTACGCGCTCCCGCCCCCACGCAGTCTCGCGCAGGGTCCCCCGCCCACACCCGCGCGCTCCGCGGGGACCCTACCCCGCCACCCGCCACCCCCCTTCCCCGCGCCGACCCGACCCGGCCCCGCAGTCGCACCTTCCTCAGTGTGCTCCAGGCTCGGCAGGTGCCGGGCCACATGGCTAGCGGGCCCCTAGGCGGGCTTCTTAGTCCCTTTGCCTCCTAGACTCGAGGCTCCCTTGGTCAGTCAGTCAAGGTTCCTGTTGGTCCAGCCCTGCCGCCACTGATGCTGCCCGCTCAAGCCTGGTTTTGGTCAGTGCCAGCGGCTGGCGCCTGCGCACTCAGCGCCCAGGGAGGCACCTGTGCACTGGGGGGCGGCCAGTGCGCGCTCCACATGAGGGGCCAGCCCCCTGCACGCCTAGGGGGGGCACTCAGCCCCTGGTGCCTCGCACCGCGCGCCCTAGCCCAGGCCCCTGGCCCGCCCTCCTTCACCCCACCCCCCCAGTCCCTCCAAACAGACAACTGTTGCGCAGGAACCCACGGGTCAAGCGGGGACATGGGGACAGCGGAGGGACCAGGCGCATGTCCTGAGGAGGCTGCAGCTTCCACAGCGGTGCGCTCCAACCCAGCCCCGGGGCGCTGCAAAGTTCCCTGCAGGACCGCGCAGCCCCGCGCCAGAAGGCCCACTAGGGACCCAAAGCTCCAGCGCGCAGAGCTCCTGTGCCCACAGAAGTCTTCACAGCGGCTGCTCTGCTCAGTGCACCAGAGGGAGAGAGGTAGTAAGGGAGGGAGGGAAGGCATGAGAGTGAGAGTGTGTATGCACGCTGGGAGAGTGGGAGAGTACAGTGATCAAATTGAAGTTGGTGACCCATAGTTGAACTCAACATCTGGAAGTATCTCTTTGATTCCTGAAAAATGACTTGTTTCTAAGTGGTCCCAATGATTCTACCAGGACTTTGAAATGGTTTCTCTTTATGGGCAAATAATAGAAGGTGCAAGAAAAGGAAACTTAGGAAAAGACATTTAAGATTACTTCTAGTTAGTAAAATCATCAACTGCATTCTTGCTCTAAGTCCTTTTTGCTAGGGTGTACACTGAGTCTATTTCACTAGGTGTGCACACTGTCTCAGAAGGTGTGCACTGACCCCTTCTCACTAGGTTACACAGTGTCATCATATTAGGCGTGCATATATGGTGTCAGCTTGATAGGTGTGCACAGTGTCATCTCAACATGTATGCACAGGAGTCTAACGACCTTCATCACCACTGCAGGCAGCACCATGGACAATGCATGGCACTTCCCATTCTGATCATCTATAGATTCTTGAAAGCAAGGAGCAAATGGACATCAGAAGTATAACTGACAGGGGAAATAATTCATCCATTACAGTCTAGCCCTTACCATGCCTGAGGACCTGTAGCAAATCTTCAATACACCCCAGTTTTTATTGCCTATATCATGTCCACAATTCAATCTGAATTGAATCTCCCTAAGTGGCTTGTGGGGGCTTCTGCATGGAGAATTGGCTCTAGGATCTGTGGGATTCATCTAGAATTCTCAAAGGCAGATGTGCAACTTATTCTCAGCTGAGGACACCAACATGACTTGAAAAAGAGCAACCATTTCTAACACTTACTTTTTTTCTTCTATGACAACCACTTCAGAACCTCATTTAACCTAGAAATAAAGCAGCACGAAATCCTACTCACTGCCCTGCTTCCCGTGTAAGAGCTGAAAAAGTAGTAGTAGTCTCAGAGAAGCAGTGCACCCTTTAGGCAAAATCCAACAAATCCTCAGATCAGGAACTTTAACATTTGTACGCAGCAGATGAACACAGATACAGCAGAAGAAGGAGTCTGTGGCCAGGGGACAGGTCAGCACTGACCTAGACATCTACAAAAGTTAAAAAAAATTGTGTCAACAGATAGCAGCACCACCGAGAAGCTGCAGCTGAGGGCATATTTCCACCTTCAGTTCTGCTCCTCTGCTTCTATGGAGCCTTCTGGAGGGCACACCTTCCACAGAGATGCTGATTGAAAGCCCACAGTGGGCCCATCAGTGCAAATGCATTCCGTTTTAAGAGTGGAGGAGATTAAGACCACCCAGAGTGTAAAGAGAAAGGGCACAGCTATTGACTAATCTTCAAAAAGGGCACACAAGATAAAGCCATTCTCATTACTTCCTAGACATCTTCTATGCCCTCAGTTTAAAACATGGGCATGTCAACAGGCCAATAAAAATAAAATACCATGATGTGGAGTGTGGTTCAAAAAGAGGAGCGATATAGACAGGCATGCAGATAGAGAGACACAGAAAGAGGAAGGAAACCTGGAGAAATATGAAAGTCTTCTATAAATTTCCAAAAAAGATGATGCTAAGAAACTGCTCTCAACCCCTGTCCCCTAAACCTGTAGCCTGGAAGGCACTGTCCAGTACAGCTTTGGGGGTGTAAGGGGGCTATGCTCACAGAGGAATGAGTGCACTTTCCATGTAAACATGTTGAGCTCCTCTCTTGAGCTGAACAAGAAAAAGGAGGAGACACAGCATAACAGAAGGAAAATGAGGAGGCACCACCCTGCACTTGTGAAGCCTCATTTACCTTCCAAGTTCAAATATCTAGAAAACTATTAAATCATAAAACCTAACAAGAAACACTAAAATGCTATTCCACATCATACAACATGTTGCTTTCAAAGAAGGTCCAGAAATCACCCCTTTCCCCATTCAATTACCAACCACCTGGATAAGTGCACACATTACAGTGCTCAAAGATCTGGGTTCAAGCCCACGGTCCCCACCTGCAGAAAGGAAGCTTCATGAGTAGTGAAGTAGAACTGCAGTTGTCTCAACTGGTAGAGCGCCAGACCTGCATGCCTAAGATTCCTGGCTTGACTCCTGGCAGCATATGTGCCAAAGTGGTGCTCTGGTGTTTCTCCACCCCATCTCATATGAAACTCTCTCTCAAGTATAATAAATAAAAAATGAACCTTGAAAAATGGTTTAAGGATCTGGGGATATAATTCACCAGGTAAAGCATGTGCCTTGTTATGTGCGCACAGTTCAGGTTTGAGTCCTGGCACTGCCTGGGAGATGCTACAGCACTAGAGGAAGACCTGGTGCTGTGGTGTTTCTCTATCTGAAAGAAAAAGGGGGTTGGGTGGTGGTACAGCAGGTTAAGTGCAGGTGGCTCCAAGTGCAAGGACCTGCGTTAAGGATCCCAGTTTGAGCTGTCAGCTCTCCACTTGCAGGGGAGTCGCTTCACAGATGGTGAAGCAGGTCTGCAGGTGTCTGTCTTTCTCTCCTCCTCTGTCTTCCCCTCTTCTCTCCATTTCTGTCTGTCCAGTCCAACAATGATGACATCAATAACAACAACAGTAATAACTACAACTATAAAACAAAGGCAACAAAAGGGAAAATAAATAAATAAATAAATGTATTAAAAATATTTTTTAATTTATTATTTATTCCCTTTTGTTGCCCTCATTGTTTTATTGTTGTTATGATTGATGTCATTGTTGTTGGATAGGACAGAGAGAAATGGAGAAAGGAGGGGAAGACAAAGAGGAGGAGAGAAAGATAGACACCTGCAGACCTGCTTCACCGCTTGTGAAGTGATTCCCCTGCAGGTGGGGAGCCGGGGGCTCGAACCGGGATCCTTCAGCCAATCCTTGTGCATTGCGTCACCTGCGCCCAACCCACTGCGCTACCACGGACTCCCAATAAATAAATATTTTTTAAGAAAGAAAGAAAAAGGAGCCCAGTTTGGTGAAATCATGCCTGTAGAAGGCCCTGTCTCCTCAAAAAGAAATTGTGCAAAATATCATATGCTTGGAATTTCACAAATAGCAGCAGGGCATAGTAATCAGGAAAAGATGCAAGAGGAAAGCATGCTCGTGCTCACAACTTCTGCTTTTTGCAGACTGGATTTTAAAGTTTCTGAATATTGAAAATAGAACATATTTTGACTTTATTATTATTTTACTATTATTTTTTCCCGTTAGGGGGAATGGGAATGGGAGACAAGAGATCATTTCCAATTTTAAATACTGGATTTTGAGAGGTTGTTTTTCACTACTAATGAACACTCATGCTGATGGTTTTCCAGTTGATGTATGGTGGTGTCTGTGCAGCTGTTTGTTCCATGATCAAGTTTCTGCTGTAAATAGGAGATTCTGGGATGAACAGACATAGGACATGTTTTGTGGGTCTTCAAATTGGGAGGGAGTTAAGACACAGCTGTATGGTCAGGGCCACACGTGCACGTAGGACCTTTCTTTGTTGGGGCTGTTTGAAATCAGATGTCTGCTCATCTCTATTTCTGATATACAAAGGCTGGGTCTGAGGGATGGACAGTAGCACAACAGGTTAAAAATAACAACAACAAAAAAAAAGAGGGGGAAATGGCCTCCAGGAGCAGTGGATTTGTAGTGCAGGCACCAAGCCCCAGAGATAACCCTGGAGACAAAAAGAAAAATAAAGAAAGGTTGGGTACTACAATGCAATTCCTGCAAACTCCTGCTCAGAGATTCCTGTCAAGCCCTGTGTGTCATCATATATATCTCCAGGGTTATTTCTGGGTCTCAGTGCCTGCATTACAAATCCACTGCTCCTGGAGGCCATTTTCCCCATTTGTTGCTTTTATTGTTGTTGTTGTTGTTGTTGTTGTTATTGTTGCCATTGCTATCGTTGTTGTTGAATAGGACAGAGAGAAATGGAGAGAGAAGGGGAAGACAGAGAAGGGGAGAGAAAGATAGACACCTGCAGACCTGCTTTACCATCCGTGAAGCGACCTCCACGCAGATGGGGAGCCAGGGGCTCAAACTGGGATCCTTAGGCCTGTCCTTGTGCTTCGTGCCATGTGCGCTTAACCCAGTGCGCTATCCCCGGCCCTTGTGTCTTCTTATATACTTATGTGCATTACATCACAGTATGTGCTTTACATGTGCTGGACACTGCACAGTGCAGTAAATGTACTCACAGTGCACTGTGTGCTGTATGAGGTGTAGCAAATGTGTGTGATGCACTAGTAGTCTGCAACACACCGTGCATATATGTATATAGTTCACACAGGAGTGCAGGCTGCATGTACAGTTCATACTGCATAGATCATAAAATATAAGGCCTTGCCTCTTCATGCTGCAGATGAATAATCTGAGCTCAGAAAGGAAGCATCCAAGCAGGTAAAGTGGAGGTGCCTGGTTCCATCACATGTTCAATTCCATACTGGCTCCCAAGATGTCACAGAGCATCTTCCTTACTGCATAAAGTGTTCTACATGCATCTCCCAAGCACATCACCCCATCTTCTTGTGATGCTGCCATTACTGTGATCCCAATTTTAAAGGTGAAATGGAAACTCAGAGAATTTAAGTAAATGTCAAGAGTCATAAAATAGGTAGCAATACTCAGACACAGAGCCAAGTCCTCAAGCTCCAAGACCCATGGTTTTTCCAGGCTCCTGCAGATTCATTGAGATTCCATGTGTTCTGCAGCTTTAATGATAACCATGGCACTTTGATTTGAAGGATGATGATTCTTTTACAGTCCTGGAATTCTTTGTTGCTGGTGGTAGGGCTGCATTTGGGGTCAGAGCACTCACATGCAGCCATGTAGCCGTGATGACCTCATGTCCCATCACATAAGCCTCGAGTCCAGCTCCCCATGGAAGCAGCCCCCAGCCCCTGCCAATATTAACCTAGTCACCATGGTCACCAGGATGTCTGTATCTTGCTTTCTGACAATGGCTGTTTCATTGCTTTATCACAGGCTAACTTCAGAAGTCCTGAATATACAACAGATTTTATTTTCATAGGACAGGTCCAGGTACCACTGTCATGGCCTCTGTGGGATGAGTGCAAGGCTCAGAGCTTCCTTAGCCTCTGACACACAGAGGACACAGAGGGCTCTCTCATCTGAAAGCCCCACGGGCTACGCAAATGACACCAAACTACACATTATACATGTCTTCAGATTTGAAGGCCCTCTTCTGTCCTTGTGTCCACACACTGCCTTCTTCCCTATCTGTTCACCCTTTTACCCACACTTGAAAATGCCCCTCCCCTCTCAGGAAAACTTGCTGGACTAATGTGAGCAGAAGGAATTGTTTATCTTTCTAGTTGCTACCCTCACAATCTCAGACACTTTATAAAGCTCACGTCTAAGGCTTCCTAGTCCCATGGCCTCATGTTTCTGACAGCAGGATTCTGTGCATGTTCTCAGCTCCCAGATAGCACTGACACATACTCAGAACTAAACATAATGTGTCAACATGACAAAGTGACACATTTAGATGTCGGTCCCTTCTCTTTGTCTACAGAGTGGTCTCACCTCTGGGTGTAGGCACTCCTTATCTGCTCCTCTCAGAGGAGTTTTTTTTTATATTTATTTTATTTATTTATTCCCTTTTGTTGCCCTTGTTGTTTTATTGTTCTAGTTATTATTGTTGTCGTTGTTGGATAGGACAGAGAGAAATGGAGAGAGGAGGGGAAGACAGAGAGGAGGAGAGAAAGATAGACACCTGCAGACCTGCTTCACCGCCTGTGAAGCGACTCCCCTGCAGGTGGGGAGCCGGGATTCCAACCAGGATCCTTATGCCGGTCCTTGTGCTTTGCGCCACGTGTGCTTAACTCACTGAGCTACAACCCGACTCCCTCAGAGGAGGTTTTAACAGACACATCTCAGGCTTTCTTAGGGAAAAGATCTAATCACAACTAGTTACTGCACTTCAACATCCTCTGAGAGAAGTGATGTAGCAGATGAATGTACTAAGGACAGACTGAACATGAAAAGTCACCACCACCCTATAGCCTGAGACAGGCCTCAACTGGGAATACTGCACTGTGTGTATCTGGTGGAGAGATAGAGAGACAGACACAGAAAAAGAGAGAGAGAGAGAGAGATATGGAGGGGGCAGGCACAGCAATAGTGCTTATCTGGTATGCAAAGGACAGGAGAATATATGAGAGTGGAAAACATGAACATGATCTCAACTCCCCTTGAATGATCACTGGAGTACAGGAGGGTCTGAACATCTGGTCCCTCACAACCCAAACACCTGTGACCTGATCTGGGAATCACAGGGACACAGAATACAGGACTTGAAAGAGCCCTGAGGGTCATCTGGTCGAACACCTATGAGCCTCAAAAGTGAGAGATGCTGAGATATCACTCAGCTGAGGACCACATAGGAAGAGAGGTCCTTTACTGAGGGATACACAAGGGTCACCCCCGAGCCCAGACCCTTTGGAAATGAGTGAGCCATAGGAACAGGAAGAGAGCCCACCAACTCTCTCACAGGGATGGATGTGATCCTGAGCCTTCTGCCTACCACGCGCCTCACTCAGGCCTTGTAGGGACGTATCCTCCACAGGGCAGGTATCCTGTTATTCCAGAAACCTTCTATCCAGTGTGGAGGGTTTGCTTTATGATGCAGGTGACATTCAAATAAATACACATTAACTGACATCTTTTCAAAGTGGCTTCCCTGGGGAACACGTCATTTCTGAAGAAAAGAATGATCATTAGACCCAGTCTCTAAAGAGTGGAATTGATGGGAAACTTGAAGCATCAGCTTTGTTGGATGTGACAGGTGCACATTTGACGTCCATTGACAGGTAATGACGGCACAAGATGTGCGGCACAACTGACGGCTGCTGCTGGAAGCAGGGATATAAAATGTACCTCTGTACCTCGCTCATGTCTGCCCCTGGAGAGCTCCCCGTAGGCTGGGGAGCCCCTGAGTTGTTATGGGCTTTGGGACAAAGCACTGCTGCTATTCAGGCAGAATAGCTTCCTGGGAGTGTTGCTGCCCAGGCTCTGACATTCAGAAACCTTCCAGAGAAGGTCAGCTCACTTGAAGGCCTGACCACCAGCTCTGTGGCATGTGGAGAATTTTAAAGTAAGTGTAGATTTAGAAAGGGCGGAATTGATTGCATAGTGGCCTCGCATTGAAATGTTAAAAGGCCCAAGCTACTAGTGGTGACTTGAGGGAAGCCCCTCTGTGTTCCCCCTGGGAGAGGTTTTATTTGGTGGACAACCAGTAGAAAAGTTGATTTAGAAATTAGAAAAATACTCATTTCAGCATGACACCCATGCTCCTCCACCCCCCAGTGTTTGTATAGCTGTTTCAAAAACACTGCTTGCAGCTCCTCTCCCACCTGGGACAGCTATGTCCCAGACACTTTCTTCTGGAAGCCCTTCCACCCACCAGCCTCCTCTTGAAAGAGCCCTCATAAACCCAAGCAGACAGAACACTTCCTCTTTTCACAGTAGCTACTTCCTCCTGCAGACAACTCTCTCATGTGCTGTGGTTGCCTTCTATTTATGTCTCTAGTAGAGGCATGAGCACTGCACACATTCAGTGAATGCTGGATCTATAGAAGCAGATGGATTTCTGCTGCCTTCATTCTTTTCGAAGGTGAGGGGCCATGTGGCTTTGCTTTCAACCCTCTCTGATTCTATCAGTGTAAAAATAGGATACCAGGATTGTTGTGTATGGGAGTCAGGACTCTTTCTGCAACTCATGTAAAACATCAGTGTCCTGAACTGAAATGCACAATAAAGTCAGGACTCACAGTGAATCCATTCTTCTAGAAACACAATGTAGAAACTGGAATAACAAGTGAGGGAAATATAACACACTTCTGAGGGAAGAAAAAAAGTACCAAAAAGACAAAGGTAACTTCATGGAGTTCCATGCACTGCAGTTGTGCTGTTCACTTAAGTGTACATTGGAGGTCATTCAAATTAGGGTTAAATGATGTGTGGAACGAATCTCGGTGTGAGATGGTCGTCTTCTTCTCAGTACCACTAGGTGGGAGCCTCCTAGCTGCCCCATGGTCCCAATGCAGCAAAACTAATGCTGATTTGCCCTTATGGGTTTCTTTTTTCAAGAGAAAAGGATCTCATTTCAGACACATTCTTGAAGGATAAAGCAAAGGAGTATGACCAGGGTTTCAGATCCACCCCGCCCTGCCCTGTGGAATGACACAACTGGCAGAAAAGCTTCAGGGCCTGAGTTCCTCAGGGCACTAGGCTCTGGGACAGGTGGCCAGCAGGTTCTTACCTCTCTCCCTTCTGAAATTTTCCTGTTTCATTTACACCACAGCAAGGAGTATTCTCTTCCACAAAGACAAAAAAAAAAAAAAAATCAAAGGTGTGCTTCTCCAATCACTCACCAACACTTTCCTTTTACCATATAGTTCTTTTTCAGAGCCTAGAAGTATATTGCTGTTTTATTTAGCTCATCTACTTGCTTTTTTATGCTTAATTATTTAATAGTGATTTACAAAATTAAAAGATAATAGAGGTAAAATTCCACACTGTTCCTACCTACCACCAGAGTTCTGGGTCCCCACAGCCCTCCAGTGGAAATTATAATAGTTCTCCCAAAGTCACAGATATGGATTGATTATATATTTTTATGGTTTTTTTTAGTGATTAATATTGATTTACTAGATTGTAAAAGGTATAATTGTAATAGGAGAATAATTCCATACAGCTTCCATCAATAGAGTTCTGTGTCCCATCTCCTCTATTGGAAACTTTCCTATTGTCTCTCCATCTGGGAGTATGGACCAAAATTTTTTTTGGGGTACAGAATATGGACAGTCTGGCTTCTATAATTGTTCTCTGCTGGCCATGGACTCTGGCTTCTGTAATTGTTTCTCTGCTGGACATGGACACTGACATGTTGTTCCATGCTCCCAACCTGTTTCTATCTTTCCCTAGTGGGTTAGGGCTCAGGAGAGATGAGGTTACAGGATACATTTATGAGGTCATCTGCCCAGGGAAGGACTGACTATTATCTATCATCCAATGTATCTATCTATCTATCTATCTATCTATCTACCTACCTACCTATCACTATATATTTTGCCCATTTATATTCACTTATATGACCTTGTCTTCTCTTCCTTTCTAAGTCACACTTACACCCATTTCTATTACCATTTCTAAGTCACACCTACACCCATTACGACTTCCAAATTTTCATTTTCTTCTTCCCTCTCAGATAAGCAAAACACTGCCTGACTTCCTCTGGTGATTTCCAGATTTTTTCCCCTTCAGTGATGGGGATAAAACAAAGATTCCTGGTGACAAACATTTCCTGGCCTGATGGAATTGGGGTTCAACGTTCTCTGGTCGTCTTCCCTTCACATTACCCCACTGCTGGAAGTATGAACCCCAAATACTTTTTGAGGTGCAGAAGGAAGGAACTCTGGCTTGCATGATTGCTTCTCTACTGGCCAGGGATGTTAGCTAGTTGATCCATATCCCCAGCCTGTCTTTATCTATCCCTAATAAGGGAAGACTACGGAGAGGTGTAACTCATCCATTTGTTTTCTCTATCACAAATGAGTGAAATCACGAGGCATTTGTCTTTCTCCACCTAAACATAATATCTACAAAGTCTATCCAGTCTACTGAAAACAGCAGGCCTTCTTTTCCTTTGATCTGAATATATATTGTGTATGCAGACTACATTTTCATTATCCACTCCCCTCTCTATAGGCAATAGGTTGTTTTCAGTTCTCACATATTGTAAATAGTGCTGAAATGAACATGGAGATGTAGGTGGCTCTTGAATTACTGTTTATGCTTTTTTTTTTCAGGTAAGAAACCTGAAGGAGGATAACTGGACCATATACAACATATATTTTTAATTTTTTGAGGATTACACACATCTTTCCACATGTTTTGAAAGAACGGGAGCTGGGTTAGACAGAAAGACAGCTCAACATATTGGGCACATACCTTGCCATGCTTGCAGCCTGGGTTCAAGCTTGAACACCCCATGGTAACAGTATGGCCCCAAGAAAAGCTCTGGTTCTGTGGTAAGTCTCTCTCTCTCTCTCTCCCTCTCCCTCTCCCTCTCCCTCTCCCTCTCCCTCTCCCTCTCCCTCTCCCTCTCCCTTTCTTTCTTTGTGTGTCTCTCTCTAACTGGATTAAAAGCTATTGGAAACTGAAGTTGTATCTGTATGAGATTCTGAGTATAAAGAAAAAAAGTGGAGCATGGGGATATTACCATGAATTGACTTGCTGGAGTTTCAGAAATGAATAACCTCACCATCTTCTTTCCCTTACAATCTAGGAGACCTTGGCATCAACAGCCTGACTAGATATGTTACCATCCTCTGAACAAAAATAGTCACTGACAGATGCCCATAAATCATCTGGACTGATCCCAAGTGAAATACTCCAACAACTCACCATAAATTGAAAATGTTTCATGGTCATTCATTTCAAATGCACACATTCTCCTCTTCTGATCTATAGTCATCCACAACACACTGGTGACAAGCCAAAACAGTTTTAATAGACACTAATATTTTAATAAATGAACTAGTGGACTCTCTATAAGAGAAGGTTAATTTGAACTAATCCTAAGTCATGGTCTTGTCACTATGTAGCTGCAATTACATGAGTATTTGTGTAATACACTACAGCAGAGGATATGAACAAAACATTCATCTCAGAGGAGATCTAAAAGGCTAACAAACATATGAAAAACTGCTCTAGGTCACTGATTGTCAGAGAAATGCAAATTAAGACAACACTAAGATATCACCTCACTCCTGTAAGAATGGCATATATCAAAAAGGACAGCAGCAACAAATGCTGGAGAGGTTGTGGGGACAGAGGAACCCTTTTGCATTGCTGGTGGAAATGTAAACTGGTACAGCCTCTATGGAGAGCAGTCTGGAAAACTCTCACAAGGCTAGACATGTACCTTCCATATGATCCAGTAATTCCTCTCCTGGGATTATACCCCAAGGACTCCATAACACCCAACCAAAAAGAGGTGTGTACTCCTATGTTCATAGCAGCACAATTCATAATAGCTAAAACCTGGAAGCAACCAAGGTGCCCAACAACAGATGAGTGGCTGAGAAAGCTGTGGTATATATACACAATGGAATACTATGCAGCTATCAAGAACAATGAACCCACCTTCTCTGACCCATCTTGGACAGAACTAGAAGGAATTATGTTAAGTGAGCTAAGTCAGAAAGATAAAGACGAGTATGGGATGATCCCACTCATCAACAGAAGTTGAGGAAGAAGATCTGAAAGGGAAACTAAAAGCAGGACCTACCCAAATTGTAAGTAGGGCACCAAAGTAAAAACCCTGTGGTGAGGGGTAGACATGCAGCTTCCTGGGCCAGTGGGGGGTGGGAGTGGGTGGGAGGGATGGGTCCCAGTCTTTTGATGGTGGGAATGGTGTTTATGTACACTCCTAGTAAAATGTAGTCATATAAATCACTAGTTAATTAATATGAGAGGGGGAAAATTAATTGTATGTCTTGAAGTTTTTTAAAACACAGACTGAATATTTTTAATATATAGGCTGTGTATTTGATAGGTGGACTCTCTCAAAAGCCTAGACCAAGTAGATCAGAAGCAACCAATAGCACAGCTATATACAAGATACTGGGTACTGTACAGCAAACCATAACAAAAGGCCTTTTCAAAGTTAAACCAATTACCAAATAATGTGATGATAACATTAACTATCGATTGTCTCTTTGAACCCTAAGACAGCAGGAACCTCACATCTCCACTATAGAGCCTCTACTTCTCCCAGTCCTGGAACCCTTGGATAGGGCCCACTTTCCCGTATGCCTCTCCCAGTCCGTATAAAATAATATTGCATCTGCCAATCACTACCTAATCAACACAGCGATGCTTCACTTCAGACTGTGTCCAGAGACTTCACATGTGGAATGACAACCCTTCAGCTTCATTACTCAGGTGAGACCTTTCCTTTCATAGTATATCTAATTCCATCTCAGGTGTTTCACTTTCCAACAAAGTCCCAAAACCTAGATATACACCACTTTCTGTGAGAGAAAGCATATGTTCACATGTATCCATAAACTACTGCAAAATATATACCTGAAAGCAGAAGTACACTAGAGTTTGCAGTGAGTACCCCTAACACTTCCTCTCCACTATTCCAAGCTTTGGGTCCATGATTGCTCAACAATTTGTTTGGCTTTGTATGTTTGGCTTTGAATGGGGAAGGCAGAGAGGGGGTGAGAAAGATAGACACCTGCTTCACCACTTGCAAAGTGACCCCCCTTTAGGTGGGGAGCTGGGGACTCAAACCTGTATCCTTAAGCTGGTCCTTGTGCTTTGTGCCATTTGCGCTTAAACTGCTGCACTACTGCCCAGCACCCTCACTATAAATGTTTTAAGCACATGTCTAAGTTGCACAGTGAACATTTAAAAGTGATTTCACAATAATCCTGTGCGTATTTTGAGGCAAATCCATGGCAGGCACCCACACACACAGTGTTTTGCATTCAAGCACTTTCGAGAGCCCGCTGCCTAGACAGTCAAGTTGAAGCACTCCTTTCCCAGCAAAACTGAAAATCTTCCTGAGGGCAAGTGGAAATATGCTCCTTGGGCACCTGTGTGTGTGTGTGTGTAGGAGTTACTGACACGTTGCCTTGCAGGGAATGAGACCCACTGTCTCAAAGACTAGCTGAGGGGAGCGATGGAGCACAGCCTTCTCAGCTTTCTCTCGTCTGTCAGTGAGCACTAGGAAGACAATCAGCATCTGCCAGTAGAACTGGGGGAGCAGCTTTGTGGGCCTTTGCATTAGCAAGGACAAGAAACTGGATTTAAGCCCCATCGTCTGCACAGTGATGTGGTCCTGAGAGGAGGAGAGCCTATCATTCTTTCCATTCACATGATAGTGCCCTAAGAGATAGATGGCCTTGGCAGAGCTCTCAAAATCAATATGACAGTAGAGAAACTCTCAAATTTTATCATGACTACTGGCTCTTATCCACTGAGCTGAAATCCTCAAGAACCAATTTATTTATATATTTTATAACCTCTGGTGCTATCGCAAAGGCAAACAAATTTAGACTTCTGAGTTACAAAAAATAAAAACACACAAAACAAACAAACAAACAAAACAAAAAGAAAACCCACACGGTACTCACACACCAAATTCCTTATAAATGAGGAAATGTGCACAGGGTCTGGGTGGTGGTGCACCTGCTTAAGCGGACATGCTACTGTGCACAAGAACTCAGGCTCAGGCCCTGGTCCCCATCTGCAGGGGAAAAGCTTCCCTAGTGGCGAAGCAGGGCTGTAGCTGTCTGCCTCCCTCTCTATCTCCTCATTCCCCCTTGATCTCTCTCTGTCTCTATCCAGTAAATAAATAAAGATAATTTACAAAAAAATTTTTAAAATAGTGTACACAGCCAGAGGACACTCTATTAAACAAATAAGAAAGTACAACTGGGAGTGTGGATCGACCTGCCAACCCCATGTCTCGCGGAGAAGCAATTACAGAAGCCAGAACGTCCACCTTCTGCACCCCACAGTGATCCTGGGTCCATACTCCCAGAGGGATAAAGACTAGGGAAGCTTCCAATGGAGGGGATGGGATATGGAACTCTGGTGGTGGGAATTGTGTGGCATTGTACCCCTCTTCAATAAGGTCTTGTTGATCATTATTAAATCAATAAAGTACAGAAAAGAGAAATGAGGTTGGAGAAGGTATCAGTGATTTAACAGTTGTTACCATCTAATCTCACTTAAGACACTGAGAAAAAAATGACACAGTTTCTGCTCAACAGAAGTTTACAATTCATATGTAATAAATTATAATTTATTTAACATCCAAGCAGCAATGATTATAAAGAATTAGTATTGGGCTACCAACCAATGAAATTCAGGATGCTGACAATACAATGGGCAAAAAAAAAAAAAATTCTAATGCGTCTGAAAAGAGAAGAGTACCAAGCCTCCTTTAAAAAAATTAAAATTTCCTCAAAGAATAATAAAAGTAATAAAAGCACACGTCATAATGAGTTCCAGGAAACTGCATACGGTAACCTGACCTCCAAACCCAGCATCACCTCAGACACCTGCATAGCAGCACTCAGGGCTCCTCCTGTCTCCTTCAGGTCCCTGCTCAACAGTTCAGATGCTTTTTGCCTATTTTGTACTTTGTGCAAATAGAAATGTTTGATGGGATCCTCATTCTCTTAAAGGATGTTGTGACATCCATCCAATGTTTGCCATGCACATGTACATTTGTCTTTCCATCACTGTAGATTATTCCACTGTGGAATTATCCCATCATCCACAATGATCCGGATGACAGTAGAGCTGACACAGTTTCTAGTTCTGGCCGCTTTGCAAAGATGCCACTAACTAGATGTCTGGGGATGGGGTGTGAGGGCAGGGGAGGAAGCCTGTTTGCCTACCTTTCTGCAGCCTCTTCTCTGGGTTTGTGTCTCCCTGGCTGCAGCCGCACTTCTGTCCCAGGCCCAGCTGGTGGGGTCACTGCGGGCTGTGGACAGAGAGAGAGGTTGTCAGCGGGTGAGGGTGAGCAAGAGCCGCGTGTGTGACCACACGAAGGGCAGCGGCGACTCTGCTCCAGGCCGAAGGGCAGGTGGGGGGGGGGCTGCAGCTCTCCATCACCCTCACAAGGAGAAGGGCCCAGCTCCACCCAGCGCCCTGCAGTATTACAAAAAAATATTGGGTGCCGGGCAGTAGCACAGCGGGTTAAGCGCACGTGCAGCAGAGCTCAAGGACTGACATAAGGACCCTGGTTCGAGACACTGGCTCCCCACCTGCAGGTGGGTCGCTTCACAGGCGGTGGAGCAGGTCTTCGGGTGTCTTTTCCTTTTTACTTTTTTAATTATCTTTATTTACTGAATAGAGACAGTCAGAAATCGAGCACTGCTTCACCACTTGTGAAGTTTTCCCCTGCAGGTGGGGAGTGGGGGCTTGAACCCAGGACTTTGTGCATTGTAACATGTGCGCTCAACCAGGTGCGCCACCACCCGGCCCCGGTGTGCAGGAATCTCACTCTTTCTCTCCCTCTCTCTGTCTTCCCCTCCTCTCTCCATTTCTCTCTGTCCTATCCAACAATGATGACATCAATAACAACAATAATAACTATCAAAATAAAAAACAAGGGTAACAAAAGGGAAAAATAAATCAATATTTAAAAAAAGAGGAAGGGAGGCAGACACCTGCCACATTGCTTCATCACTTGCAAGTGGGGAGCAGGTGGGGAGCAGGGGCTCGAACAAGGGTCCCTGCAAACTGTAACATGTGCGCTCAGCGTCCTGATTTTATTAAGCGAGTTCCCCCCACACAGTGGAAGCAGTGACATTTTAGTTCAGAGTCTCCAGGGTGTTCTCTGAAGGCACTTGTGTATTTATGTATTTACTGAAGCTGAGCCCCCCCCAACCCGCAGTGGGGCCGGGGCTCGAACCTGGGTCCTTGCTCGTGGTTCCACGTGCGCTTAGCCAGGTGCAGCAGTGTGCAGCCGCCCAACGGCATTTCCTGAAGGTCACAGGCACAGGGCACACATGGCCGCTTCCCTGACACGTGCCCTGCGGTCTCCGCCCTCAGGAAGCCCAGGCAGGGGTTTTGGGGCTTCTTGCCAGAGCTCCCAGCAAAGGTGTGGGCTTTGCGGTGAGGGCGGGGGCAGAGCTCTCGCTGTGAGCATTCTGGGGGCTGTCTCCTGGAAGAGGCCCAAGCAGGAGCCACAGACCAGGTGTGTGTGAAAGTCACGGGTCTGTCCTCAGCTGCACACACGTGTCCAGCACCTGCTGGGAGCCATTGGGGCTTGGAAGTTGGCTGCAGGGGCTGAGGTGGGAGTCACACTCACCGATGGGGAATGCCCAGATTTTGCCCCTGGCCTGCTTGTACTTTGTGTTTATAATCTGCCTGTGATGCATTTGTAAGTGGGCGGCAATACAGGACAGAAAGACTGAAAATATAGGGTGCCAGGGGTTGGTGCAGCAGGATAAGCCCACTTGGCACCAAGCGCAAATATCCTGGTTCAAGCCCCCGCTCCCCACCTGCAGGGGAGTCGCTTCACAGGCGGTGAAGCAGGTCTGCAGGTGTCTTTCTCACCCCCTCTCTGTCTTCCCCTCCTCTCTCCATTTCTGTCTGTCCTATCCAACGACAGCAATAACAACAACAATGGATTGAAGCCCCAGTGATAACCCTGAAGGCAAAACAGCAACCACCACAACAAACCTGAGACTGTAATAAAGGATTAGGAAGTGTAGAAGGTCTGAAGCAGTGCAGGTGTGTAGTGCAGGCTGGCTTTCCCGGGTGAGCAAGGGACGACAGGTGGAGCCGGTGAAGGCCGGGCTGAACCTTTACTGAGAAGGCACTTCTGTAACCTCACTAGCTCCTGTCTCCTAGAGGACCCCCACACCCCCAGTGGGGTCTCTTATATGGAGGCTCAACTTTCCCAGGCACAGCTCTGCAGGAAAGATAACAGTAACCAGATAAGGCAACCAGACACTGAGCAGCGGGTCCAAGTCCCACCCATTAACCTGCAGCCTCTGCTTCTGGGATGATGCTTTTTGCTCTCCATCCTGCGCCCCATATAAGCCTGTGCTTCCCCTCCATCCTATGCCAGACTTTTCAGAAAGATCTGAGCCCCTGGCCCAAGCAGGAATAAAAGGCTCCTTTCCTCCTACACCCACCTGGGCTTCGGTCGTCTTGATTATTAACAGAGTTCCTCAGCATCCTCTCCCTTGTTCAGTCCACAGACCTGCAGTGCAGCCCTGCTGTCATGGGGCACATGGCCCAGGGAGGGGCTGGGCTCCGGGATGGGTGGCCGTGATGGCTCTGATGGAGCAGGGTTCAAGCCTCCATTCCTCACCTGCAGGAGGAAAGTTTTGCAAGTGGTGAAGCAGGTCTGCAGGTGTCTCTCTGTCTCTCTCCCTCTCTCTCTCCTCCTCTTCTCTCAATTTCTCTCTGTCTCTATCCAATAACAAATCAATAGAATTAAAAATTGCTGAATGCCTCTAGCTGAGCCGTAATATCAATCTACATGTACTTTCAATCTCTGATTCTTATTTAACATTATGCACTGTCATAAGTTGTTCATTCACAATTAAAATATGTGAATGGACCTATTAGTAGAATCTGGTTTCTAGGTACTGAAGAACACTGAGTGATTTTTGTTTATTTTGCTGCTATGTGTAGGGGATGAGTGCCCTCAGGTGGCTGAATCCCAAAACTGCAGCTAAAGCAAATCTGCCTGAACCTTTTGTAGGTGAAGTTCCAGAGTTCAATCCTGGTTGCCCCTGTGATGACTGGTTGTTTCTCTGTCTCCTATCTTTCTCATGAATAAAGAAATTCTTTACAAAAACAAAACTGGGAGTCAGGTGGTAGCGCAGCAGGTTAAGCGCAGTTGTTGTGAGGCGTAAAGAGCCAGACTCGAGCCTCTGGCTACCCACCTGCAGGGGGGTCACTTCACAGGCCAGGCGGTGAAGCAGTTCTGCAGGTGTCTATCTTTCTCTCCCCCTCTCTGTCTTCCCCTCCTCTCTGTTTCTCTCTGTCCTATCTAACAACAACAACATCAATAACAACAAGGGCAACAAAAGGGAAAGTAAATAAATATAAAAAATAAAAAAACAAAACAAAACGAAGGGATCTATTCTAGGCTACATCAAGTCCTCTAATGGTTATTTGAATGTACACTTTTTACACTACAGTTGAAGGTCATCAAAGAATATCAACTCTTTTGCCATTCCACTTGCCAAGTGACATTCCCTTTGTACATACATATACACACACAAACACACACACACACTTATGCTCCTGGAAATAGTGTGTCTCTGACAGCATCCATGTAAATATCCTACTGTGATACTTACTCTTTAGGATTATATGACCACTGCTTGAAATGGGGGCAAGGCTTGTCGCATCTCTATTATTTCTAATAAATGCATGGCAGTTGGGTGGAGGGTAGATAGCACAATGTTTATGCAAACAGACTCTTGTGCCTGAGGCTCTAAAGTCCCAGGTTCAATTCCCCACACCACTGTAAGCCAGAGCTGAACACTGTACTGGTTTAAAAAAAATGCATGGGAGTCTATGGTTATCAGAACAAAATTTCAAAGGACTAATTAAAAAACTCAAAGCTGAAGATGCAAATTGCTTCAGGGACTCAGTCTGTCAGCTGGACAGTTATGACACTGACCTTTGACCTCTGACATCACAGACCAGTGGCCTTGGCTACAGTGGAATCTTCAGTCTTAGAGACTGAGTTGACAGTGCACACAATGCTATGTTCAGCTCTCTCTTTAGCGTCGAGTGAAGAGTAGAGGATGTTTGTGTCTACCAGAAAGTCTTCGTGGCTTTCAGAGTGTCTGGGCTGGCTGCCCTGCCTAAGGTAGAGTCTGTTCACATGCCCTGTGTGACCGGCAGAGCAGGAGGAGGGCAGCCCCAGCATGTGCTCTGTGTGATGCCCACGGACAGAATCCTCAGCTTCAGCCCTGGTCTCATGAACGGTTACTTGTGCTCATGAGATTCTCTCCTGCTGATGCCAGAGAGCAGACTTGATCTGCTAGGATTAGAGTCCTGTGGGCTTACTCAGGGCACAGCCAAGGAATAGCTTAGTACTTCCTTGAGTTGAGAAACATTTGGATGTTTGATTTATTATCTGTTGATCTTGGGATTCCTAACTCCCTCAAGCCCAAAGTGATGACTGAGTTAAGATTAGAGTCAGTTTTCCAGAATCCTGTTATCTAAGGGTGTATGTTAACCTGAGACCACAGTGAAATGACCTCTTCACACTCTTGGATGTCTTGTAATCTGCAATTTGACCTCTATAAGGTCATATATCTGTTTACGTTATTTTTTATTATTATTGTGTGAGAGAGAGAGAGAGAGACAGAAGCAGAAGAAAGAGAAAGTGAAGGGGTGAAGGAGATGGGGAAAGGAAGAGGAAGAGGAAGGAGGAGAAGGAGACAGCCAGAGAGTCACTGGCATATGCAAAACTTGGGATGACACTTGGGGATACATGATTTTCAGTTCAACTAGACACTGTGCTGTGGAACTGAGTTGCTTGTTTGAAACATTTGTCATTTCTCCTTTGTCCTCTTAACTGTTCCTTCATTTAGTGGAGGGGCAGTTTGTTGACACGGGGTAAGATTTTTCATCGCCCAGTGAGAAGTGTCTGCAGAACACTCTCCTCCCCACTCATCTCCTCTCCCAGCATCAAGCACCAGGACCCCAATAACCTCACTCCCCCTCACTCCCTCTTAGTGTCTCCTTTCTACCAGATCCTGCTGAGACTCTGCTGCTTCCTTGTCCCCTGACACTAAAGTGACAGCCCCTGTGCCCTGTCCTTCAAGCTTCCCTCCATCTCCACTGGCCCTGAGTGAGCTCAACTCTCACAGGACCTCTGTGTAGCTCAGGACTCCTGAATCGGGGTGCTGAGTCCTTCTGGGGGACCGAGACTCCTCTGTAATGCTTGTGTTGACATTAGCACAAGTCCTTGTGTCCAACTTGCCCATTGACAAGCTGCCCTGGGGGTCTGCTGTGTTGCAGGTCTTCTGTGGAGGAGAGCGGCCTAAAAGAGAGGAACATCCCAGTATTGCCTCATGGCCGCACCCTGCTCAGTGGCCCTGGCAAATTCCTGAAGAGGCGGAGGTGGCAGAAAAGACAACTGATCTTATATTCCAACGTGCTGCTCATCTCCAACACAAAGTACGTACCTGCTCCCCCTGCTCCTGACCCCACAGCTGCCTCTTCTCTGCTGCCCTGAGGACAGAAGAGGTGGCTTTTCTGCGAGGTTTCTGTCCAGCACTGGGTGGGCGTCTGAGGGGAAGCAGGGAGACTGGGCAGGGCCAGAGTCCTGGGGAAGGGCAGCCAGGGTGGAGAGGCTAAAGGAGAGATGCAGAGACAGAGGTCAGGGGGGCACCAGCCTGGAGGACCCTCCCCTGGCCTGCTCTTCCTTCAGGTGTCTGCCCTTCCAGCTCTGCCTGAGGGAGGCAGGACAAGGCACAGCCAGTCCCTGCTTCCCAGGACTCACAGACACTCACACTGAATTTCTGCAAAGTGTTTGCATTCACAGCCTGTTGTTTTCAATGGGTTATGTTGTTTTTGCCGGGCTAGCTTCACGGGCAGGTAACAGACGACCAGGGACTCATGGTTGAGCTGTAGGCAGTATCTCTTTATTCATGCAGGACACAGCACAATCTAAGATGAGCTAAGCTAAACTCAAGGTACTGTAAAATGCTGTCTTTATATATACTTGCCAAGTAGGGTGGAAACAGGATGTGACATAGAGAGGGTGGAGAGAAAAGTGACTGGTGAAAATCAGAGTGTGACAAGGAGGTGGCAGAGCAGGCGAGAATCCCATCACTGAACCACCAATGCCCTGGAGGGAGGGTGCTACTTGTTAACAGTGGTTATGTAAATCGAATGAAGTGGTTATGTAAATAGAATAGTGTTAAGCAGGGGGGATTTAAACCAAATGAAACAGAAGGGGTCTCCTGCATACCAACAATAGCTTGCACATGGAGACAGGGACCTGGGACTGAGGGAATGAATGATTCATTCACTGACTGAATTTATTCTCTTGTGACAAGAGGCAGTGAATTCAGTGAGTGGAAAACACTGTTGAGCAAAGTCCTCCTCATGGCTGATGGGATGTGTGGGTGAACCTGGCACTTTGGAGCCTCAGGCATGAGATTATCTTTGCATAACCATTATATTATCTACCCACCACCCTCAAATTTCTTTTTAAGTACCTGAGAGACAGAGAAGGAGATTGGGAAGGGAACAGAGAGGAGAGACACCCAGTGACAGCTCCCACCGTGCAGTTCCCTTTGCTCCTGTCCATGGTCCTTCTCATGGTACATGAGCCTCTGCCTGGTTTTAGGTGGGCACAGTACTAAAGCAGCTTTTCATGTTTTGCCAGACTCTAAGTGGGATAATTATGAATACAAATTCATGAAAGCAAATTTTCAGTAACTTAAGCTTTAAAGGCATGAAAAACCCTTAGAAACTGAGACTGGGTGGCTGTGTGGTGGTGGCACACCTGGTTGAGCATCCATGGCCTAAGACCCAGGTTCAATCCCCACTCCCCATCTGCAGAGGGAAAGATGCATGAGCAGTTAGCAAGGCTGTAGGTTTCATTCCTCTCTTCCACTCAGTCATCTTACCATCTTAATTCTCTCACTCCTTTAAAACAAAACAAAACAAAACAAAACAAAACAAAACAAAACAGGGAGTCGGGCAGTAGCACAGCAGGTTAAGCACAGGTGGCACAAAGTGCAAGGACCAACATTAGGATCCTGGTTCAAGCCCCTGGCTCCCCACCTGCAGGAGAGTCGCTTCACAAGCGGTGAAGCAGGTCTGCAGGTATCTATCTTTCTCTTCCCTCTATCTTCCCCTCCTCTCTCCATTTCTCTCTGTTCTATCCAACAACAATATCATCATCAACAACAACAATAATAACCAAAACAATAAAAAAACAAGGACAAGAAAAGGGAAAAAATACATAAATAAGTATATATTAAAACAAACAAACAAAAACCAGGAAATGGCCCACAAAAACAGTGGATTCATCATGTAGCCACCAAACCACAGTGATAACCTCAGTGGCAATTAAAAATAATAGACATGGAAAATTCAACGTAATTGTTTGGGACTCATAGAAAATATTCTTTTAAACTTTTTAAAAAATTATCTTTATTTACTTATTGGATAGAGACAGCCAGAAATCGAGAAGGAAGAGGGTGATAGGGAGGAGGAAAACAGAGAGTCACCTACAGCCCTGCTTCACTACTTGCGAAGCTTTCCCTCTGCAGGTGGGTACGGGGCTTGAACCCGGGTCCTTGCGCACTACCGCCCAGCCCAGAAAATATTCTTAAAATTTTTTTTTTTATTTAAAGAAAGGATAAGTTAACAAAAACATAGGGTAGGAGGGGTATGATCCCACTCATCAACAGAAGTTGAGTAAGAAGATCTGAAAGGGAAACTAAAAGCAGGACCTGACCAAATTTAAGTAGGGCACCAAAGTAAAAACTCTGTGGTGAGGGGTAGACATCCAGAAAATATTCTTAACTAACATTGTAATGCATGATTTATTTTATTAGTATACTCAAGAACTTTCAGGATGACAATAATGAACTAATATATTAATTGCAATTTCCATACAATTAATAAGGGAAATATGATCATGGACCATTATGGCTAACAAGCAAGCAAGAGGAAAGATGCTAACTGAGTGAAAGGTTCTCATAAAAAGCGAGCTCATAAATATGGGGGAGTATCTAACTGTTCTGCAATGTTCAGGAAAATGGCTGGTTTCCTCCCACTGGTAAGGAGTGTTCAGGGACATCCTGGGCCCGGCTCCAGTCAACACACAGCACTCAGGCCCCAGCCCTCCCTCTGCTGTGCTCTCAAGGCTCAGCTCAGAGGGGAAGGAGCCACAGAAACACACCCACCATCTCCCCAGGAGAAACCCAGCTGCTCCCAGAATGCTGGAGATGCAAGCTAACTGCTCTGTGCTGTTCCCTCTCCAGGTTCAAGAGTGACTGCAGAATCAAGTACTGGGTGCCCCTGCTGGACATGTGGGTGGCACACAACTCAAGGAATGGAGCGAGAGCCCGCACATCGCTGGTCTTGGGCTGGGATGACCGCAGCTTCGTGGTCTCTTTTCAGTAAGACTGCAGCCCGGCCCTGTCTCCATATGATTCACCTGGGCGGGGGGGCACAGCTCCATCTGGGGGTCTATTTGCCACATGTGCTCTGACCCCCACAAGGATAGCTGTATGCTCTCGACTGTCCCCCAATGGTTGTGATTCAAGCAAACACATGCAGCTTCTAAGCCCTCTGCAGGTGGGGACCAGGGGTTTGAACCTGGGTCCTCGTACATGGTAACATATGCAATTAACCACTGGCACCACCACCTGAGCCTCAACCCAATTTCTCCTCCAGCTAGAAGATTTCCTTGCCAACCCACAGCAAACTATCTGTCAGAGAGCTGGGCCTCTCACCACCCAATGAGCAGGACAGGCCTCCTGACTCATACAGTCCCACCAATAACAACCTGATGTTGATGTTTACATGTTGATTTTGTTGTTGTTGTTGTTTCCTGTAGGTAATTTCCCCCTGGAAGGGATAACTTTATTTTATTTTATTTATTATTTGTTTTTACTTTTTATTGGTGGGGGAAATACAATATGTTTGTGTGAATTTTGTGCATTTTAACTTCTTTTCTGCCCGTCTCTTGGATTTCAGTTCAGTCGACAAAATGGAGCAATGGTACATTGAGCTTCATAGGTAGGTCCTTAGTTCAGGAATTTCAAATCTTTTTTATAAGACATTATTTTATTAATGAGAAAGATAGGAGGAGAGAGAGTAAGAACCAGACATCCCTCTGGTACATGTGCTTCCAAGAATTGAACTAGGATCTCATACTTGAGACCTTTTTCCTTTGTGTTACCTCCCAGGCCATGGTATTTCAGATCTTCAAGTTCTCAGAATGCAGAGTCCTAGCAGTCAATGCTTCTCCCTCTTGTCCCCCTTCTCTCCACTCTGTGATGGGAGCTAACATCACCCTGGACCATATATTCACCTGCCCAGACTTAAGGTCATGTTTCTCTGAGGGGTGGTTCTCAAAGCAAATGCACCTGCCAGCCCTACAGCCCAAGGAGGTTCTGGCCTGGACTCCAGGCAGGAAATCTGTGAAGACACGATCTGGAGCCCTGCTCTCAGAGACCTGACAATATATGTTTTCTAAGATTTGGTCTCATTTTCCAGAAATACATTTGTATATCTCTTCATTAGATCTCGCTGAGTATGTTGATATCTTGAAAAAGGCGTGCAAAATACTGAAGTGACTAGTCAAAACGTAAGTTGACTTGCACATAATCTAACAGATATTCTTTTGTTCTGGGTCACTGTGGACTTGATTAGGAACATTCAGAATGAGATTTTGGACTTCCAGAACACCCTCCGAAAGCAGATGGAAGACATCATTGTAAGTGTTTCTAAGACTAGAACTTACACTCCAAGCTTCTGCCTTGGACAGAAAGAGGTCTAGAGATGAGGGAAGAATCCAGAATGTACCAGATAGAAAAGTGTATTTTTCTACAGACACACAGGTCTGTGTATACACAGAAAAGAAAGCTGGGACTATATGCAACAGTCCTTAGTGGTCACATGACTTAAACTTGGAAAGAAGATTGCATCTGAAAAGTTAACATTTTTTTCAGATTGCCCTAATATCCATTCTTGATGTCTCTTGCACCAAATGATTTTCACAGGACAGCTTTTCTATTAGCTAGGATTGTTTTCCCAATTAACTCTTGCATGTACAACGTGGTTTGCATTGTTTCCTGTAGATAATTTATCCCTGGCCAGGATTTTTTTTTTTACTTTTTATTAATGGGGAGATTGATGGTTTACAGTAAACAGTAAACAGTTGTTGGCACATATGTATATCGGTTTTCTGCAAAACACTTCACTCCCAGCCCAGCTCCGCCTCTCCCATCATGCACCAGGATTGGAACAACCATTCGCCCTAGTCCTTTACTTTGGTGCAGTACACCAAACCCAATTCAAGGATGGCTCTTCAAGTGAAGAGAAAATACTGACCTCAATTTTCTTTTCCTTTCCTTTCCTCTCCTTTCCTTTAATTTCCTTTCCTTTCCTTTCTTTTCCTTTTTTCCTTTCCTTTTGTTTCCCCCCCCCCTCTATCTCTCTCTCTCCCTCCCTCCAGGGTTATTGCTGAGGCTCATTGCTGCACTACAGATCCAGTGCTTTTATGGATATTTTTTTGACTTTTCCTTTTTTTTTTTTTTGATAGTACAAAGAGAAATTGAGAGGGGAGGGGAAGATAGAGGAGAGAGAAAGAGACACTGCAGACCTGCTTCACCACTTGTGAAGTGACCCCCATGCAGATCAGGAGCAGGGGCTCGAACTGAACCAGGATCCTTATGTAGGTCCTTGCAGTTTGTACTATGTACGCTTAACCTTGTGCACCATAACCCACCTCTCCCCACTCAAGAGAGATAGAACCTGCAGACCTGCTTCACCTCTCAGGAAGCCTCCCCACTACAGGTAGGGAGTGAGGGTTGAGACCTGGGTTCTTGACTTGGTAAGGTGTGTGCCTAACCAGCTGCACCACCTCCTAGCCCGCTTTCTTTTCATTATTTTTTATTTTTTTTTGCATAATTTGGACAGCTGCATCATGTCAGGGTTGGCCTTCACTCTGCAGCATTGATGACATTTTCCTGCTTCTTCATACACCAGGCAATGCTTCTCTTCAAGGGGGGTGGGGAGGAGCTGCATTTTTTTCAAAGCTTTTGAGTAGATAGTTGATATATTTGACATTTTAAATTATGAATTACTCACTCAACTGGGAGTTACCTGTGTGTATAACATGAGACTAGAGAGCAAGCAAGAAGAAATCCACATATCCTTGTCAACACACTTCTGAACATGCACTGAAAACCCAAGGAGTCACTCAAATCTACAGTGTCGACTCAACCACAGTCACTGCAAGGGTCAAGTAGCTTTGATCCTGGACACAGGGCTCTCTCTCCGGGGAAACAGAACTGCTGGGAAATGTGTTCTTCCACTGCACACTGCAAAAGCTTGTTGTGACCCTGCCTTCCTTCTCTTCCAGGATGCGAATTCCAGGCTGGAAGTAAACAGAAAGCCACCTGCAGGTGAGTGTCAGGGCAATCTGAGAAGAAGCTGACTGGAGTGAGACATTAACTGTAAAGACTCAGAGTAAATGGTTTCCAGCTTCGCTTCAATACCTTCTGACAGGGAAAAGTGCAGGCAACAGGCCTCCATGCATTCAGTAGACAGTGACCAACTCACTGCTCTGTAACAGGCTCTAGGGATAGTCCTTGCTTCTCTACTTCTTTCTCTGTGGCAGATTGGGCTGCTCTGTAGAGCTCTTCCTCATGAGGAATTCATGGCATTCCAGGCACAGGAATGAATAGGAGCATCTTCCTGTTTATTTTGTCAACTCTTTTCTTGGGCACAAGTGAGGGCAAGATCTCCTGTCAGATTCAGGGACACAGAGACACAGAAACACAGTGACACAGAGACACAGAGACACCTCCTTCTTTGCACAGAAGGTCCAGGAGAAGGCCCCTGTGTCACACTTACAGTGAGGTGAGTCTCTTCACGGTCAGCCTGGACCTAGACTGAGGTTTCTCTCCATGTAGGTGGCAAACATCTGCAGGAGCATGAAGTGGGCCAAATGCCGGCCACTGTGGAGCTTCCACAGGAAGGACAGGAGTCCCCCAGCCTTGCATGTGAAGACCAGCAGGGGAGAGGGGATCCCCTGGGTGCCTGTGTATGCCTTGATCCAGGTCAGATCTTCCTTCCTGAAACAAGCTCATGACACTGAAAACCAATCCCATGGGAGGGAGGGCAGGATTGGCAGGGACCTAGAAGCCCCCAGAAACCATGCACGTCTCCACTGACTCTGGTAGAGGTGGAGCAACTCAGAGTTGCAGGAATGGACTGGACTCTATTCTGAGCTTGTATTGGAGAAGCCTTGGGATTCCTGTTACAGTGAAACTCTCAATTCCACCCCCAAAGCAGTCTCATTTCCCAAGTTGTCTTCAGGCCCAGATCAGCATGACAGTAGACTGAAAGTCTATGTGTTATCAGGTGTCTTTAAAATGGTCCTTCTATCCAGTCCCTCCCCTTTCCCCAATATAATGCTAAAACTCTCCCACCAATCTTTGTCCCTTAAAGAAAAGTGCTAGTTGGTATTTATTTGGATCAGAATAGAATGGGTTAAGATATTTTTATTATGATAATTCTAATCCAGAAGTACTGACTTACACTTTCAAGGTTGTATTCATGCCCCATCAACCCTGAGGTATTCATAAAACAAATCTTGCCTAAACATTGAAGACAGAACATTGAAAGAAATTTTAATATTTATTTATTTCCTTTTGTTGTCTTTGTTTTATTGTTGTAGTTATTATATATGTTGTTGTTGCATAGTACAGAGAGAAATGGAAGGAGGACAGGAAGACAGAGAGGGGGGGAGAAAGATAGACACCTGCAGACCTGCTTCACCAACTGTGAAGCGACTCCCATGCAGGTTGGGAGCTGGGGGCTCAAATTGAGATCCTTAATCTGGTTCTTGTGTTTTGCAACATGTGTGTTTAACCCACTGTGCTACCGCCCAACTCCCGAAGACAGATCAATTTAATAAGCTAGCCTGTTTATTCATCCCACTCAGCCCCCACAGATAGAGCATATCTCTTGTTTGGTCACTGAGGGATCATGAGCTCTTCCTCCAAATAATGTCCAGCACAGAAGGACCAAGCCTGACAGGGTGACACAGGACTCTGACAGGGTGACACAGGACTCTGGCTCTCTGCTTCTGCCTGTGCTCAGCCTCAGAGGACTCTCTGGGTGTAGAGTGAGTGTAAGGAGATGTGGCATTCTTCCTCAAGGCGTTCTTTCTGCTGAGACTCCATATTGAATTTATCTGGATTCCAGTTACAAATATTAAGTTCAGTAAAGCATAAGGTCACATACCTCAACTCCTCATTAAACATTTCCCTGCTGATATGCAGGAATTGTCTCCTCGACTTAAGACTGGGTTTGCTCTCCCATCTCTCCCTCTACCATGGTTTCAGTGAGGTAGTGGACCCTCGGCCCCTTGGTTCTCCAAGCCCTTCATCCTCTCACTGCCTCTGCTCTGCTCCCTGGGGCTCCTCCTTTGTCCATTGCTAAACCCACTGCTTTGTTCACAGGTCTCTGCACTGGGGGTGACTCTACCTGGACCTTAGGCAGCTCTGTTGACAGAGACAAGAACAAGAGTATGTCGGTGGCTGTGGAGCAGAGGAGTGAGGACAACACTGCCTACCGTGACGTGGAAAGCACTAGGCAGTGCTCCATGTTCATTCATCGGCACAGGGCTCCGACACGGCCACCTGTATTGACCCAGACTGCCCCGGAGCCTAACACTGAGTTTCTGATGGGCTGTGGGGACAGGGCCGCCCACAATGCACCAGTCTACAACACTTCTCTGGCCCTTTCTAGGACCCATTATCCCATTAATAATGTCATATATTGGTATATAGTCATTTGTTGTATTTTTCTATTTATTGATATAATAAAATTTATCCTATAATTCTGTACTTATATGACCTCTATTTTTTGTTCAAGGCTCACATAAATCCCTTGTTGAGGCCTCACCTGGGCAGTTCTGGAATCAGCCAAGGTCATGTGTGTCTCTGCTTAAATTTTATGAACTTCAGGGTAAATTTGGTTGTGTTCTCAGTCTGTCTTGTACATGCGTGTTAGCAAGCATCTCTTTCCTTACGATGTCAGAATTTTTGGAAGCCTGTTCCATACATACCAAATTTCACATTTCTGAATGATAGGCTCATGTCTTTTAGAGCTTACTAATGCCTGGGATTATTATTATTATTTTTATTGTTGTAGTTTCTGTTGTTGATATCATCGTTGTCATTGGATAGGACAGAGAGAAATGGAGAGAGGCTGCAGGGGGGTCACTTCACAGGTGGTGAAGCAGGTCTGCAGGTGTCTATCTTTCTCTCTCCCTCTGTCTTCCCCTCCTCTCTCCATTTCTCTCTGTCCTATCTAACAATGATTACATCAATAACAACAGCAATAATAACTATAACAATAAAAAGGGCAGAAAGGGAAAATAAACCCACATGTGCATACATTATAAAGGACTAAAACCTTTTCAGTGAGTGGAAAGAAGGCCTCTTCAATAGCTGACACTGGGTAGTCAATTGCAGAAAAATGAAACTTCACCACCCCTTAATACCATATGCCAAATTAACTCAAAATGGGTCAAAGATCTGGCTATCGGAACTGAGAATAAAAAATATAAAGAAAACATTGGTGGAAAACATCTACAGTTTAACATCAGGCTCTATTTGGAGACTCATTGCTATGAGTAAGCAAAACTAAAACAAGGTTAAATTACTGGGACTACAACAAATTTTACAGCTTCTACAAACTTAACAGCTTCTTCTAAATAAACACACACACACACACACACACACACAAATGTAACCCAGAATTTGGCAGAAGGTACCTGGATGTCACACAACTGAAGAGACGGATAACAAATGATAATAAATAAATCATATGACTCAACAATAACAACAGAACAAACTCATTATTAAATCACTAATAAAAATAGAAAAAAACAATCAATATTCCTCCCTCAACAAGTGTACAGAGAACATGTTTTCTTTAGTATTTGTGTTAAGCTAGCTAGACTAAACTCTTTTCTAATTCTCATCCCGAGAAGGACTGTCAGGCTCAGCTGTATTGTTAGTTACAGATAGACATGCCCTGGTGTAGACTCTGATTTTCTGTGACTGATGACAATAGCTGGTCTATTTTATTTTTTGGGGGGCAGGGCAAATGGAGATGATTAAACAAGTTAATTTAATGCAACCTCATCCTTCATCATCTGTTAAGGCAAGATTCAAGTACAGTTTCCTCAGGTTTCAGTGAAGTAAAAATATTATTGACAACAACAAGAACAAAAAGCTGAACTATATGTTAATAAAGTAAGAGTCACATTAATAAAAGGTATGTTATATGATTTTCATTCTTGGTGTAAGATCTTTTTTCTCAAGATAGAGACAGAAAAACAAAGGGGCGAAGAGACAGACAAATAGACAGACAGAGAGACAGAGAGAGAGATGGTGCCAAAGCTTTTTTCAACATGGAGGGTCTAGGCTTGAGGCTTTGTCATACAAAAGCAAGGTAGTGCTTTTCCTAAGAAAGCCTTTTGCCCTTCCTCTGATGCAAAAGCTTATCAAATCATTTTTTTTCTGTTGTAGGAATATTAGAAGCATAACATGGAATCATGAGGGAATATGAAGCTAGAGAATTAAAAAAAAATTAGTCCTGACAATCAACATCCAGTCAATATGTGGGAAGTAAGTCAGTGGAGTGAGGTCAGAGCCACATTCTAGCTGAGTCAGGCTGTGCTCAGAGTCCCTTCACCTCCCAATACTCTCTGTGCATGGGAGTTCCCCACTACAAGTATGGATTGACAGGCCTGGCAGTGCATCTGCTCCCAGGGTGGCCAGGATACTGGACACACACTGGGGTGGAGAAGGCCTCTTCCCAGGCCCTAAAGGTCCTGCTCTAATGACAGAACAATGCACCTACAGAGAAGCCCATGAAGGACAGGATCTGGGCATCTGAAATAAAAGCCACCTCTAGCCTGTGGACAACACGAGACCCAGGGAGTCATTTCATCTGGGAGTCAAAGTCAGCACATAGCATCCAATGCTCATGTTCAAGCTGATAATTGTAGGGCCTGTAAATTATCTCTTAAATATTCATGTCACCCCTGGCAGAAAAAGGGTTGCCCACACTGACCTAGAGCAATTCCCAAAATAAAATACCTTTCTAGAAATGACTTCGGATGAGAATTGGCCCCTGCCTGTAACCTACCCTGAAACCCCGCACCCCCCACATGCGAATGGTCCTGTGTCATGATCCTGCTTCAGAAAGGGGGACATCCCAGAGGAGGCACTTTGGGAAGGCTGGGGCTCACCTCTCCCCTGCTGGCTCCTTCTCTACTGCCTGGCCTTGCGGACCAGCTGCCCTGGGGTCTCTGAAGTCATCTGCTCCAGATGGAAGGGCTCCTTGAGGGTGGCAAAAGACCATGAAATGGTGAGTCCAGATACAGTACCTGAGGGGATTCTGAATGATCCTTTCACATTTACCATTTTTTTCTAGTTTATCTCAGTAAATCATAAGGGACAGGGACCTGTGAAAACACTGAAAACACCATTTGTAAGGATGACAATTAACTGAGGGAAACTGTTATTTGTTTATGCTGAGGAACTTTTTATTTTTTCCCCCAAGGGCTGTTGCTGGGGCTTGGTGCCTGCACTATGAATCCATTGTACCTAGAGGCCATTTTTCCCATTATTGTAGTTGTTATAGCTGCTGTTGTTGGATAGGACAGAGAGAAATCGAGACAGGAGGGGAAGACAGAGGGGGAGAGAAAGAAAGACAGACACCTGCAGACCTGCTTCACTGCCTGTGAAGCGTGGCCTCTGCAGGTGGGGAGCCTGCAACTAGAACCTGGATCCTTAACCTGGTCCTTGCACTTCTTACCATGTGTGCTTAACCTGCTGTGCTACCTCTTGGCCCCCAGGAATGATGTTTTGCAAGACTGTAGTCATCTGATAGGTTCACATTCATATCTCCCTAAACTACATGTAGAAACTCTCACCCTCAGCCATATGCTATCTCCCTTGAACACAGGGCTTTGGGCCTCTCCCCTGCTTTTAGAAAATTTCTTTGATTCTTGTAGGAGTTTCCAGTTAGTAAACATCACTCCCTTTTTAAAAAAAAAAATGTATCATTGGATAGAGACAGAGATAAATTGAGAGAAGAGGGGATACAGAGAAGTAGAGAGCCAGAGACATTTGCAGGCCTGCTTCACTACTCCAGAAGCTTCAACAGGGGCTTGAACCTGTGTGCTTGTGCACTGTAATGTGTGTGCTTTTTCAGGACATGGCCACCTGGCCCTCAAACTCACTTCCTTACAAGGAGTATGATGACTGACATCAGGAAGAACCTGATCAACATTATGGAATTTAATAAGCAACATTATTTCTATATTTAGGCTGTAGATCCACTAAGAATTCCTTTTGCTTCCTATGCCTTTACAGTTTCCCATAAACATAAATATCTGTAGTTTCCCTAGTAAACCAACTGCACAGCATGCAGGTGGTATACCCATTAGAGTGCAAATGTTAGCAAGAGCAAGGACCTGGGTTCCGTTCCCTGCTTCCACCTGCTCTGGAGAAGCTTCATGGGCTATGACGCGGTGCTATGACTCTCTTCCTCTCCACCCTCTCCAGACAGGAATGCAGCTCTTGTTTTTGCTGAACTGACCTGCAGTGCAAGAAACTGGGAAGAAATAAGCTCAACTCCACAAAATACTGATGTCCATATTTCCTTTTTTTACCTGTGGGCCTCCTGTGCATGATTACACTGTGCCAGATGACCCGTGTTTTCTTTTGTTTTTCCCTTTTAATGTTCAGAAGAGAATGAGAGAGAATAACAAAGACTAAAGCTTCATGCTTGAGCCATTGGCTTTACAGACAAGTAGATGAAAAGGTTTTAAATGTAAAAGTCATGACCACATGGAAAACCAAGATGGAGGTCTTAGGAGAAAGTAACCACGAAGCTGTTCCTGGGCCAGCCTAGAACCAGTGACCTCTTGTCTCTGCTGGTGGCTCTCCTGGATCTTTGCAAGTAGGCAGACACCCACAGGCTAAGCAGAGGCACTGAGTGCTTGATCCTGAAGCTCCTTTCAAATTCGGAGAGACAGAGAGAAGCACTCTGTCATTCTCCCCTCTGCTCTTAGCCCAACCCATGAGCTCCTGCAGCTCTGTCCTCATCTGGCAGCTCAGCAAGGGTGGGGAGAGGGGCCTGAGCACTGTGTGTGCTGACTGACCCTGGAGACACCACACCACAGGCAGGAAGGTCCTGCCCTCAGAGCTGAGGCTCCAGTGTGGCTGCACTCTTCACTTCTGGGTTTACAAATGACATTCAGAGAATGCTGAGCGTTCCTCTCCTGTTGCTGAATTTCTGATATTTATACTTTGTTACACTTAATGTATATACTACATTACTAAACCTCATACATTAGTAGAAATGATGAACTTTTTAAGTCGGGCCTTCTAAATTATTTCAGGCCTTCACAGAAAAGAACACATGATTGGAAAAAAGATTTCAATAGCTTTTTCATAAAAGAATGAAATAAATAAATTTATTTAGAGTTTCTTTCAAGTATTTATTTAGGATGAGAGGAATAGATCACCAGGTAGCCTACTTCAAAACTCCATTTGTTGACTGATGAGAGAGACAGAGATAGAATGACACGACACAAGCATATGCAGTGCCACAGACCAGACCTGAGATTTATGTTGCTGAGTTGTTTCTACCCAGTGCCAAAAACCATTCTGTAGCTGTCACTTACCTCTTTACTTATTCACCAAGCATAATCCTATCTATCCCAAAGGATACAACATCATCTTTACTTTCCTAGGGGATACTTCATTGAGTATATGTCCCATAACTTTTTTTTTTTCCTCCTCCAGGGTTATTGCTGGGCTCGGTGCCTGCACCATGAATCCACCGCTCCTGGAGGCCATTTTTTCCCCCTTTTGTTGCCCTTGTTGTAGCTTAGTTGTGGTTATTATTATTGCCCTTGTTGACGCAATTCGTTGTTGGATAGGACAGAGAGAAATGGAGAGAGGAGGGGAAGACAGAGAAGGGGAGAGAAAGATAGACACCTGCAGACCTGCTTCACCGCCTGTGAAGCGACTCCCCTGCAGGTGGGGAGCTGGGGGCTCGAACTGGGATCCTTGTGCAGGTTCCTGCGCTTTGCACCACATGTGCTTAACCCACTGCGCCACCGCCCAACCCCCGTCCCATAACTTTTTTATCCACTCATCTGTCAAAGGGCATTTGGGTTGCTTCCAAATGGGGGCTATATAGGTCCTAAACTGGAGAAATGTGGGCTGTGGTTTTTCTAGTTGTTCAGGAAGCTTGATGGACGCCTGTCTTTTATTTACCACACAACCACCTCAACATTATGCCTCTGCCAGGCATCATTCACAGTTTTGGATGAGACCTTGGTTTTCAAGACTATATGTTTCAGACATGTCCATGCAGCTTCCAGGAGAAGTTTCCAACACTGTCCAGGTCCCAGACCCCTAGGTGCTAATGACCGTCCACCACAAGTGGCTACTAATGAATTCTTATCTGCATATTCAGATTGGCCTACATATTTAAGTTATTTTCCTGAGGAAATGAAATAGTGTCCTATAGTAAGAACTAAAAAAAAAAAAAAAAAGAAAGAAAAAAGGCCCAATTCTCATGCAACCAACTTTTGAATGGGGAAGACAGAAATTCAACAGAAGAGACTACCAATCACAATGTGATTCTAGACTCCTGGAAATATTACCCAGAAAAAAACAAAGAGGGAAGTGAGGGAGTTAAGGTGAAAGATGAAACCTGAATGACACTGTGGAGAGGACAAACAAGGAAGGCTCCTTGGAAGAGCTCATTTGAAAGGAGACTTATTTGAATTTAATTTCTTTTTTTTTTTCAGAGCTCTGCTCAGATCTGGCTTATGGTGGTAGCAGGGTTTGAACCTGGGACCCTGAAGCCTCTGACATAAATGTCATTTGCATAGCCATCATGCTCTCTCCCTGGCTCTTGATTTATTTTAATCACTGCAGGGAATAATCCTGGCCCTGCCATCTGCACAGTGCCACTGAATGGCCCTAATGCCCAACTGTATAATATTTAAAATAATTTTTGAGAGAGAGAGAGAGCAGTTGGAGAAAGAGAGACAGAGTCATCACAGCACCTGTCACCACCCATGACGAGACTGAGGCCATGTATGGTGCTGATGCTCAAATGCAGGGATTCAAACATGGGAGGCATGCACTCTAAGAGATGAGCTATCTCCAGTCACCAAAATGTAAACACACTTTGAATTCATCTAAAATGCCACTGTGAATAACTGCAGGAACGATATAAAATTGAGGGGGAAAATTACACTTCTCACTGATATTTTTAGCTAAAATTGGTGTTACGTCCTGGACCCAGACATGAACATGTTTATGTCCACAGTGTCAGTGAGACAAGCCCCACTCCTTCATTTAGACATGGTTCAAGTCACTCACATCAGTTTCTGTTTTTAAAGGAAAAATGGAAAGACTCTAAGTTACAGAACAGCCTGACATGTACTTCCAAAGAACATGAGCTGCTCAGAAGGGTCCCCAGAACAACAATCCACACACTGTTACTGTGGTGCCGATCTCCGCATCTCGGCTTCCTCACCAGCCTGGCCACCACCACTGGCAATGCTCTGTCTTAATCTTATCTTCATATTCACTGAGCATGCTCTTACCAAACCAGACGTGTGTGGGCACTCACAGGACTAACTGACCCCACTTTTCTAAGTTGATGTCAATGTCCGTGAAGCCCCGTGGCTGTCCCTCCAAATAAATGTGCAGCACAGGGAGTTTCACCTGGAGCTATTCAGCACTGAGCTCGGCCCCCCAGAGGAAGTCCATCCTGTGACAGAACAGAATCTCTGGGGTCTAAAAACTCCTCAGATGGTGCCCACCTGCAGCCAGGCTTCATCTCTGCACACTGATGTGCTAAGAACGCTGTGCTCTGCACTAAACTCTGCTCCCTCACCTCAATAATAGTAACTCTGAGCTTCCTTCAGAAGTATGTTTAAATTCTAATATGCAGTTCATTCTAACGGAAGAGAACTTCTAACAGCTGCTGGGAAAATGCAAGTGCATCTGCCTGTATCTTGGATGCTGAATCCCAGGCCCCAGACTGTTCAGTTATTTCCCTAATGTGTTCAGTCCTGGCTATGCTGTGTCATGTTCATAGGTAAGGCCTGTAGGACTCCAACATCAGAAGCTAACTTAGTAGGAACCAAAAGGTTTGGGCTCTATGTGTGCGTATGTGTGTGTCTACATCCACACATCACTACCCCTGGCATGTGTGATGAGAGGGCTCAGGGCAAAAGCCATGGCTCATGTGCTAGCTCATCTGGTAGAGAGCACATGTTACCATAGTAGAGGACCTGGGTTCAAGTCCCTGGTTCCTCTTGAAGGGGTAAGAACTCAGGAGCAGGTGACCAGTGCTGCATGCGATCATCTTCTCTCTTTATTTTGAATAGAGAGAGAAATTGAAAGTGGAAAGAGAGATTATAGAAAGGGAGAGACACCTGCTGCTCTGCTTAACTGCTCTGTGAAGCCTCCTTTCCCCCCGGGTGAGGACCTGAGGCTTAAACCTGGGTCCTTGTACATTATCGTAGCTGAGCTCTATAGTGTGTGACACTGTTTCCCCCATCCATCTGGGTGCTCCATCGAATGAAAAATGGGAAAAGAAGAAGATAAAGAACGGCCTCTAGGAATGGTGGAGTTGGGCAGGTGTGGAGTCCCAGCCCTGGAGGGACAAAATGAAACACAGAGTAAAGGCCGTCTCACACTAAACATTTCCGTGAACTTTCAAAGGTTCAGTGTTCACCTCACTGTTGCCTTCCTTCTAGCTTTTGCTGTTTGTCTGTTTTCCTTTTGTCATCATCTTAATGGGGGCCTCCAGGTTTATGGGAGAGTTGACATAAGGGCACAATCCCAATCACTGTCTCTGTAACCTATGGAGACACCCTGTCTCCTGCCCTCAGTAAGCAGAAGCGCCTTTGAAGAAGCTTCTGGAAGCTCCAGGTGGGAAGCAGTGATGTCAAGGTCATGGCCATGTGGCTGAGGTCTCAGACCCACATCACTGAGTGCACCCCTTCTTACCATCCAGCAGGACAGGATCCCCCTGTGCACTGTGACTCCTGGTGGACTTGGGGTGTGGTCTCCAACCGGGTCCTGGTGCCTCCTCTCAGAGCAGAAGTGCAGACCCATGTGGAACCATGAAATCAGGCAGGAGCAGAAGTGGGAGGAGGAGCAGGAGGTAGAGGCTCAGGGTATAGAGAGAGCAGGGGTGTGAGTCTTCCCTGGATGAGTCATGGTGCTGAGGCACCACCCAGAAATGGGAGTGGTTACAGCTGTAGGTGGGGCCTTTGGCTTTAAAAGTGGTGAAACTTGTGGGGCTTGCTCTCTTTCTGGGGAATACCATGTGATCAAGGAGAAAGTAAGCGAGTTCATTCCTCTCCCTCTCTTGTACACTAACATGTTTCGTTTTCTCTACAGTTTAGTTTACTTGGATAATCATGCTCTCTTTTTAATTCATTGTTGAGACTGGCATGAGGCACTTTCAGAATGGGGGCAGATGCCCCCCCACACATTATCTTTTTAACAATTGTGTGGGATGGAGGGGCTGTGAGTCAGTGTTGGGATCCCCAATAAAGGCCCAGCAGTGTCACTTCACTCAGGTGACCTGAACTGTGTCCTCCTGGCCACCATCACAGGGAAGACTGAGGGGCTGCTGCAGGCAGGGGCAGGTCTTGTGTCAAAGGCCAAGAGCTCCTGTGAAGGGGAGACCCAGGTCCCCAACCAGCACTGGCCCAAGTCAAGGGCCAGGAAGACACCAAGGTCATGACCTCAGAGGTTACAGGGGCCTTTGATTTTTTTTCTCAGCTGCTCACTCCCTGCTGATTCTGGTGCTGAAACAGGATTTGGGATCTCAGAGCCCCAGGCTTTCAAGTCATTTGCACAACAAATCTGCTGACTGGCCAACCCATTACAGGGACATTGGCAATGCAGATTGGGATCACAGTGAGACTCCAGCTCACACATTAAGATCTGGGGTCTGGGAAGGTGTGGGCAAAGGGAACCCTGAGAAGTGACACTGCTGTTGGGAATGCAAACTGGTGCAGCCCCTTTGCAAAGCTGCAGGGAGAGTCCTCAAACAAACAAAAAGGGCAGTGCCTTAAGATCCAGCAATACCATCCCTAGGCTTCTATCCAAAGACATGGAAGCACTGGTTCTCAAAGATATCTGAGCCCAGGGGCCAGGTGGTATTGCAGCAGGTTAACTGCACATGGCAGCACAAGGATCATGGCTTGAGCCCCAGGCCCCCTGTTCCCCACATGCAGGGAGGGGTCACTTCACTGGGGGTGAAGCTGGTCTGCTGGTGTCTGTCTTTCTCCATTCTCTCTTTCCACTCCTCTCTCAATTTCTCTTTGTCCTTTCCAACAACAGCAATGCAACAATGGCATCAAAGTTGGAAAAATGTCCTCCAGGAGCAGTGGATTTGTAGTGCAGGCACCCAGCCCCACAAATAACCCTGGAGGCAAACACGTTAAAAAAAAAAGGTATCTGAGCCCCATGTTCTCAGCTGCACTGCTTACAGTAGCCAAACAGGAAAGCAAATAGCCAATAGCAGATCACTGAATAAGAAGTTATGGGAATAGGTATTAATCATTCCTCAAAAGTTCTGTAGAATTAAATGAATCTATTTTTAATGGAAACTATGAATAGTGTTGTTTACAGTCATTAATATAGGAACACAAGCAGAGTGACTTCTCCTGGTCGACTGGGTTATCAAGCAAACTTACCAACATTGATCACGGATGTCTAATAGTGAAATCTGGCCTAATAGTGAAAATATCTAATAGTGAGACCTGGTATCAAGTGCTTTTTTCTTTTTCTTCTTCAATTTTTAAAATTTATTTGTTTATTTTATATTTTCCCTTTTTATTTATTTTTCTCTTTTTATTTACTTTTCCCTTTTTATTGCCCTTGTTCTAGTTGTTGTTATTGATGTCGTCATTGTTGGATAGGAGAGAAATGGAGAGAGGAGTGGAAGACAGAGAGTGGCAGAGAAAGATACACACCTGCAGACCTGCTTCAAAGCTTGTGAAGGGACTCCCCTGCAGGTGGGGAACCCGGCAGGCGGGGGTGGTCAAAGCAGGATCCTTACGCAGGTCCTCATGCTTCATGCCACCTGTACTTAACCCACTACACTATACCACCCAAGTCCCATCCACTGCTTTTTTTTCCAGTCCTCTTTTATGATTAAAGTCATAAATAACTCCAAATAAACACTGTGACACGTAACTTTTTAGTATATTCTTGTGAGAGTTTGCTCCCTACCTTGCTGTTCATTACTCAATTTCTCTCTTGTAGTACACAAATGGGCAGAGAGGTAGAGAAATAACTGCATTTGTATGTATAGATAGAGACATGTAGAAATAGGGAACGTTAAAGCAATACTATGTTGTTATTTATCTACTAGGAAAACATATTTCAGAAACTTTATCTCTTGTACTTCTGATACATTTTTGAACTCGAATTTTAGACACTTCTGCTTTATTCTAAGGAATCTGAGGATCAGCAGAATTGCTGTGACTTGAACTGCAGCTCTTTCCCATCTACATTTTTTCCCTCTTTATTTTCATGGAGGTTAAGGGAGCCTTCCTGTGGTTATCAAAGAAAGAACATGCAGAGAAAAAGTCAATCGTCTGTGAGAGATGGTTAGGTCTTCTCTTCAAAAGAACACGAATAGAACAACTGTTTAGTACAAACATTCTTTTTTATAAATTGTTATCTGTGACCACCTGTGGCCAGTAGTTTTGTATTCTTTAGGTCAGCTCCCTGCAGTGCCTCCCAATCCTCCAGCAGAGACCCTCATACTCCCTTCCTCCTTTCCTCCTTTAGACAATGGAGAGATTGTGAGCTCTGAAGCCCAGCCCAGGGGTGGAGGAGTCAGTTCTGCTTCAGATATAAAAGATGGGAGAAGGCTGAGGGGGACATGCTGCTGCCTGAAGGCCACTGTTGGTGGCACGCCCTTTTGCAAAAGAATAAATAAATGCCTTGCTTCAATTCCTATTTTTTGCCTTGACAACTATTTTTAATTGGACATCATTTCCAACACTAGGAACCCAGGGATGCTGATGGCTCACCCCACTCCTGCCACCTAACAACATCCCATTTGTTCTTTCTGTCTGGATTTAAAGTCTACTGAGAAATTGAGAGGAAGGGGAGAGATAGAGATGTGGAGAGAAAGAGACCCCCACAGACCTGCCTCATTTCTCCTCCCCATACAGGTGGGGAACCAGGGCTCCAACCCTGGTCCTTATGCAGGGAAGTCTGGGAACTCCAGCAGGTTCCTCACAGCCCAGCAGCCCAGCAGCCCAGCACAGGTGTTCAAATCATTTTTCCAGGAAGGGGTTGGAGCAGTGCAAGAAATGGAAGGGGATACACCCATGACACAAACACAGGGGGGGCAAAGGCAGAGCTCCAGGACCCTTCTGTCTCTGTGGCCACCTCACCAGGACAGGGAACTTGGCGCCTCAGCCTCGTAAACCTGGTGCCATGCCCAGTGAACCGTCTCTTACCTCTCTCTAGCTCCTGGGAAGGAAGCTCCCAGGAACAGATCCTGGGAACAGACTGCAAACACCCTGCCCAAAGTAACAACTATTCCAGACCAAGGGGCAGTGCAATGAGAGCAAGGCCAGCCCAGGAGTGGCCCTGCTGTGTTATGTTGCCGCCTTGTGGTCACAGAGCAGAATGCACCTTACAGCCAACCAAAGGGCTCCCATATTTCTCCCAAATTTCTCTTCACTTTCTTTTCCAGACACAGATCCAGGGACAAAAACATACAGAGAAACACCAGAACACTGTCAGCTCAAGCTCAAGGGGTGCGGGGGAACTGAAACTGGGCTCTTAAAGCCACAGGTATGACAGGCTTCAGCAGAACTCCTAAGCACAAGTTCTTCTTATTTTATTTAATTTAAAGAACTCACAAAGTTTTATACCACATTCAAATATGGGTCACACAGGTATGTTTCTTCTTCTCCTTCTTCTTCTTTTTAACCAGGACACTGATCAGCTCTGGACTACGGTAGTCTTAGGGATTGAAAATGGGACCTTGGAACCTCAGGCATGAAAGTATTTTTGCATAACCACTATGCTCTCTACCCCCACTCTCTTTTATTTTAAATAGTTGTATTTTATTGTATTATTATATTTAGTTATGGGGAGAGAGAAAGATGTCAATGCTCTCCCAGTCGAAGGGCTTCTTTGAAAAATATTTTTATTTTCCATTACTTTCTTAAATAGCTTTACTAATGAGAGATAGGTATAAAGACAGAAAGATGATAACTAGGCAGTCACTTCTGCCCAAGCCCTACTTATTTATTTACTACTTTATCACATTTTATTTTATTGTTATGTTTAGTAATGAAAGCTAGAGAAACGGAATGATACAAAAAGTGTGAGAATGGGCAGGGTTAAATAACATAATGCTGATGGAAAGAGACTCATACTGGAAGCTCTAGGGTTCCTGCCTCACCATGATGCAGAGCTGAGCAAGGCTCTGGTAAAAAAATACTTAATAAATAAGTGTGTGTGTGTGTGTGTGTGTGTGTGTGTATGTGTGTGTGTGTGTGTGTGTGTGTGTATCAGACTGAAAGCACAGCACTGCTCAGCTCAGACTTATGCTGGAGAGAGCTGGAGATTCAACCTGAAGCCTTGAAACCTGAAGCATGAAAGCTTTCTATGTAAACTTTAAGTTAGCTCCCCAGCCTCCAAGTTTAGATGTTATTAACTGGCAAAGATCCTGAACACAATATTAAGAAGAAAAAAAAAGTAAAATCCATTATAGTGGTAACGCCATTATGTTAAGTAAAGACATCTGGGGAGTCAGCGGTAGCACAGTGGGTTAAGCACACATGGCACAAAGCACAAGTACCAGCATAAGGATCCTGGTCCAAGCCCCTAACTCCCCACCTGCAGGGGAGGGGGTCACTTCACAGGCAGTGAAGCAGGTTAACAGTTGTCTATCTTTCCCCGTCTCTGCCATCCCCTCCTCTATGCATTTCTCTCTGTCCTATCCAACAACAATAACAACAACAGGGAAAATAGTTTTTTTTTCAAAAAAAATAGGAGTAGGAAAGAACAGACAAACTGTGAGAGACAGAGTACGATCATTGTTTATATTTGGAGGGTGGATGAATGGGGATTTGTGGTTTTTTCTAATTTGGTCTATAAGTGGTAAAAAAAAAAAAACTGAAAAAAAAAGACTGAGGAGATAGCATAATGGTCATACAAAAGCACCACTATACTCCATATATCTCTCCTTCTCCTTCCTCTCCTTTTCTGTATTTCCCTTCCCTTCCTTTTCCTTCTTTAGCTGACCACTGCGTAACTCTGGCTTATGCTGTTGGAGACTGAATCTGGAATCTCTGGTGCCTCAAGCACTAAAGTCTTCTGCATGAACTACTAAGTAGTCCCCCCAATTTCACTCAGATAGACAGGCGCTCCCCTTGGTGCTGTGACTCATTTTTTAATAAATGTGTTTGATTTAATAGCACAGAGAGAAATTAAGAAGGAAGAAGAAATAGAGAGGGGAGAGACAGAAACACACCTATAGCACTGCTTCACCACTCCTAAAGCTTTAACCCCTGCAGGTAGGGGCTGAGGGCTTGCACTAGGGTCCTTGCACATGGTAACATATACACTCTACTGGGTGTACCTCTGCCCAGCCCCTGGTTCTATGGTACTCCTATGTGGTAACAGGGTTCATCTGGGCCAGGAGCACCCTACTAGGTATGCATCCGACCTCTCTCAGCCCCTAGCAAAGATATTTAAATATTATGTGGAGCAGAGCATGGTGGGTGGTGCAGCCAGTTGAGCACACAGGTTACCATGTACAGTGACCTGGGTTCAAGGCCCAGGTCCCCACCTCTGGGGGGAGGTTTCATGAGAGGAGAAGCAGTGTAGCAGTTATATTTCTCTCCCTATATCCCCGTTCATTTTCAATTTCTCTCTGTCTCTACAAAGAAGAAAGTAAATGTTTTTTTTTAGATTTTTATTTATTTCCCCTTCTGTTGCCCTTGTTGTTTTTTTATTGTCTATGTACTTATTATTGTTGTTATTGACGCCATCATTGTTAGATAGGGCAGAGAGAAATGGAAAGAGGATGGGAAGACAGAGAGGGGGAGAGAAAGACACCTGCAGACCCGCTTTACCACCTGTGAAGTGACTCCCCTACAGGTGAGGAGCCAGGGGCTCAAACCGATATCTTTATGCTGGTCCTTGTGCTTTGTCCCACATGCAATTAACCCACTGCAGTACTGCCAACTCCCATAAATAAATATTTAAAAAAAACTTTTAAAAAGACTAAGAAACAAAGATTTTGCTAGGCAGGTGAAATAGCTCACTTGAATAGTGCATTGGCTTTTCCATGTGTCTAATGCAGTTTGAACCCTGCCCCCACTTCACTGAAGCAAGCTTTAGTGCTGTAATCTATCTATCTATCTATCTAACAATCTATCTATCAATCAATCTACCTATGTATCATCTCTATCACAACAAAGAATTATTATGGTTATTCTGGGAAATGGCATAATTCAGAAATAGGATTGACTCATTGCTCAGAATCCTTCAAAGCAGATGCCAGGATCTGACTCCTGAAATGAGTCAGAGATGGGTGAGCTTATAGCAGTAGCGGAGTGGACTCTCTCTATGATTCTATCTCTCTCCCTGTGCCTCTTTCCCCTTCCTTCACTCTTCCTTCCCACTATCTCAGAATTTATAGTTGATGGCTTATTTTTGTAATTGTCTATTCTTGCCTTTCCATTTTTCATTTCTCTTCTTTTCATAATGTCTGTTGTTGTTTTTACAGTGGTGGTGTTGTCTGGCTAACTGGTTTTGATTGAACTGCATCAATCTCTGCTTCAGCTGCTATTATACACTCTGGGGTTTGTGACTTCATCTGAGAAAAGACTCTAGTGTGCCCTTATACTCACACACACAACAACTTAAGAATGACAGGACAGAAAACTACAAACCACGTCAATGAAAAAATAAAGAAGGTTAAATTGAGAGCAAATGAAACTGCTAGCACAATGAATCAGGACAAGACCCCAGAACAGAGTCCAGATAAATCAGAAGTAATTCTAGATTAGAAAGGTATGCAAACACTAATAGACCTGATGATCACAGAAATGAAGACAACTATGGAGGAAAGGACTATCAGAAATAGGGAATCAACAGAGGAGACCCTCAAGGAAAATACCAGCTACCTCAAGGTAATTAGAGAACTGAAAGCTGACATAGCTGAGCTAAAAGGCCAACTAGCAGAACAAGTTACTGAGCTGAAGAAGGAAGGGAACGAAGATTAACAGAAGCAGAAGAAAGAATTACCAGACAGGGAGGATGAGCTAGAGAAATAAAAGAAGGATGTAAAAGAGCTAAAAAAGAGATTGAGAGACACTGAAAACAATAACAGAGACATATGGGATGATCTCAAAAAGAGTAACACTTCATAATTGGCCTACCAGACGAAAAAAGAGAGGAAGGGGAAGAAAATATCCTAGAGGAATTAAGAGAGAAAAACTTCCCAGCTCTCAACAACAGAAAGGACATTAAGATTTCAGAGGCCAGGAGAGTCCCAAACAGGATAAACCCAAACCTGAAGACACCATGACACATCGTAGTTACAATGAAAAGAAGTAAGGATAAAGAAAGGATCCTGGGTGCTGAGCAGCAGCACAGCCAGTTAAGTGCACATGACCTGAAGTGCAAGGACCAGCATAAGGATCTGTGTTTGCACCCCTACAGGGGGTCACTTCACAGATGGTAATACAGGTCTGCAGGTGTCTATCTTGTTCTCCCCCTCTATCTTCCCCTCCTCTCTCCATTTCTGGCTGTCCTATCCAACAATACTACTAACAACAATAATGATAATATTGCATTTGCCAGTCCCAACCTAATCAATGTAATGAGTACCACCTCAGCATGCTTCACTTCAGACTGTGTCAAGAGACTTCAGGTGTGGAATGACAACCTTCAGCTTCATTACTCGGGTGAGACCTTTCCTTCCATAGTATTCTCTAATTCCATCCCAGGAGGTTCACTCGCAACAAAGTCCCAAAACCTAGATATAGACCAGGTCCATTGAGATAGAGCATATGTTCACACCATCCATAAACTAGGGCAAAACATATACCTGAAAGCATAAGTACACAACAGTCTGCAGTGAGTCAGTATAAAGTTCCTAATGAAATAGTATCTAATTAGACTTAGATACCCTCCTCACCTCCTTCCTATTACAGTTCTCTCACTCACTCCAAAGCTAACCTTAACAAAGCAAGGACTGCAAACCTGAATAAGGGCAAGAGACTGGCTTACGTTAATGATGACTCTTTAGTCACTATCAGGCCACCCCATCAGCTGGGGCCCTATTCGGGGAGTCCTGAGATTCTCAAACAGACATGATGGGCCCAGACATCAAATAATTCCCTCTCTCCATTGTTACCAGTCATCTCTATCAAAAACAACCCTATGTGGGGCCCCATAGGACCTTGTCCTCACCTTGGATCAACAATGGTAGAGAATGTTCTATCCTCCCTTTGGAGGATGGACAACATAAGCTATGCTACACCTAAGGAAGATCGGTCCTGATATTGGGGCAGCTTGCAATGCTTCTACTCGTGACCACAGAATGTGAGCTCAGATCTACAGGGATGCAGAATTCACATAGGCTCCTAAGTTGAATATTGGCCCCAGTCCATATCAAATAGATGGGGTTTACAGTCAACAATATTTATACACCTTTCCCATATTAGGGAACTACTCTCTTCCCTGATCCAGCTTTCTGTCCCTTTTCCAGCCATGACATCACCTCCCCAGACAATACTGGGATCCACTTGCATATCAGATTTCAGGCTCAGAGGAAAAATAAAAAACAAACTAGTATAGCTACAGGACCTTTGAAATATTACTAAAATATGCCTATTAGCTATCTCCAAAATGGAGGGCCCGCCTCCCCAACACGCCATCTGCACTATTCCAGCCTTTCACATGTATCCATAAACTAGGGAAAATATATACCTGAAAGTAGAAGTACACAAGAGTCTGTAGTGAGTACCCCCCAATACTTCATCTGCACTATTCCAGCCTTTAGGTCCATGACTGTCAACAATTTGTTTGGCTTTGTATGTTAGTTCTCTTTTCTGCCACCAGGTTCCAGATGTCAGCATGATGCTGACCAGACTTCCCTGGACAGACAACCCCACCAATGTGTCCTGGATCTCTGCTTCCCCAGAGCTCCACCCTAATAGGGAAAGAGAGAAGCTGGCTGGGAGTATGCATCTGGATCGACCATTCAACGCCCATGTTCAGCAGGGAAGCAATTACAGAAAACAGACCTTCCACCTTCTGCATCCCACAGTGATCTTTGGTCCATACTCCCAGAGGGATAAGGAATAGGAAAGCTGGCAGGGGAGGGGATGGGATACGGAGTACTGGTGGTAGGAATTGTGTGGAGTTGTACCCCTCTTATCCTATGGTTTTGTGAATATTTCCTTTTTTAAATAAATTAAATTAAGAAGGTGAAGAAGTTTTTAAAAATTAAACATTTTGAAAATTGCCTCCCTGCAGAGATTTTTTTTTTTTGGCTTCCAGGGTAACTTCTAGGGCTTAGTGCCTGCACTACAAATCCACACTCTGGATGTGCCTAGGTAAGAAAGGATTAAGAGGCCCAGAGGTAGTCTGAGCAGTAACTACTGTGCCAGGACTGTGGGGCTGCTCACCCTTTCACCATGAAATTTAAAAAATACATTGCATGGCCCGGCTGCCACATACAAATACATACACTACAGTGCCTAAGGATACCAGGGAGTAAGCCCCGTGACCTTGCCTGCAGGGGGGAAAGCTTCACAGATTCTAAAGCAGGGATATGAGAGTCTCTGTCTCCTTCTTCTCAATTTCCTTCTCTAGAAAAATAAATATTGAATTAACAAAATAAGCACTAAGGTGCAGAGCTTACCCTGCAGTCCTTAGAGCCTGGCTTCTGGTAACTGAAATATGGGAATAGGAGAAGGTGATTCCAGGGTTTAGAACAAGCCTTTCCAACTATAACTGACTTCTAGAGAAAGTATTCTGTAAAACTTTGGAGGATTGAGTTAATGGGATGACAGAAAGGCAAAAAGATAACTGAAGGGAAGGTTAGAATGTCCCCAGAAGTCACAAGCAAGGTCCCATCAGTGTAAATCAATCTGAGAAAGTCCAGAAAGAGCTTTGAAGAATAGACTCTGTGGGGTTGTAGGCCTCAAAAATAATTTTATTCTATCTCTTTGAGTAAAAAACAAGAAACCCCTGATTTTATGATTTAGCTTTCATGGATGCAGGCCTACCGACCAGTTTAGAGAAACAAATACATTAACTGGGTATTTTGAAAGGAGGCACTGGTGATCTGTTTATATATCCTCTGTGCAGCTCTACTTGCAGGCCAGTATCTAAAGAGAGAAAATCATGCAGGCAAAGAGCTGCAAGGAGGTGGCAGATGCCGGCACTGGTAGTGACAGAGAACCATTAGCTATAGGAGATTTGATTTCACTTTGTTTAAAGCCCCCTAATGGCTACCTCTACAGAGTATTATTTAATTTAGTTTTTGTTTGCTTGCTTGCTTTTTTGTTGTTTTTGTTTCAAACAGAGCACTGATCAGCTATGGCTTATTGGGAATTAAACTTAAGGCTTCATGTATCTTGGGACTGAATGTTTGGAGCTTTAATGCTAGTACCATCTCCCCAGCCCAACACACACTCTATTCTTTTGAAATTACCTTCTGAATATTTCTGAATGAATCCTGTTATGGCTGGCTTTTATACCACAGCCTCTGTTCAGGTGCTTAAAATATCTATGTTCAACATCTTCTCACACCATCCAGTTCCATGCTGTGCTACCTCTGCAACTGCTGCCTGTGACTTCTGAAGGATAGTTCTTGCCCAACTGCCCAAATCCACCTCAGTCCTCCACCATCCAGCTCAGTGTTCCTGTCGCCAAAAAGAAACCTGCTGACAGCAGCTTCTCTCCTCATGAACTAAGCTTTCTACTTTTCACAACACCTCAGTCAGTGCCCATCTGCCACACAGCTGAGCAGCTTCTTCCCCTAGCAGACTGAGGTCCTGCATTCCTGGGGTCACCTCTGGAAAAACGCCAGTCCCCGCAGGTTCCAGCAGGTTCACTAAACTCAATGGTCACAGGCAGAAATACTTAGGAGACAGCATTTCAAATGCATGAATGAGCACCACAACATCTGCAAACTGGACATAGCCAGGTGGGCTCTCCAGGGCAGGGAGAAGCCTGTCTGCCTGCCTTGTCTGCAGCATCTACACTAGGCTCCCTTCTCACCAGTGCTGAGCTGGCCTGGCTGAGGCTTCACTTCTGTCCCGAGGCCCTGCTGGACATGGTCACTTCCCTGCTGGACATGGTCACTTCCCTGCTGCTGGACAACTCTGCCCCAGACAGCCTCCCACTGGATCCTAAAATATCCAGGCTTAACACCCATGGGAGGAGAGGCAGGAGCCCAACAATGCCCAGGGGGACTAATGGCCACATGCCTCTGAAGCTCCAGTCGCCATTCCTTGTACAGGAACATTTCTGAGCCAGAAACTAACTAGAACAGAACTGTCTGTGGGATCAAAAGTTGTTGGCCTGTTGGTCTCTGTGTCCAGAAACAAGGATGAGCTGTCACAGTTGACCTACTAGGCGAAAATGGACTGAACTGATTTCGGCAAGAGTGGCAAGAAAAAGCAGAGAAGATCCTGGAAGACTGACCTAAAAGGAAGACTCAAATTGTTTACAGTGATGCTGTATCTGTGTTGATGGATGGATTGGGGATGTTTTTAGATTTCTCTAGTGTCTCAGACAATCCAGGAAGTGATGCAGTCAGTGTCTGGATTAGGCATGGAATCTACTATGATAGTGGGAGGTGGTAGAATTGGGATTCCCATTAGAAAGAAACTCCATTTCATCGCACAGTGTCTTAGCATCCCTAACTGCCTCAGAGCCAGGTTATGCTGAAAGAAGACAGGAATGTTTTTGACCAGTATTTTTTAAAATTTCTATTTATTTTTTTAAAAAACGAGATGTTAACAAAACCATAGGATAGGAAGGGTACAACTCCACACAATTCCCAACACCAGATCTCTATCCCATTCCCTCCCCTTAAGGAAGACAGGAATGTTTTTTACTATTATTTTTAAATTTCTTAGGAGCCATTTTATCCATACCATTCTAATACTCTCCCATCAATAATTATATACTGAAAAAAGTGTATTGGCTTGCTTTGTAGTATGACCAGACTAAGATGTCTAATTGAATAATTTATTATTATGACTTTATTTTTTTTACCACCAGGGTTATTGCTGGGGCTCTTGGCTGCACAATGACTCCATTGCTCTCCACAGTCATTTTTTCCCTTTTCTAATTTGCTGCGCCAGAGAGATACAGAGATGGGGAGAGAAGGATAAAGGCAGACATCAGCAGCACTGCTCAGCCACTTGGGAGGTTTCGGGGTGTCTCTCTCCTTCTCCGGCAGGGTGTCCTCCAGGGGAAAGGTAATAGGCTGGTTCTTTCTCGCTCACGACAGGGGTGACACGAAGTAAAAGACACCAGGGGACTCTTAGCGTGAATCTAGAATCTGAGTCCTTAGAGTCCCAGAATCCTAGAGTCTGTTTATTAGCAAAACTGACATGAGTTAAATAGAAAAGCAATGGAGGTAATTATTGTTGCAATATGACAGCAATTACAGGTTTCTTAACAGTCAGCATGCCCCTAAGGTAGGGGGTTGGTATGACAGGAATTGATGAGACACAAGACAGTTATCTTCCATAACACAAGCAACTTAATTATCCAAAGGTATTTGAGAGAAGGATAGTGGTTAAACCCATAGGGTGAGACAGAGAGAAGATGGATATCAAAAGGCCATATAGTTTGGCATTTCTCTTGTCTGGGGTCTGAGGTGTGTGATGAAGTGTGTGATAAGATGTGTTCTTCTGTGATCAGAAAGTGACTTTGAATGAGTGAATCTGTGGCCATGTGGCCTGCAGTTAATGGAGGGAAGTACTGGGGTATCTGTGGGCCTGAGAGTCAAGAAGGAAAGAACCAAGTCTCAGTTTCCCCCCTTATGCTCACCTCGATTGAGAGAGATTTACCAAGAGGTTATCTTCTCAGACCTCCATCCAAAGATGGGGGTGGTTCTCTCTAAGCTCTATCAGGCTCACACATGTTCCCAACAGGGAGGTGTTCTACACTCCCTCCCTCCACCCAGGATTAGGGTCCAGGGACTTAAAACCAGGTAGTGCCCGGGCTCCAGGTGCACCACTGCTAGGCCCCTGGTGATTCTTGCAACAAATACTGTCCATTCAAAAGGCTGAAGCCTGACAGACAGTATGAAACAAGACTCAGTGCCCTCTCTGCTTTCTGTCTTTGCTCATAGACGTGTCCTTGGAGGTAGGACTGTATGTCAAGGGACAGGGCGTTCTTTCTACAGGCATTCTCCCTGTGAAAGATGAATAACACAATATATCTGGATTCCACCTTCGAATTCTTAAATTCTGTTAAAAGTAGCAAAGGCAAATCTCATACATCAGCCCATGCACAAACATTTCCATGGTGAGGTACATCATTCTCCTGGACTTAAGACTGGTTGGGCTTTCTTCCTTCTCTCCTTCTATAATGCTCTCAACTAGAAAGTGGGCCTGGTGACCGCCTGGCTCTCCACCTCCTCTTAGCACACAGAGTGTCCACTTGAGCTCGTCATTCAACACACTGCTATGTCACAGGTCTATTTGCTGGGAGAGGGTGGGTTATCCCCGGCCCTTGTACAATCTGTCATCAGACACCATCCATCACAGTTTCTTGGTGGCAGTGGACCAGAGCAGTGACATCATCACCACCATCAATGATATGGAAACTTAGCTGCAAGCACTCCACCATATACCACACGCCCATGGTCCCAACTTGGCCAAATCTACTCCTCCTCAGTGCCTTGAGCTCACCCCTGAATCTGTGATGGCCTCTGGGGACAGGGCCGCCCCAAACTGCTCCTGTACAGTAGCTACTTTCCAGGAGACCCCCTTCTTCTCTGAGAACATAGTGGTGGAGGACATAAGCTGTTTCATTCTGGTTCTAGAGAAGTTGAAGGCCACCAGTACATCCTTAACCTTCTATCAGGACCTGTAGACTGTCTACCTTCAAACTTGGGGGAACATCACATCAGATGTCCAAGAATTTAGGATTACTATCTAAGCCAGTACCTGAAAGACTGTTTCCAGCAAGCTATCTGACTATTTCTCACACATAACTGTAAAAACCAGAGCCACAGGGAAGCCAGTGCTCCTGGACATTTACTGTCTAATTATTTTTTTTATATTTACTTATTCCCTTTTGTTGCCCTTCTTTTATTGTTGTAGTTACTATTGTTGTTGTTGTTGATGTCCTTGTTGTTGGATAGGACAGAAAGAAATGGAGAGAGAAGAAGACAGAGGGGGAAGACAAAGATAGACACCTGCAGACCTGCTTCACCAACTGTGAAGTGACTCCCCTGTCACTTCACGATGGGGAGCCGGGGGCTTGAACCAGGATTCTTATGCCAGTCCTTGTACTTCCTGCCACGTGTGCTTAACCTGCTGCGCTACAGCCCAACTCCAGACTCCCGGATATTTACTGTCCTAACCTTTTATAGGTTCCTGGGCATGAAAACATGTGCTCTCATCAGGGTGAGCCACCACCCAGCACCCCTGTGGAGATTCTCTGGAGTTGGCTGTCAGGAGCTGACCAGCCCCTGGGGCTCAATCTTGAAACTTGAGGCCAGATAAGGCTGCCTCTTGCTGGATCCTTTCCCTCTTTCTCATCTGCAGAATCTCCTTTGCAGACAACTATGTAAAGAAAAATGCATGTTCCAATCTTGGCCCCAAATGTATGAGACAAAGTTATTACTCAATGGCTATATGAATGACATATTAAGATGTAAGAGAGCACTTACTGGTGTTTCTCTAGGCTGTAGGGTAAAAAGCTGTGCATTTAATCACTTCATTATGGGGCTGGCGGTAGTGCACCCAGATAAGCACACACAGTATATGGTCAAGGTCCTTCCAGGTCCTGCTCATCCCTGCAGCAAGGAGGCTTCACAAGTGGAGAAGCATGTCTATAGGTCTCTCTCTCTCTCTCTCTATACATACATACATACATACATACATACATACATATATCCTTCCTTTCTCTTCTGAATTTCTTTCTGTCCTATCCAAAAAAATAGGGAATTAGTAAAAAAAAAAAAAAAAAAGTAAAAAAATGGCAACCAGCTGCAGTGGATTCCTGTGCTGCAATAAGCCCCAGCGGTTATAACCCTGGAAGAGAACTGACCCAAAATGTCCTAAGGAAACTCAAACTATTATTGTGGTAGTTAATGCTGGACACATAAAAAGTGTGGTGTAGGGAGTCAGGTGAGAGCACAGTGGGTTCAGCTCATGTGGCACAAAGCGCAAGACTGGCTAAGGATCCCAGTCAAGCCCCAGCTCCTCACTGCTGGAGACACTTCACAGGCTGTGAAACAGATCTGCAGGTGTCTATCTTTCTTCTCCCCTCTTTGTCTTCCTCTCCTCTATACATTCTCTCTGTCCTAACAACAACATCATTAACAACAATAATAATAACTACAACAACAATAAAAAACAAGGGCAAAACAAGAGAAAACAAGTAAATATTAAAAAAACCAAAAAAGTGCTGTGTAAATTTAGATCCACATGCATCTCTAAAGTATGGAATGGGATAATTCCAAAGTTCTGAAAAGCATAATTCATAGAAAAAATCATTTTACAAAATATTGTGGACTGCCTTCATCTGACAGTTAATATCAATCTACATGTATGTTGAATTTCTGATTCTTACTCAACATTATGCACTGTTATAAGTTGAGCATTCACAATTAAATTATGTGAATGGATCTGTTAGAAGAATCTCCTTTCTAAGTAAGTAGTTGAAGAAAAAAACTGAGTGAGTTTTGTTCATTTTGCTTCCCTGTGTAGGTGATGAGTGCCCTCAAGAGGCTGAATTCCAAAACTGCAGCTAAAGCCAATCTGCCTGAACCTTTTAGAGGTGAAGTGCCAATGAGTCTCTGACAGACAAGGGAAGTGAATGACATCACGGCCACCTGACTGTACTTTACCAGTGTGCCAGCAGCATGAGGGAAATCTTGTATATGTGATCCATTGCTTCCTTAATCTTTTAATTGTTCCTTATGGCAAAGACAAATGTCTGTCTCACTTTCCCTGGACTGAGTGAGGAAAAGCATTGTTCAACCATCACATCATTAGTAAGAATGTCATATTTTCCTTCAAACAGTTTATATTAAGGGAAGGTAAGAAAGAAAGAAAGAAAAGTCTGAGGAACCACTCAGCCTGGTCAAGCACTCAGATGATGCAGCAGGACAGTGAGAACACACACACACACACACACACGCGCGTGCGCACTCCTGGAAATAGTGTGTCTCTGACAGCATCCATGTGAATATCCTACAGTGATATTTACTTTGTTTAGAATTATATAATTAGATGACCACTGCATGAAATAGGGGCTAGGCTTGTAGCATCTTTATTATTTCCAATAAAATCCTGGAAGTCTATAGTCATCTCAAAAGGAAAAGATTAAAAGACTCAAAGCTGTAGGTGTAACTGGCTTTAGAGGGGCACTCTGTCAGCTGTCAGTTATGATGATGACCTTTGACCACTGATATCACAGGCCAGGGTCCCTGGCTACAGTGGAATCTTGAGTCTTGAAGACTGAGCTGAACAGTGCACAAAGTGCTGTGCCCAGCTCTCACTTTCGTGTCAAGGAGTGAAGAGTAGAGGATGTCTACATCTACCAGAAAGTCTTCGAGGCTTTCAGCGTGTCTACGCTGGCTGCCCTGCTTAAGGTAGAGTCTGTTCACATGCCCTGTGTGACCAGCAGAGGAGGAGGAGGGTGGTCCCAGGAGGTACTCTGTGTGATTCCCACTGACAGAATCTCAGCTTCAGCCCTAGTCATCAACAGTTACTTGTGCTCATGAGATTCCCTTCTGCTGATGACAGAGAGCAGGCTTGACCCCTTAGCATCAGAGTCTTGTGGGCTTATTCCAGGCACAGCCAAGGAATAGCTTAGTACTTCCTTGAGTTGAGAAACATTTGAATGTTTGGTTTATTCTTGGCTGATCATGGGATTCCTGCCCCCCTCCACCCCAAAGTGATGACTGACTTAAAGAAGATTAGAGTCAGTTTTCCAGAATCCTGTTATCTAAGTGTGTATGTTAACCTGAGACCACAATGGAATGACTTCTTCACACTCTTGGATCGATGCTATCTGACCGCTATAGGTCACACATAGATCTGTTTAAAATTATTTTTATGAGAGAGAAAGAGTGAATAAAAAGAAGAGAAAAGAAGAAAAGAGGAAAGAAAGGGGTAGAAGAATGGGTAGGGAAAGAAGCAGAGTTACAAAGGCTAAAACCGCAGATGATACTGTGGTTGATTATGCTCTGACAACGCTGTAGACACTGTGCTGCCTTCAGGCCTTGGCCCTGTGTCCCTGAGTTGGTTCTTTAAAACATTTTTCATCCTCTCTCCTTTGACCTCTTAGTGTCCCCTTACATTTTTTTATCCTTATATTGGGGGTCAGTGTTAATTCACTACAGTGTGATTTGTTGACACAGGGTGTCTGCAGAATACTCTCACCCCCACTCAGGTCCTCTCCCAGCACCAAGCACCAGGGCCCCAATACCCTCACTCCCCCTCACTCCCTTTAGTGTCTCCTTTCTACCAGGTCCTGAGACTCTGCTACTTTCTTGTCCCCTGACACTGAAGTGACAGGCCCTGTGCCCTCTCCTTGAAGCAGCCCTCCATTACCACCAGCCCTGAGTGACCTCAACTATCACAGGAGCTCTGTCTAGCTCAAGACTCCTGAATTTGGCTACTGAGCCCTTCTGGGGGACTGAGACTCCTCTGTAATGCTCTGTGAGGGCTGACATCAGAATGAGCCCGTGTCCTGCCTGCCAGAGACAAACTGCCCTGAGGGTCTGCTGTGTTGCAGCTCTTCTATGGAGGAGGGCAGTCTGGAAGAGAACATCCTAGTGTTGCCTTATGGCCATATCCAGTTCATGGGCACTGGCAAATTTCAGAAGGGTCGGAAGTGGCAGAAAAGGCAGCTGATCCTATATTCCAACGTGCTGCTCATCTCCAACACAAAGTATGTACCTCCCTCCAAGGAGTTGGTATAATGCACCAAAGTCAAAGACTCTGGGGTGGAGGAGTGGGGGGAGTACACATCCTGGAAAAGGATGACAGAGCACCTAGTGGGGGTTGTATTGTTATTTGAAAAAATCTCAGGGTAAACTGAGAAATGTTATGCATGCACAAACTATTGTAGTTATTGTCAACTGTAAAACATTAATTCCCCAATAAAAAAATTAAAGAAAGAAACACACCCACCATCTCCTCAGGATAAACCCAGATACTCCCAGATTGCTAGGATGCAAGCTAACACTGCTGTGCTCTATTCCCTCTCCAGGTACAAGAGTCACTTCCGAATCAAGTACTTGGCACCCCTGATGGACATGTGGGTGGAAGCCAACATGAGGAAAGCCGTGAGAGCCCGCACATCACTGGTCTTAGGCTGGGCTGACCGCAGCTTCGTGGTCTCTTCAGTAAGACTGCAGCCAGGCCCTGCCTGTCTCCTCATGACTCTTAGGGGGAGCACAGCTCCATCTGGGGGTCTATTAGCCACAGGTGCTCTGACCCCCACAAGGACAGCTCTGTGCTCTCCATTGGCTCCCACTGGCTCTGATACAGGCAAACACATGTAGCTGCTAAGCCCTTTGCAGGTGGGGGCCAGGGGATTGAACCCGGGTCCTTGTGCATGGTAGCATGTGCAGTTAACCACCAGCACCACCAAAGGGCCCTAAATACAATTTCTCCTCCATTTAGAAGATTTCCTTGCCAACCCAACAAACTGTCAAAGAGCACCATGGGTCCCTCAGCACCATGACCAGGACAGGACTCCTGGATCACACAGTCCCACCAATAACAATCAATGATGCTGTTTACACTGGCCAACACTCATAATATGTTTGTGTGAATGTGCATTTTAACTGTTTTTCTCCCCTTCTCTTGGATTTCAGATCAGTTGAGAAGATGGAGCAATGGTATAACGAGCTTTCTGAGTATGTCCTTATTTCATGTATTTCAAATTTTCAAGTTCTCAGAATGCAGAGTCCAAGCAGTCAATGCCCCTCCCTCTTGTCCCCCTTCTCTTCATGCTGTGATGGGAGCTAACATCAGCCTGCACCATGTATTAAATGGCCCTGACTTAAAGGCAGGTTTCTCCATGGGCTGGTTCTCAAAGCAAATGAACCTGCCAGAGCTACAGCCCAGGGAGGGTCTGGCCTGGACTCTGGATGGGGTGCTCAGCCCTGGTCTCAGAGACCTGACACCACAGACATGTTTTCTGGCATCTGTCTCATTCTCCAGAAATACATTTGCATACTGTTAGTCTCATTAAGTCTTGCACATATCTTTAAAAACTTGATATCTTGAAAAAGCATTGAAAAATGCTGAAATGATTAGCCAAAACACAAGTTCATTTGATAATAGTCTAACAGCTCATTTCTCCTTCTCTCTTTTGGGTCACTGTGGAATCTATTAGCAAAATTTATACCGCCATTCTGGACTACCTGGATATCAACCAAAAGGAGGCAGAACGCACCTGTGTGAGTGTTTCTAAGTCTAGAACTTACATTCCAAGTTCCTGCTTTACACAGAAAGTGGTCTAGAGATGAGGGAAGAATTCAGCACATACCACCCGGAAGGATGTATTTTCCTATTTACACACACTTCTCTATAGACACAAAAAAGGGAGCTTAGACTGAATGCAACCCTATCTTGCATATACAGAGTTGTCTGCATTGCTCCCTGTGGATGTTTTCGTCCTGGAATGGGTGACTCTACTAAGTAAAGAAAAAATAACAACCTCACTTTTCTTTATGCTACTGGACCAAAAGCAAGCTAGGAGGGACCAGGCAGTGGTGTACCCGGTAGAGTGCACATTACCATGCAAGAGGACCTGGGTTCAAGTCCCTGAGACCTACTTGTGGCAGGGGAGCTTCATGAGTGGTGAGGCAGTACTTCAGGTTTCTCTCTCTTTCTCTGCCCCTTTCTCCCCCGTTTCCCTGCTATCAAAGAAAACAAAAAAGAAGAGAATGACAGCCAGGAGCTCTGCGTATCATTTGGTTTCTGGAACTGCAGTACAATAGCTAAGACATTTACTATGGGGAACTAAGACATTCTCTTAACCATATTTTCAGCAGTGACTGAAGAATGGTTAATAAGCTTATCCAAGTATACGGGTAGAGTTCCATGCTCACCCCACTCCAAATCCCTGTGTCTCCCATAAGAGATAACTTCATAGTTCTCACAAACCTTGAGATACATTGGAGCTTCCATTTTGGGGGAGGGCCTGGAGCTGATTATGCTTAATGAATTGAGGAGGTGAGGGCTAAAGAACTGAGTCATGTGAATTTGAACAAAGTAATTCTGAGTATCTTCTCAAATTTGTAAAGGTACTTTTCATTCAGTTAGAGTCTTTCGGATATGTGACCTCGGATATCTTTTCTTTCCCATCTTAAATCTTTCCCCATTTTCAGATATGGGACACCATATTCTTCCCTTGGAGGTTTTTGTTTCTTTGTTTTACTATGGATAGATACAGAAAGAAACTGAGAGGGGAGGGGAGATAGAGAAGGAAAGAGACAGAGTCACCTACAGCACTGCTTAACTACTCATGAAGCTGTCCCCCTACAGGTGGGGCCCGGGGCTAGAACATGAGTCCTTGTCCATGGTAATGTGTGTACTTAACTAGGTGTACTGCCTTGCCTGGCCCTGAGGAGGATTGATTCTTTCTTTCTTTCTTTCTTTCTTTCTTTCTCTTTTTTTTTTTTTCCAGAGCACTGCTCAGCTTTGGCTTAATGCTTATGGTCATCCAGGGTGTTGTACCTGGGATTTTGGAGCCTCAGGCATGACAGTCTCTTTGCATGACCATTATGATAGGAGATCCCACTATGATATTCTCATAAGTGATATTCTCCACTTACATATATACTTGACCTATGGATACTGTCTGCATTTCCCTTGTACACTGTGTGCTCTTTTTACAATTCTTTACTGCATTAGAATGGGATCATTTTTAATGACCTATCTCAAACCAATTCCTCCTTAATTTTCATCTTCATTATCAGCTTAGTATGTCAATAATAAGGCTTTCTGGCAGTGTAGTGGCACCCAATCCTTGGTTCTTACACATGGTAAGGTGTGTGCCAAAACAGCTGCAACACCGCCTAGCCCTCTCTCTTTTTTTTATTTCTTCTTTTGCATAATTTGAAATCTGCATCATGTCAGGGTTGGCCTTCACTCTGCAGCATTGATGCCAGTTTCCTGCCTCTTCAAACACCAGGAAATTCTTCTCCTCTAGTGGGGAGAAGATATATTTTTTTAAAGTATTTGATTAGATAGCTGACATTTTAAATTACAAATTACTCTCAACTAAGAGTTACCTGTGTGCGTATCCTGAGACTAGAGAGCATGCAGGAATGAATCCAAATACCCTTGTCATCACACTTCTAAACATGCACTGAAAATCCAAGTATTCATGTAAATCTACAGTGGTGATTCTAAACCACAGTCACCCCCAGGGGTCAAGTAGTTTGATACTGGACACAGGGTGTTCTCTCTCTCTCTATCTCTCTCTCTCTCTCTCTCTCTCTCTCTGGGAAATGTGTTCTTCCACTGCTCACTCCAAAGGCTTATTGTGACCCTGACTTCTTTCTCTCCCAGGAGTCTGCAGAAACTGGTCAGGGGTCTGTGAGTTCTAGGATGGAAGAAACCACAGAGCCACCTGCAGGTGAGTGTCAGGGCAATCTAAGAGGCTGACTGGAGTGAGACATTAACTACAAAGGCTCAGGGAAAATGGATTCCAGCTTAGCTTCAATACCTTCTGACAGGGAAAAGTGCAAGCAGTAGGCCTCCATGAATTCAACAGACACTGACCAACTACTACTCTGTAACAGGCTCTAATGACAGTCCTTGCTTCTCTACTTCTCTGTGGCAGACAGGACTGCTATATAAAGCTCTTCCTCATGAGGAATTCATTGCATTCCAGGCACAGGGATGTATAAGAGCATCTTCCTCTTTACTTTGTCAACTCTTTTCTTGGGCACATGCTAGGGCAGGGTTTCCTGTCAGACTCTTGGACACAGAGACACAGAGACACAGCCTTCTTTGCACAGAAGGTCCAGGAGAAGGCCCATGTGTCATCTTCTACAGTGAGGTGAGTCTCTTTATGGTCAGCCTGGACCTAGATGGGAGCTCTACATGTAGGTGTCAAACATCTGCATAAACATGAAGGGGGTCAAACGCCAGCCACTGAGGGGCTTCCACTAGAAGCAGATGACTCCCACAGCCTCACATGTGGAGACCAGCTGGGTTCCTGTACATGCCTCCTGCTGAGTCATACCTCCCTTTTGAAACAAGCTTATGACACTGAAAATCAATCCCAAGGGGGTGGGGAGATTGGCAGGGACCCAGTAGTCCCACAGAAAAACATGCACATCTCCAAGGAAGACACAGCTCCCATGCCATGCTCTAGCTACATCCTGTGGTCACGATGGGCTCATCACGACCACTTCAGCCTGAACCTATTTTGGATTCCTCTCCATACAGACAGAGAATATCACTATGAAAATGGAATGGCTCCACTACAGGTGACTGAGGACCAGTTACAGGATCAGGAAATCTCTGGCTTGGCTTCCAGCCACCAGGAGTCCTTCCTTTTGGAGCAGCTATTTGAGGACACCCCAGGTTAGTTCCTCCTCAAGCCCAGACCTCAGGTCAGGGCCAGCAGAGGAGAGGGAAATTGAACACTTTACTGCCAGTGCCACCTCTCTGGACATTTCTCCCCTCTTGAAATCAAGCTCATGATACTGAAAACCAGCCTCACTATGGAAATTGGATCAGAATATACACCAGAACTAATAGTGACCCAGCATGATAACTTCTACTTCCAAGTTTCTAGAAACCTCTTAAGTTCTCCAATAAAAAGCCAAGGCCAGTTATATACACCTTCAAATTCAATCGAAAGTAGGGAGTCCAGGTCTCCTTTCTCAAATCCTCAAAGATTTTCCTGCTAATATGCAGGAATCATGTCATACTCTTATAACTGGGTTTGCTACCTCCATCTGTCCCTCTACAAAGGTTTCAGTTAGAAAGTGGACGCTCGACCCCTTGGTTTTCCACGTTCTTCATGCTCTTACTGCCTCTGCTCTGCTCCCTAGGGCCCCTACTTTGTCCATTGCTAATCCCACTGCTATGATCACAGGTCTCTGCACTGGGGGTGACTCTACCTGGACCCTGGGCAGCTCTGTTGACAGAGGCCACCACAAGAGCATCTTGGTGGCTGTGGACCAGAGGGATGACTCTGACACCACCCTCCATGATGTGGAAAGCATCAGGCAGAGCTCTGTGTTCAACTGTCTGCACAGTGCCTCCTCATGGCTGCCTCTGCTAGAGCTCACTGCCTCTGAGCTCAGTACTGAATACCTGATGGGCTGTGGAGACAGGGCCACCCACAAGCTGTCACTCTACAGCTATGCCCTGAGCCACCCCATCATCCCCGTGAATCTGGCAGTGGAGGACATCATGGACTGTGTCTATCTGCTACACCAGAAGGAGAAGGCCACCATCACTCAGTTCTCCTGCATCATGTCCGTGTTGTGCACCAGCAGCCACACAGAGCTTAACAAGGAAGACAGGGAGGAGTGAGGCCCTACATCCAAGTCCCCTGATCCTGCTAGAGGTAGGCACCTCCTTCCTGACTGATGCCAGTGGTACAAAGGTGACCAGGCTCCTGGACACACCTCATCTACACCATGAGTCTGGGTGAGCTTAGGCCATGTGAGATTAATTTGAGCAACTAGTCTGTGTGAAACAAATGTTTCTGGCTGATTAAAACAGGACAAGAGAATCACATCCCAACAATGGCAGGACTTGACTCATTCTCCTGGTGACAGCACATTCTGGGTGGAGGCTGCAGAATCTTGCTGTGTTGAGAGGAAATGTTGACTAGGTTTTAATATATTTAACTCTTATGATAATAATTCAATTTACCTAATTGCTAGGATAGAAATTCAGATGGGAGGGAGAGACAGTGGGGGAGAAATTGAGAGATACCTACAGCTTTGCTTTTCGGCTCCTGAAGCTTCCCCCCTGCAGGTGGGGATAGGGGCAAAAACCTAGGTCCTTGTTCACTGTGGCATGTGTGCTCACCAGGTGGGCACCACTTAGCCCTTTCATATATTTATCTCCATGGAGAAATACTCTCTTTGGCTAAACTTATTTCTTCAGGAATCAAGAAGAAGCTAGTATATGACAATGTGATTTAACTAAGACAGCTCTCTGTTTTTCATTTCAGGCATGACAGTAAGACAGACTGCTAATTCCAATCCGGGAGAGTGACGCCTCCAGAAAGGCTCAGTGATGGAACATCTCAGGTCTCTCCAAATGGGATTCAGAGAGCCCCCTACCTACAACCTACTCAGCTGATAATGGCTCAGGGCTCCCCTGGCAAATCTACAATCAGTGAGGCCACCTGGGTGTCTGCTGGAATGCCTACAGTCACCCTTCCCCTTTCTAGAACTGACCCTTTCTTTTCCCTGTTACTTTATGATATCCAACTGAGAACAATTATTTTCTTAATCCTTTGCAGGATTTTGAGTTAGTTCTCAGTCCTGCCATCTATGTGTAAACTTCCTGGTTCAAGACATGAAGCCCTCTGACTAAGGCAGTTCTTTTAAACTTTTTGTCTAGTGGGGTCACAATGAAAAATGTAAACATTCCATATCCAGCTCATTTCATTTGAGGCATCTTCCTTGATCCCTTCTTACATCCTGCTTTGAAGGTCTTTTCACAGAAATCTCTCTCTTATCCCTTTCACTGTATGTATGTAGTTATAGAGTCTTTTATTGTATTTTCTTGTTGACTGTATTACTATAATAAATATAACTCCCTGACTCTGTACCTTATATGACCCCTCTCTTTGCTCAGGGCTCAGATGAAACCTTGGTGGGCTCCTCTGGGCAGCTCTGCATTAGCTGAGGTCCCATGTGTCTGCAGGCAGCTCACAGCTCAACTGGATCTATTTTCTGTGTGTTGCCTGTTCCCCAAATCTCCACAGGGTGGCACCTAGCTTCTACAGTGCCAGAAGAAGGGCTCCCATACCATAGGCAGACAGCCACTGAGGTCTCTGCCTACTTCCCATTTGTCCATGTTCCATGTGCCAGAGCAAGGACATGGCTGAGTCTACAGTCAGCCCAGGAGGAGACAGTAGCAGAGACTAAAGATGGCGCACTTTGGGCTTCTGGATGGCTGTTACTGTGATCAGCACATTTCACTGAAAAGTTCAAGGTGATACCTCTACTGCCATAGGCCCTCAGCTACTAGCCTTTTAAAGACTCCTTAGCCTAGCACTTCCCAGATAGTCACCAATTGTGGGGACAAATGGTCATGGAATAGCCACTCATTATGCTGACACTGGCATCTGTACACCACATGTAGATCAGAAGGTCACAGGTCAAAACTGGCATCCTGGGGAAACGAAGGTCACTGTTCAACCTGACTGCCCTTTCTCTTTTTAGGAAAACTTAGTACTACACTGCCTACTAAGAACTTTAGAAAATATAACACCCAACATTCTTTCAAGAGAAGTGACATTTTTAAACAAGCAAGTACGCATTTCCAAAATAAAAAGCACACATTTTCTAAAATATCAGAGTATGCTTTTGTCAAAATTTAAAAAATGAAAACCTGTGTACACTAGGACCACACCTGATAATTATAAAAGTTTAAGGTCAGGAGTTGGGCAGTAGCACAGCTGGTAAAGCACAGGTGGCACAAAGCAGAAGGACCGGGGTAAGGATCCCGGTTAGACCTGCCAGCTCCCCACCTGCAGGGGAGCTGATTCACAATTGGTGAAGCAGGTCTGCCGGTGTCTATCTTTCCCTTCACGTCTCTGTCTTCCCCTCCTCTCTCCATTTCTCTCTATCCTATCTGACAAGGTCAACAACAACAATAACTATAAAAAATTAAAAAGTGCAATAATGGGAATAAATAAATTTTTAAAAGTTTAAACTCTCTGAAAGGAAAAAAAAGATAGAAACAGGGAGTTGGGCAATAGCGCAAGGGTTAAGGGCAGATGGCGTGAAATGCAAGGAGTGGCGTAAGGATCCCCAGCTACCCACATGCAGGGGAGTCACTTCACAGGTGGTGAAGCAAGTCTGCAGGTGTCTATCTTTCTCTCCACCCCTGTCTTCCCCTCCTCTCTCCTTTTCTCTCTATTCTATCTAATAACGAAGACAACAATAATTACAACAACAATAAAAACAGTAACTATTTTTCAATAGTGACCCACTTTTTTTAAGCTACTTATAAATACAATCAACATTACAGTTTCTTTTGCACCTCCCTAATAACAAGTGTAATATTTTTATGTATTTATTGACTACCTGTACTTTTTCTGTACCCTATTCATAATATTTGAAAAACTCTAAAGGCCCATGTGTCGTTTTCTTTTTGATGTTTCATTGTTGTTGCTAATGCTATGGCTGCTGCTCATTAGCTATAGGACTCTATCATCATTATCAGCTGTCTTCATTTAATTTATTTTATTCATATATAATAAATATATCATTTATGTTATTTTTATTATTACCTACAGGACTCTAACATCATCATCAGCTGTCTTTATTTTCTTTATTCATTTTGAATGTATGTAGAGACAAAGATGAAGAACCGAGGTGCGGAACTGTTCTACTATTTCTAAAACTTTCCGCCATCCTCACCTAGCGAGTGGGGACTGGAGCTGGAACCCGGGTCACCAACATGGCAACTTAAGTGCTCTACTGCGTGACACACTAACTGCCCACTTTTTTCAATTTTTAAGAACTTCCCATAGTCTTGAATACTCAGATTGTCTCCAGGCATGTCACTCATCTAACTTCCTTATCTTCCACTGACCCTGCTGGGGAGCCAGCATAATGGTTCTGTATGTCAAAGGCTTCCATGCCTGAGGCTCTGAAGTCCCAGGATCAATGTTCAGCTCCACCATAACCCAGAGCTGAGCAGTGCTCTGATCTTTCTCTTTTTGTATCTCTCTCATTAAAATATATAGAATTGGGAGTCCGCTGGTAGTGCATCTGGTTAAGTGTACGTGGTGCAAAGCACAAGGACAGGCATCAGGATCCCAGTTAGAGCCTCAGGCTCCCCACGTGCAGGGGGTTTGCTTCACAGGTGTGAAGCACATCTGCAGGTGTCTATCTTTCTCTCCCCCGTATTCCCCTCCTCTCTCCATTTCGCTCTGTTCTTTCCAACAACGGCTACAACAGTAATAACTACAGCAATAAAACAAGGGCAACAAAAGGGAATAAAGAAATATTAATAAAAATATTTTTAAAATATATAAAGAATATATATATATTTTTAGGGTCCGGGCAGTGACACATCTGGTTGATCCCACATGTTACAGTGCACATTGAACCAGGTTCAGGCCTCTGATCTCCGCCTGAGTTGGAGAAAGCTTCAAGAGTGGTGAAGCAGGGCTGCAGGTGCATATCTGTCTCTCGCCTTCTCCACCTCCCCCTCCCTTCTAAATTTCTCTCTGCCCTTTCCAATAATAGTCTGTTAAAAAACATATATATGTACTTTAATTTCTAATATTTAATTGTATGCTAGTCCCAAGACATATGCACAGCTATGTTTATATAGCTATATAGTTGGTAAGTCAAAATATGGAAGCAACCTAAACACAGACAACTAGATAACTATGTTAGAATGGAGGATGGCTGGTGATGCACATAGCTGAGACTGCTCTTACCATACACAGGGACCTGGGTTTGAGCCCCTACTCCCCACCAGCAGGAAGGATTTTTAATGAGTGGTGAAGTAGGTTTAAAAGTCCCCCCCTCTCTCTTTTTTTTTCTTTAATTTCCCCCCCCCACCCCGTGTAATTGCTGTGGCTCAGTGCCTATGCTACAAATCCACTGCTCCTGGAGGGTATTTTTTCCTTTTTTTGACCTTGTTTTTTATCTTTGTTGTAGTTATTATTGATTTTTATTTCTGTCATTGTTGTTGGACAGGACAGACAGAAATTGAGAGGAGGGGAAAACAGAGGGGGGAGAGAAAGATATGATTAGTGAAGTAAATGAATAAATCAATTAACAGATTTTTCCTTTTTTTGCCTCCAGGGTTACTTATTGCTGGGGCTCAATAAGAATCCACTTTTCCTGGTGGCCTATTTTTTCATTTTATTGGATAATACAGAAATTGAGAGGTGGGAGTCAGGCGGTAGCAGAGCAGGTTAAGCGCATGTGGCTCCAAAGGCAAGGACCGGCGAAAGGATCCCGGTTTGAGCCCCGGCTCCCCACCTGCAGGGGACTTGCTTCACAGGTGGTGAAGCAGGTCTGCAGGTGTCTATCTTTCTCTCCTCTTCTCTGTCTTTCCCTCCTCTCTCCATTTCTCTCTGTCCTATCCAACAATGACATTGATAATAACTACAACAATAAAACACCAAGGGCAACAAAAGGGAATAAATAGGTAAATATAAAAAAAAGAAATTGAGAGGTGAGAGGAGGGAGAACGAAGGACACACTAGCAGACCTGCTTCGACTCTTGTGAAGCGACCCCCCTGAAGGTGGGGAGTGGGGTTTGAAACTTGATCCTTGCATGGGTCCTTGTTCTGAGTACTATGTGTGCTTAACCAGGTATACTGCCAGCCCCTTCAATATACATATTTAAAAATATTTTATTATCTTTATATATTTATTGATGGGATAGACAGCCTAAAATTGAGAAGGAATGGGGGTGATATGGAGGGAGACACCAGCAGCACAGCTTCACCACTCATGAAGCTTTCCCCCTGCAGGTGGGGAACAGGGGCTTGAACCTGAGTCCTTTAGCATTGTAACATGTGCTCTCAACTAGGTGAGCCACCACCCAGCCTCTCCCTCAAAATATTTTTTTCAAGACAGCACTTCTTGGTGAAAAAAATAGGAGACTTCACCTCTCTGGCTAACAACACCATCAAGTGTGGTTAGAGGTGCAGAGGAGCAGGTCTGAGTTTTGTTTTTTCCCTGAGAACATGTAGCTGAAAACACGGAAAATGGGATGAAAAAGACACTGGGAACAGGTGAGTTTGGGACAGGGGTATTGATGCCTTTACATTGTGCAATGCCTGTTTTCTACTTTCATTATTTTAATTAAGTATTTTACCTAAAACAAATTACACTGAGATGACAAAACAAATAGAAAGACCCAGCAACTATATTGTTCCCCAGATGTACAAATCAGTATATTCTTTAGTGTACTAAAGAAAACTTTTAGCAAGGCAGGTCTGAGTTTTGTGCCACAGTAAGGGCTGGTCAGGATGGATGAAATGTGTGAAGACAATTAAGCTTAATACTAAACAGCTGCTATTGAGAGAGTTTTGAACTGCTATTTTAAATCCAACCATCCCAACTTAAATATTTTGACACTCACCCATCAATGTGTCTGGGGTCTCATTTTCCTTAGAAGTCAGACACATCTGATGCTGTGCAACCTTGAATAATAATTTTTAAAAAACTGGGGTTACAACCCACGTTTCACAGGATCTACTTGAAGAAAACTTGTCTTTAGCTTCCCAAAGGTTCACAAAAAATGAATCAAGTAAAAATGTAAATTCTCTTAGCTCCACAGACTTGACTACAGTTTGAGAGTAAACATTGTTGATTTCAGTAACTCTTGGACAGAGTGCATAAGAACACTATATATTTGAAACACTACTGTCAACACTGTATTTCTTCTTGCACAGTGACTGTTTCCTTGTAAATGACAGATATATATTCTAGCAAACTCAGCACTTTGTAAATCAACTTTAAATACAGATCATAGTTTCAAATACTCCCTTGCAAGGAAATATATTGTATCCACATAGCAGTTAAAGTGCTTCTTAATGTAGGGGGGAAGAGGGAAACACCTTGAAAATGTGAGCAACTTTCAAGAATAGAGACCAACTCTCAAATGATCAAAAATTAATGTTAACTAGGAAAAATGCAGAGGTAGCAATTACTAGGAAGAGGGTCCCAGGACAGGCTGGGAGTAGGGATGCGAACATCTCCTGAGACGGAGAGAGTGCCAGATTAGGTGATCATTCCAGCCAGATAGGTTCTGTATATGCTGGGATGCTGTCTCTCTGTCTCTCAGTCCCTGCCTTTGCCTCTATCTCTGTCTCCATATATATAAAATCGGGCATGTCATGAAAAATATTTTAAAAGAGAAATATAACTCTGAACATGATCTAAAGAAATGCTTCCTGAAAAGTCCGATCAAAGTATTATTCTGAGTCTATATGAGAAATAGTCTCATTATTAGTAAGGTACACCAAAGTCATTAAAGGCAAATACCGGGGGCTGGGCCATACACAGCGGGAGAAGCACACATGGCTCAAAGCACTAGGATGGGCATAAAGATCCCAGTTTGAGCCCCCACTTCCTTATGTGTGTGGGGAAGGTCGCTTCACTAGCAGTGAAGTAGGTCTGCAGGTGTCTGTCTTTCTCTCCCCCTCTGTCTTCCTGTCCTCTCTCAGTTTCTCTCTGTCCTGTCCAACAACAACAGGTATAGCAACAACAACAACAACAACAAGGGCAATGAAATGGTAAAAATAGCCTCCAGGAGCAGTGGATTCCTAGTGCTGCCACCAAGCCCAATGATAACTATGGAGGCAAAAAAAAAAAAAAAAAAGACTAAAACTCATAGGGTATACATGACCTTCAGAGACAAGCACATACTCAGTGCATATAGAAAGGGAAAAGAGGAGATTTGTGTGGTAGTGCAGCTGATTATGCGCCCATGGCTCAAAGTGCAAGGATGGGGGTAATGATCCAGGTTGGAGCCCCTGGCTTCCCACCTGTAGGGGAGTTGCTTCACAAGCAGTGAAGCAGGTCTGTAGGTGTCTATGTTTCTCTCCCATCTCTGTCTTCCCCTCCTCTCCTCAATTCTTTTTTTTTTTTTCCTCCATGGTTATTGCTGTGCTCGGTGCCTCCACCATGAATCCACCGCTCCTGGAGGCCATTTTTCCCCCTTTTTGTTGCCCTAGTTGTTGCAGCCTCGTTGCGGTTATTATTGCCATTGTTGACATTGCTTTGTTCTTGGATAGGACAGAGAGAAATGGAGAGAGAAGGGTAAGACAGAGAGAGGGGGAGAGAAAGATAGACACCTGCAGACCTACAACACCGCCCGTGAAGCGACTCCCCTGCAGGTGGGGGGCCAGGGGCTCGAACCAGGATCCTTACGCCAGTCCCTGCACTTTGCGCCACGTGCGCTTAACCCATTGCGCCACCGCCCGACCCCCTCCTCTCCTCATTTCTGTCTGTCCTATCCAACAATGATGACATCAGTAACAACAACAACTACAACAGGGGATTTGATTTGGTTGGTAGTGCAGCAGGTTAAGCACAAGTGCGCAAGCAGAAGGATCACCATGTGGATCCCGGTTTCAGCCCCCGGCTCCCCACCTGCAGGGGAGTCACTTCACAGGCAGTGAAGCAGGTCTGCAGGTATCTATCTTTCTCTCCCCCTCTCTGTCTTCCCCTCCTCTCTCCATTTCTCTCTGTACCACCCAACAAAACAACAATAACTACAACAACAACAACAAAAAAACAAAGGGCAACAAAACCGAATAAATAGATATTTAAAAATAAAATAATAACAACAATAAAACAAGGGCAACAAAAGGGAATAAATAAATATATTTTTTTAAAAAGCGGGGAAAAAGGGAACTGAGCAGTAGCGCAGCCAATTAAGCCAAGTGGGGCAAAAACGCAAGGCCTTCTGAAGGATCACAGTTCGAGCCCCCAGCTCCCTGCTTGTAGGGGAGTTGCTTCACAGGCAGTGAGGCAGATCTACAGTTGTCTTTCTCTCCCCGTCTGTCTTCCCCTCCTTTCTCAATTTTTCTCTGTCCTGTCTAATAAATATGACATCAATACTAATAAATACAACAACAATAAAAAAGGGCAACAAAAGAGAATATATAAAAAATAATTAAAAAGAAAGGCAAAACAAACACTGAAATGCCCAACAGCATATGGCTAGCAGGCATCTCTAGGTGATACTGACAGTCACTCCAGTGAAGATGTTGTAACTAGGGCGACACAGGGGCCTTGCTGCTGTCCTGTGGTCCACTGTGGGATCCCCGGCCCCCAAGTACTGCACAGATGGGGGGCACTGAGCTGTGCCCAGAGCCAGCATGGATGGATGGACCCCGCAGTATCACCAGGACCACATGCATCTGCATGAACTGGGACCGCTGCCAGGTAGCTTCTTTGCACCATGTATGCTTAACCTGTTGTGCTACCACCAGGCCCCGAAATTTGATTCCTTAATAAATCAAAGATACAGTAAGCACATTCAGTAATATTACCTTAATATCTTGGACTTCATATCCTACCCTGTGGTCAGTGACTCTCTTCTGGGTAAAATTGTAGGTCCAAATTCTTTCTGACTGGGCCCCTGTTCCAACCTGTGCAGAGATAGAAAGGAATTCACATTTTAACACAATCACTATCTTTACTACAATGGAAAAGGCACTTGTAAATTTTCTTCTAAGGATTTCTATTTCTGAAGGTCAGACACATACAATTGACAAGAGCAAGAGTAGAAGGAACTTAATTGTTTAAGAGTCTTGTTATCTCAGGTTTACTTATGGAGTAAGAGTGTTTCTTTTTCTTTTGCCTCCTGCACTACAAATCCACTGCTCCTGGAGGCCATCCCTCCCCCCGCCCTTTGTTGTTCTTTTTGTTTATCATTGTTGCTGGAATAGGACAGAGAAATTGAGGGTGGGGGGGAGACAAGGAGTAGGAGAGAAATACAGACACCTGCAGACCTGCTTCACTTCTTGTGGAGTTACATCCCTGCAGGTGGGGAGCTCAAACCAGGATCCCAACCCCTAACCTTAAAGCTTTGTGCCATGGGTGCTTAACCACTGCACTACCACCCAGCCCCCAAGAGTGCTTCTTCAGTAGTTCCAGTTCCAATCAAAGCCAAATTATGAGTGGTCTGGGAGAAGGAGGCAGAGTGGATAAAGTACAGGATTCTCAGGCATGAGGTCCCAAGTTCAATCCCCAGTGCCACATATACCAGAGTAATGTGCAGATTCTCCCTGCTCCTCTCTCTCTCATTAATGAATAAATAAGATCTTTAGAACAAAAGAAAAATATCTCTGAAGATGGGTAGGTTGCACCATGGATGAAATTAAGAGTTTCTAAATTGTAGGTCCTGAGCCCAATCCCAAGCACTGCATATGCTATAGAGTGCTGCTTCTGTGCCCCTCTACCCCTTTCTGTAGTTCATGAAATTAAAAATAATTAAAAAGCTATATTTTACCCACATCAGTCCGTTCTCCAGCAAGTTTACTAATGTGTTAACTCAAACTTCTTTCTCAAGCTGTTTCTATTCAGGATTTGTATCATAACTGTCTAAAGAGAAAATTGGTTTAAAGGTCATTTTTATGAAATTTTTTATGGAAATTAAGATACTTTCAAGTTGTAAAATAAAACATATTATTACATAGATTTATTACGACTCCCTGTGGGTTCAGAAATAAATAGCTCTGCCAAGACCATACTGCAAAGCGCAAGGACCAGCAGAAGGATCCTGGTTCTGGCCCCCAGCTCCCCACCTGCAGGAAAGGTACTTCACAAGCAGTGAAGCAGGTCTGCAGGTATCTGTCTTTCTCTCCCCCTCTGTCTTCCCCTCCTCTCTCCATTTCTATCTGTCCTATCCAACAACAACAACATCAATAACTACAACAATGTTAAACAAGGGCAACTAAAAAGGGAAAATAAATTAATTCATTAAAAAAACCATACTCTAATATTTTCTCCTTACAGAGTCTAAGGTCAAGGGGCAAGAAAGGGTTTTTCCCCCACTACATTTTTCGATATTTCCTAGACTTTGAATTACATATGTATGTAGTTTTATTCAAATGTGTAAGTTCTACTAAAGTGTATGTATCATTTAAATAAGCAAAGTATGTATACTCTTGTTCTCTTCAAATTGTATAAATCTTTTGCCTCTTAAGTAAACAAAGTATCATAATAATTTAAATTATAAAAAAAATAAAGGCTGCCACTGTCTGTGAGGTTGTGCAGTGGATAAAGCTTTGGAGTTCTTAGGTGTGAGGTCTCAAGTTTGGTCTCCGGCATCAGATGTGTCAGAGTGATGCTGTCTCCTTCTTCCTCTCCCCTATTTCTCTCATAAATAAATAAATCTTTAGAAACAAAAGTAAAACCTGAATGGTATTGAAAGAGAATGTGGAAGCACAAAATACCCAGATTTTTTAGTTATTTGCAATAAACCTTGTAGCATTTTAGGAAAAGTGGGTTGCATAACAATAAGCATTATAGTTACTGTCACTAGTCACTTTGATTTAGATATCTTAGTTTTTCCTACTTTTGTCCTTTCCACTTTCCCTACCCTTGTTTTAGCCTGCAGTAGTGTAAGTGACAGTGCAAATGATATATTAATCCCTTGCCTGCGATGGTCTCAGATTGCAGAGGAGCATCAGTAGGTAGACTTGAAGCTAGGAATTCGGATTTCCCAACCATTACTTCTTAGCAAACCCCTTCTGGCACAGACACAGAGAGCCTAAACATTCAAGTTATTTCTTATTCTCAATGGAGTATATTTTCTATATGTCCTGAGATATTTTTACTTGGTCAAGAATAATGAAATAACATTTTTAATATAAAGTAACCTTTAAAAAGTCTTTTTTCTTTTTGTTTGGTAAGAGAGAAAGAAATAGAGATGGAAAGGGGAGATAGAGTGGAAAAAGAAAGTGAGACACATTAAGATAGTGTTTCACTGCTTGTGAAGCTTCTGCCTGCAAGTGGGGATCAAGGGCTTGAACATTGGTCCTCTCACACTATACATGTGCACTCACAAAATGACCTTTAAAAAAAGATGAATATATTGATGTATTTTAGTACAACAGAGTTTTATACTACATAATTCTACTATTGCCAACAGATGTTTTCTACTTTTAAATTTAAAATGAAAAAATGGGGTCCGGGAGGTGATGTAACCAGTGGAGTGAACATGTTACAATTCGCAAGGACTAAGGTTCAAGCCCAAGATACAACCAGCTGAGGAGAAGCTTCACAAGTGGTGAGGCAGCTCTGCAGGTGTCTCTCTGTCTCCCCCTCTACATCTTCTGTTCCCTCTCCATTTCTATCCAGGAAATAATAAATGAATAAAATATACAGGGGGCCAGCAGTGGTGCATCTGTTTAAGCACAGAAATTTCAGTGCATAAGGAATCGTGTTCAAGTCCCTGGTCCCCAGCTGCAGGGGGTAGGGGAAGCTTCACAAGTGGTAAAGCAAGGCTGCAGGTGTTTCTCTGTCTCTCTCCTTTTCTAACTCCTCCTCTCCTCCCAATTTCTCTGTCTCAGTCCAATAATAAATAAATATATTAATATATATAAAAGAAAATTGACTTTAAAAATTTTTAAAAATGAAATAGAAAAAGTGGGAGAAAGAGCATGTGAGAAACATCACAGAACCTGCCATCATGCCTGGTGCTCCCATGTTGTGTTAGGGCTCAACACCAGGTCTGCAAGCATGGTGATGTGATGTGCACTCTACTGGGGGAGCAAGCTCTGGACCCCTTCCTTTATTTATTTTTATGGGTAGAGCACCACTCAGAACTTCTGTATGTTGGGGATCAAACTTGGGGCCTCCTGCATGTGCAGTATGCAATTTACCAATAAGCTATCTGTCAGTTCAATGCTTACAATTTTGAGATAGAGACCTAAGCACAGATCTACTATCCACTGAACTTGGCTTGCTGTATCTGTGTTGCTGTTCAGTGGTGCCAGGAATCAAGCCCAGGGACTCCCGTATGTAAGGCATGTGCAGAGTGACTCTTCGAACAGTTGTTAAGTGATTCTACTAAATAAATCTTATCTGCAGTGTCCTGAGAGGTGGTACAGTGAATAAGACATTGGACTCTAAAGCATGAAGTTCTCAGTTTAATCTCTGGCATTGCATAGGTCACAGTGATGCTCTGGTTCTTCCCTTACTCCTTCTCATTAATAAATAAATCTTTATTTTTTCCTTTCCATTTTGTTGCCCTTGTTGTTTTATAATTATTGTGGTTATTATTATTGTTGTTATTGCTGTCATTGTTTGTGGATAGGACAGACAGAAATCGAGAGAGGAGGGGAAGATAGAGAGAGGGAGAGAAAGATAAGACATCTGCAGACCTGCTTCAGCACTTATGAATCGACCCCCTGCAGGTGGGGAGCCAGGGGCTCAACCCAGGTTCCTTACACCAGTCCTTGTGATTTGCACCTCCTGCACTCAACCTCCTGCACTACCACCTGACCCCCACCTTTCTTTCTTTCTTTCTTTCTTTCTTTCATTTAAATGTATATATATATTACCTGCAGTCTTTTGGCATTTTGCTGTTGACACCTGTCTTTCTCTATAATCTTCTGGTAAAGCCTACCTCGAAGCACATGCAGAGCAATTTCTTTGTTTTTTATCTGGGAGCATTCTTGCTGGCATTCAACTACAATCCCTGGAAAATTACCAAGACCAAAGACAGATGGGACTTCCCACAAGGCAAACTTAAACAGAACTAAGATGTTTAAGACAAGAAAACATGAATCAGGAAGTTACTACAAAAGATTAAGAACATTTTAGATTTAACAGGCTTTAGAAATGATACCTAAGGGAGCCAGAAGGTAGCACAGTGGGCTAAGCTCACATGGCACAAAGAGCAAGGACCGTTTAGGATCCTGGTTCAAGCCCCCTGCTCCCCACCTGCAGAGGAGTCGCTTTACAGGTAGTAAAGCAGGTCTGCAGGTGTCTCTCTGTCTCTCTATTCCTCTCTATCTCCCCCTTCTCTCTCAATTTCTCTCTGTTGCTATCCAATAACAAACAAAAAAAAGATACATAGATTGCTTTATGGAAAACTGGGAATTATTATGCAAGTACATACATAACTTTTTTATTCATAAAAGAGAATGAGAGCATCATTATGGTACATGCAATGCCAGGAATCAAACTCAGGACCAGAAGGCGGCTCAGGGGGTAAAGCACATGCTTTACGTAGCATGTGGCTGGGGGTCTGATCCTCCACACTGCAAGTGCACACCACAGGCAGGCAATGGGAGGGACTCCGTGCATAGAGGAGCAGTGCTTTGCATGTCTCCCTCTCTTAAAGGATACAGAATGGAGACGGGCAGGGAGGCTTCTCAGCTGTCCCATGCAGGTGCAAGGTTCTGGGTGTGATTGATCCCCAGGCACAATATTTGAGAAAAATTTTTAAAAAGTCTTTGTATTACTTAAAAGATGTACAGTTAAGAGAACAATATTACCATGATTTTTTTCAAAAAAGCCAATCTGCAGCCCTGGAGGCTGGCACAATGGTTGGAGTTTTGGACTCAAGCATGAGGTCCTGAATTCTACCACCAGCATCACATGTTACAGACTGATGCTACAGTGTTTTCTCTCTCTCTCTCTCTCTCTATCTCTCTCTCTTTCTCCTCCCCTTCTCCCTCACTAATTAATAAATCTTTTAAAAGAGCTCCAGCATATGTAGAAACAGGGTTCAGACAGACCTAGGATCCCACACATGCAAATCCAGACCTCTTACCACTGAACCACCTCCCAGCTTGCATTAACTGGCTCTTTAAAAGATTTTAATTATTTATATGTGTACATATATTTAATAAACTTTTTTTGAAAAAATATGGTACACTTCATGAATTTGTGTGTAATCCTTGAGCAGGGGCCATGCTAATCTTCTCTGTATCATGCCAATTTCAGTATATGTACTACCAAAGCTAGGACTATATTATAATCTTATTTAAAAAGTGTTAATAGATGGAGACAGTTGGAGTCCGGTGGTGGCACAGCGGGTTAAGCGCACATGGCGCAAAGCTCAAGGACCGGAGGAAAGATCATGGTTCGTGGTGAGAGCTCCTGGCTCCCCACCTGCAGGGGAGTCCCTTTACAGGTGGTGAAGCAGGTCTGCAGGTGTCTGTCTTTCTCTCCCCCTCTCTGTCTTCCCCTCCTCTCTCCATTTCTCTCTGTCCTATCCAACAACAACGACATTAATAACCACAACAATGTTAAGCAACAAGGGAAACCAAAAGGAAAAATAAATAAAAATTTTAAAAGAGTGGAAAAGAATAGAAAAGAAAAAAAAGAAAGGGAGACAATGAGACCTTGGTGACAACAACAACAAAAAAATAAAATAACCTATTTATACTTTAGAATTGCAAAATGGCTAGGGCAGTGGATCTGTAGGCATTAAGTCCTGAATTCAATCCCCAGATTTGCATGTGCCATAGTCATGCTCTGCTTCTCTTTTTGGTATTAATAAGTAACATTTTTTTTCTTTTTTTTAATTTCCTTTTTTTTAAAACCACAGTTCCTGTCAGGTTCCTACCCAGCTCCAAGATTGGCTCCTGCCTGGCTCTGCCCAGCTCCTATTGCAGCTCCCACCTGCCAGTGCGCTGGCCGCCCTGTTGTGTGCAGGCGGACTGAAGTCCCCCCAGTACTGTCCTCGCAGACACAAGAGCCCCAGGCGCCCCCCCCCCCCCCCGCCCACCCCCCATGGCGCAAGGAGCCCAGCCAGGCCCAGGCCTCCTGAAAGGGGTGGGGGGGGCGCTGGGAGTGGCCTCCCTGGACCAGCAGTTTGCAAAGTGCCAGACCCTCAGCCCAGACCCAACCCGCAGCCTGGCAAATGGCTCAACAGGGGTTCCAACCAGCCAGCATGGGGCACAGCTCAGAAATGCATGTCTCTTCGAGAGAGACAGAGGCAGAGAAAACACTCCAGTTCTAGAAGTGTGAGGAGACCCCCCCAACCTGGACCCACACCCCGCACCCAGGCCTTCACCTTAGTCTGGGAGCCTGGCTCGCCATGTTGCCCCAGGCCAAACTCCAGGTTCAGGATTCCAAACAGCCGTCCCCCGAGGACCTCATCCTGGGCCACACCTAGGAAGGACAGCGGGCGCACATTTCGGAAGGGCGGGCGCGCGGAAAGTTCTCTGGGCCTGGCAACTCCCGAAGCCAAGGCAGGCTGGTGGGTTCCACTGGGGTCCCCTCCTGCCCGGGAGGTTGGGGTGGGCGGGAGGCGCACTGCCAGGCCTCGAGCTGCCGGGGCGGGTCCTCACCCTCAGGGCGCTCGGAGCCGCAGGCATGGACATGCTGGGCGAGGCCCTGGGACCCCAGAACCCCTCTCCTGGCTGGAAGGAAAGGGAAGGCCAGGCCGGCTGCCTAGACTCTCAGACGGGATCCCTGCGCTTGCGCTCCTGGAAGCCGAAAACAGCGGGATCTGGGGCGCGCAGCCACCCTTCCAGGGTGTCCCTGCCCGGGTGTGGGGTCTGGGGGCTCGCGCACACCTCCCCCCGGGTGCGCCCCTGCCGGGGGTGTGCATGGCCCTTATCCGGGGACCGCCCCGCTCAAGGCTGCTGGGTCCTGGGGGTTGTGGGGGGGCGCGCAGCCACCTCTTCGGGGTGTGCCTGGCCCGGGGTAAGGGGTCCAGCGGCGCTGGCGCCTCTGAGGCTGTACCCCAACTTCGCCCCTCCCCCCACCCAGCACCTTCCTGGGCGGGCCCCACACCTGAGCCTTCCAGTATGGGTGGCACCGGGGGCCACTTACTTGGAATTGGAGGAATGGCAGTAGATGGGCCGAGCATGATGGACCTGGCCGCTGCTGTCCAGCACAGCACCGTCATGACTCCGCAGCAGTACTTCCACGCAGGGAGCCTCCGCACAGTCATGGCCCGGCGCTCAAGTTGTGGACCTGGCCCCAGCGCTGGGGCCTATGGGTGCGACGCAACGCAACGCAATGCGGCGTGGGGGTGACGGGGCCTCAGGGCGAGGGCGGCAGGCTCCATGGCACTGCGCTGGAAGCAGCTGGGACAAAGAGAAGAAGAGAAGAAGGGAAGACAGGGGGAGAGAAAGACACCTGCAGACCTGCTTCACCTACTGTGAGGCCAGGCCCCTGCAGGTGGGGAGCTGGGGGCTCGAACCAGGATCCTTAGGCTGTGCGACCTGCGCTAAACCCGCTGCGCTACCTCCGAACTCCCTTTTTTTAAATGTTTTATTTATAAAAATGAAACATTGAGTAAACCATAGGATACGAGGGGTACAACTTCCAACAACGACGACAACAATAATAACTACAACAATAAATCAACAAGGGCAACAAAAGGGAATAAATAAATAAAATAAAGTATTTTTTTTAAAAAAGAGGGGTACAACTCCACACAATTCCCACCACCAGAACGCTGTATCCCATCCCCTCCCCTGATAGCTTTCTTGTTTTTTAACCCTGGGAGTATGGACCCAAGGTCATTGTGGGATGCAGAAGATGGAAGGTCTGGTTTCTGCAATTGCTTCCCCGCTGAACATGGGCGTTGACTGGTTGATCCATACTCCCAGCCTGTCTCTTCCTTGTCCTAGTGGGCAAGGGCTCTGGGGAAGCAGAGCTCCAGGACACATTGCTGGTGTTGTCTGTCCAGGGAAGTCTGGTGAGCATTATGCTAGCATCTGGAACCTGGTGGTTGAAAAGAGTTAACATACAAAGCCGAACAAATTGTTGACCAATCATGGACCTAAGCTGGAATAGTACAGATAAAGTGTTGAGGGGATTCTTAAGAAATTCTTTAATAATTTTAAAATAGGCACAGGTGGTGGTGACCTCAGTTGAGCATGCACATAACCATGACTAAGAACCCAGGTTCAAGGCCCCAGTGCCTACCTGCTAGGGGGTGGGGTTAAGCTTGACAAGCAAGCAGAGCTGTACGTGTCTTTCTCTCTCTCCATTATCTCCCTTCCTTGTATGAATTGCCTTGTTCTATCAAATCAAAATTTAATTGTAAATACAAATTCCTTAAAAATAATCTAAGCGAAGTCAGGAGGTAGCACAGTGGGTTAAGTACACCGGCTCTCAAACTGCAGAGGGTTTGCTTCACAGGCAGTGAAGCAGGTCTGCAGGTGTCTATCTTTCTCTCCCCCTCTCTGTTTTCTCCTCCTCTCTCCATTTCTCTCTGTCCTATCCAACTACAAGGACATCAATAAGAACAATAATAACTACAACAATAAAATAACAAGGGCAACAAAAGGGAAAATAAATATTTTAAAAATTTAAAAATATTTTTATTATCTTTATTTATTGGATAGTAACAGCAGAAATCAAAAGGGAAAGGGGAAGTAAAGAGGGAGAAGAGAGAGAGAGAGAGAGAGACCTGCAGCACTGCTTCACCATTCACAAATCTTTTCCTCTGCAGGTGTGGTGGGGACTCAAATATAAAATAAATTTTAAGAATATAACTCAACTCATTTTGTGTTGATGGTGTTAGGGTTTAGAGACAGACTTAAGTTTGAATAAAATCTAGAGACAGGATGTAAAGTTCAAAATCTCAGAGCCAGAAAAAGAAATAGGGCTTTGCCCAGACCCATCCCTGCTACCTGCACGATGAGACTGGCTGAAAGAAGAACAAAGCAGTAGTAATATAATATACCTTTGGAATATATATCCCTTAGAATATAATATCCCTTTGGAATATATATCCCTTTGGAATATAACATTTTAAAAATAGGCCTACTAGCTATCTTCAAAACAGAGACCCCAAATCTTCATCTGCAATATTCCAGCCTTTAGGTTCATGATTGGTCAACAATTTGTTTGGCTTTATATGTCAACTCTTTTTTTAGCCACCAGGTTTCAGATGCTACCAAGATGCCTACTGGACTTCCCTGGACAGAAGACTCCACCAATGTGTCCTGGAGCCCCACTTCCCCAGAGCTCTGCCCCACTAGGGAAAGAGAAAGACAGACTGAGAGTATGGATCCACCTGTAAACAACCATGTTCAGCATGGAAGCAGTTACAGAAGCCAGACCCTCTACCTCTGCACACCATAATGTCCCTGAGTCCATACTCCCAGAGGGTTAAAGAATAGGAAAGCCATTGGGAGGGGATGGGATACTGAGTTCTGGTGGTGGGAATTATACCCCTCTTATCCTATGGCCTTGTCAATGTTTCCATTTTATAAATAAACCTTTAAAAAAGAATAGCATATATAGAGAGTTGGATGCAAAAAAAATCAGTGGAAGCTCCTTTAAAAGCAAAAAAATGGGGGCAGGTGGTGGTGCACCTGGTTAAGTGCATACATCATAGTGCACAAGGACCTGGGTTCAAGCCCCTGGCCCCCTACCTGCAGGGGGAAAACTTCACAAGTGGTGAAATATAGCTACAGGTGTCTCCATCTCTTTCCCTTTCTATATGCTCCTCCCTTATCAATTTCTCTATTTCTATCTAATCAATCAGTCAATCCAGACATAGATAATTAAAAAAAAAAAAGAGGCATCACATGCAGAGAAACTCCCCTCTCCCTCTAAGCTGAGGGGAGACATTTGCAGAGTTTCTTCTGGCCTAAACAAAGTGCTGGGTGAAGATTTTGCCTCTTATTTTGTATTTCTTCTCACCTATAAAGGAATGCAAATGGGAGGGTGGGGTAGGTAGGGGTTCACTGGGTTTAGTGCACATAGTATAAAAGCACAAAGACCCATGCAAGGATCTTGGTTGGAGGCCCTGGCTCCTCACCTGCAAAGGGACACTTCACAAGCAGAGAAACAGGTCTCTATCCCTCTCTATATACCCCCTCCCCTCTCAGTTTCTCTCTGTCATAGCCAAAATAAATAAATGAATGAATCAATAAATATATGGCTGCCAGCACCAGTGGATTCATAGTGCTGGCCCTGAAACCTGGTGATAAGCCCAAAAGCAAAAAAAAAAAAAAAAAAGAAAAAGAAAGAAAGGAAAAATAAACAAAGAAAGAAAAGCCAAGAGAAAAAGGGGGGAGTCAGGCAGTGGTATACTTGGTTAAACACACAACAATGGAGAGGGACCTAGATTCAAGCCCCTGATCCTCACTGCAGGAGGAAAGCTTCAAAAGTGACTAAGCGGGGCTGCAAGTGTCTCTGTCTCTCCCTCCCTCTCTCTCCCCCTTCCATCTCATCTCAAGTTCTGGCTGTCTCTATCCAATAAATAAAGATAGTTTAAAAAGAAAAGAAAATTAAAGAAAGGAAAAAGTTAAGCTACTAAAAACAGGCTTTCCAGAAGCAGTTTGTTTCCACTCATTTGCTCTGTAACAGGGGACCTCAAAAAAGAGCTTTCTTATTTCAAATGCCAATTTGATGTAGACTTCTGTCATGTAAATTAATTTTTCTATTATTATCTTTATTTATTTAATGGATAGAAACAGCCATAAATTCAGAGGGAAGGTAGGTGATAGGGAGAGAGACAGAGACACCTGCAACATGGCTTCACCACTCAAAAAGTTTTCCCCTTGCAGATGGGGGCCAGGGGCTTGAACTTGGATCCTTGTGCACTGTAACATGTGTGCTCAACCAGGTGTACCACAATCAGGACCCCAGGAATATTTAAAATAGTAACTTGCCAAAAAGCAGTTAGCAGTCACACTCCAAGGAGACTGTTCTAGCATCAGGAAACACTTGTAAACACCCCCCCCCACACACACACACACACACACACACAGACAGGCTCCAGGGGGCAGAGGAAGCCAGTCTGACCTGGGAGTGAAGTGGGCAGGGCATAAATGTGGCCCTGGGTCCTTCCACCTCAGTGGGCCCCCTCCCCTACTCTTTCAACATTCTCAGTTCAGATGACAGATTTACAAGCAAGATAAAGGGACCAAGCCAAGAAGGAAAGGAAGATAATAGAATATTAACAAGGGTTGGGCTGTAGCGCAGTGGGTTAAGCAAGGTGGTGCAAAGCACAAGGATCAGCCTAACGATACCGGCTAGAGCCCCCAAATTTGATTCCTTAATAAACCAGGCCCCCAAATTTGATTTCTTAATAAACCAGGCCCCAAAATTTGATTCCTTAATAAATCAAAGATACAGTAAGCACATTCAGTAATATTACCTTAATATCTTGGACTTCATATCCTACCCTGTGGTCAGTGACACTATTCTGGGTGAAATTGTAGGTCTGGATTCTTTCTGACTGGGTTCTTGTTCCAACCTGTGTAGAGATAGAAAGGAATTCACATTTTAATATAATTACTATCTTTACTACAATGGAAAAGGCACCGCAAATTCTTTTCTAAGGATTTCTATTTCTGAAGGTCAGGCACATACAATTGACAAAGAGCAAGAGTGGAAGGAATTTAATTGTTTAAGACTCTTGTTATCTCAGGTTTACTTATGGAGTAAGAGTGTTTCTTTTTCTTTTTTTTTTTCTTCCTGCACTACAAATCCACTGCTCCTGCAGGCCATCACCCCCCCCCCCCCCCCCGCCTTTTGTTGTTCTTTTTGTTTATCATTGTTGCTGGATAGGACAGAGAAATTGAGGGTGGGGGGGAGACAATGAGTGGGAGAGAAAGACAGATACCTGCAGACCTGCTTCACCACTTGTGAAGTGACATCCCTGCAGGTGGGGAGCTCAAACTGGGATCCCAACCCCTATCCTTGAGCTTTGTGCCATGTGTGCTTAACCTGCTCGCTGCACTACCACCCAGCACCCAATAGTGCTTCTTCAGTAGTTCCAATTCCAATCAAAGCCAAATTATCAGTGGTCTGGGAGGAAGAGGCAGAGTGGATAAAGTACAGGATTCTCAGGCATGAGGGACCAAGTTCAATCCCCAGTGCCACATATACCAGAGTAACGTGCAGATCCTCCCTGCTCCTCTCTCTCTCATTAATGAATAAATAAGATCTTTAGGACAAAACAAAACTATCTCTGAAGATGGGTAGAGGTTGCACCATGGAAGAAATTAGAGCTTCTAAATTTTAGGTCCTGAGTCCAATCCCAAGCACTGCATAGGCTAGAGTGCTGCTTCTGTGCCCCACTACCTTCTGTAATTCATGAAATTAAAATAATTAAAAAACTATATTTTACCCTCATCAGTCCGTTCTCCAGCAAGTTTACTAATGTGTTAACTCAAATTTCTTCCTCAAGCTATTTCTATTCAGGATTTGTATCATAACTGTCTAAAGAGAAAATTGGTTTAGGTCATTTAGGTCATAAAAAAGGTCATTTTTATGAAATTTTTTATGGAAATTAAGATACTTTCAAGTTTTAAAATGAAACATATTATTACAAAAATTTATTACAAATCCCTATGGGTTCAGAAATAAATATCTCTGCCAAAACCATACTGCAAAGTGCAAGGACCAGCAGAAGGATCCTAGTTCTGGCCCCAGCTCCCTGGACCTGCAGGAAAGGTACTTCACAAGCAGTGAAGCAGGTCTGCAGGTATCTGTCTTTCTCTCCCCCTCTGTCTTCCCCTGCTATCTCCATTTCTCTCTGTCCTATCCAACAACAACAACATCAATAACTACAACAATGTTAAACAAGGGCAACTAAAAAGGGAAAATAGATTAATTCATTTAAAAACACCATACTGTAATATTCTCTACTGATAGAGTCTAAGGTCGAGGGTCAGGAAAGGCTTTCCCCCCACTTCATTTTTCTCTATTTCCTAGATTTTGAATTACATATGTATGTAGTTTTATTCAAATGTATAAGTTCTACTAAAGTGTATGTATCATTTAAATAAGCAAAGTATGTATACTCTTGTTCTCTTCAGATTGTATAAATCTTTTGCCTCTTAAGTAAGCCTACCTCGAAGCACATGCAGAGCAATTTCTTTGTTTTTTATCTGGGAGCATTCTTGCTGGCATTCAACTACAAGCCCTGGAAAATTACCAAGACCAAAGACAGATGGAACTTCCCACAAGGCAAACTAAAACAGAACCAAGATATTTAAGACAAGCAAACATGAATCAGGAAATTACTACAAAAGGTTAAGAACATTTTAGATTTAGCCGGCTTTAGAAATGATACCTAAGGGAGCCAGAAGGTAGCACAGTGGGCTAAGCCCACATGGCACAAAGAGCAAGGACCGTTTAGGATCCTGGTTCAAGCCCCCTGCTCCCCACCTGCAGTGGAGTCACTTCACAGGTAGTAAAGCAGGTCTTCAGGTGTCTCTCTGTCTCTATTCCTCTCTATCTCCCCCTTCTCTCTCAATTTATTTTTGTCGCTATCCAATAACAACAAAAAAAAAGAAAGAAAGAAAAGAAATGATACATAGATTGCTATATGGAAAACTGGGAATTGTTATGCAAGTACAAACTATTGTATTTACTGTGGAATGTAAAACATTAATTCCCCAATAAAGAAATTAAAAAGAAAAAGAGAGAAAGGAAGAAATGATACCTAACTTAAGATGGTAATAACTGTTGACTCACCTGTAAATAAGGAAGCTTCACAGGCGGTTAAGCAGTGCTGTTGGTGTCTTTCTCTCTACCTCCCCCTACGATCTCAGTTTCTCTGTCTTTATTCAATAAACAAGTAAAGTAAAATAAATTTTGAAAAAATACTTGTAAATGGTTGCTCTGATACTGATATCTTGAGGTGTTTCCTATATGAAGGCTGAATGTAGCAACACCTATGGATGAGGATGATTCTTTCTCCAAGTTCTGCCTCCCAATCCCACCCCAGCACATTCATTTACTTTCAAAGATCAACATACAGCAGGGTATTGTGACCCAAATGTAGATACACACCTTGTCTGGCTAAAGGGAACTAAGTCAGCTTGACCCATTTCAATCACAAATACAGAGATGTTGAAAATAACTTATATAGAGAGACCAATGCAAAGAAGCTACCCAGTGTCTTAAAAAATTATAGTGACTGTTCTTTCCTTTGCCTTGGTTCTAAATTTGTTGAATTTGGATTTTAAATGGGCCTCGACTACTGTTGAGTCCAGTTACCCGCCTAAATCTAGGCGCAGGTTGTCTGTTTCTTAAAAAGAAAACATAACATAACATACATTAATTAAAAACATAACATAAGTAACATACATAACATAATTTTTTTATTCATGAGAGAGAATGATAGTATCATTCTGGCACATGCAATGCCAGCAATCAAACTCAGGACCAGAAGGCGCAGCAGGGGGTAAAGCACATGCTTTAAGTAGCATGTGGCTGGGGGTCTGATCCTCCACACTGCAAGTGAAAACACATGCAGGTAATGGGCGGGACTCCTTGCATAGAGGAGCAGTGCTTTGCATATCTCCCTCTCTTAAAGGATACAGAATGGAGATGGGCAGGGAGGCTTCTCAGCTGTCCCATGCAGGTGCAAGTTCTGGGTGGGATTGATCCCCAGGCACACTATTTGAGAAAAAAATTTAAAAAGATTTTGTATTATTTAAAAGATTTACAGTTAAGAGAACAATATTACCATGATTTTATTTAAAAAAGCCAATCTGCAGCCCTGGAGGCTGGCAGAGTGGTTGGAGTTTTGGACTCAAGCATGAGGTCCTGAATTCTACCTCCAGCATCAGATGTTCCAGACTGATGCTATAGTGTTTTTCCTCTCTCTCTCTCTCTCTCTCTCTCTCTCCCCTTCCTTTCTCCCTCACTGATTAATAAATCTTTTAAAAGAGCTTCATCATATGTAGAACCAGAGTTCAGACAGACCTGGGATACCACACATACAAATCCAGATCTCTTGCCACTGAACCGCCTCCCAGGTTGCATTAACTGGCTCTTTAAAAGATTATAATTATTTATATGTGTGTACATATATTTTATAATCTTTTTTTGAAAAAATATGGTATGCCTCATGAATCTGTGTGTAATCCTTGAGCAGGGGCCATGCTAATCTTCTATGTATCATGCCAATTTTAGTATATGTACTACGGAAGCTAGGACTATATTATAATCTTATTTAAAAAGTGTTAAGAGATGGAGACAGTTGGAGTCAGGCAGTGGCACAGCGGGTTAAGCACACATGGCGCAAAGCTCATGGACCAGAGGAAAGATCGTGGTTCTAGCCCCTGGCTCCCCACCTGCCCGGGAGTCCCTTCACAGGTGGTGAAGCAGGTCTGCAGGTGTCTGTCTTTCTCTCCCCCTCTATGTCTTCCCCTCTTCTCTCCATTTCTCTCTGTCCTATCCAACAACAACGACATTAATCACCACACAATGTTAAGCAACAAGGGCAACAAAATGGAAAAATAAATAAAAATAAAAAAGAGGTGAAAAGAATAGACAAGAAAAAAAAGAAAGGGAGATAATGAGACCTTGGTGGCAACAACAACAACAAAAATAAAATAACCTATTTATACTTTAGAATTGCAGAATGGCTAGGGCAATGGCTCTGTACGAATTAAGTCCTGAATTCAATCCCCAGATTTGCATGTGCCATAGTCATGCTCTGCTTCTCTTTTTTGTATTAATAAATAACATTTTTCCTTTTTTTACTTTCCTTTTTTATATTTCTTTTTTTTTTTTTAAAAAACCGCGGTTCCTGCCCTGTTCCTACCCAGCTCCAAGATCGGCTGCTGCCTGGCTCTGTGGGGCTCCTAGTGCAGCTCCCACCTGCCAGCATCCTGGCTGCCCCATTGTGTGAGTAGGAAGACTGCAGTCTCCCCAGGACTGTCCCCACAGACACAAGAACCCCAGGCGACCCCTGCCCACCCCCCACCACACACGGAGCCCTGCCAGGCCCAGGCCACCAGGACGAGGGGGATTGGGGGTGGGTGTTGGCAGTGCCCTCCAGGACCAGCAGGTTGCAAAGTGCCAAACCTTCAGCCCAGACCCAATCCACAGCCCGGGCCCAGGGCTCAACAAGGGTTGGAGCCAGCTGGCTTGGGGCACCCCTCTGAAATGCATGTCTCTTCTGAGAGAGACAGAGGCAGAGAAAACACTCCAGTTCTAGTAGTGCTAGGAGAACCCCAACCTGGACCCGCACCCCGTGCCCCAGCCTCCTTCACCCTAATTTGGGAGCTTGGCTCGCCATGTTGCCCCAGATCAAACTCGAAGTTCAGGATTCCAAACAGCCGTCCCCCAAGGACCATGTCGTGGGCCACACCGAGAGGAAGGACAGCGGGTGCACATTTTGGGTGGGCGGACACACGGAAAGTTTTCTGGGCCTGGCTGCTCCTGAAGCCAGGTCGGTGGGTTCCGGGGTCCCCTCCTGCCAGGGTGTTTGTGGTGGGCGGGAGGCGCACTGCCTGGACTCCAGCTGCGCTGGCGGATTCTCACCCTCGGGGCACTTGGAGCCACCAGCACTGACACGCTGGGTGAGGCCCAGGGACCTAGGACCCCTCTCCAGGCAGGAAGGAAAGGGAAGGCCGGATGGCCAGACTCTCCGGCAGGGTCCCTATGCTCGAGCTCATGGAAGCCAAAAGCAGCACGATCTGGGGGCGCACAGCCACCCTTCCAGGGTGTCCCTTCCAGGGGTGCGGGGTCTGGGGGCTCACGGACACCTTCCCTGGGTGCGCCCGTGCCGGGGGTGCGCATGGCTCCATCTCGGGGAGCGCCCTGCTCAAGGCCACTGGGTGCTGGAGGTTTGGGGGGTGCGCAGCCACCTCTAAGGGGTGCGCCTGTCCAGGGGTACTGGGTCCGGGGGCGGCGCTGGCCCCTCTGCGGCTGTACCCCGACTTCGCCCCTCACCCCACCCAGCAGGATGAATATGGGATGATCTCACTCTCAGGCCGAAGTTGAAAAACAAGATTAGAAAAGAAAACACAAGTCGAACCTGAAATGGAATTGGAGTATTACACCAAAGTAAAAGACTCTGGGGTGGGTGGGTGGGTGGGGAGAATACAGGTCCATGAAAAATGATGAATTAAATAGTGGGGGTTGTATTGCTAAATGGGAATCTGGGGAATGTTATGCATGTAAAAAAAAAAAAAGAAGTAGAAACGCAAAGCAGAAATTGACTGAGTTTGGAGTATGGCACCAAAGTAAGAAAGCAGAAGTATACTAGAGTTTGCAGTGAGTACCTCCCTAATACTTCCTCTCCACTTTTCCAAGCTTTGGGTCCATGATTGCTCAACAATTTGTTTGGCTTTGTATGTTAACTCTCTTTTCAGTCACCAGGTTCCAGGTGTCATCAGGATGCCGGCCAGACTTCCCTGGATTGAAGACACCACCAATGTGTCCTGGAGCTCAGCTTCCCCAGAGACCCACCCTACTAGGGAAAGAGAGAGGCAGACTGGGAGTATGGACCGACCAGTCAACGCCCATGTTCAGCGAGGAAGCAATTACAGAAGCCAGACCTTCTACCTTCTGCAACCCACAATGACCCTGGGTCCATGCTCCCAGAGGGATAGAGAATGGGAAAGCTATCGGGGGAGGGGGTGGGATATGGAGATTGGGCGGTGGGAATTGTGTGGAGTTGTACCCCTCCTACCCTATGGTTTTGTTAATTAATCCTTTCTTTAATTAAAATAAATAAATAAATAAATAACTCAAAAAAAAAAATAAAAATAAAAAAGAGTGGAAAAGAATAGACAAGAAAAAAAGAAAGGGAGACAATGAGACCTTGGTGACAACAACAACAACAAAAATAAAATAACCTATTTATACTTTAGAATTGCAGAATGGCTAGGGCAATGGCTCTGTAAGAATTAAGTCCTGAATTCAATCCCCAGATTTGCATGTGCCATAGTCATGCTCTGCTTCTCTTTTTTGTATTAACAAATAACATTTTTCCTTTTTTTAATTTCCTTTTTTTAATTTCATTAAAAAAAAAAAAACCGCGGTTCCTGCCCGGTTCCCACCCAGCTCCAAGATCAGCTGCTGCCTGGCTCTGTGGGGCTCCTAATGCAGCTCCCACCTGACAGCATCCTGGCTGCCCCATTGTGTGAGTAGGCAGACTGCAATCTCCCCAGGACTGTCCCCACAGACACAAGAACCCCAGGCGACCCCTGCCCACCCCCCACCACACACGGAGCCCTGCCAGGCCCAGGCCACCTGGACAAGGGGGGTTGGGGGTGGGTGTTGGCAGTGCCCTCCAGGACCAGCAGGTTGCAAAGTGCCAGACCCTCAGCCCAGACCCAATCCACAGCCTGGGCCCAGGGCTCAACAAGGGTTGGAGCCAGCTGGCTTGGAGCACCCCTCTGAAATGCATGTCTCTTCCAAAAGAGGCAGAGAAAACACTCCAGTTCTAGTAGTGCGAGGAGACCCCCAACCTGGACCCGCACCCCGTGCCCCAGCCTCCTTCACCCTAATTTGGGAGCTTGGCTCGCCATGTTGCCCCAGACCAAACTCTAACTTCAGGATTCCAAACAGCCGTCCCCCGAAAACCTCGTTGTGGGCCACACCGAGAGGAAGGACAGCGGGTGCACATTTCGGGTGGGCGGACACACGGAAAGTTTTCTGGGCCTGGCTGCTCCTGAAGCCAGGTCGGTGGGTTCCGGGGTCCCCTCCTGCCTGGGCGTTTGGGGTGGGCAGGAGGCGCACTGCCTGGACTCCAGCTGAGCTGGCGGGTCCTCACCCTCGGGCACTTGGAGCCACCAGCACTGACACGCTGGGTGAGGCCCAGGGACCTAGGACCCCTCTCCTGGCAGGAAGGAAAGGGAAGGCCGGCTGCCCAGACTCTCAGGTGGGGTCCCTATGCTCGCGCTCAAGGAAGCCAAAAGCAGCAAGATCTGGGGGCGCGCAGCCACCCTTCCAGGTTGTCCCTGCCAGGGGTGCGGGGTCTGGGGGCTCGTGGGCACCTCCCCTGGGTGCGCCCCTGCCGGGGGTGTGCATGGCTCCATCTCTGGGACTGCCCTGCTCAAGGCCGCTGGGTGCTGGAGGTTTGGGGGGGTGCGCAGCCACCTCTAAGGGGTGCGCCTGTCCCGGGGTACTGGGTCCGGGGGCGCTAGCCCCTCTGCGGCTGTACCCCGACTTTGCCCCTAAAGGTAACCCGGAAATTGGGAGAAGATACCTGGATGTCACAAAATTGACAAGAGACTGATAACAAATGACAATAAATCAATCATATGACTCAACAATAACAACAAAACAATTAAACCCATTATTAAATCACTAATAAAAATAGGAAAAAAAAACAACCAATGTTCCTCCCTCACCAAGTGTACAGAGAACATGTTTTCTTTAGTATTTTTGTTAAGCTAGCTAAGCTAAACTCTTTTCTAAATATACTACAGAATGAATGTGGAGCTTCAGAAAGTTACTAAGAAGGTAGCTAGCAGATAGTGTGCTTCTGTGTTTTTATAGATTTTTTTCTCTTGCTTTCTTTAAATTAGTGATTTAATAATGATTAAGAAGATTGTGGGATAAGAGGAGTACAATCCCATACAATTCCAGTCACCAGAGTTCCCTATACCCTCCCCTCCACTGGAATGTTCCCTAATCCTTATCCCTCTGGGAGAATGGACAAAAGATTTCTTCTTTTTGCCTCCAGGCTTATAGTTGGGGCTTGGTGCCTGCACTACAGTCCACTGATCCTGGAGGTCATTATTTCCCATTCTTTTGTCCTAGTTGTTACTGCTGTGGTTATTGTTGCCATTGCTATTGTTGTTGGATAGGACAGAGAGAAACAGAGAGGACAGGAAGACAGAGACTGAAAAGGAGAGCAACACCTACAGTCCTGCTTCACCACTTGTGAAGTAGCCCCCCCCACAGGTGGGGATCCAGGGGTTCCAACCAGGATCCTTAGGCCAGTCTTTGCACCTTGTACTGTGTGCACATAATCCACTGCACTACCGCCAGGCCCTGAATTTGCTTTATATTTATATAAATCTTATATATATATATATATACATATATATAACACTTGTTAATTATTTACAAGATGCCTTCAAATTCTTCTATTAAATTTTTATTTATTCATTTATCCTTTTGTTGCCCTTGTTGTTTCAAATTCTTAATAACAGCTGATCCTATTATTAATATTCCCAAATGTGTACAAAGAGAGGAAAGGCTACGTAACTAAGAAAGACTACTAACCACAGTCTAGAAACATTTTTTTCATTATGGGACTATATCAATTCACATCTAGACCATCCCCAAACAGCAGTGTTGTTTCCTCTGATGTCTGCACATTGGCTTCCATATAGTGTCTACAAGGATATGTACACTGAATTGTTACTGTTTACCTGTTTGCTACAGATTTAAAGATTCTTTTAAGTTCTTTTTTTTTAATATTTATTCCCTTTTGTTGCCCTTGTTTAATTGTTGTAGTTACTATTGTTGTTGTTATTGTTGCTCTTGTTGGATAGGACAGAGAAATAGAGAGAGGAGGGAAAGACAGAGAGGGGAGAGAAAGATAGACACCTGCAGACCTATTTCACAGCCCGTGAAGCCACTCCACTGTAGGTGGGGACTTGGGGGCTCAAACCGGGATCCTTAGGCCAGTCCTTGTGCTTTGTGCCATGTGTGCTAAACCCACTGGGCTACCGCTGAACTCCAAGATTCTTTAAATGTGCTTTTAAAAAAAAAATATATATATATATATATATATATTATTTTCCCTTTTTTGCCCTGGTTCATTTTTATTGTTGCAGTTATTACTGTAATTATTGATGTCATTGTTAAAAATGACAGAGAGAAATGGACAGAGGAGGGGAAGACAGCGGGGGTGGGGATAAAGATAGAGACCTGCTTCACCATCTGTGAAGGACTCCCCTGCAGGTGGGGAACCTGGGGCTCGAACAGGGATCCTTAGGCGGGTCCTCGTGCTTCGTGCCACCTGCGTTTAACCTGCTGCACTACCGCCCAGCTCCTCCAGATTCTTTTAACTTTTTTCTCTCAACATCATTGTTTATTTATTTTTTTTAATGTTCTGTGTTTTGTTTTCCTCACCAGGGTTATTTCTGGGTATTGGTGCCTGCACAAGGAATCTATCATATTTTACATGTTAATTTGCTTTTGTTACAAAAGGCTTGGTTATAAAATCCTGCGCCTCATAGAGCCTCGCTTAGCAACCACCCCTAAAAAAGCCCGGTGCGCTAGCAGGCACTTGGAGAGCAGGGCATTGGCCACCCCCTGCCTGCGCATGGCTTCCCCCCACCACAGTCACCACAGCTGAGGCCACCCCGCACCAGTGACCCCACACCTCTCCTTTCCCGCGGGTCCCAGAGCGTCACCACACGGAATTGACCAAGGAGGTTGGGGGGGTGCAATGTGCCGCCTGCCCCACCACCACCACCACCATGGCGGCTGCCCCTCCTGCACCGGAACCGGAGTCCCAGTCAGCATGTAGCCCTCTCGCTGGTCAGCCCCTCCATGGGTCTCCCAGCTACTGGGCTCACAGGGCCAAGGAGGGACCATTGCACCTCCGCGGAGCCCCACTAGGCGCCCTCCATGTGTTAGGGTCCGGTAATCCACAGAAATCACCAAGAGACCAGAGCTATGTAAAATCAACAGAGTCTTTATTAGCTGGCGCCAGGGACGAACACACTGAGCCACCACGCAGTGGTGGTCAGTAATGCTCGACCCCCTCTATAGTTTCTATTGAGATTATATAGGGTTTAGGGAAGGGGGGCTACTTGACAAGCATCCTGTTAGTTTAGTTAAAAAAAAGTGTTCCCAAGCCATAGCAGGAGGAAGCAGGGGGGTAGGGGTTGCGACTTTTGGTTATCTTCCCTTCTGCCTGGTCAGCAGGATGTTGCAGGTTGGGGAGTTGCCTTTGTTAATTGTCTCCCCTCAGCAGGAAATGTTTCCTTAACTGATTCTTGTCAAAACAAGTAGTTTACTGGCCTTTCCAGGGGGCCCATTTTCTCCAGTTTTACTTTTTTTAACCCTTTTATCTCTGGAACAATGTTTTACCTTCTAACACGTGCACCCCAGAGCTCAGGACCCAGGGACCCGCCACGGTGCAGGATGCGCGCACTGGCTCCGGGCACTCAGTGCCGCCGGGGCGCGGGGCCACGCTGCCAACTCGGGGTCCCACGCACAGGTGCCGGGGGACCTCGCTCTGGCTCGGGAGCAGCGACCTACGCGCTCCCGCCCCTCGCAGTCTCGTGCAGGGTCCCCAGCCCACACCGCGCACTCAGCGGGGATCCTTCCCCGCCACCCGACATCCCCCTTCCCCCGATGGCGCCGGCGCCCGCGCCCCGCCCCGCCCCGGCCCGCAGTCGCACCTTCCTCAGCGCGGACATCCTCCAGTGATCCAGGCTCAGCAGGGGCCAGGCCACATGGCAAGCGGGCCCCTAGGCGGGCGTCGTAGTCCCTTGCCTCTGAGACTCCAGGCTCCGTTGGTCAGTCAGTCAGGGTTCCTGTTGGTCCAGCTCTCCGACCGCGCTCGAGCCCGGTTTCAGTGCAAGCCAACGACTGGCGCCTGCGCACTCCGCCCAGGGAGGCAACTGCGCACTGAGGGGCGGCCTGTGTGCGCTCCACCCAGAGGGGCCAGCCCCCTGCACGCCTAGGGGGACGCTCAGCCCCTGGTGCCTGGCACCGCGCCCCAACCCAGGCCCTTGGCCCGCTCTCCTTCACCACCCCCCCAGTCCCTCCAAACAGACAACTGCTGCGCGGGGACCCGCGGGTCAAGCGGGGACATGGGGACCGCGGAGGGCACGGGGCGTATGTCCCGCGGAGGTTGCGGCCTCCACCGCGGTGCGATCGAGCCCAGCCCCGGGCGCTGCAAAGTTCCCTGCAGGACCACGCAGCCCCGCGCCGGAAGGCCCCCTTGGGACCCAAAGCTCCAGCGCGGGGAGCTCCTGTGCCCACAGAAGTCTTCACAGCGGCTGCTCTGCTCCTTGCACCCGCACCAGGAGCGGGCAGTGCAACGCACGTCTCAGGCCCCGGAAGGTCTCGGCGTGGGTCTCTCTCCTTGCGGGCGCTCGCTTTCCCAGCAGACTAAATGTGTAGTGGGGGTCTCCAAGGCGGAAGAGACCAGCCAGGTGCTGCCCCCCACCCCCAGCAGTAACTGGGTGCTGAGGGAGCGCAGCAGGAGGTCTGGCTGATGGGCAATAAGTGCTCTCACCATTGCTAGGCGGAGGTTGGCCAAGAACTAAGAGAAGGAATCTAGAAAGAAGGAAATTCTCGCGACATTGGCCCTACTTTGGTAGACCATGACTAAAAGTCCCCCTCTGCCTTCCAAGGTGAGGTTGCAAGTAGAATGGTAGCTTGCAGTGACCTAAGGGGGTGGGAGTGTAGGGGGTGGGGTTGTCAACCTACACCCTTCCAACCAGCTGCTCTTTACAGAGCTGACCTCTGAGTGCTCTGGAAGCCCCAGGAGTAGTATTCCTGCAAGAATAGACTTCAGCTCTCTGAGTTTAAACCAGAGGAAAAGACTGGAAGGAAGGCTGCTAGAAAAAGTAAAAACTCCAAGAAGAAAGCTTATCAGAAAATGGATAGGTGGGGCCAGGCGGTGGCGCACCTGGTTAAGCCCACACATTACAGTGCACAAGGACCCAGGTTCAAGCCCTTGGTCCCCATCTGCAGGGGGGAAACTTCACAAGGGGTGAAGCAGGGCTGCAGGTGTCTCTGTCTCTTTCCCTCTCTGTCTCCCTCTGTCCTCTCAACTTCTCTCCGTCTATCCAATAAGAAATAAGTAAGACATATTTTTTAAAAAAGAAAGAAAGTGGATAGGGATTCAAATAGGAAAAGAGAGATGAGTGGTCCAGATTATTTTGAATTGGGACAGACTAATCTTTTTTTTTTAATTTTTTAAAATAATTATTTTATTTTTTCCCTTTTGTTGCCCTTGTTTTACTGTTGTAGTTATTATTGTTATTGTTGTTGTTGGATAGGACAGAGAGAAATGGAGAGAGGGAGGGGAAGACAGAGAGGAGGAGAGAAAGATAGACACCTGCAGACCTGCTTCACAGCCTGTGAAGCGACTCCCCTGCAGGTGGGGAGCCGGGGTTCGAACCGGGATCCTTATGCCGGGCTTTGTGCTTTGCGCCACCTGCGCTTAGCCCGCTGTACTAGAGCCATACTCCCAGGACAGACTAATCTTTCCTGGAAATTTTCCTGGTCTTTGAACAGAAACATGGTCTTCCTAAGATTTGTTTCTTTCTTTTTTTAAAAAATATTTTATTTTATTTATTTATTCCCTTTTGTTTCCCTTGTTGTTTTATTGTTGTAGTCATTATTGTTGTTGTCGTCGTTGTTGGATAGGACAGAGAGAAACGGAGAGAGGAGGGGAAGACAGGGGGAGAGAAAGATAGACACCTGCAGACCTGCTTCACCACCTGTGAAGCGACTCCCCTGCAGGTGGGGAGGCGGGGTTCGAACCGGGATCCTTATGCAAGTCCTTGTGCTTTAAGATTTGTTTCTTAAGTTTCTTAAAATTGAGCAGTCATTTTAAGAGGTGCCCAGGAACATGGATAAAAGAGGAATCAAAGAATCTTGTCCACAATTGAATATTACGTCCCAATATGCTCCACTGTCAGAAATCGCTGGATTTTATGCCAAACCTCAAAAATAGAGATTCAATTTGTTTGTTTGTTTTCAGAGTGTAGGCCCTGCACATGTATGATTTCCCTACTCCCACATCAACTTTAGTCCTATGGACAAGAAAGAGGGAGATTGCGGCACTGGAGCTCCCCTAGTACAGTACCACTCTTGTATGGTAAGGGGCTGAAATGCATAGCAACACACACATCCAACCTGGCAAACTCACTGGACCTAGATCAATATATATTTTTATTTAAAATTTTACATTCCATTCCCTTTCATCTTCAAAATATCATTTATCATGAACAGCAACAATAAAATAATAATAGTAATTATTATTTTTATAATTATAATAATAGGGACAAGTACTGTTCTTTGCTCTCAGTATGTGACAAAGCAGAGAAATAGCCCTAGCTCCATGGAGCTTTCAATCTAGAGAGGGAGTGTTTTTTTTTTTTTTTTTGTTAAATAACACAGTTCTTCTTCTAGCGTTTGCCCTTCTTCCTTAGCCAGTCAACAGTGTCAGGTTGAGCCTGATGTCTGCTTGTTGCTGGCTTTGAAAGTGACTGGGATCCATGTGGATTCAGTCGGCTAGGAAGGATCGTCAGTTTCCCCAATAAATGGATACTCACGGGATGCACCACGAGAAGGTCGATCCAATGCATCCCACACAGTGATTTGTAATAAAAAATTATAAAGTATCTCACTGGAAAATGTTAAAAGGGCAAATACCATAGCATGTGTTATCAGGGAGGAATTCTTTGAAGAAGACATATTTCAGTTAAATCTTTTCTTGTGTTTTCCTCAAAGCATGTCCAGAGATGTGAATTTGAGTGCAGCTCATTGGGTGTGGGATTGGGAGATTCATCCTAAGAAATCAGTGAAGTAGAAAGAAAGAGGTGACAGCCAAGGACGTGACATAGTGGATAATATGTTGGGCTCTCAAACATGAAAAAGAGCAGGTCTGAGACCCCAGTGAAGTGTTCTCTTTACTTAACTGACTGTCCATAGTAACTGCAATCACATAAGTAAAGGAGGGAACAGCCAGAACATGTCTGAAGAGCTGCTGCTTCTCCCCATCCCCCAAGGCTTTTGAAAGGGCATTTTAAGGATTCTGCTTGTATCCCATATAAAATAAAATCTGACATAGGATTTTGAGGAAGGAACTGTTTCCTTAAGCAGCCATGTCATTTGCAAACAAAGACAGTTTTATTTCTTCCTTCCCAATGTTTTTATTTCCTTTTCTTATTGCATTAAGCAGGATTTCCAGTGAGTTATTGAAAGGCATGGGGAGAAGAGACAGTTTTATCTTGTTCCAGGTGGCATGGAGGAAACAACGAGTTTCTAAACATGAAATATAGTGTCAGCTGTAAGGTGTTTGTAGATGACCTTTGTCAAATTGAAGAAGTCTTCTCCTCCTAGTTTAATGAGAAGTGTTTGTTTGTTTCCTTTATGTGGATGTTGGACTGTGTCAAATGCTTTTTCTGTATTCACTGGTATGAACATGTGGGTTTTCTTCTTTAGCTTGTAAACATGACAGATCATAGTCATTAATGTTTTTAAATTTTTTATTTAAGAAAGGATTAATGAACAAAAACATAAGGTGGGAGGGGTACAACTCCACACAATTCCCACCACCCAATCCCCATAACCCACCCCCTCCCATGATAGCTTTCCCATTCTCTAGCCCTCTGGGAGCATGGACCCAGGGTCGTTGAGGGTTGCAGAAGGTAGAATGTCTGGCTTCTGTAATTGCTTCCCCGCTGAACATGGGCGTTGACTGGTCGGTCCATACTCCCAGTCTGCCTCTCTCTTTCCCTAGTAAGGTGTGTCTCTGGGGAAGCTGAGCTCCAGGACACATTGGTGGGGTCTTTAATCCAGGGAAGCCTAGCCAGCATCCTGGTGGCATCTGGAACCTGGTGATTGAAAAGAGAGTCAACATATGAAGCCAAACAAATTGTTGAGCAATCATGGATCCCAAGCTTGGAATAGTGGAGAGGAAGTGTTAGGGAGGTACTCACTGCAAACTCTAGTGTAGTTCTGCTTTCAGGTATATATTTTGCAGTAGTTTATGGATACGTGTGTACATAAGCTCTCTCTCACAGAAACTGGTGTATATCTAGGTTATGGGACTTTGTTAGAAAGTGAACTACCTGAGATGAAATTAGAGTGTACTATAAAAGGAAAGGTCTCACCCAAGTAATGAAGCTGAAGGGTTGTCATTCCACATGTGAAGTCTCTGGATACAGCCTGAGGTGAAGCATGTTGAGGTGGCAATCGTTGCTTTGGTTAGGTTGTGATAGGTGGATGCAATATTATTTGGTTTGGATTGGGAGATGCATACATGAAAGTGGGACCTATCCAAGGGTTCCAGGACTGGGGGAAGTAGGGGCTCTATAGTGAAGATGTGAGGCTCCTGCTGTCTTAGGGTTCAAAAAGACAATCGATAGTTAATATTATCATCACATTATTTGTTAATTGGGTTAACTTTGAAAAGTCCCTTTGTTATGGTTTGCTGTACAGTATCCAGTATCTTGTATATAGCTGTGCTATTGGATGCTTCTAATCTACTTGGTCTAGGCTTTTGAGAGAGTCCGCATATCAAATACATAGCCTATATATTAAAAAGATTCAGTTTGTCTTTTGAGAAACTTTGAGACATACAATTGATTTCCCCCTCTCATATTAATTAACTACTGATTTATATGTCTACATTTTGCTAGGAGTGTACATAAACACCATTCCCACCACCAAAGGACTGTGACCCATCCCTCCCGCCCACTCCCACCCCCCACTGGCCCAGTAAGCAACATGTCTACCCCTCACCACTGGGTTTTTACTTTGGTGCCCTACTTACAATTTGATCCGGTCCTGTTTTAGTTTACCTTTCAGATCTTCTTAGTCAGCTTCTGTTGATGAGTGGGGTCATCCAATACTCATCTTTATCTTTCTGACTTAGTTCACTTAACATAATTCCTTCTAGCTCTGTCCAAGATGGGTCAGAGAAGGTGGGTTCATTGTTTTTGATAGCTGCAATTTCTCTCTGTTCTAACACATACAACAGAAAAATAATGACCATTACTCATTTTACCACACCACTGATAAACTTGTTGATAATAATAATAATTAATAATAATAATATTAATTTCAGGTATATACTTAATAGGAAGGCGGCTCCTCTGCCGGTTGCAGAGCGCTGCTGGGCGGCGGGCAGAGGACCCGGAGAGAGCACTTTAGCTCGGGGGCTTTCTCTTGGGAGTCTCCAGGGACCACTGCGACCCTGAGGGCGGATCCAAAGACTTCTTGAGTATAGCTCTCATTGGATCAAAGGACTTGGATCTAGTTTTCATTTTCGAGAAATCCTTTAAAAAAGTCTGGAGGGGGGGGTTTCCCAGAAGATGGCGGACAGAGAAGCTGCTAGCCTCTGAGCTCCGAACACACTCCCCTGGAGACAATAGGATTTTCTGCCTTTAGCAGGCCAGCCAATAAGGTGTCCTTAGACACCAAGGAGGTGACTATAACTTAATTTGGGTTAAGAATTAGAGTAGGGAAAAAAATTCTTTTTTCTTCCTTTTAATTTTCAAGCATACATCCTTCCTGCCGCCCCCCCATAAGCAGTCCCTGGGACCAGCTCCTAGCAGGATACCCCATACCACCAAACAGGGTGTTTTTTTTTTTAATTCACTGATACACATTTGGGAAGTTGCTTGCACTGCTCTTTAATTATGACTCTTCTTCTTTTTTTTTTTTTAATTTTTTTTAATATTTATTTTATTTATTCCCTTTTGTTGCCCTTGCTGGTTTTTGTTGTTGTTGTTGTTATTATTGTTATTGTCATTGTTGGATAGGACAGAGAGAAATGGAGAGAGGAGGGGAAGACAGAGAGGAGGAGAGAAAGATAGACACCTGCAGACCTACTTCACCACCTGTGAAGACTCCCCTGCAGGTGGGGAGCCGGGGCTCGAACCGGGATCCTTATGCCGATCCTTGTGCTTTGCGCCACCTGCGCTTAACCCGCTGCGCTACAGCCCGACTCCCAACTCTTCTTCTTATCTTCTCCCTTTTCTCTCTCTTATCTCTCTCTCTCTTTTTTTTTTTAATCTTATCATACACTTCTTCTTTCTTCTTTGCCTTTCTGAATGTGAATTACTTTGGGGAAGAAATCTGACTCAGAGTGGACTCTCTATGTGTGTATCTCTGCTCTAGTTCCCTTTCCCCTCTTGTTACCCCTAGAATATACACTGATAGTAGATTTGCATAACTGTCTATTCTTGCTATCGTCTCTTTCTTTTCTCTTTCTTCACTGGGATTTGGTTACTATTTTTTCACGGACTGAAGAAATTGTTTGGCTAACTGGTAACGATTAAACTACTTCAATACTTACTACAGTTGCTACTGTAATTCCGGAGGTTGGTGAGTGCAATTGTCATAAAGGTATTTAGTACAGTGTTACTTGTACTCAAGACACAACAACTGAGGAACAACAGAGCATAAAAAAAAGAGAGAAACACATAAATAAAAAAATGGGTAGATTAAAAACAAATAAAACTGCTACCCCAATGAATGAAGACAAGAGCCCAGAAGAAACTACAAATCAGTCAGAAGTAACCATAGATAAGAAAAGTATGCAAGCAATAGTAAATTTATTAATCACAGAAATGAAAACAGCATTGGAGGAAAGGAATGGCAGTATTAGCGAAACAACAGTTGAGACCCCCAAGGAAAATACTGATTATCCTGAGGCAATTAGAGAACTGAAAGCTGAAATAGCTGTAATGAAGAAAGAAGCTGAGGCAAGGGAAAGCAGACTAACAGAAGCAGAAAACAGAATTAGTCAGACAGAGGATGAGTTAGAGACAACTAAGAAAGAGGTGAAAGAGCTTAAAAAGAGATTGAGAGACACTGAAAACAACAACCGAGATATATGGGATGATCTCAAAAGAAGTAACATTCATATAATTGGCCTGCCAGAGGAAGAAAGAGAGGAAGTGGAAGCAAACATTCTAGAGGAAATAATAGAAGAAAACTTCACAGACCTGAATAACAGAAAGGATATCAAGGTTCAAGAGGCCCAGAGAGTACCAAACAGAATCAACCCAGACCTTAAGACACCAAGACACATCATAGTCACAATGAGAAGAAGTAAGGATAAAGAAAGGATCCTAAAGGCTGCAATAGAGAAACAAAAAGTCACATACAAGGGAAAACCCATAAGATTATCTGCAGATTTCTCCACTCAAACTCTAAAAGCCAGAAGGGAGTGGCAAGATATCTATCGGGCCCTGAATAAAAAAGGGTTTCAACCAAGGATAATATATCCTCCTAGACTTTCACTCAAGCTAGATGGAGGGATCAAAACCTTCTTAGACAAACAACAGTTAAAGGAGGCAACCATCAACAAGCTGGCCCTGAAAGAGGTACTGAAAGACCTCTTATAAACAAGAACATCACTATAATACTTGCAATATATCAGAGTAAACAAATTGTTTTTTAGAACAATGGCACTACAATACATTAAATCCATAATATCAATAAATGTCAATGGCTTAAACTCACCCATCAAAAGGCACAGGGTGGGGGGATGGATCAGAAAACATAACCCAACCATATGCTGCTTGCAAGAATCCCATATGTCACAACAAGATAAACACAGACTTAAAGTGAAAGGATGGAAAACTATCATACAGGCTAACGGTCCACAAAAAGTCATTAATTTTTTTAACAGCAATGAGGTGTCTAAAAGAATAGTAGACTGTTAACAAGGAAAAGTGACTGAGGTTAAAAGGGGAGGTAAGGAAAAAAATGAAACTGGGAATTCCACATTTAGAGTGATGGGAAAAGTTCTGGTGAAACAATAAAAACATAAACTAGAAACAGGAAGTGATCCATCAAGAAGGGCATCTTGTCGGCCCTCCTATGACCTTGTCTTCACCATAAAGCAGTGACTGTAAGGATAGCCCCAGTCTGGGGTATCCTGCCCTGCCACACAAAAAACACTGTGTCCTGAAATGAGTGCAGGCTGCAATGTTCGCAGCTGTGACCATGAGCCGTGAGTTCAGAACAATAGGGACTTAGAGGTTACACAGGTTCTGGTGCTAAATATAAATATAAGTATATTATAAATATAAGTATAAATGTAAATATAAAGTATAAGTACAAATATGTATGGGCCCTCAGTCAGATGGATGGAGAGAGTTCATTTTATCCATCATTTGCCCTAATCCAACTTTTTAGCCCTTTTCTCTACTCTGACACCATTTTTTTTCTGGGATTTCTTCTTTTTTATTTAATTTTTTTAAATTTAAGTAAGGGAGACATAAACAAAACCATAGGATAGGAGGGGTACAACTCCACACAATTCCCACCACCCAATCTCCATATTTAATTCCCTCCCATGATAGCTTTCCCATTCTCTATCCCTCTGGGAGTATGGACTCAGGGTCACTATGGGGTACAGAAGGTGGAAGGTCTGACTTCTGTAACTGCTTCCCTGCTGAATATGGGCACTGACTACTCCCAGTGGGCCTCTCTCTTCCCCTAGTAGGGTGGGTCTCTGGGGAAGCAGGCTCCAGGACACATTGGTGGGGTTGTCCGTCAGTCCAGGGAAGTCTGGTTGACATCATGCTATCATCCGGAACCTGACACTATTCTTTCAGACAATATTCTATTCTAACTTCAGGCTAGCTATCAAACTCAAGCAAAACTACCGTAGTTGTGTGCCCCCAGAAACATGCCTAAAATGGTTTTCCTAGCTTTATCCTACCCTAAAATCCCTAATCTCATCTGTTCTAATCCTACTTTTTGGTTCCTGTTCAATAACTAGTTTGTCTCAATTTAGGTCACGTCACCTTCCAGATACCAAGTTACAGATGCTACCATGACTTCATCCTGACTTCTCTGGGCAGATGACCTCACCAATGTGTCCTGGATGCTCCCACCTCCAGAGCTCTGGTCCACTATGGAAAGAAAGGTACAGGCTGGAAGTATGGATCGACCTGTCAGTGACTGTGTTCAGCAGAGAAGCAATTACAGAAGCCAGAACCCCTACCTTCTGCACCCCAAAAACAACCCTGATCTGTACTCCCAGTGGGGGAGAAGTGGTAAGATGAAGATAAGAGGATTCTGAACTCCATCTCCATCAGCACCCAGGGAGAAATAAGGAAAAGGAGAGGGGCATATGGAGGTAGTTATTTTGTCATGAATGGCTTGGAGAGGAAGAGAGAATTGAATCAGGAGAAAATGGGGGAAATCATATAATTTTATAAAATTAATTTTTAAAAAGAAACTGGAAGTGAGAAGTGTTGCAAGTAAAACACATGGTATTATTATTTTTTTGGCTGGGTTATAAAGGGAGAGAGGAAGCAGAGGAGTGCAAGAAGTACCCAAGCCTGACTCTGCAACTGGGTGAGTGGTGCTTCTGGAGGACTATGGCAAGAATACGGATCACTGTGATACAGAGGGCCTAGGGGATTTAGTGGAGAAGACAGATGGAACAACCTAGTCCTCTGAAGATGACAAAAATGAAAACTGGCTCTGATACCAGTTCGTTCCAGAGCTTTAGATATAAAAGTAGGTTTCTATGTGATTGCATGATCAAATCGAAGACACACCCCACTACCACCAACCACCACCAGACTCTTAGGAGAAGAGATCAGATTTGGTTGGCAGTAGCTCACTTGTATATTGTGCTGTTTATCATGTGTGAGATCCAGGTTTGAGCTCAGCCCCACTGAATTAAAGGAAACTTCAGTATGTGGCCACCAACTTGCTCTTTCTATCTGAAAAAGTCATCCCAGAGGGGGGTTCCCAGAAGATGGCTGACTAAGAAGCTGCTAGTGGCTTGAGCTCTGATCACATCTTTTGGAAAAGGTAGGATTTTCTGCTTTTAGTAGGCCAGTCAATAAGGGGTCCTAGCGGTAACACCAAGGAGGTGACTATGACTTAATTTGGTTAAGAATTAGAGTAGAAAAAAAGGGAACAATTTTTTTTCCTTTTAATTATTAAGCACACCGCCTACTCTGCCCCCCGCCCCTAACCAGTCCCTGGGGACTAGCTCCTAGCAGAATCCCCTGCTGAGCTTCTGTCTTTACCGAATTCCTGTCCCACCAGGGAGTATCATTCATTCTAAGTCTATACCCTTCTGAAACCTCTGGCCTTTTTTTCTTTCTATGTAGCCAACCCCCCACCTCACCCCACATAGCTAATTAAATAATTAAAAATAAATAAATTTAAAAAACTCTCTCCTTTCAACGCTCTTTTATGACTGTTCTTTTTCTTATCTTTTTCTTTTTTCTCTCTTTCTTTTTTTATTCTTTTCCCATTCTTGTCATCCTTTCTTCCTTAATCCTACAGTTCCCAAAGCCACAGGAACCAGCCCCCACACCACCAAACAGTGTGCTTTTTTGAATTCACTGATACACATCTGGGAATTATTCTGGGGAAGAATTCTGACTCAGAGTGGACTCTCTATGTGTGTATCTCTGCTCTAGTTCCCTTTCCCCTCTTGTTACCCCTAGAATATACAGTGGATAATAGACTTGCATAACTGTCTATTCTTGCTTTCTCTTCTCTTTTTTTTTTTTCTCTTTCTTCTTCACTGGAATTTGGTTACTATTCTTTCACTGACTGGAGAAATTGTTTGGCTAACTGGTAGTGATTAAACTGCTTCAATACTTGCTTCAGTTGCTACTGTAATTCCTGAGGTTGGTGACTGTAATTGTCATAAAGATATTTAGTACAGTGTTGCTTGTACTCAAGACACAACAACTGAGGAACAACAGAGCATGAAAAAAGAAACAAATAGGGAGTCGGGCAGTTGTGCAGTGGGTTAAGCGCACGTGGCACAAAGTGCAGGGACCAGCGTAAGGATCCCGGTTTGAGCCCCTGGCCCCCCACCTGAAGGGGAGTCGCTTCACGGGGGGTGAAGCAGGTCTGCAGGTGTCTATCTTTCTCTCCCCTCTCTCTCTGTCTTCCCCTCCTCTCTCCATTTCTCTCTGTCCTATCCAACATCAAAGCAACACCAACAATGGCAATAATAACCGCAACGAGGCTGCAACAACTAGGGTAACAAAAAGGGGGAAAATGGCCTCCAGGATCAATGGATTCATGGTGCAGGCACCGAGGCCAGCAATAACCCTGCAGGAAAAAAAATGAAACACATAAATAAAAAATGCATAGATCAAAAACAAATAAAACTGCTACTCCAATGAATGAAGAAAAGAGCCCAGAAGAAACTACAAATCAGCCAGAAGTAACCATAGATAAGAAAAGTATGCAAGCAATAATAAACTTATTAATCACAGAAATGAAAACAACATTGGAGGAAAGGAATGGCAGTATTAGCGAAACAACAGTTGAGACCCCCAAGGAAAATACTGATTATCCTGAGGCAATTAGAGAACTGAAAGCTGAAATAGCTGTAATGAAGAGAGAAGCTGAGGCAAGGGAAAGCAGACTAACAGAAGCAGAAAACAGAATTAGTCAGACAGAGGATGAGTTAGAGACAACTAAGAAAGAGATGAAAGAGCTAAAAAAGAGATCGAGAGACACTGAAAACAACAACAGAGACGTATGGGATGATGTCAAAAGAAGTAACATTCGTTTAATTGGCCTGCCAGAAGAAGAAAGAGAGGAAGGGGAAGCAAACATTCTAGAGGAAATAATAGAAGAAAACTTCACAGACCTGAATAACAGAAAGGACATCGAGATTCAAGAGGCCCAGAGAGTACCAAACAGATACAACCCAGACCTGAAGACATTAAGACACATCATATTCACAATGAGAATAAGTAAGGATAAAGAAAGGATCCTAAAGGCTGCAAGAGAGAAAAAAAAGTCACATACAAGGGAAAACCCATAAGATTATCTGCAGACTACTCCACTCAAACTCTATAAGCCAGAAGAGAATGGCAAGATATCTATCGAGCCCTGAATGAAAAAGGGTTTCAATCAAGGATAGTATATCCTGCTAGACTTTCATTCAAACTAGATGGAGGGATCAAACCCTTCTTAGACAAACAACAGTTAAAGGAGGCAACCATCACCGAACCAGCCCTGAAAGAGGTACTAAAATACCTCTTATAAACAAGAACATCACTACAATACTGGCAATATATCAGAGCAAACAAAAAAAATTTTTTTTTGAACAATGGCACTACAATACATTAAATCCATAATATCAATAAATGTCAATGGCGTAAACTCACCCATCAAAAGGCACAGAGTTGGGGGATGGATCAGAAAACATAATCCAACCATATGCTGCTTGAAAGAATCCCATCAGTCACAACAAGATAAACACAGACTTAAAGTGAAAGGATGGAAAACTATCATACAGGCTAACGGACCACAAAACAGGGCAGGAACAGCCATTCTCATCTCAGACATGATAGATTTTAAATTAAATAAATTAATAAAAGATAGGCAAGGACATTACATAATGATTAGAGGATCAATCAGCCAAGAAGACTTAACAATCATTAACATCTATGCACCCAATGAGGGACCATCTAAATACGTCAAGCACTTACTGAAAGAATTTCAAAAATACATCAATAGTAATACAGTAATAGTGGGAGACTTCAGTACCCCACTCTCACACTTAGACAGATCAACAAAGCAGAGAACCAACAAAGATACAAGAGAATTGAATGAAGAGATTGACAGACTAGACCTCTTGGACATTTTCAGACTCCTCCACCCCAAAAAACTGGAATACACCTTCTTTTCAAATCCACATAACACATACTCAAGGATAGACCACATGTTAGGCCACAAAGACAGCATCAATAAATTCAAGAACATTGAAATCATCCCTAGTATCTTCTCAGACCACAGTGGAGTAAAACTAACATTTAACAACAGACAGACAATTATTAAAAGTCACAGAATTTGGAAACTAAACAACATATTCCTTAAGAACCACTGGGTCAGAGATTCACTCAAGCAGGAAATTCAAATGTCCATGGAAACAAATGAAAATGAAGACACAACCTATCAAAATATTTGGGACACAGCTAAAGCAGTACTAAGAGGGAAACTTATAGCCATACAATCACATATTAAACACCAAGAAGAAGCTCAAATGAACGACCTTACTGCACACCTCAAGGAATTAGAGGAAGAGGAACAAAGGAACCCTAAACCAACCAGAAGGACAGAAATCACTACAGTTAGAGCAGAAATCAACAACATCAAAAATAAAAGAACCATACAAAAGATCAATGAAGCCAAATGTTGGTTCTTTGTAAGATTAAACAAAATTGACAAAACCCTAGCCAGACTCACCAAACAAAAAAGAGAGAAGACTCAAATTAATAGAATTGTAAAAGATGGAGGAGATATCACAACTGACACCAAAGAAATCCAGAGAATCCTGTGAAACTTCTATAAAGAACTATACGCCACCAAGCTAGAGAATATGGAAAAATGGAACAATTCCTAGAAGCATATGACCTTCCAAAACTGAACCAAGAAGAACTACAAAATCTAAATGCACCAATCACAGACAAAGAAATTGAAACCATTATTAAGAACCTCCCCAACAACAAAAGTCCTGGACCAGATGGCTTCACAAACCAATTCTACAAAACTTTCAGGAAACAGTTAGTACCCATACTTCTTAAGCTTTTCCATAAGATTGAAGAAACAGAAATACTCCCTTCCACCTTCTATGAAGCCAACATCACTCTGATACCAAAAGCTGATAGGGACAGAACAAAAAAGGAAAACTACAGACCAATAACTCTGATGAACATAGATGCCAAAATATTAAACAAGATCTTGGCCAACCGGATACAGCAACATATCAAAAAGATTGTTCATCACGACCAAGTGGGATTCACCCCAGGAATGCAAGGCTGGTTCAACATCCGTAAGTCAATCAATGTCATTCACCACATCAATAAAAGCAAAGCCAAAAACCACATGATTATTTCAATAGATGCAGAGAAAGCCTTTGACAAAATCCAACACCCATTCATGCTCAAAACTACAAAAAATGGGAATAGATGGGAAATTCCTCAAGATAGTGGAATCTATATATTGCCAACCTACAGCCAACATCATACTCAATGGACAGAAGCTGAAAGCATTCCCCCTCAGATCGGGGACTATACAGGGCTGTCCACTGTCACCATTACTCTTCAACATAGTATTGGAAGTTCTTGCCATAGCAATCAGGCAAGAGAAAGAAATCAAAGGAATACAGATTGGAAGGGAAGAAGTCAAGCTCTCACTATTTTCAGATGATATGATAGTATACATAGAAAAACCTATAGAATCCAGCAGAAAACTACTGGAAGTTATTAGGCAATATAGCAAGGTATCAGGCTACAAAATCAATGTACAAAAATCAGTGGCATTTCTTTATGCAAACACTAAATCTGAAGAAGAAGACATCCAGAAATCACTCCCATTCACTGTTTCAGCAAAATCAATCAAATACTTAGGAATAAAGTTGACCAAAGAAGTGAAAGACTTATATACTGAAAACTATGAGTCGCTACTCAAGGAAATAGAAACTGCTACCAAAAATGGAAAGATATCCCATGCTCATGGATTGGAAGAATAAATATCATCAAAATGAATATTCTCCCCAGAGCCATATACAAATTTTATGCAATACCCATCAAAGTTCCACCAAGCTTCTTTAAAAGAATAGAACAAACACTACAGTCATTTATCTGGAACCTGAAAACACCTAGAATTGCCAAGACCATCTTAAGGAAAAAAAAACAGAAATGGAGGCACCACACCCAACCAAAAAGAGGTGTGTACTCCTATGTTCATAGCAGCACAATTCATAATAGCTAAAACCTGGAAGCAACCCAGGTGCTCAACAACAGATGAGTGGCTGAGAAAGCTGTGTTATATATACACAATGGAATACTATGCAGCTATCCCGAACAATGAAGCCACCTTCTCTGACCCATCTTGGACGGAGCTAGAAGGTATTATGTTAAGTGAGCTAAGTCAGAAAGATAAAGATGAGTATGGGATGATCCCACTCTTCAATAGAAGTTGAGGAAGAAGATCTGAAAGGGAAACTAAAAGCAGGACCTGACCAAATTGTAAGTAGGGCACCAAAGTAATAACCCTGAGGTGAGGGGTAGACATGCAGCTTCCTGGGCCAGTGGGGGGTGGGAGTGGGTGGGAGGGATGGGTCACAGTCCTTTGGTGATGGGAATGGTGTTTATGTACACTTCTAGTAAAATGTAGTCCTATACATCACTAGTTAATTAATACGAGAGGGGGAAAATTAATTGTATGTCTCAAAGTTTTCAAAACACAAACTGAATCTTTTCTCAATATATGCATTGTAATTGATATGCAGACACTCTCAAAGGTCTTGACCAAGTAGATCAGAAGCAACCAATAGCACAGCTATATACAAGATACTGGGTACTATACAGCAAACCCTAACAAAAGGACTTTTCAAAGTTAACCCAATTACCAAATAATGTGATAACATTAACTATCAATTGTCTTTTTGAACCCTAAGACAGCAGGAACCTCACATCTCCACTATAGAGCCTCTACTTCCCCCAGTCCTGGAACCATTGGATAGGGCCCACTTTCCCGTATGCTTCTCCTAATCCATATCAAATAATATTGCATCTGCCAATCACAACCTAACCAACACAACGATTGCCACCTCAACATGCTTCACTTCAGACTGTGTCCATGTGTGGAATGACAACCCTTCAGCTTCATTACTTGGGTGAGACCTTTCCTTTCATAGTATACTCTAATTCCATCTCAGGTGGTTCACTTTCTAACAAAGTCCCAAAACCTAGATATACACCAGTTTCTGTGAGAGAGAGCATATGTTCACACATATCCGTAAACTACTGCAAAATATATGCCTGAAAGAAGAAGTACACTAGAGTTTGCAGTGAGTATCCCCCTAACACTTCCTCTCCACTATTCCAAGCTTTGGGTCCATGATTGCTCAACAACTTGTTTGGCTTCGTATGTTAACTCTCTTTTCAGTCACCAGGTTCCAGATGTCATCAGGATGCCGGCCAGGCTTCCCTGCACTGAAGACCCCACCAATGTGTCCTGGAGCTCAGCTTCCCCAGAGACCCACCCTACTAGGGAAAGAGAAAGGCAGACTGGGAGTATGGACCGACCAGTCAACGCCAATGTTCAGCGGGGAAGCAATTACAGAAGCCAGACCTTCTTTCTACCTTCTGCAACCCACAATGACCCTGGGTCCATGCTCCCTGAGGGCTAGAGAATGGGAAATCTGTCAGGTTAGGGGGAGGGATATGGAGAATGGGTGGTGGGAATTGTGTGGGATTGTACCCCTCCTACCCTATGGTTTTGTTAATTAATACTTTCTTAAATAAAAAAAATCTCATCCCAGAGTGTTAAACTCCAGAGGTGATGGAAAAGAAAGAAAAATAGATAACAAATTATTGGTACCAGAGACAGGCAAGGGAAAATAGGAGAAAAGTGGTTGAAAAATAAAGATTCCTGTCTGAGATCAGACATTCTGATGACCCATTGTGGTGATCACAGTGAACACTGTTGTATGTAAGATAACAGAGCTGTTGGGAGAGTAAATCTTCAGTATTCTCACCACAAGGAGAAAAAAATTATTTTGGTATCCCATTGAAAGATGTTAAGTAAACATAATATAATCATTTTATAACATGTAAGTCATTATGCTGTACCTTAGTGTTGCATGTCTACTATGTCTTAATAAAACTGGGGAAGGGACTGGAAAGTAGAGGTTTAAAAAATCACCATAAGGTTCCTGGGATCATTTTATTGTGAATTTCAGAGTAGGCTTGAATAAAGGTGAGAATTTTGAAGAGAATGACAAGTTCAAGGCGAACCCAATCAAACATAACTTTATCGTGTATTTCTTCTCTCTCCTGCATTATTCATTTTTTAAAATAAAAATTTTAGGGAAGTGTATAGTTCACAGCAAAACTGAGCTGAAGGCACAAAGATATATATATATATACCTTTGGTGTTCCCAATCTGCCCAATTATGCACACCCTGCCAGATGGAACATTTGTTACAACTGGTGAACCTATACCTGGGACATGCTGTTATTACACAGAGGCTATAGTTCCTATCAAGGCACTCTTAGTGTTGAACTTCCTGTGGGTTAAGGTAAAGGTATAATGACATTTGTCCATTATAGCATCTTACATTATCACTGACCTCAAACGCTCTGTGTTCAGCCTATTCATTACGTTTCCAATACCCTGGCAAATTTTTTTATTATATCTCTTGTTTTCCCTTCTCCAGAATGTCCTATAGTTGGAATTGTACAGTGTGTAACCTTTTCAGAGGAACTTCTTTCACTTAGTAATGAGTGTTTAAGGTCTCTCAGTGTCTTTTCATGACTAGCTCATTTCTTTTTTAGTGCCAACATTCCTCTTTTTGGATGGACCAGAGCTTATTTCTTCAGCTACTGAAAGGCATCTTTATTGTTTCCAAATTGTGGTGATCATGAAAAAAAACTGAATAAACATTTTTGTGCATGTGTTTGTGTGGAACCATTTGGGTTAAAAGCCCATGGAGAACAATTTCTGGATCATATAAGTGTTTAGTATTAACAAGAAAATATTAAACTGTCCTCCAAAGTATCTGTACTCCCATTAGCAGGGACCAGAGTTTCTGTTGCTCCATGTCTTCACCAGCAGTGATCATTCTGAATGTTTTTTTTGCAATTTTCTATGGTGAGCTGTCTATGGTCTTTTGCCTTTCTCCTTTCACCTATTTTTAAATTATAGTGTTTGTCTCTAGTACTTATTTTTCAGTCTCAACTTGATCAGGTCCTTCAGAACATGCATGGGATGTGTGTATCCTTCCTTTGACTGTAAACGGCTTATTTATGTGCCTAATTTTCTTTCATACATGGGGTGTGTCCCTCCTTTAATTATTTATAGGTAGTATGCACATATTTCTATTTTGACTATATGTGGGGAGTGTATCTTGATTTTAGAAACCCTCCAGCCACTAACCTGTCTAGTCTCTGTGGAGAGTGGTCTGCAGTTAATGGCTTCAATTTCCCTCTTGCAAATCTCACTATTGAATTGCCAGCAAGTTTTGCATCTACCCCTTCAACAAAATCAAGGTTACTAAAGTCTGCTATGACAAAATCAGCTGTCTGAGATGAGCTCATCTTCACCCACTTACCTCATCTGAAACTAATGACTTCTTTGATTGGCTTTGAGCCTCTCACTTCTTCCATCTCCTCCTTGCCCATTCCATGTCATATTCCAGGCCTTGCACCTTCTATCTCCACTCTGGTTGGATTAGAAGGGGCTGGGTGGTGGCACAACCAATTGAGCACACACATTAGTATGCAAAAGTGTCTGGGCATAAGCCTGAAGCCCCACCTGTGACAGGAAGCTTCACAAGTGGTGAAGAAGTGCTGCAAGTGTCTCTTTCTCTCTATTCCCCCAACCCCTAGTTTCTCTCTGTCCTATCAAATAAAAATAAGGTTGTTTTTTTTTTTTTTTTTCAGATAGTACCTAGTTAAAAGTTTGGTTCTGGACCACTCTTCTTTCTTTCTTTCTTTCTTTCTTTCTTTCTTTCTTTCTTTCTTTCTTTTTACTAGTGGTTTAATAATGATTCACAAGAATGTGGGATAAGAAAGGTAGAATTCCATACAATTCCCACCACCAGAGTTCTGTAACCCATCCCCTCCATTGGAAACTTCCCTATTATTTACCCTCTAGGAGTATGGACCAAAGAACTTTATGAGGTGCAGAAGGTGGAAGATCTGGCTTCTATAATTGCTTCTCTGCTGGACATGGGCATTGGCAGTTCGATCCGCACACCCTGTCTGTTTCTATCTCTCCCAAGTGAGGTAGGGCCTGGGGAGGGGACCACTCTTTTCATGACTAGTCTGACAGATTCAGGTGCTGCCATAGGCATATGTCCCTGCTGGGCATTTTTGCTGAACTCTGAAGTCACTCTCAATTGCCCACAATGACACAGCTAACCTGCATTTCACATTCAATCCAAGGCACCTCCTCTCTCATTACACCGCCAGTCTTTTGGTAAAGAACAACTGTGGGGATATGCTGTAGTTCTTTTTCTCTGTCAGAGCCTGCACTTGTTCAATCCGAAAATCCCTTGCTTTGTCTTCAGACATATCCAGATTTCACTACCTCTTCCCACTAGTTCCACTGCCATTGCCTTCTTACTGCTTGCAATTCAAAGGATTCTCCAGGCCTCCTCCACTATACCTCCTTTCAGCACAGTGAAGAGATGACATCATTTCATAAATCTGCTCTGGTGAGTTTCCATCTTGCTCCTTGCAAGACACCTACCACAGTAAGATGAGAGATCATACTCATGTGTTTACAATTGTACTGTAATCC